>NC_044495.1:38737210-39479710 GCF_902362185.1 Chanos chanos | reverse complement strand
TTCACTGTTTCCCTCAACGTGTGTTTCCCCTCCCCATTTACTGCAACACTGTCATTCCTGTTTGACTGTTATGCTAAATGAATCTAAAGCTGCAAGTTTAGACTATACTTTCAAACCTCAAAATCTCAATCCATTCAAAAACAGTACTTGGAAAAACTAATACATGTCACTCTAAACTCTCTTTTTTGCTGCCTCTCTGTCTCCCTTTCTCTCTCTCAGTTCTGTTTGTGGACGGATGGTCTGAACGTGTTGCTGGGCCGGGAGATGAGCAGCGAGTGCATGCGCAGTGAGCTGGAGATTCTGCTCTCCATGGAGATCAAGCTCCGCCTCCTGGACCTGGAGAACGTCCCCATTCCCGACAACGCCCCGCCCATCCCCAAACCCCCCAGCAACTTCAACTTCTGTTACGACTTCAGCCAGGCTGAGCAGTAAAAGAGGAAGAGTGGACTTCGGGTGTCTGTGAATAAGGGCCGTTGCCATAGCAACAGGAGGACATGCACCTTACGGAAGTTAATGGTAACACCATTGGTTGGTTGATTAGAAAAACATCTAGAAGGGAAGAGAACTGAACATTAAGAGAAATAAGACAAATGACTTGGAAGGAGAAAAGTGAGTAGGTACTATACTAGGGTGTGAATACCATTTCATTACTTTGTCAAACAACGCAATATTGCACATTGAAAAGTAGGATACATATTATAGATAAGGGCTTTTGAACCACATTAACACTCACTCTAGGAGGAGTGGCTAAAATGGGAAGTGGCTAACTGATTAGATACTGTATAAAATGCCCTCACCTGAGGGCCATGGGTTTTTTTTTCTTCTTTCTTTTGAATGTTTGATCTTTTCAATCACAGTTCTTCCTTTGATCCATTTCAATGTATTGAAAACTTTTGACATTATCTTTTTTTTTTTTTTACATTTCCTCCTACGAAACTTTGTGTGTGTGTTTTTTTTTTTTATATATTTTTTGTATATTTGCTTTCTTCTGAAATCTGACATAAGAAGCAGCGATATCATGGAGTACTTTGATGCACCATTAGGTCCAGTCTAATAATGGAGGGGGGAGAGGAGAGACCTCTACAGGTACTCCTAGATCTGCCTTCCTCACCTTTTACTCCCTACATGGTACATCAGCCAAGACAGAACTATGTCTGAACAGAGATATATTAATGTCAGGGTTCTGATATTTGGTACTACATCTCCAAAAGGGTCAAGTCACGCGTACCTATGAAACATATGTTAAAAAGGCACAAACTTCACAAACTTCATTGCACCCCTTAACTCACTTTCCTTGACCACTGTCAAATATTTGGCATTTGGCAGATTTACATGTTCTCAGCACACAAAATGTTTTAGTGCACTCCGGCTTCTCTTCAGACAAAAAACTAAGCATTTCTATATTACAATTGTAAATTGTATAATAATCTAAACGTGTGTATGTAGAAGAATATTAAATCGATCTATTTGTTTACTGGAGGATACTATCAGAGGTGTGTGCTGAACCATTGTGCTATTTTGCTGAGATTTGAGACTTAGACTGTAGATGGCCAAAGGACACTGGCATCTGTAAAGACGACTTTTGCTATCATTGAGCAAAGTCACCAATTGTGCCTGTAAATAATATGGCCAGAATATACTGGCGCTTCACCTCCTCGTTAATTTAGTTCTCATGACAAAAATAAATCAGCTCCAGTTCTTTAAGTTTGTGAGTCTGAGATCCCTCACTAGGGTGATGTTTTTGAGCCACGGGATTGTCGAAAGTGCTCCCCACGCAAGCATTAATTCAGTAATAGCTCACGGTGTGGAAGTAACTTTAAAATACTGTCTGCTGTATAGACTCTGTTTATTCTTACTGTATTATGCGATCATATTTGAGCAATTTGGTGCTTGTCAAGTGGAGTTCCTAATGGTCTCACTTCACATAACGGTTGTGGCAGCGTGATTCTTAACACTGATAAAAAACGACTGTTAGCCTTGCTGGGGCTAAAAAGATTTTACTATTTTCGCTCTCAGATGTCTCAGATTTAGGGTACAGACTACACACCAAGGCTTATTTTTCCAGACAAATGTGTATACAACAACATATCTTTGTCTGTGGTACATTAAAGCCATTGTATGCGTGTTATATGAAAAATGAGTGCTGAACAATCACTGAGCTACATTCCTGATTCGTCGATACTGTCATATACTCTTCCAACTGTGGAAGTCATATTTGGACCATGTGACCCTTTAGGCACTAGTGCTGTTAACACAACAGTGGCACCGCTTATCTGTGTATCTGATGCTGGAGTATTTTCTGCTAGAATAGTGCGCATCTGCCTATATTTTTGTTCAGTCTTCGGTTATGTTGTCTTCTGTCAAAAATGATTTTTACTGTAATATAAATCTTTGTGAACAACCTGGAGTTTTGGATCAAAATCGGTCGCAGCTGCTAACAGATAACAAACCAAATACTGTACTCTAATGAAGGAAGGGGTTTTAACCCTCCTTAATGGCAATCTTGAACACGTTTTTTTTGCTTTAACAACAGACAGTTTTGGGTTATTTTTGGCTTCTTTGTAACTTAAAAACAAACAAACAAATAAAAACAGGCTGTAATCATCTTTCTTGAGTAAAGTCAGCATATGTTGATCAAGGATTGCTTGACCCAGATAAAATCAATGCGTAAATTGATTATTTTTTCATGAGACACTAAATGTTCTGTTGTAGATCATGACTCCAGTGTGCTTTTATTATATTTGTTATTCATACAGTACCAAATAAAAGCATGCTCTTACAACGTTCTTCCTGGAATTCACTTTCTAGCAAGAGCCCATTGCTAATTGTAAAATTCTGTTTAAATAAATAAATAAATGTTTGATTCCTGACTTTCTAATGTCTCATATCTGACTTTAAGAACTGTTATAGAAATAAATTACAGCTAAAATATTTTAATTAATTACAATTAGCATTTTTACATACTTCATTGATGCTATTCACATGTGATTTAAGTAAATGTGAGCTGTCTTTATCGGTAAACAGGGAAGATTAGACCTTGTACACATAGTAGACATTATTGCAAATGTGTTGATGGTTCTGGACATTCGCTTATATTACTATATTAATAGTTTAAGGGAGTAATTACACAGTGAAATGTTTGTGCGAAAAGGTTACAAATCCAAACTACACTTTCATGACACAAAGCGAGTTTTGCATGCGCGAGGTCAGGACGACCAGAGTCAAAGCTTAGCGTAAATCTAAGCCTAAAACTCCGTCAACACGGTGATGTGTACGGAATGTAGAAATGACTGAAATACGCAGACAGCGAACATCGGGCACACTGACTATACACTTGTCTAATGTGGGGTGGTTTGGTCCCTCCAGAATACAGTACAACATTAGAGCGAAACACAGACCAAAGTTAGTCCTGGCATCAGAAGCTGTTACCTTAACGTAACAGCGAAGACTACCGTTACATTTAAACGTGCTTCAAGTATTAAAATGCGTTCAGGTATTAGTTCATGGCATCCAAATCTTAACTGGATATCACATAAAATTGAGAATGTTAAGTAAGCACACTTGTAGCTGTGTTGTGCCGGACAGAGACAGAGAGACGAGGTTTTGTCAGTCGAAATGGTGGACGGTAAAATGAAAACTTAAAGACTACGATGCATTTACAGCAGCATGGCCGTGATGCATTTTCCTCCTCCTCTGTAAGTCACGATTAGACTGAAATGTATCTTGTAAACACTTGCATATTTGCAAAACCAGATCTGGCCTCGGATTTGATCACATGACCACATGTGAACGTTAGGTGTTTGGTTACATTTGGTCTGTAAAGTGTTTTGAAAAATGAATGTGCAATTACTGCTTTAATAACCTGCTTTGTAACCCTCAATAAATAAAACAAAAAAAAAAAAAACAAGAATAAAAATTGAAATAAAATCATCACAGTGTGAGGTTCAAGCCTGCTCCAGTCACAAAACGGCACTGGACGTTTTCCAGGAAAGGGAGTTGTGAGTGTAGAGAATCCACCTTGGTGATGGAAATGTTATTGCACATAGAGATGTCCAGCGTGCGCAGTCTCTTACAGTGCTGCACCAGAGCGGTCAGAGACCTAAAGGAGAACACATTCATCTTAACTATCAGCCCCATACAGGCAAATAATCACACACAAACTCAAATGATAACTCTATTTACAAATGCTTTTCATAAGAGCAGTATCAACGAACCTCTTGGTCACCTACTCTCATAAAACTAATGTAGTGTAACAAATGTGTCATTAGAGGACTTGTGAGTATTCACTGCAGCTTAAGAAAGTTCATAACATCATTTAACGTTTAATTAGAGGTAGTGAATTTGTTGTGATGAAACGTAATGTGGTTCTGCATGTCATACCGGTCTGTGACAGCGTCACAGCAGGCCAGGTGTAAGTGCTGAAGCCTGGGCAGGTGTGGAGCGGCCTGAGCAATGCCCAGGTCACTGATCTGAGAACAGCGGCTGAGTGCCAGGCTGGTCAGACTGCGGCAGTGATGGGCAATAGACACCAGGCTCTCGTCGCTGATCTCAGACAGCATAGACAGAGAGAGCCGCTGCAGGTTCGGGAAACGTATGACCTGTTCAATAAAAGACAAAAAAATCGTTTGTGACTTTAAGTTTGTTCCTCGTTATGGTCTGACTCATTCATTCACTCTACCCTCCCTATGTAAACACATGGACTTTCATCTGCATTGGTTTGTTACCTGTGCTTGGAAATAACCATAAATCCAAGCTGTTGTTTCTGAATAATTCTTCTGCAAACAAACACACACACACACACACACACCTGTGTGATGCTGGCGTCAGTGAGCTTGGAGCAGGCTGACAGATCGAGTTCCCGTAACCCCCTGAGCGCTAGCAGTGAGGCCCCTTCCTGTTCCCTAAAAGTCCCAAGGTCCTCTTCAGTCACCAGCCGTGGCTTCTCCAAGAAAGGCATGCTGGGAGGCTGGAAAAAGCCCATGTTCCCAAAGGTGCGAGTGAATCTTGGCCCCTTGTCCTCCTGCCAAAGTGTCAGGAAGAAAAACGGTGTTAACATAACGTTGAGAAAAGTCCAGTCCTAACTGCTCCAAGCTCATTCAGAAATCATTTTTCACTTGTGACCACACCCATCTCCTTATGAATACAATATACTCCACACACAGCAGGGCTCGCCATTCTTTTGTGTGACTCTTTACATCCTTCTTATGTCCTTGTTTGTATAATGAAATGATTTGTTATGTTAGTGTTACACAACTTAATCAAATGGTTTTCAACTTTGCAATAACTTACAATAAAATAAAATCACTGATCACCACAGTGGAGCAAAGCAGGTGAACCTACTCTGTTCTAACCTGTCATAAATGGTATTATTTCTATAGCTTGTAGTTGTAATAAGGATTAATAAGTGCTTTCACAGAGCTCAAGACATTGTTATGTAGGCTTTATTAGGGCATTACAGGGCTGTGTTGGATGCTGGCACTCAGTGAGTCACTCGTCAATCATCTCTCTCACCATTTGCTTTTGGGGATCACAGTCTTTGGTTGGCTCCACCATTCCCAGTAGGCCCCAGTCGGTGACCTCCTTACACCAGGCCAGCCGCAATACCAGCAGCCCGGGCAGGTATGTGGCGATAGCACGAACACTCAGATCGGTGAGGTAGACGCAAGAAGAGAGATCCAGCTCTCGAAGGCCAGGACCCAGCAACTGGGCCAGGGAAAATACGGTTACATCCTGGAAACACACACAAAGAACACATGTCAGTTAAACTGACTGCAACACAGTTACATTCAGAAAGCTGAGAACAATCCTTAGAGAATGTTGAATGGACAATATTTAGAGTGGAGTGTTTTACTCTGCAGCAGGAGATCCTGTAAAAAGGCTGTACCTGCACGACCAACCAACTGCAGACATGTTGTCTCAAACCTCAGTCAGAATCCTGTCCATCCTAAACCACTACGCAAGACTGACCCAATATCTCAATCCACCACAGCCACCCTGCTCTGTGCACTCACCCTGATGTAGGTGCAGTTTCTAAAGCTGAGTCTCTCAATCTGGGCCTTTGGTTGTGGAGAAGAGAGTCCCTTCACCAGCTCCGCCCCGCTGATGTGCAAGCACTCTGACAGGTCCAGAGACCTCAGGAACGGAAGCCTCATCAGCTCCGCTAAGCCTTTGTCCGTCACCTTCCAATCTCGCGACAGAGAGAGGAGCCTCAGCTCCTTCAGAGAGGAGGCCACGGCCAGCAGGCTCCTGCTGGTAAGCTCCGTACAGGCGCTGAGGTCCAAGATCCTGAGTTTGGACTGGTGCCTGCAGAGCAACTCTACGGCGCCGTCCGTCAGCTCCTTACAACCACGGAGGCGCAGCTCCTCCAGTTGGAGGCCCTGCACCTGGGCCAGGGACCGGAGCGACTCGGGAGTGATGCTGGTGCGGCTCAGGTCCAGGCCGCGGAGCGTGGAGACCTGCTCCACCAGCAAGCGGCGCAGGTTCCGGAGGGAAAGGAGAGCCGAGGAGTCGGGCCCTACCGGGCAGCCGCGGTACGGGTCAAACTCAAAGGCAATGTGGCAGCCGGCCAATGCCAGACGCTGCAGACGGGGCGTGCAGCCCGTCAGGCGGTTGAAGGTCAGGTCAGACAGATAGCGCAGGTCGGAAAGGTCAAGCTCCTCCAAGTCCTCAAGGGCAGCGCGAACCTGAGTGGGAAATACACAGAACAGAGTATAGAAACTGCATTCACATATCCATTCAAACAGATCTTCTTAATTAACGATACATAAAATAAGTCCGTAAAAAATGACTAAAATATTCCAAGTACGAAATGGCAGGTATATTTTATTTCATTAATGATAAAATTACTACAAGTGTATTGTGGTGACTCACCATCACGTGATGATAAAACACAGTGACGAAACATCCCCTTGTGACATATAATAGTAATCATTTATACTGCAAGCCAAGGGCAAAGGCCATTTATAAACAACCGTGTTACTGGAGGTCAAACCTGTTTCCGCTGCTCCTCTCGTGATAAGAAGGTTCCAGACATGAAAAGGCTGTCCAATCCATGCAGGTCCAGCTTGCGTAGACCTGTGAGTTGAGGCAGGAGGCTAAGGAGGGAAGATTCGGTTAAACTGCTCCCCGGGAGGGCCAGACTCTCCAGTCGTGTTCCCAGATGAACACCCACCTCCGTGAGTAACGCCCGAGACACGCTAGAGCCGTCAAGGTGGCTGATGACCAATCCAAACTGAGAACGTCTCCCCAGGCCTCGGATTACTTTCAACGATGAAACAGAAGCGGGAACCCTGAAGGTGAGGTTTCTCTACAAAAAGCAGCATTCAGATTATAATTCCAGTATCTGAAATGCATACTGAAGTTGTAACTGGTAATCTGGATCAGAGGAAAGTGTTAGTAGTGAAAAAGTTACATTACCTGAAACTGATGGTCTAAACTGGCTTCATACCACCTCCTACAGACCAATGAGGCTTCCTTCCTATCTGACACATGCAGGAAACTCAGGATGTAGGAAATAATCTACGAGAGCAGGTGAAAGTTCACCATTACACATCTTATAGACAGTCTATCCTGGTTAGTTGGCATGATAGTATTGATGGGACAGAACTTATTCTGAGTCTCCTCTGAATGAAATCATTCCTGCAGTTGCAAACCAACAAATAAATTAAATTGAGAAAAGTACAGAAATTCCCGGAGGCTTTGAAATGAAACAATTACCAAATCGCCTCACGCAAAAAATTTGGCTATGTGATAATACAACGTTGCCTAGCTATGCTCTAATCATAACACGCTACATCACAGCATAATCGCGTCACATTACCAACACGTTGAGTCTATAGCCGCAGGTAAGGTACTTCTCTCTTATTATTACTGAAATAGACATAAAGAGGACATCATGTGTTTGCAGTGCACTCACCTCCAGGGGTAATTCAGGCGTTTCCATTATTATCCGGTCCGATATATTACTAACTAAACAGCCAACCTAACCGTAATGTCATTTAATTTGTGACCGGCATCTGCCTATACGTAAGTATCAGGACTAAGACAATGCTAGCACCAAGCTAAGCAACACATGTCTTAACTATCTTACTGGCTTGCTACAAAATAACTTCGACTGTACGACCAGTTTCCCTCCGATTCCTGTTTTGCAGCGCACCTCATGACTTGACCCAGTCATCTGATTAAGCTACTACTCAGACACATAACGACATATAGGTCCGTCCGTTAACTTCTCTGACCTATGGCGACAAGACCGAGAGTGGACAGTGCTGGTAGCCAGCTCAAAATATCTAACAGGATCACCTGACACAGGCATCACCTGACTGGAGATACGAAACACATCTCCATGGGAAAGTAGTGTGGTACACTCACATCGTTTCCGTATTTGGTCACGTGGCATTGAGTCAGACGAAAGTGAAGTAAATGCGGTGAGCGGGACTTTTGACAACGGCTTTTTTCCGACGAAATAAGATGATACATGCTTTCAGAAGTCGAAAAATGAGGCTAGATGAGACGGTGTGACTAAAGCTCAAAACTGTGTTTTGATCATGTAAGAATTGACTTATAGTAGATACAACTGTGACTGCTTATAATTCGTTTGATCATGCTCACGCTCACTGCCCGATAGCTTAGTTCGTGTTTTGGACAAAATAAGAATGGCCCATTGCAAGATTGTAAGAGGACCCCTTATATGAGATCATCTCTTATGTAAGACAACAGTCACAAAGATTTCTATCATAGAAAGATCCCATACATTAAAATATAAGCGATTATGCTCGAAAAACTCGTTGTGACACAGTGGAATACATAACCATACATGTCATTTTCCTACTACCATCTTGAACCGCAATGCACAAGAGGTGGAACCCAGCCAAGCCACTGACCTGGTTTCTCGGTTTCTTTGCGCTTCAGACGGTTAAAGGAGGTGTTAACCAAAATGAATATTCTCAGGTAGTATCTCGCTGCTGCTTGACCTAGAGGGACTTGGAGGACAAATGGACTGAGTCTGTATGAGGGATCGAATCAAAGATATCTGTATTGAATGAACACTGTACGTCAGTGAGATCAGTAGAACTGCACTTGGACCAACAAATCATACGACTCATAATCATAAAAACTGCAACGGTTTTGTGGTGAAACCACATATTTTCTTTCCTTTCCCTGTTTTCCTGTGCAGTGGTTGATGACAGATATTTGCAACTCTTTGAGGTCGTGTGCCAGTTGAGTCTCAGGTCTTCAGAATGATTCAGCCTACACGATAGTTTAGTTTAAAGACATGTATTTCACGCTTAAAAACAAAAAAATGCATTCAAAACTATTTATCAGAAATAGGGCTGCACTGACTCTTACATTTACATTTACTAGACACTTTTTGTTTTCTGACATCTAAAACAGGCAGAAAACAAACCAAGCATGTAGCCATTAAGGAGCTGTCAGATGCATAAGTGCCGCCACTAAGTTCAGTTTCAGACCAGATACAAACGCAAGAAATGCTGAAGGACAATAAGGCAGTGAACTACACGTTGGTCAGTAGCCTCCACAATATAACCTACCGTGTACCTCCGGCATCGAGTATCACAAAAATGATGGCCAAATAGTACCAGTCATAGAAAAAAGGAAATAAACATCATAAAATTAAGTGCACACAAGACAGTATAAGCATCAGCATAGATTTATAGTATTTATAAGGAAGTGCCATGAAGTATAAAGCATAGAGAGCTGTGTATGTAATGCATGGGGACATCTGAGCCATCAAGACAGTAGGTAGGGGTCGATAGTGGAGGGCTAGGTTTGTCTGTGGCTGTGGAGGTAAGGATTCTTGAGGCGTTTCTTTAAAAAATGATGGGAGTCGGCGATGGAATTGCAAAGTCATTCCACTATCGAGGAACCACGCATACGAAGAAGGCTCCTGTGGTGTGTGTTTGAGACCTAACCTGTGAATATTAAAAAGCAATGTTGCGCTTCAAAAATGTCAGATTTGATAATGTCAGTCCTATAGTACGATTAGGACGCATGATGTGGTCACCATGACTGAACTCAAAACAGGTGCACTCGTGATAGGAACGGCCAAGACTGCTTCAGACGCCACCCTGAGGTAGCAACAGTGTACTTAACTTCCAATAGGCTACAACTCATTTTTATTACATTACAGTACAGCTTACCTCGATGATTGTACCGATCTAACCTCGTGAGCAATGAACTAATGAACGAGAAAGTTGTTTCTTTTATTAAATGTTAAAAATATAACCCCAGACATATATCATAACTCTAATATTCTAACACTTTACTCCACAGCCATATATAAACTAATTCTAATACTCTTAATACTGAGCGAAGTTAATGAACTATGCCAGTGGTCCCTTTGCCCTGTTGAGTATTTTAATGTTAATTAAAGCTAATGTGTTCTCGCGTTTTTAAATGTCGTATGAAATCTAGCGCAATTTGTGTACTTTATTCCAGTCTCGCTGTCCATCTCTGTTTGATGATGTGATGAGAACAGTAATTTAAAAAAGCGTTTTTTGTGTGTGTTTTTTTTAACTTTCTGATTTGGCTTGTGTGCACGTTTCATTTGTGTGCACGTGACTAAGATGAATAGTTTACATACTCATTTTATTGCTGTGACCATTTCCAGTGATTTGTTTATATTTCTACATAGTCTTTTTCATTCTGACTTCAGTATTTGTGATAATTCTTCTGTCAGTAATCATTTCATTATCTTGTCTCTATCTTATTAGAATTTTAATCTGCTGCTAAATGCTATGCAAATAAATTTGAGGATGATGCTGATGATTATGTTGATGATGATTAAGATGATAAATATGATACATTATACACCTCAATCAACTCTAAAGCATGACAAACCAAAAGAAACTATGACAAGTTAACAAGTCCATACCTACTGACCAAAATCAATATCTTTGATTTCAGTATTTTAAAATACACACTTGCTTCTTTGCCTGCAGCAAAAAGAAGACTCATCTGGAATTTACAGATATATAAAATGTAGTATTTAAAAAAAATATGGTCCACTCGACTGATTAGGCACAAGCACCATACTTTATTGAAATTAAGTCTCCAGACAGGTTCCTAACAATGTAAACTCCATTTATTCAATAATCTAGTTATATACATATCAACATTTACAGATGCTCTGGCAGTTTAGGTAGCTGGTTCTTGTATAGTATGGTACAAGATTATACAACAATATTATACAACTACATTGTTGAGGATCATTGCAAAATATACAAAATTATTACTCAAAAGGCCTATTTCTCTCACAAGTAAAAAGCAACATGACTCAAATAGTATGACAGATCTACAAAGCTACAAATGAAGGGAATTTAGAGGCTCCTGAAGAACAACAAAAAAAGGAAAACAGATTAAGCTGCTGGAAATACATTACAATCAAAGACTAGCTAAAAAATAAAACAATATTACAGAAAACAGATTTTATTGACTTCTATTAATTATTTCCTCGGAAAGGATTTGTCTTAGAGTTGTTGTCGTTGATGATGATGATGATGATTATGAAGATAATGTAAAAACCATAGCAACAGATGAGCACTGTGTAATCACTTCAGTAAACAAAATGTATTGCCTTGCATGAGATGTTAGCAAAGCATGACAAAACGATGGTCAAAGGAAAACTAGACAATGCAGGTAAGTGGCCTTTATACATTTCTGCAAAATTTACAACATTCCTCCCAACACAAGAAATTTCGTTTAAAAGTTCAGCAACTACTGTGAAAAAGCTTTCATCTCAAAAAAAAAAAAAAAAAAAAAAAATCCAAAGTCAGATTCAAACACATCAAGCTCATAAGTTATTAAATACAAGGCAACTATTTGATTTTTTTTTTTTTGTCACAAACTGTTTTAAGCATGTCTTCTTCTTCTTCTTCCTCTACTTCTTCTTTGTGATACCTGCTTAAATTCCCTTTTCATTTCACAGGAGGGGAATCTTTCCACTTATTAGATTAGCCAAGCTAAACACTTTTTGCCAACATCTGGATGCAATTCAGGAAGGAAGATCCTGTGGAGATTCATACCGTGACACACCTCCCATATAACTGAAGAATCCAGTTCAGAGGTGGTCAGGATGAGATTCACACTTGTGGCAAGAATCCAGAGCATGGGGAAAGTGGCTCAGCCTCTCAAAGCCCAATGGGAAAACACAACGTGTCGAGATGGCGCGTTTGAGACCGAAAATTGCCAAAAGAGCAAGCAAAACCGCTTTCCTATCGCTCACAACATGGCAATTACTTCAGTTTGGCAAGCTATGAGCTGAAAACCAGCCAATTCTGGTGGATTCAAATTCAAAACAAACAAACAAACAAAAAATGGTTTGTGACTGTTTGTCTTATTCTTGGGTTAATTTAGGAGTAGATGAGACTTGAGAAAATAGGCTTCATTAAGGCACTTGTCTCTGAGATCAAGACGGTAAAGAGCAAAGAGAAGGGTTCACCTAGAGATTTCTAAACTTTAAGTCTACTATTGCTCAAAAGATTCAAATGTCTGTGGATTGACCAATCACAGGTTTAAGCTATGGGGGGACTGAACAATATTCAACACCTGTCTTCACAGTGGATATGAAGTAGACTTCGGTTGGACTCCAGAGAGACTTATTCACAGGATTATGCAAAGAGGACAGATTGCTTTGGTTAAAGTACTGAGAGAAAAAAATCAGATCCTTAAAAGGACCTATGAGATTCCAGCTCTTATGTAAGCAGATGCTGCAAGAAGACTGTCTGAACTGTACAATTCTTTCCGATGGAGAGGTTTGCCTAAACTGTCTGCACACCACCCCTTGGGGGACGAAAACTAATTGTCTGGCTGGGCCTGACTCTACTGCAGAAAAGCAGGGGAAAGAGGAGAAGAATCTTTCTCAACCAGTACTCCCTGGGTTGCCTCTTCTTTTCTTTTTCCCCCTCTATTTGCCGTCTCTGCTCCCCCCGCCTTCCGCTCCCGAAAGAACCTCGTCTCCTTGGCAGGAAGGGGTCATGGGGATGGGCACGGAGCTGTCTGAGAGCTGGGAGAGGAGGTCCAGCTCCTGCTCCAAGTGTTGCCCAGGAACAGGAGAAGAGGAGTTCTGCACAGATGCACCACTGGACGGCTGTGGAGGAAAAGGGTGATGACAAAAGAGAGATGCATTAGAAAGGAGTGGTGGACATTAAACAGTAATGACTTAAACCTTTGCTTGAAAATCTGGTGGAGCATTTGTGTAATACACTATCGCATCCATGCGTTTGCTGGGTTATGATATGGTGTGTGAGTGTGTGTGTTTGTGAGTGTTTACCCGTAGAGAAACGGTGGATTTATTAGTCTTCTCCTTCAGCTTGGCCAGTGTTCCCCTGAGGCCCGACCTCTCAGTCATCTCCAGCGCCGCCCTGAACAGTTTGGGTGTCTCCGCTCGATTTGGGATGACCTGCGCTGACTCCTTCTCCTCTTCCTTCTTCTCTGCAGGTTTCTTGTCCTTTGTCAGCATTTTCCTAAAGAACAGACAGCCAGCTATACTGCATGGAAACAACTAGAGAAACAAGCCAAGCCACAACCCGGGGGAAACTTCCAGAAAACACTTGTGCTTTATCTAAAAAGCCCTCAGTAGTGATAGAGTTAATACAACTCAATTTACAACATTAGTCAATGACTTGTGACTAATAAGTTAAAAATTTTAATGATGTATTGTCCAATGTATTGTCCAGTAAGGGCTTTTTTAGATTCTGATCAGTCCCCTGATTAAAAGAAATCACTGATGTTTAGAGAGTAGTCAGGAGCCTGGATTGAGCCGTTTTAGTTCCTCTCACTTTGCTTTCTTGCGGAGCAGCTTCTGGGACTCAGGGTAATGCACCAGGATCTCGTTCAGGTCCTTCTTTTCGAGGATGAAGAGGTTTGCGAAACCGTGAGATATGACGTTGGCCGTACGCCGGTTCCCACCGCCCACAGCCAGCAAGCTACACAGGAGAGTCACGGGAAAACAGGCAGCTACGATGGTTAAAATCAACAATGTTTATCTAATGACTCAGACAGTATTTATCAGTGAAGATTCAGTCTGGGAGAGTATTAGAAACGTAGTTTTACATTCAGACAAAAGCTTGTCAGTAAGATTGTTCCTAATTTTTTTTTGCTCCTTTTGGACAACATTTGATATCTGACAGCATGTTTATTGAAGTTATCTATCTAATGGAGAACTCTCTGTCACTGAAAGACATAGCTGAGTGTTGTCACCTGATTTCTCCAAACACCGATCCGGCCTTTAGAGTGGCAAACACAGTCTTTCCGTCTGGCCCCCCCACCACCTGTACCTCCCCTGCTTTGATAATGTACATCTCTCGCCCCACCTCTCCCTGCAAGAAAGAAACACTCTGTCCTCTGTGTGTGTGCGTGTGAAATACATTTACAAACTCTGCCATCCCGAAAGTCATTAATGGACACTCCTAGCATGTAAATATCAATACGCTAACACTGTATGTGAACAGTAAAGTCACAGTAAATTCATTGGTGTTTTAAATGTATTCATTTGCAAGAGTTCTGCACCTTTTTGCAGACATAGTCGCCTGGCAGGTATACGACGGATCTGAGTCTCTTCAGCATATCAAAGATCATCTGTCTATCACAGCCCTGAGCAAGAGAGAGAGACAGAATCGAAGGACAGAGACAGGATGAGGGTGAAGTACAGGTCAACAAAATAGGGAGATGTGGTGTTGATTAAAATGAAAGAAAGGGCAAAAAGCCTCATGGATCAGAATGTTTAAAACCCCTCTCATGAAAATGTTAACATGGATCAAAACAACAGACATACAAGTATGTCTCATATTGTTGATTGACTGATCAATATAATTAACTTACATCACATTCAAGTTCAGTTTAAATCATGGAAATCCAAGGAAATCTATGGAGTAGTTCTCTTAAGCATAGATTAGAAAAATGATATGGACTCTGGCATATTTCTAAAGATGTACCTAATTAACCCTTTCATCAAAGGATTGCATTATAATATCTCACCTGGAAGAGAGCCACTTTACTGACTATGGAATAGTTCACATCCACAGCAATGTCCAGCCTCATTTTGTCAGGTAACTGGTCCAAAAGCTCTTGCTCATCTGTGTCGATCAAGAAACAAGACAAGTAATGTCACTATATGTTTCTTCTAAAACATTCAGTTCAGTATCACTCTTTGCCACAGCACAGTCCATGTAATGTATTATAAAAGAACCCTGTCTCAACAGTTCTCATCAAGCATTATCAACATCATTCTAATATTAGACCTGTCTTACCCAGCATGCCTTGGGACTGCCAGGTGTAGTTGTACCAGGTCTTGACGCGGTTTTGTACCTCTTTGGGGATGCGGTAAGAGGCCATGTATTTCACTGTGTTATCCATACAGGTTCTGTAATATGTTTGTCCAGCTGTGGCCGCACCAACCACGTCTCTCATCTAAAACATCAGTAATCAACCAGAAACAAGCCAATGAACAACTCAAGAACACTCATCAGCAACTCAGCAGTGATCTAAAGAGCCAATCAACAGTCAAGAAAGCAGAAAAAATATCCCTGATTGTGCCCTTTCTATATTCTAACTCTTAATGTCACCTGCCTCTTAATGACACTTAATGTCATTAAGAGGATATAATTAGTACTCTGGAGCATCTAGACAACTGATTCAAAATTACACAATTACTGTCTCTATGGTCATGTACAAAAGACAAACGACAGTCAGTGTTAAACCCAATTTTGTCCCAAAATGAAAAATTGGAGAACTAACCTGTCCAATCATGATGGAGAACACAAACACACCCACAAAGTAGTTGATGAGCTGAAACACAATCTCAAACAGAGTGGAAGGGTCAGGAAGCCCACCAATGGTGATCAAGGACTTCACCGCAAAATAATAACAGCGAATGTAACTGAAAAAAAAAACAAACAGGAGACAACAATGCAGAGGTAACTTTAGCAGATTAAGCAATGAAAAAAACCAACGTTGACTTACACGATATAGTAACAACTCTGACCAATGACAAGACTGCTATTTCTAATACCTGTTTCCTTCGCCATTGTACACCCACTGAGTGGACCCCAGTCCTTCGAAGGCAGAGGCCCAGTAGTACAAACAGGCATTGCAGTGGAGAGAGTAGAGCAAGTAGGTGGTGGTCCGAATGACTCTGAGTCCGAGAGAAGAAGAGAATTAGAGATGAGCACATATGAGAACTTTCCAGAAACATCTTTCCCGTAAAACGGCAGCCCTGAGTTAGAATGATGACGGGGACGTGTATTCACCTGTAGATGTAAGCTTTGGTCAAGATGGCCTCTAGCCGGTTGTTGAACTCAAAGAAAGACATGATCTAACAGGAACAGATTAAAAAAAACGTTAATTGGGAGCCGCAAACATTTGTTTCTGTCCACTCACATTCACGGATGTCCCGGCAACGAGACAGACCGGGAATGTAACGCGAATATAAAAGAAATCTGGCGTTAGGTGACTGTAGTCCTGTGCGTAAACAATTTGGTCTGCATTTGCGGTTGAATGTTTGAGGCTTGCCTTCAGAACCCTGGGGAGACGAAGCAGAGGATTGATCCCTATTTTAAAGTAGAACAGCTCAAATGGTAGGAGGCTGATGACATCCAACTGCAAGACATAAACCCAGAGATCAACATCATTCCAGATGTCAGAGAGTCACAAAAGAATCACAGAGCAGAGCTGGAGAACAGCAACATGACATTTTAAATATACTAAATATATTATTTTTTTTTAAATCGAAAGGGATTAGATTACCTTGAATCGAAAGGTTTTTGTGTAGTTTTTCCTCATTTCCTTCTTATCATTCTATTAAAAAAATCGTGGAAAGGAGAGTGTGAGTGTGTTTTTGAGTGGGAGCATTTTGCATTGGGTTATACATTTCTTACAGTTTATTTTACCACCTCATCTTACCACAATGTCTCCACCTCGTACAAACTGGAGGCGGGGCTGGAAGACCAGGATATCCAGGATGTAGATGGAGTCACACAGGTAGTCAGCCAAAAGCCAAAAGTAGAAGTTGTCTGGGGTCTGATAGGGGAAGGCCCAGCGAACCGGAATAAACCACACGTTCCAATTCCAAGCCAAAGTGACAAAAAACAACCACAGGACATAGACCAGGTCTACAGGGAGAAGGTAGGAACACACAAACACAGAGCACAACAATTAACATCACCACAAGGCACTGTCAGTCAAACCACCTCAAACGTGACTGTAATGATAATCTACACAAACAGCAACTCCAGGCTCTTTCCTTTTTGACTATTGGTCTTAAGTACTGTGTGTGTACGTGTGTGTGGTGTGTGTGTGTATGAGAGTTGTTATCAATTAGTGAAGGCATTTAATAATCTCAAAACAACTGAAGAAGGAGAAGTTGAATTTAAAAGGAAGTAACATTGAAACTTTTAATATGTGGGGAGTACACACCAATCCTAGACTTCACACACAGCCTGACCCTTTTCAATGTTTGAGTCCAAAGTAAGAAAGAGACTTCTAACATGAATGGAATAATTCACATGAACACAGTTTGCATGACAGCATCCGTCTATCAGTCGTTTTCTGTACTATGAAATAAGAAGGGCCATAAATGAACCATGTATAAAATATTTTTAAAATATTAAATTACATCATTTTATTTTATTTTATGGTATGTTATTCAATGTTTAGTAATTTCAGATTATACATTTCTTGGATGTGGAATTTTATGGAATTTCATTCGATTGAATCAAGTTTCCTGCAACTCGAATTCCTCTCTGGTTCTTTATCTTCAATTCCAGTTCCAAAAAGTGAATTGAAATGAAACTTAAACGCTGAACTTAATACAAAACTGGCCCGAATGACCAAAAATGTGCATATGATTAAGTGTCTTAAATAGAAAGAGACAGCCAAAAAGTGACACTAGGCAAGGTTGTGAGAAAGAGGGAGGGGACATGAAGAAGAAGAGGTGCAGAGAGAGTGGGTGAAAAGGAGGAAGGTGTGTTGGTTGAGGGCAGGTGAGTTGTAAGGAAAGGGAGGGAGAGAGGGGAGGCTCACTGGTAAAAGGGTCGATGCTGGAGGGGAAGCGGTACTGCAGCAGTCTTCCTGCCCTGGAACGTTTTTTCACCTTACAGCAAAGCCCATCAACGTACTGCTCCTCCTCCACCTCCTGAGCCTGGCCCTCCTGCGCTCCTTCCTCCTGCTTTGGCTCCGCGGCAGGCTCAGGAGGAGGTGCAGGGACTGCCTTGGAAGGAGCTGTAGGAGAACAGACATAGTATGGAGTTATACCATGGAATCATATTCACAATGGGCTTTTTTTTTCTCACTGAGAAAAAAAGTGCAGCTGATCTAGGATCAGTGTCTGTACCTCTACCCTCAGTCTGTTCATTATGAACCAATTATTGTAAGCTATTCTGTGATCATTAGCTTTGCCAATAATATGTATGTCAGTATAAATGCAGGGTAGTACATAAAATTTTGTGTACACAACAGGAAACTAGAGGAATAGACTTCACGACAAAATATTTGGGACTGTTTAAGGTCAAGTAAAATGAAGCTTTCATTCAAACTGACCTTTCTAAAAACAATTATCAGTCAACGTAATTACAAAATACAAACAGTTTTTCTGCAGGAAGTGTCAACAGTCCCATGTATGTGTGCCATCGTTTATTTATTCATGTCTATAGCCAAAAAACCTAATAAGGAAGCAATTATAGACAAATTATTTAATAAACAAAATTTCTAGTGGACAATCAGGACATCTGAAAGCATTTTCAATGCTTTTGATTGATTATTTGTAGAGTTCATTCTTATTTGTTATGCATTATTATGTATGCCAGTTCATTATCAATGATGTCTGCACATCTTTCACTCACAGCCTGGAGGTGTGTCATCATCCGAGTCGTCTGGGTCGATGAGTTTCTCTTTGGCACGCTCTGTCCTCTCTTTAAACAGTTTGACGAGCTCTTGCAGGCGTTCGTTAACGACCATACTGGCCTGACTGGCAGCAGACGCTGGTCTCTCTCTCATCCTGTGGAGATGAGAGTGAGACCACAGTCAATGGCTCAATGAACCATTTCTCTGGCACTTCCAAAAACCCCCCCATCAGAACAACTCCCTTCACTTTCACTGTCCTTCTTATGTATTATATCAATAATTGAATCCATTGTAAAGTTCATTATTGTCCAATCATTGCCCATGCTGTTTCGTACAATCCTCAGTTTGAGAAAGAAAAAGGGCCTATGACAAGACTTAGATAATAATATTTATTTCTATGCATTTATTTTTCATTTATTATAAATAATTCTTTATCATTTATTTATATTCATCGATATTTAATATTCATATTGTATTCCTGACTCACTGATCATCGGAACTCAGGATGCTGCTCTGACTGGGCCATGCCCTGACAGTTGTCATGGTTTCCTCCTCTTCCTCATCTCCCTGAGAATAAAGTCTCTTTCTGCCAGAGGGAATTGGACAGAAGATGATGAAGATCAGCACTGTGAACAACACACTCCTGCTTGGCTATGAGGTCTTATGGAGAACTATTTGTAATATCTATGGTGCTATATGAAGCAGGCAGAAACCGTGTGAATGAAAGGTGACATGGGGTATTTGTGATGAACATGAAACATTCTGGAGACACGCAGGGCAAAGCAAAAGTATGTTTTCTTTTTCTTCTTCTTTTTTTTTTTACACACTCTTCGATTTCACAGGAATTTGAATCTGGGCTATTGACACAAGGACACTATGTTGTGTCTGATATCTACATCTTCTCAGATATACGTGAATGCTTATGTTTACATCATGTATTATAAAAAGCATTGATGATCACAACACTGCTGTGAGTTCATGAACCGTTGTATAGATGGGAAAGGAGGGAAATGGAGTAAATCTTTGTGTAAATCTTTGATGAAGGCCATGATGAAATGGATGGATGAGTCCTAACGAAGACTGGATATTAACTATCTTACATTTTGGTCCAGATATTCTGCTGCTTTTTCTCCCTTGGTCCATCCATTATTTTGTTGCCATCAAGGTGTGACAATTGTGTGTGTGTATGTGTGTGTGTGTGTGTGCAAGAATGATCAGAGGAGTTAGGGCCAAGAGAGGGGGAGAATATGCACACACAAAACACAAACAGAGGAAGAGAAGAATTGAGGGATTCTGCAGAACACTCAAACAATGTTCACATTCCTAAGCAACAGCATTATGATTTACCACACACACACACACACACTCTCTCACACACACACATACACACACACACACACTCACAAAACACTTGAAGATAACGAAAAGGTTTTGGTATTTGTTATGTAGTTGGTCAAATAAAGTATTTATTAACTAATATTCTGTTTATCAGCTTATGTCACATTCCAGTCATTATTGTCCTTGAATGCTCTTTGCATTAAATGATTAAAAAAAACAGCTATCAAATGTGTGAGTGATAATCAAATGAGTCACACTTCCCATTAATGAGTCACAGAGGGATAAATGTAAACAGACGGAGCTGTAAACTTTACACAACAATGATTCACTCGACTGACACTTCACTGGTTTTTACGCATGGGTTAAATAATGTGATTACTGCAGCTTAGAGACAGCAACACCAAAACAAACACACCAAAAAAAGCAAGCGGCCATTCCAGTGTAAAATAAACCATTAATAAACAGGGTTGAGCAAGGGAAGAACCATAGACATAAAATGACTAAAAGCCTAATGATGGCTAAACAGTGCACTATTGTATGCAACAAAGAAAAACGCCTTTGCCAAAATGTACCCTCTGAATATCCAAAATCTAAAGTCTGCAGTCTGAGATAACATACACTGTGCTTACTCTTTCTCAGCTGCTTTGCTGCTGCACATGACCAGGGAGAGAAAGAAAAGAGAAAAAAGTCAATGAAAAGAACTGATATTTAGGGCTATTCTACTGCTATGAGCAGTTTAAAGATACTGTGTATAAATTCATAAGAGTGTGTGTGTGCATGTGTGTGTATGTGTATGTGTATGTGTGTGTATGTGCGTGCATGTATGTAGGGATGTGTGTGTGAGGGTTTACTTTGTCCGGCTGGCTTTGGGGGCACCGGGGACAGTAAGAGTCTTCAGGTTTGGGTCCTGCAGGTTGACGATTTGGGGCATGTGGCGGGAACCTCTTCCATGTTCTCCGTTTGAGTCTACGTCCTCCACGTTGACTGCTGGGTGCATACTCAGTCTAGAACTAACTGTTAAAACAAGTCAAAAAATGCAACAATACAATACTGCGACAAGTTATGTGGCTGTCTTTACAACAGGAAAACACAGACCAAAAACAATCATAAAACATGCTCTACGTGAATTATTACAAGGCATGACTACTCCAGATTTAACATGTAAATGTGTCATGCAGAATGACATGTGACCCTACCAAGGAGACCTTAAACAAGTAGATAAACAAGTAGAGGATTTTATCAAATGTACAGATTCTACTTTGCCTCGTATAACACCCTGGGGAACACTATAAGTAGCTGACAAAACAAAAACTAGACTAAAGTTAGATTTATTGTTAAGACCATTAAACATTTTTTGGGAAGTTCAATATGTTACACAGTACATAAGTGCTCCATTGGACAAAGTGTATCACACACACGCGCGCGCGCGCACACACACACACACAACGTTTTCATAAAGCTACACCATGAAAAGCAGAAACACAGCAGGGCACAGTTTAACATATCATTTTATCATCGGAGCGAGAATTGGGGTCACCTTTGGGTCGGGCGGAGGCGAGGTCGTCCTCGATGTGGAAGGCGGGGTTTGAGAGCCCAGACAGTTGTCTGGAGATGGGGGGCAGGCGGGGGTAGGAAGGCACATTGGGCAGGTCCAGGTTGGAACTGGGGGAGGAAGGAGAGGGGGTCCGGGGCTGGTGAAGGGGAGACTGCCGAACCAGACGGTCTAGCTCTAGGTCCCTGCTCTGTTGCTGCTGCTGTGGTTGTGGTTGTGACTTAGGCATCCTGTTGGGGTTTAAGGCTGTTCAGACGATTCTGAACGCTGGAGTAACACTGCTGTGCACGCTGCGGAATCGTGGATAGCCGCTGCGGAACACCGGACAGCTGCTGAGGAAGAGTGGAAAACCGTTGAGGAAGAGCTGCGCTGATCCGTTGAGGAAGAGCGGAGACCTGCTGAGGAAGGTTCGAGAGTTGCCGTGGTAGACCGCTCAGCTGTTGAGGCAGATTGGAAAACTGTTGGGGAAAACCGGGAATCTGCTGCGGGAGACTGGAAAACTGCTGGGGCAGTTTCGACACCTGCTGGGAAAGCTGCTGAGGAAGCTGAGATAGCTGCTGCTGGATTTGGGTGAGCTGAGGGGGTAGAGATGGCAGACGCTGGCTTAGCTGGGACAGCTCTGGGGGCAACTTGGGCATGGGCG
Organism: Chanos chanos; assembly: GCF_902362185.1. Taxonomy (NCBI): domain Eukaryota; kingdom Metazoa; phylum Chordata; class Actinopteri; order Gonorynchiformes; family Chanidae; genus Chanos; species Chanos chanos. Next base: position 39,457,319 of record NC_044495.1, on the reverse strand, counting down.
GCACTTTGGGCAGCGTGATGTCGTTCTCCTCCAGCAGTTTGTTACAGCGGTCAAGGCACACGGGAACGTGGGGTATTTTCATCAGGCAGCTCTTTAGTGGGTCACATCTGGAGGGAACTGTGAGGAAAACGACATTGAAGTCAGACACTGTCAGTCAAAGACTTGGACTGAATGATGTAAATTCAACTTTATCAGCGCTGTACATGAGAGCTAGGACAGTGCACATAACCATTGGTAATTATTCCAAAATGAACAAGAAATAAAGCATGGAAACACTCACCACCACATGTCCCCTCAGTAGCTGCGGCATCCTACAAAGAAGATGAAAATGACAAAGAAGGGAAATTGATAAAGAAGAAAAAGCGAAGAGAGAAATGCTGAGGTGCCACAGCGAAAAAGAGGGAAGGAGATCGAAAAAGGGGAAGCAAAAATGATGAAAAGTAGAGCTCTCTTCAAAAGCTTATCAACACATAACTAAAAGTTAGACAGACGTTTGGAAGCAGCTACATTAAGTTAGCAACACAGAGAGGGCAACAGAGGGAAGAGGAACACAGGAGTTGAGGAGCAGGCAGAAAGTGAAGTTACTTCTCCTCCTAGAAGGTGAGGAGTTCTCACCTCAGTGGGAGGTTCAGGGGAGGTGTTGGTGTCGGTTGGCTGAGGTTGCTGGGTGATGGGGGCTGGTTCTGCTTTGGCTTGGGGTGAGGAATCCTGGGCTTCTTCTTCTTCTGATTCTTCCGCCTCCTTTGCTGGAGGAACTACTGATGCTGGTGTGGGGGGAGGGGTGGGTTCTGGTTCTGGTTCTGGTTCATCCACAGGAGCGTCCTCCTTTGGGACACTACCTGCTGTCTCCTCCCCTGCTTCCTCCTCTTCCTCCTGAGAGAAGGCTTCAACTGGACAAAGCTCTTGACACCTACAATGACAACACACACAAGCACGCACGCACACACACAGCATTAATGGACATTTGGATGTTAACAAACCTAAGCCCAAACAAGGTCAGAAAATACTGTCCATACATGGCTGCTGTTATCTTATTTAACACTATATCTGAGAAATATGATGTGAAACATAATTATGATTAAGCATAATGTGCTACTCATCCCGACTGCGTTTGGAAAGCTGAGATCCGTTCTACGTAACTTCGTTCAACTTGCTCAGTAGGGCATCTGTACAGTAAACGTGTCAGTAAAGTCCCAAAGACGCTGTACTCTTGTGCAACCCTAAATCCGAGAGGACTGAATATTTTTGTTCAAATGTTACTCACTCCGATATCAGGAAAGGTTGTACGGATCAGGTAACTATCTTGCCCAAATACGCTTCGCGATCCATCTGGATACATGCATAACTGGATACATGAATATTTTTACACCAAAATATTAACTGCAAATTCTGATTTTTGATAAATATTTGCCTGGAATCATTCAAAAGATATCAGAACAGAGACGGAGACAGAGACTAATGTTTGTTATCCAACCGCCCGTGAGAGGCGAGGCGTCTGCGCCATCCTTAACCGCGCCAAGGCGGAAAAACAAGAAGCAGGCGCACGATTAGTTACTAGGGAAACCGTCAAGATGGGACCCGTCGTTACTATGGGATGCGATACTGTTGCTAGGACGGGTAGAATGTTGCTATAGCTGCGGATTTATGTAATTAGCATCAACGCATATCCAGAAGGCTTACTGATCTTGACTGGGGTGATGGACAGATTATCGATGTAGACTACTTCAGCAAAGACGCGCTAAAACAAACTAAAGAGTTGTAAAACTTTGACAGTGTACTTTGAAGTAGATGGAGCCATGCAATAACAGGCAATAAGGTTTGAATGAAACAATATTGCTTGATATGAGATCAAACAAATCAACAGTAGTTAATCGCTTCCCGACTGTTCGTTTTATAGTACCGTATACAGTCGCAAAGAACTCTTTGGAATAGAATCAATTTAAACAGCAGGTGGCGCACGACAAATGTTTCTGTGAACTACTGCAAGGATTTTGTGCCTTTGTCTAAAGCGTCTTTGATCCCAAAGAAACCACTGTTGTTTTTAAATTAAATCAAAATTCTCCGGGTGCAGTGACACTAAACTATACAGAGTTATTAGAGTTGCCAGCATCGAACAAACCCGAGTCATTAGGGGTCAAATATTTCATAACTGGGCAAAAATAACTAAAAATTACACTACGTTTTACATATTAACTGCCACGCGGAGCTTTATTCATCGAGTTACTATACAAGGTAGTTAGGAGTGCCGTGTCAACGACTTAACTCTTCAAAACGGGATAAAATATTCTACTCTTCTCCAGTTCTAAGCGTCAGTACTATGAATCCCACTTCCGCCAATGAAAAACAGCGTAAGGGGAAAGGGGCAGAGATTTTTATTTTTTATCTGACTTTTTCGGTCATTGTGGTTTATCTCGGATATGCTGCAATGTAACATCAGAGCTCCGTCTCCTAAATTAAAAACTTGCAATTGATACTTAATATCTTACAACTGCTGTACGGTATACCGTAATTATGCCATAATAAGCCAGAATTATGATTATGAAAATTACAATAACGATTTAATACTCTAAAAATCCAACTTAACATCTCAAAATTACAACTTAAGGTTGAATATTACAGATTTGCGACGTAATGCCTCGTAATTTCAACTGAGCATGTTGTAATTGTGATTTACTTTCCACAAAATACCAGGAGGCTATCCGTTACGTCTGCTACCAAGACCCTAATTAATGTTGTATGTTATCCTACATGCTCGCTAGATGGCACTACAGATCACTGAATAATGTGCTGCCATAGCAACTATTAACCTGCGTATATAATGGTGCTGGGCATCAATTGTATAAAATGGTTGTGCTGTGAGTATCTGTAAAGGCTAAGCTGTGAATCTGAATCATATTTGTCAATAAGCCCCATCCAACAATCAAGCAACTAATTAACCGAATGGACGCAATGCACGCGCGTATGCAAATTTGGCTAAACGCACACGGTGCTGCAACAGGCTATAGATGAGCTGCGTTTAATTTATTTCACTCTTAGAGAAATGAAGTTTTGAACTGAACTGTTTCAGTGCATTTTATGTTGTCTGTTTAACTGTATATTTAAAATGTGCGGTTCTGAAGTGTGCTCCTTAATTTAGGGCAGGCTATCGTTTATTTAAGAGCACAGAAATGTGCGCTGTTTTCTGTTTATCTCAGTCAAGTCGATTTCGAGTTCCTCGTAACTGTGAAGAATGCAGTCGTAATTCTGAAGTAATAGGTCATAATTCTGATATTGGAAGTTGTCGTTTTGAGTTAGTGGTTCATAACGTGGGATATTACATCATAAATCTGTGCCGGTAAATCACAAATTTTGAAGTGCAGTGTCGCAATGCTGACGTACAAAGCCGGAAACGCGGCTTACTGTGTCACAGTTGTAAATTATTAAATTGTTGTTGCCAGGCACTAAGACAGAATTCTAACATATTCAGAAATGTCTGAAACTATTCAGTCACAGCTGCAAGATTCCAGTAAGTCGCAATGTCGCAAAATACCAAGAGAAGACCAAGATCTCCAAATCTGACGGCACTAATTAATGTTTAGGTTTTTATGTTATTTTTCTCAAGTGGCAGAAACTGGCCTCCACACAATGGTCTGTCACGAGTTAATGTTTGGAGAAAAAGATCTCCAAACATCTTTGGGTGTGTGTGTGTGTGTGTGTGTGTGCGTGCGTGCGTGCGTGCGTGTTTTTAATTACGCTTCATTCTCCTCCTCCTCTTCCTCCTCCTGTATGGCATTGCACATGGTCAGATGAGCCTGTTGCTCAGCCAATAGTCTAAGTGCTGTCTCTCTGGCCACTTCCTCTGCCATCCTCACAGTCTCCAAACGCTCCTGACGCAACCTGTAATACCGCATCCAGTCCGGACACAGGCCAGAAACTATTAACTACTACTAAAGAGAACTTTATTACTTTCTAATAATAATGTAACTACGTTATCAAAGACTAGTGTGAAGTAGTTGAATGAGACAAAAACTTGCCAGACCTCATACAAAACTGATCTATATAGACCTATATAAATGCAGTGAAAAAAGTTTGACAGAAACAAAATGTCAACTGACCTTTCTTCCATGGTTGCCATGGCAGCATCTTCAGCCTCTCTCTTAAGGCTCTCGACGAAGGGCGTCCACCTCCCTGTCTGGGTCTCCGCATCCTCCAGTTGTATGCTGGACGCCTGCGTGACCTCTGGGATGTTGAGCGTCAGCTCTTGCTCCTCCCGGACCATCTGCTCCACCCTCTTTGGCTGCTCCTGCACCTCCATTTGCTCCGTGGACAGCTCCTGTACCGGCTGCTCTGTGACTGGTGGCTGTGAATTGGGCTGCTCAGACCGTTTCTCCTGGTTAGGGGCGTCCCAGTTGGAGTCGACCTCCTCCAGAACCAGGTCCATTTGGGCAGGTTTGAGGTTCACCACTGGTGAGGCTGAAAGACAAAAACAGAAAGCGAGTGTTTCATATCTGTGCTGTTTATAAAATAAAGAAGGGATATCTCTTTCTCTTTCAGTCAGAGAATCCAGACTTTCTGAAGAAGTTAGGGATAGGGTACATCATCAAGAAATTTTAGTTGAGAAAGTGATAAAAGAAAACAGCGTGGCATACAGCACAAACAGTACTAGAAAAAAACCCTAATTATTCATAGGATGGGGCCCAGCCATACAATGACAAAAGTGAACATTAAACCAAATGATCTCTATTAGTATAGCTTAGAAATGATCCAAATACCCCAGTGCTCCCCAAATCTATTCTATGAGATACCCTTGGACATTTCAGATGTTTGTTCTGCTAAATCTCTGAAACATCCAATACACTGATTATTCTGTGTAACAGCATTTATGCAAAGCTATAGGCAACTTAGCAATAACTATAAAAATAACTACCAAATAAAAAAAATAAAAAAAATGACTGCTTAACTACATCCATGTATATTATTCTTTTAATGATTATGTACCAGTTATTATTGCTTGATATATAGTGTTTGAATAGACTGAGCTGAATCTCTGAAAGATACAATGATACTGACAGACAACAACAGTTCTTTTCAGTCTCTTCCTTTATTCTTTCATTGCACATATACGTATATCATATCACAACTGGAAAATGTAAATTGAACCAAGTCACTGCATTGAATCAAGTCACTGCATTGAATCAAGTCACTGCACTGAAAGTTGTAGCAAATATTTATTTTCTGATACATTTTTTTAAAGGAACTGCTTGTGCTGGCAATGTAGGCCACATTAATAAATGAAGGCAGTGGAGTTAAACCAAGTTCCAAGGAATGCTGGTGTTTTTTGCGTATGCTTTTTTGTTTTGTTTCGTTTTAGATACCACATTTTCATAGAGGGCACTAATTACAGAGGGTAGTATAGGTAAAATGGGTTGTCAAGTATTAATAAGAATAAAAACAACTGCACTTAGAGCAATATTATATTAATATTCATGTTAATGCAAATATTTCATTTTCGCAGCAAGTGTGGTGAGTCTTATGCCATTTCATGCATAGCAGAAAGTGTCCACTGTGTTAAAAAAATGGCCCTTTACAAGAATCACTGCAGTGAAAACAACAAGGAACCACCTGACTAATGAAACAGCCTCTTTCTAAAATACATAGTTCATGTACACTGGTTTCTATGTACAGATTTCCATGTACAGAAGTCAATGAACTTCAAGAATTCAAAATTACTCGCATCAAATGTACCCCGCTACTCTAACAATCCATTCGATGAATACTAGTCTTTGTACAGAGAAAGACAAGCATTACATTCAGTGCAATTTCATATGTTAGCTGCCTGGTTGCTCCAATGAGCCTCAAACATATTTGTATATTTGTGCTTCTGTTTGTTTGTGAGGCTGTGGGTCTGTCCCTGCGTGACTAAAAGCCTGTCAATCACTCTGAGTGACGGCTGTGACAGACTCCTCCCCAGTCTTCTCTCTCTCCTTTTGTTTAAGGGGCTCTCAGCACCCTCCCCCCTGAAACAGAAGGAGAAGATGGACTGTGTTAGAGCCTGTCACACACTACGCAGCAGGGCTGCAGGCCGCCGTGCGAGAAGGACAGCACTTCAAACTGCCTATAACAGCTTGTACAGAAATGGGTTTCTCCTTATGCCTTAAAACTGCATCGTCTACTTCAGGTTGTTATTTTTGGATTAGTGGCGGGGGCCCTCCTGCAGAGATCTGCAGTATTGGTGTATGAGTTCACTGCCCTCTAATGAAACCATGTAACTTACAGGAATTTTAGTTATCATGCGTGGGAGAAGAAAAATGAACTTACCGGTGTGAGCAATCTCTGCACCCTCCTGATAGAAAAAGAGAAAAAGATTTTCAGTTATTTTAGTGCTGAAAATTCAGAAGAGAGACCAGAGAACCAAAGAAAAGAAATTTACTGTTGAACTCACTCCCTGATCCTCCTTGTGTCTCAGAACTGGCTGTGGTATCGCAAGTCCCAGGCCATGAACGATCCAACCCACCATACTGTGGGAAACAGAGAGTCATTAACATTTCCAGTAAGACCTCTTTCTTTCTTTAATCCCCCCCCCCCCTCTCTGTCTCTCACTGTCTCATAATGTCCATCAGTCTCACCTGGCTGCTCTGGAATCCACCTCAGTCATGGCAGTTGCCACACTGCTGCTCATGGACTCAGATGGTGGCGATGAAACTGAGAAAAACCATAACGTAACATAAAACTATCACATTTATCAATTATCACAGTAAACCTAACATAATCAGAGAAAGCCCACCACTCCAATCATGACCACTAGTGCAACTATCAACATCACAAACAGAACCAGTAACCTCAAATCTGTAACTTTATGTCTTATACAGCTGTATGTATTTATTGGATATGTATCCAAAACATATTGCACACACACACACACACACACACACACACACACACACACACACACATACACACACATACATTCATATCTTAAACACATATTCCAGGTCATCTGATACTGAGGACTCCTGGATTTCAAAGACCACGAGGTATTCTCCAGTGCCAATGCTAATGCTAATATGCTATTACCTCTGTCTCCATAGGGGCGTGGCCTCTGTGTAGAGCTGTCTAAATAACCTGGTGGACGAACCACATGGTGAGGCAGGGCGTTCTCCAGGCCGCTCTTAATCCACTGCATCACTCTGCCCAGTCACACACACACACACACACACACACACACACACACACACACACACACACACACACACACACACACACACAGAAAGTTCAGAGGAAGACAAGGAAACGAGAACACTGTCATCCAGAGTTTGACTGAGCCAGTCAGGACTATGGCTGTTGGCTAGTTGGTTGATAAGGGAAGGGCGGAGAATTCTCGGGGTGTAACTCACTTGGGAGGGAACTGAGGTTCCTCCACCTCATAGTCCTCCTCTTCCTCTGACAACAGCTCCACAACGGGGATGTGTGGCAGTGGTTCTGCATCTGGACAATGCACCAATCACGTGCCATCAGTGATACTGCAAATGTCATCTCATTTAAATATGCAAATCAATTGAGCAGTAAGGTCAATTCTTATACAGACCTGGAAGATCCTTCATTTCATAAATCTGAAAGAACAGAGACATTTACAAGACATGGATAAGTCCGTTAGGAAACAATCACCAGCAGAATATTAAATTAAAACAAAACAGAGTCCACAAGACATAACGACACGGAAATGAATTGGAGATTAAAAAAGTAGATTAATTTAATACTTTTATTATAATGTAGTATAATATTAATGGGATGTAATATTTGCATTAGTGTCACAGGTTGGAAGGTTTTATGGTTTTAATAGTACTAAAGTATTAAAATTAACTCCCAGTTATCTATGGATCGATGTAAAAATCATGTAATTCAGAAGCATTAATTTAGAGGCTGACCAAAATATAACAATTATGACATGCAATTACTATATAAACATTATTATTGGTAATAATAATGTATTACACATCCATAGCACTTCTCACTTTTTATTTTAGGGGGCGGGTGTTAGTGTTTGATTGACATTATTTGACACTGTGCCCAAGTGTGCTAGCTCAGCTGTACTTACACACGTGTCTGTAGTGTGTTCCTCCACCTTGCTGAAGTCTGCAGGCTGAATGAAAATGCTATTACACTACTGCAACCGGATAAACACCCAAGGGCTTTTACTGTGAGCGCTGACGGTGATATTTTAACATGTTTAATCTATGAAAATGGGTGGCATTTCTGTATATCTCTTTTATGACAATATAAAAGAGTTTGAGAACATTTTTATAAATTTGTTGTTTGAATAAAGTTCTTTTCTGACGTGTAATTATAAACTAACTTTATGTATTTAGAGGGGTGTTTCCTTATATTTAAATAATTATTTCTGTACATTGTATTGCTTATTTATCATTGATGCAATTTAATTTAATTTAACTACTAGTCTGAATCACTAACTCGTTGTATTAGTAAACATTTATAGCAACTGTGCTACAGCTGATGTAGGACTAATTTTTATGCTATACTGTACATATAATTAGGCACATTTATATTGTTGTACTGTTGTTTACATTATCTAATGAACACCTTTTTTTAAATGCACACCTCATAAATCTTGTCCTGGTTATGAAATACTGAAGTGATAGTGGTTGCGTTGTGGCATCCACTCACCTCAGTGACTTCGTCTAGTTCTCCATTGATTCCCTGTCTATACTTCTCATCAGGCTGTGGAACGACTTTGCCGATTCCTTGTGAAATCCAACCGATGACCCCTGACCTGTCAGAGGGTAAAGACTCCATTACTGTGTTAATCAGACATCTGTCTGAACCGTGACCTGAAAACCTGCTCAGTGCATATTTTTTGAGGTTGACATTTGTATGACATTTAAAAAGTGTTTATATATGTGTCCAATGCAATACGTCATGGATTCTTTAAATACAGTCTTCTGTTTCTACATATAAATTTACTCATACCTGTTCTCACCATCCTCTTGGGTTGACTGCCAGATGGTTATAGAGGCAAAAATAAAAAAGACAGTTATCTCAGTAAGTTGTCATGGGAAAAACCGTCTGGACTAGTGGGCCAGTGAGGAAAATTCAAGGCCAAAGTCAGGTTTGCACAGCTGTAAAAATGCAATTATTCTGGCAAAGTATTGACGCAATGCCAACGAACCATTTCACGTCGTCACATCCCATAATTACAAACCACTCATGTAACGGACTATCTGACTTTGTGAACTATATATAAAACAACACTAATAGTCTGTGCGTGTAGTGAGGCAAGTGTTTGATGGTTGTCTCACCCTGGCCTCTGAGTTGGCTCTGCTAAGGAGTGGACTCCCGGCTGGCTGCGGTAGAGCGCTAACAAAACCGTTGGAGAGCCAAGTCAACACATTACCCTGAGTGCTGAGAGAAAGAGAAAGGGTAAAAGAAAATGGACAGAATCCTTCACTCTGTCGTTATGTTGTGAGAAAAGAAATAATTTTCCATAATTACACATATCACACACCCGTTTTCAGAGTTTTCTGAGGTTTGGTTCTCATCGGCGATGGATTTAGAAGACTTGAGCTTGTCTGTTGTCAGTTATGTGTGAAAAGAATACAGAAAAAAAGAAGAATTAATCATATCACTCAGAACAATCCACTAAGGTACAGTATTTAATCACAGATTTATACAAAATAAGCACTGTTTACATTCATCCACTATAAACATTACACAGTGTCATTTTTACAGCTGTGATTTTAAAAACTTGTTACTCTACCTCGATTATTTGTCGATTTCCCATCCTTATAAGAGACATCACGGATGCGTGAAAAAAACAACAACCAAAAAATTTGGTAACGTACAGTGGAAACACTGTATTTCAGCAAACTTTTGCAAAGAGCAACACTGATCCAGTCTTAAATATAACTAGTGACAATCTCCTGACATGTAAATGAATATATTAATCTCTTAGATTACGTCTATTCCACAGATTAACCACACAGTTTCAGTTCAGAGCGTGAAAAGCCATTGTCATACAACAGGTAATAGGTTAATTGGTTTATGTGCTGAAGTATAATCCGTTCTCACTGATGTTGGAGACCCCTCTTCTCCCAGACTGCCCGGGTCATCAGGAGGTTGGGGCACAACTTTCGCCACCCAGTTAAACATCCTAGAAGGGGACAGAGACATGATGGTTATGAAACCAAACCAACAGTGAGGTGGTATTTAATACACAGAAACAATGGGAGACTTTCTTTTTTTTTAATTGTACTAGTTAACTATCACTGGAAACAATAAGTATTTCAAAACAAGGTAACTTGGTCCTTGGTGAAAAACAATAAAAAAGATAATGAACTCCAGTGGAACCATGTTGAGATCACATGTTTCAGAACAGAGAACAAATGCTGCTTCAGGAATTGGGTTGAATTTATTTATTTGGTAAATTAACCATGTTGCTAAACTTATTACTTAATTATTTCAGCAAGCCCAATTGCCCATGAACCGACATCTCATCACCCTGGGTGTTTTGATTGATTGTTGTTAATGAATGGGGAAAATGAAGTAATGACATAATGGAGACTCTGGGAAAGTTCCCATTTCCACATCCTGTGAAAGGATGGTCCAGCAGGCCCGTCTCCAGGGAAACTCCAAAACAGAGGCAGAAATAGAACAATGTCGATTTTAACCATGTCCTTCCATAAACACTAGTTCACCGATAAGATCATTTGAACAAGACTGGCAGGGAGTAAGGAAGCAAAATCATTTGGAGCTGGAGTGTAGGTGTTAAGAACAATTCCGACCCTCGTATAATGTGACAGTACTTTGTCAAAAGCAGCTGTCTTTATTTCGATTTGAGTCGCGCAACAAAACTTAAGTCAGGAGAGGGATTAAGACAGATCAAGAGTAACAAGCAAAGATCAGATAATCCTGGTGGAGTTCTCAAACTGTGCTCTCCTTCTGTTTAGTTAATCTGCACATCTACCGGGTTTTTCTTGGTACTCTATCTTGTTTCATCTCAAACTCAGCTTTAAAATTCAGTCTTGCCAAGCATACAGTGGAGAACAAAGCCATGTGTATGAGTGACTGGAGCTTAAAAAGCTACAAAGTCTCGTTCCTTTGAACAATGCAAAGCTTTTCAGTTTCATTTATAAATTTTACATGTCGCTTTTACAGTATTTTAGAAGGTCCTGATTAGAATTAACTCTATGTCAACAGACAAAATCCAATGACATAAATGAGGCTGGAAAATGGTCTCTTTTTCAAATTACACAATCTCCTTAAAGCACATTCAGCTAAACCTAAAGCAATACTGAACTCTCCATGCAAGGCATAACCCTGACACATCACATTAAATGATCAACCTGGTAACTAGCTCACTTCCAACAATCCTGTCCTCTCCAGCACTATCACTGCACACTTGCATGGTATGATGTATTACTCGGGTGGAATACGTGGGTAAAGCTTTTGATAAAAGAGTGCATTTTCTTACCTGGATCCTCAGCAGCGGTATTCCATTCGAAGGGATTGAGAGAGCGCAGGACGTACTCCTGTGATCAGTGCAGATTAAGATGAGGCAGGGTTCGGCTGATAGGATTAAGGCTCGGGGGACCGTGTTACTCTTAGGCAAAGAAAAACATAGGGCAACCATAAAGTTCAGGATTTAACCGCTACTGACATGAACCTCATCAGCAGAAACTGTGATTAATTTTTGCATGACATGTATGATCTAATTTAAGTCTTAAAATGTCAAGAATTCATTTAAGGAGCCCGTGGACATATTGTTACATTATACCCAGTTCCACTTGCTCCAATCTCAGTAACTCAATTTAATAAAGTCAGTTTATCAATATGGGTGATTACGTGTGTATTAGAGTGTGCATTCAACTAGTGTTAACTTTGTCTATGAATGCCAACATAAACAAAATAGTTACCAGTAGGTCTTCTCTCTGGGGCCACAGTCACAGTAAAAGAGTGTCTAGATCTCTATCTTAGTCCAAAAAGAGGTGAAATTGTGCAGTGCAGTCAGCCGTCAATTTGGGACGGACCACCGCAGCGTACACCATAGCGTGCTCTATATGATGCCATTTTAGATAAACAACAAAGACGTCCTTCCAACCACCGGGCAACTAAATCCTCAGTTAATTCGCTAAACCTGTATATGAGCGTTTCCCGTATTTTTGGTATCACGCAAGAGGTGGTTAATTGGCTATGATGTTAGTCTGTCATTCCCATTAGAACCCTTGCCAAGACCCGGATTTAAGCACACACGGCAGTGCGTCACCAGGAACCTGACTTTCTCCCATATACATGGCGTGAATAAACAAATACACTAGAGAAACAGACACGAGTTCCTCTTCTGATTTAACTACGTGTGTCCCGACTCTGGAAATGACACGCAACCGCAGGTCAGGAAATTGTGCTTAACGTAGCACTGCCGCTAAACATTGTGTTGATAGTACGATAATTATATTGTACCTTCAGTTTAAACTATGATTAAAATGCAAACGGTTTCTTGGCTTGATGAGGGCCATTCTTGCTTGCCTCAGGCATTGTGCAGTGCATGGTGGAAGTGTACTGTTAGCAATTCTAACTGTCCTAGGAGATGTGGTGGGGGAAATGGGTTGACGGAGCTGAGCTGCTAAAAGGACTAAATTCCCCCTAATGAGATAAAACGGATTGATAAATCCAAGGAGAAAACGCTATCGCCACAGGAGTCCAGCGCGAGCACAGCGGTGTGGTACGACAGGGGTGCTTGCACATGATTGGACAAAGTAACCTAAGAAAGAGTCCGTTAATCTCCTCCAGGAAAGTCCAGAAAAGTGAACGAGGTCAATAATGTGTAAGTGCCTTTGACGAAGGTGGGTGAAAGAGGTAAACAAAGATAGCAGAGAAAGAGAGAATTGTGGTGTATGTTTTAAGTATATAAGTACGCAAAAATGAGAACTATTTTGATCATAGGGCTACAATATTTAAGAGGATGCATTGTTTCTGAGAATATCCCCACTCTGAACTGCAGCTGGACTGGAACCCGTAGTCTCCATCTACTGGCTCGAGTCTTCAGCATACCTTCACAGTTCAACTGTATTGCTTTACCACCTCCTGTGACAATAAAAAGCAACATTTCACTGGATATTCTGTGGACAGCTTTCCCTGCTACTCTTGGCCAGTGACTCAAGCTAATGGAATAAGAACACAAACAAACTCATAAAGTTCTTTTGAGAGTTTGATCAAGAGAGAAACACAGATCAGCAGATACATGAGTCAGCCCGGAAATAGACAGAGTAGGTTTTTTTGTTTGTTTGTTTGCCTTTTTAACTTATGTCAAGCAGCAGTGGATTTCTTAGTTTGACATTATGCAATGTAATACTCAGATTGTTTTTAAAGGAAAAGTTCAAAACAAAACATATAGAGGAGGACAAATATGTCAGGGGTAGATATGAGTCCCTCACACAGTAAAACACAAAATAAGACACAGGAATCTGTTGATTTTTTTTTCTGTTTTTTCCCTGAAATAGTTTCTTTTTTTTTTTTTTATTGTGAACAAGCTACATGTCATTATACATCTGTGTAAAAGCCATACATGCCCCGCATGATTTATTTAACTGTTAATAGAAAATGCAAATGCACAATATCATATAAACCGTACAAAATTCATCCATCGTTATCATTCAACAAACAAGCTAAGAAAAAAAAATCATATTAACAGATTATACAAAAAAAAAAAAAAAACAATATGCCGAAAGCATTTAAGGCTAAGGGTGTTAACTGATGAATGGAGACAAACACAAACAAACAAACAAAAATGAATTGGAGACTTGCATTCTGTTTTGCTGAGATTGCACAATTTTGTGTGTGTGTGATTGTGAGCATAGCAGGAGGGTCTGTTTAAATTCCAGGTTCATAGGGAGAAAAAACAACCAAGTTCATTCTCAACAGTACTGAGAGGAGGCAGTGAATACTGTCAAAGCACCACAGGTCAGGGGGTTCAGCCACTAGAAGACAGAAACACGAAGCAGGGAATGCTTCCCATAAACAAAAAAGACTCGAAGCTTAGACAGCCTACGGGGAAAACAGCGAGGTCTCTCAGGAAGCCACCTTTCTCTGTTTTTTTAGTTTCCATAATGAAAAAGATACGAAAAAAAAAAGTGATGGTCTGTGCCGTATGTAGGTCACATGGCCGGGTGCCAGGAGAGCCACGCCCATTGTTCGCCCCCAACCCCTCCCTTTCTCTTCTCCTTTGGCAAACTTTAATGGAACTCAGGCAAAGGAAATGCTGGCAGGGATGTGAGTCTCTTCCCCCCCTCCCCCATCTCTCCAAAGTCCTAAATCAGCAACATCTGTGTAATGCAAGGCAGGCCAAACTCCACAGGCAGAGACTGTAAACCTTCTTAAGTATGTGCAAGACAATTTATTAAGACCAAATTCTTAACCCTGTGATTTCTCCCAAAGTCTTGCGGAGAGGTCTTGGTTCGTATTCTTTTCCTAACTGCGACTAGAAAATTCTGCCGAGGTTCCCACAGTACAGACTAAATGATCGGGCTCAGTGAGAAAACACAGAGGAATTATTAAATGCATACATATATAGTTGTTGTCCACACAGAAATAAAAGAACCACAGTGTGACAAAAGAACCACCAAAAAGACTAAAACCGTTAGGACACGAAAGTGCAAATGTTCAGTTATGAAACAGTCTTGAATTAGGTCAAGCACCATAATGGAGTATAAGAGGTGTGTCTCTGAGGGGAAAAAACACTAATGCATGAACTGGAGTGTGGATATTTTGATGTGAACATGTGTGAAATGAAGTGTCAGACCCATTCCTGAAGAGACCTTCTGCAATGCACCAATACTTTGGGTGCCTCTTTCTTCTGCAGCGTGGTGATTATGACATAGATCACTCCCAGAATGCATAGCACCAGCACTAGAGGCACGGTAACCATGACAAAGGTCATGATGTGTTCATTGCTCTCTTTAACCCTGAGTACCACGTCCACTTCCTCCTTATCTTCATCGCCACCACCTCCGTTCTTACTGTCGTTGTCATCATCATTATCATCTTCGTCATCTTTGTAGTCCTGATCCAGGTCCTTGTCCCAGTTTGGATCAGAATCCACAGAAGGCTTGTCGACTTCGGGCCACTTCTGTCCTGGTTCTGTATTGGAGTCCGTATCCAGGTTCGGATCCACTCTGCAGCCCATGAAATCGTTCAGGATGGATCTTGGGTATCCCGGATCAACCTTCATCCGTCTGTTATTAAACCTCCAGTATTTGGTGCCTTTGTAGAAGTATGTGTACACTGCGTGGAGAGAACAAAATAAAATAGTAAAAAATGTGAGGTGAAAGAGTGGAACATTTTTTAAGCCAGCAAATTCTTATTTTCCCTAAAATGGTTCCTTAAACGGAGCTTTCCAGAAAATATTAGCTAACCCTACTAGAACTGAAGTAGTCTGAGTGACAGACAAGGAAACAGGATCGCTTGAAAGTCAGTTGATGTCATATAAGTAGTTATGAAAGTAACACATATAAGTAGCTTCCAGCTGGTTAACATTTTCTACAATAAAAAGCACAAACACATTAGCTATAATGTTAAGTGAGGCCCGACTGAACTGATTCGGGACAATACTTGGAAATGAGGGGCAAGCGAAAGCTCATATTTCGTTTGACTTTTTCAGTAATGAAGTAACAGTTTCCCCTTTCAGTGGTGGAGTAAAAATCTCTTGTTTGTGACAGGCTTTTTCCTGGGCACCATTCCCTGCTGGAGTTTGACTAACCTCCATCGTCACTTAGAAATGCTCCTTTAGGAGAAGACGGTATAGAGCTCCACACACTGATTGGCTTCGGGTAGTCTTTCTCCACCGAACGTGATTCCTCGCTAAAACGCCAGTATCTACAAAAAAAAGAAAACAAAAAAAAACAAGAAGAGTGAGGTCAAAGCACAGGGCAATAATTTGGCGTAACCAATCTAGAATGTGTGTTTCCACTACTTAGCACAGGTGTCACTGTTGTAAGAGATATTTAGATGAGGGATGTGTTACAAAGGTCAACAGTCTAAACATCTTGCTTAAAGCTGTTTCAGTAATGGTTTTCTTACTCAGTTTATACTATTTATATAATACTACAGTGACCTGTACATTATCAAATACCAACATGATGGCAGTCTAATCCAATGGAACCTGCGCATTTAAACAAGTTCCTATGTGTGTTTACCTGTCTCCTCGGAAGAAGTAGGTGAAGCCAGAAGGTTCCCACCACACAGCGGTGTCAATGCGGTCGCTGGGCATACCCTGACCGTACCGGGACAACTCCTGGGGGTAACCGGGCTCCACATCGGCCTCCCTAAACAACCAGTACTTACTCCCTACGGCCAGAGAGAGGGACGATGGGAAGGTGGACAATGAAAGAGAGAACGGTTGAACAGGAACGGAGAGAGAAGGAGCAGAGAGAGAAGATTCGTGATGAAAAAAGTGGAGAACTGACATCATCACAATCACAGTTTTTTTTTCTTTTCTTTTTCTGATTTTCTGCAGACAGCAGAGAACTCATTGTGCAGCACAAAAGCGTACCTTATCTTACAAAGTAATAACAAAATGAATAGAGACTGCTTAAATCGGTGTAAGCTTCACCATATGTTGAGAGAAGAAGAAGAACAAGAATCTCTCTCTCGCTATACCGGCGCAGTTTAATTTGATGAATGAATGCATTACGCCGTCCGTTGCACCAACCATTTTTTAGGTTCATTTTTCAAACTGAAAGCTGAGCAGTCAGCATCTGGAGCTCAGGCTGACGCAATGCCTCTGGCCCCTTCAGTCCTCTGCCAGAGGCTGGAAGGTTGTGAGAGGCCCAGCGCTCTGACTGTTTTACAAGTGACATAATCTGGCCGACAGAGACAATTACAACAGAGGAAGCAGATGTTTTAAAGAGACAGTTTCATATCATGGGAAATATCGGACAATTTCTTTCTTCTTTTTTTTTCTTTGACGGCAGCCGGCAATCTTGTTAATCATCGCACTGATATGAAGATTTAAGATCTCTGGTGTTGTTACAGTCGGTCAGATGTGTAGTCACGGAGACCACCGCCGCTATCGGCCAAGGCCGAACGTACGCCAACAAACACCGATAAACTCGTACCTCGGGTCAACGTAAACAATGTCTGCTGTCTGTTTTAGAACATTAACTTCAATTGTTTTAGAAGACTAATTTCAATAAAACTACTTTCTGGACATTTTAATGCCAACTGTCAATTTTAGAATGCTGAAAGTTTGTCTGCATTTGATTGGTCAGAGTAGGAGAGCTGTAAGTAAGCCATATTTTAAGATGCATTTATCTGGATGCAAACCTTTGAAAAACACAAATTTTCCATCATGGCGTTCATAGGCAGCATCTATGTTTTCAGGCAGACCCGTCCAGAAGAAGGAAATGGGCATAGGATAATTATCCAGAACTCTGTTTCGTCTGACTCTCCAGAACCAACGTCCCTGTAAAGGTAAGAATATATGCACAGATATATGAAATCTAGATCCATATCATATAATATCCAAAATTCGATAATTCAAACAACAGTTCCTGGACTTTATTACATTTTTCTCTTTAATTATGGGAATTCAATTAGAGACTGTTTCAACATTGAAGAAAACCAGAAAAACAAAAGCCACAGAGTTGGGCTTCCTTTTGGGATTTGAACCAACGACCAACCTTTTCCTTGACCCAGCTACCATCTCAAAGGTATTTTTCATGCAGTCTAATCTACTAAGGTTTTTAGTTTTAATACAGACCAAGCTTTCTCACCTTGAAGACAAACATCTCCCCTCTGAGCATAGTAACTGTGTCAAAGTTCCCCTCACAGATGTCAGGCGGACCTTGGTCTGATCGCTCCGTGGGCTGTGGGTGATTTGTCCTCCTGGAGGGGGTGACTGGCGGTACCCAGGGCTGAGTGGGTCTGGGACGGGGGCGTGAAGTAGGCCGGACGGGCACGGCAGTTGAGGTTGGTGGCTCTGTAGGGATAAGAGGGCTGGTTGTGGGGGTGGAGGTTGTTGGCATGGCCTGGGTAGAGGTGCTTTCAGGAGGTCCTACAGAAAACAAAAGACAAAAGACATTCAGGCTTATGTTGTATCCCTGAGCAATAACCCAAAATATAAGTGCGCATATGCTTCTTCTCTCTCATTCTCTCCCTCTCTCTCTCTCTCTCTCCCTCTCTCTCTCTTTCTCTCTCTCTCTCTCTCACACACACGTTTAAAAGACACACATTTTCCATCCTGCAGCAGCAGCTGTGGCAGGACGCCCAAGAGGCTCATTTGCTGTGTAATGTAGCTGAGGCCTTTCAAAGGCTGCAATGGAGAAACCAGACCCATACTGATACTGTACAGATTTACTGCGCCATAGATCAAACCTCACGTTATCCGCCCTTCCACGCCACATTCACTCAAAAAGACTAAGGAACATACGCGCAGATGGCACGACCACACCCATAATTAATGTTGTTATCTGCAGTCATCTTGTTAACAGCTGACCAATAATAACTAGTACAGGGGCAGTGGCGTTAAATCTGAAATATGAAGAGATGCCAATGCCTTTCTGCAGAGATGTCAAGGAAAAAAGCAACAGAGATTAACATTAGATTCAGTTTGTGCAAGATAATTTTGTGGCATAGCAATCTATATTATTTACACGTGTTCACTCAATTTCCACTTAAACAGTCCTTGTTTGTCTTAAGTGTTTTGCAAACAGCTGCTCTGAAATGAGAAGTTATCATCACACAGATAGAGTGTGACTTAGAGTGACCATGGATGATGGCTGACTGACCATAGACTTCTTGGATCCCATCGATGTCGTCCTTGTGGAGGGTAAAGTTGTTGGTGTCCATCCACTGGTAGAATGGAGCCATTATAGCAGAGGGGTTGTTGGAGTGTTCCAAACCCAGGGCGTGGCCAAGCTCATGAACCGCCACCAAAAACAAGTCAACACCTGAGGAGGACAAAAAGAATGAAAGAGAGAAAAAAAAACATGACAACTAAGCCAAAACAAAGAAAATGAGTGACGTTAAGGTGGAAAAAAACGTGGGAGAATTTACACGAGAGAGAGAGAGACAGAGAGAGAGAGAGAAAGAAAGAGGGAAAAACAAAGTTGAAACCTTCTAAATGAACATTCTAAAAAAGGGAAATTAGATTAAGTCAGCTCAGAGAAAAGATGGGTCACACCTTCTCCTTCCCGTTGGCCAAGAGTCCAAGGCTCGTCCATGTCAAAATGCGTGTCCCCACCCATCCCAGGACCAGGGAAGAAAGCGTGAGCCAATGAGCCCCCTTCACCATCAAAGAGGGACATGTCACCATGGAAACCAGAAGCAAATAACAGCAGTATATCCGGACCCTCGCTGCCGTTTTTTATTTCGCGATACAGCGTCTCTTCAAAACGAAGAGGTGCCACTCTCTCCCACACCTGGAAGGCCTTTCGTATAGCTTCCTCTGTCTGCTGTTGACCTAGCTTTGGTGTGTGGTTCTGTATGCTACATGATGCAAAACAAACAAACAAATAAATGAATGTTATCAAAAAACCAACTGTTCACATCTTAACCTCATTATGGCCATGCATATATCATGTTTTAATGAACAACAGTGTTCAGATTTGTCAGTCAATCCACATATGAACTTTTCCTTTGCATGTAAACACAAGATCTTCCCTAAGGACAATGATTGGTCTCTATTCTGTGTTTTTTTGTTTCTGTTTTTTAATGCAACATTTCATATAGATGAGTAGATGATGGAGAAAAGACCACATTTACAGTTTAAGGTTAAATACATTTACAGTTCAAAATAGAACAGGGGAAGAAAGTGTTGTGACTTCTTATCAGTGTACTGTTTACCTGTAAGTCAACTTGAGCTGGTCCCATTTGTGCCCCGTGAGTGCATATCGTTTCCTTCGTTTGTTTCCTTCAGTTGATTCTTCTTCAGACCGATCTGGAACTCCGCAGCGTGGCCTTCTCATGGCTCTGAAAGCAGAGGTGTTCAGACAGTTTGTATCAGAGATGAGGAACAAAAGCGTTTAGAGCACTGTTTGGATCTGAGATCGTAACATGCTTTTGGCTTTTCTGAAGTCGTCATTTTCTGACCTGTCTTAGCCCCCCCCCCAAAAAAAAGCACAATCCAGTGTTTGTACACATAAAAACATCTAATTTTGTATCTGATGGCATACTTCTCCCTAACTAGTTGTTACCATAACACTGCACTCTCTCATTATCAACATCTTCCTCTTGTTTTGAAAGCATTTTGTCAAATTTCCCCTGAGCAATTAGTACTCCCACAACCCATTAACACACAAAACCAATCACTGATGAAATCAGATCTGAAAGCTAAGTCAAATGGAGTCAGATCTGAGAGCTAAATCAAAATCATATATAAAGTATGCATGTGAATGTATGTATGTATGTATGTATGTATGTATGTATGACTGCTCAGAGGCCTGTGTCCACACTATGTATACACGTGACTTGGCAGGAGTGTATAAGAGCAGGGTCGTACTTTAGGGTAGCCTGGTCCATCTCGCCTGTCACCTCCAGGCCATAGAACCGCTGCATGTCCCTGATGGCACTGGACAGGATCTGGGCAGACTGCATAGTGGACATTTGACGGCTGGCCTGGGACAAATAGCCGTACTTCCGCAGCCATGACTTTCAGACGGGTCAGAGAGGGGGGGGGGGTTGTAAGAGAATGGAAAATAAGGGGGGGGGGGGTGTATGGGTGTAAGGGATCAAGGAGAGGAAGGGTATAAACCATAAGAACAAGAAAACATTGATGAGGAGCAGAGGGACATTAATATATTAATAAGAAATACGTCATGTGTCCTATGAATGGGGACTATTTTAGCGGAGGCTTTGTGCAAATTGGCCTCAAGGCACAATGAGACATGTTTTCGTGGATGGCCATTATAGTTCTGGAATGAGCAGAGTTCATTCCAAAATGGAGATTTTTTTTTTTTTTATGAGACAAAGCCAAACATGTTATGATGTAATCTGCTTGTAACGTGTAACAAACTCCGTTTAGCTTAATAAAGGGATAACTAACTGTTCCCCGTTATTAAGTTACAAAGGGAAAACATGAATAAAACAGGGCTGGCCTTTAAACAAACACAGATGCGGAGTAGATTCTTGTTTCAAACAAAACTCAAAGCGTGGTCCTACAGCTAGTGTCTTTGCACATACCCACTCTGCGGGTATGGAAACACTTTCTGAAGATTTACAGGTAAACCAAGGCATTCCTCGGAAGAGCAAATAACTCTGATACCTCATGTGTTAACCATCTGCACCAGTAAAACAACATGTGGTAAACCGTATTAATACTTAACTGTAACCGGTCACAAGTGGGCCATCGGTTACGATAAACACGGTATTCTGAAATATATAATATATATACGCTATTTTAGTTGTTTTAACTTGTGCAAAAAAAATGGGGTATTAAAAAACCTATTCAACTTAAAATGATAAAATACTTCGAGACACATTAAAATAACGGTTTCGTTCTATCACTGCTGATGGGTGTTCTGTTTTGAACAGTACTAAAACTATTGATCAAACTTTAACCGCTACCTCACATCATCATAATGCTAATAAATAACACAATAATTAGGCCATTCTCTTTTCGCTAAAGTCACAACACATTTTACTAACGTTCACTGAATACACACTTCGGAGAAAAATCTTCGGTTAATACCTCTGCGTTGAGGGTTTCATCTTGAGCTATTGTTCCAACACAACTTGCTATTAAAACGATAGCCACAACAATCGGCCTCCACCATGGCTTGGAGAGATTCCCCCGGGGTGACATGTTTTCCGCGAGTCTTCACGAGCCTGGACGAAAGAAACACGTCCGTGGCTACAACTGGTCAAAGATATAAACTCCCAATAGGTTGTCTAACGGAGATAGTGTTATATCTTGATCGACAAAATGCGACGCTGAATTAGTGGCATCGTGTCACTTCATCTTCGAACAGTGAAAGACTGACTGATCAGCAGCGTAAAATCATAAAATCTCTAAGTATCTCGTGGAGAAAAAATGAATTCATTCACAGGAAAAAGGTTCCGATCTGTTCACGGATATTAAAATACCGGCTTTCCGCTTCTTGGACTCCTGTACGCTTTATAATCGACTTCCCACTTGAGAGTCTCCTGTGTTGTTTCGCACGAATGGCAAATCTTACTGTAAATATCCCCTCGTGGTGACTCCACAGATCTATTCATCACACCCTTCGATTTCAAACGGGGATCACTTTCCAAGTATTGGTGCACAATGTTAAACTATCGGACAGAGAGAATATCCACACAGTTTAACTGTGTACGGCGCTGACCGTGGATCTATTTAGATTAATTTACAGTAAATTAATGAACTGCATTAACGTAGCTAGGATATGTAAAGCTAGAAAAGAGACCTCTTGACCAATGTCATGTTTATGTTGCAAGTCTTCGATGACACTGCAGCTGCGTCGCGCTCCGCGGTGTATGAAACTGAGCAATCTTTCGGTTTACAAAGAACAACCCAATGAACTTCTCGCTTTTCAGCAAATGACAAACTTCAGTTCGGACCCATTTAGTAAAGGTCTACGGCTCCGCGCGGCAGCCCCACCCACCTCTGCTAAACCCACTTAGGGTTGTGTATTGGGCTACTTTGGCCTGGTTGGCTTTCACCTTGGGAAAAATGTAATAAATTGCGGCGTTAAACTGATTTAATAGCCTAAGTGATATTTAAGGAAAATGCGCTGAATGCATAAAGGGCTATTCCGCGTGGTCTCAAAATTAGGGTTAGAGTTCACTGCCATCTACCGTTCTTTTGCTTACATGGTGAAGTTGGATATTTGGATCATTAATTTTATGGTCTCAAAACGTTGCTCCGCCGTAC
This sequence comes from Chanos chanos, assembly GCF_902362185.1. NCBI lineage: Eukaryota > Metazoa > Chordata > Actinopteri > Gonorynchiformes > Chanidae > Chanos > Chanos chanos. Next base: position 39,434,464 of record NC_044495.1, on the reverse strand, counting down.
GACCTAAAATGAAGGAAAAGGAATTGCTCCAAACGACCAAATCTCTAAAAATCACTTTAAAGTGCTTTCAAATTAATGTTTAACTTTAAGAAATACACACAACCGTTAGAGTGGAGAAGAATTTTATTCAAGATGTTTTTAGCCATTTAGGTACGTGAAAGGCGAGAGAGACGTCTGCTCCCAGCTTTGGCAACCGTAATCAGGATGAGAAGGAAAACACCCAGGACCCAAATCACTCCCACAGGAAGCACCAAGACTATGAGCAGATCTACAACCAAATATGGATTGTGTGTAGAGCAATCAGGACTCAATTGAAAATGTCACAAGCTGGGTTTTACAGATGTTTTTATAAGTTCTGGTTGTTTTTCAAAACTTGTGATTGACTTTAAAACAAGGTGTGCACAATTTAATGCCTACTGGATTTTTGGCTCTCTGGCACCTCAATCCTGATTGGTCCATATGACAGAAGGCCTTGTGTGGGATCTCCCTTTACAGCCTCCCTCTTCGTGATGGTTTTGCACTCCTGATATTAAAAAGCAGAATTAGGATGAAACTACTGATTAAAACACACACACACACACACACACACACACACACACACACAAAACTATGCTGAAAAGATCTCTGAATGCCACTAATGCCTGGCCATTTGAACATCAACAAAAAAAGCATGCTTCAAACTACAATGGGAAAAGAGTCACTCCGTTACACAGTTGGGGTTGATAGGAATATCTTGTATCTCTAATATCTAAGCATTAATATCTAAATCTTGCTATGTACAAAGAAACGCATTAACCCCCCCCCCCCCCTCCCCCGAAGTACAATGGTATCATTCTCACAGGAATACAGGGACCTCCGTCATCTGGCGGGCAGAGGCGCACGGTGCAATGTAGGTATAGTTCATGTGGTTCCACCACAAAGCGGAACATGTCAAAGGTGTACTGCACGGTGGAGCCCACACCGTTCCTCCCAGTGTCATCCGCTGAACTGTTTAGGAAGGCAACCGTCTCGTCATCCACACATCTGAAAGAGAGAGAGAGAGAGAGAGAGGACAGATCAGATACAGAAAGACCGGTGGATGTTGGTCAGATACTATGAAGCTGTTGTCTTTCTATCAGGTGAGAACAACTCTGACATGCTTTTTCATGGGGCGAGGGAAAGGAAAAGCAATTGACTGATATGAAGAAGGTGACATATTGTATGACACTGTGACAATGATGAAAACAGAACACAGTCCTCATTACCCATTTTGGAGTAATGTATGCATGCTGGTAGTTTCGTTAGGTTTGGGCGTCTGCGTGGCCCAGCACTCGTTCACCCTGAGGTGGAAGAAGTCCTCAGGCTCTGTCACTCGGACCTGTACGTACACTTTGTCTCGGAGATGAATAGTGGGAGCACTGGTAAAAGCCTCTGTGTAAGTGTGATCTTTGAACAGGTTCATCTCCACCTTTGCCTCCAGCTCATCCACCCGCAGCACTGTCTCACTGAGGTAATTAACAATCAGTTAACCAGCCCCTATTAATAGACTCACAAACATTATGAATGAGATCGACATTCACTTCAATGGGATTCATAGAGACTGTCAGCTGGGTGCTCACAGTGCAATAAAGGTTCTGTATATATGAAAGAGGAGTGGAGGTGATCGATATGAACAAGATTAATTTGTATCGTTGCAAGGATCAAATCTTTACCTGGAGAAAGGAATGATGGGAAAAGGCAGGCTGATCCTGCGGATGTACGGGTAGACGCACTTATATTCGATCTTTATGACAGGCTCTCTGACAATATTCTCGTGTACTTGTGGATCTGACATCAGCGTCAATGAATATGAAAGATGAGTCATGTTATTCTGTCAGGAGAGGAAAAGGTCAAGGTGTAGACTGAAGACACAGATTTTTTTCTGTGATCTAATTACAGAGATTCATTCACAGGACAAATCGGTTAGGGTGAATTCAGGTATACTGGGACATCAGGTAAATTGGGACAGCATAACAAAACAGCATTGTACTTCTGCCCTGAAAAGTGTAAGTCCAAGCAACTGGTGTTGAGACCTTGCTGTGGAAGCACATGATCAAAGTAATATGACATAATTCCTGTGACATCACATGGGGGGAAGTGGTCAGCATCAAACATGAAGTAAACCCCAAAAAGAAAGAGGTAAGAGAAATGACATATGCTTAAACTTGATTTTGATATAAGGGTGTAAAATTTAAATGACTCATATATTGTAGATATAAATTATATACAAACATGTATGATGTAATAGTGTACCAAAATAAACATATATCGTTTTGAAAAATAGTTTTGTGGCAGCTACAACAAAATGGTGAACCATGCTTTGTAAAAATATCATACACACTTACTTTCTTCACATAAAGACAGTAGATACCTTAAGGATTTCAGAAATGTATCATATGTTGGGATTTTTTTTTAACTGACGACAAGAACACAATCACAAGACAGAATTACAAAAGCTGTCCCAATATACCTGAATTCACCCTATCAGATACGATCGGGAGTATACAGGGGTATGATGTAAACGTAAATATCTGTATTGAGAACAAACAGTAAATAAAACATCTCATTTTCCATGAAAAGTGATGACAGGGTTTTAAAATATTGTCAAGATCGCTCACCTCCAGAGGCTTACCACCGCAGGGAATATACTGGTCTTTTGGTGTCCGCACTATGTAATACGCTATACCATCTATCACTTCTCTTCCAGCGCGGCAGGTTTTGTTTGTCAAGTGCAAAGATTCCAACGGCACTTTGTAGTACTTGAAAAAGTCTTCGATCACCACGATAGAAATGTAATCTTTCCCGCACATCACGGTCATTACCGCAACTTCAAAGAGAAACGTTAAAATTAAGTCCACGTAACATTTATTTGAACATCCGAGGAAAATATGTCTATTTAAATAATCAGTGATGCTTAAGTGTATTTCAACATCACCTTTGTCGCACAGATCACCGTAGTAACCTACGGCGCATTTACAGTTTCGTTTGTCAACTGACAACAAGCAAACGCTTGAGTTAGTGCAGTGTGTAACGTTGCATATTCCTGTGTAAGAAAAGGACATTTGTTGGAAATTCACGAATACATAAAACCTTGAAAGACGATTAAATACTTCTTCCTCTTACCGACAACGCCTTCCAAAGAGCACATGAAAAGCACAATGAGTGCAACTCCCCCAAAGCTCTACGAAATCGATAAACGAACAGTCTTTCTCAGTTTAGATACTGAAAACCATATTTGTCAAAATATTTTGATTGTACACCTAGAGTTGCCCTAGGAGAATACCTATCCACACACCTTAGAGCGAAGGTCATTTGCCATCATCAGTGTGTAAAACTGTGTTAGAATATTCTGAAATTGTTTTGAATCTTAATGGTCGCATCAGTTTGTTCTCAGGTTGAACGGACCAGGAAAATACGCAGATTACAATTAAAGAATGAGACAGAAAGAGCCGGTCGGTTGATTACACTTGATTAGGAACACCTGGCGAATCAGAGCATTTCTCCTCAGAAGGTTGCCCGTGTGGGCCACATTAAATCTTCCAGCACTATATATCGCTGCATCTTTTTACGTTCCACTGCAAAAAATGGCCAGTGCATGTCAATTCTGTAATATTCTGATACATTTTAGATAACATCACTCTGGCGGACTGCAGCTCCTAGGTGTTCTGTTGTAGGAGACTGGGGACGAAATGAGAGTGCCCAGTAAATCCGAAATTTAATTTAGAGAGGAAAAACCATTTGGAAACAGTGCAGAGTTTATGCTGGATGATGGATCCGTCTTATGAGGTCACCACTGCAAAACGTGTTGAAGCCTTTAATACTCTACAGCACTATCACAGTTCAAAAGAATCGCACTGAAAAGTGTCTACACCTAAAGAGAGACAAGATTATCTTATCTCACAAAAAGTGTAGGAAAATTGTCGAGAATGTCGAGGAGAGCGTAACATTAATTTGTTTTAGTCTAGTCAAAACTAAGTGAATTCACCATCAAAAACCGCACGAGAGACAGTTTGATGACATCGCGTACCACTCTGACGTAATCAAAACAAATCTGCACATCGACGCTTGATTAGCCGGCCTGAGAGGTTGTAAGGAGTCATGTGAGCCGGGAGAAATGGCTACAAGAACTAGCTTGTTTTGAAGAGAGTCTGAGTGGGCATTATTTACATCCGCATGGAATATTGCATCTTTTGCCAGCTCACTGAATGCCAGATTTTCTCATCGGAAAAGATATCAGCTGATGTGGAAACGTGGTGTTTATTCTCAGAACGGCGTATTAATCGTTAACCCCAAGAGTTGATGATCACAGAGCTTTTTTAAACAGTGGACAAGCTGCATCACCTGCCTGCATCTTGCTGTCTTTTCAGTGTACTGCCGCAAATAGTAGGGCCGGTATACATTTAATTTTTGTGTCGAAATGACACGCGTAGTGTCTTTTTTGTATTAACTGCGTTTACTGGACCGCTGTGACGGGTGTAAGACAGGGTTGTCACCGGTTGTAGCTTGTGTAACCGTCTGGTTTGATATTACTTGACAAGCTTATCAGCAAAGGTTCAGTGATTATTGACCCTACATTGTAGCGTGAAAGGGTTTTTACAGAAATTAAAGTAAGATATTGCAGCCACTTCCGTTACATGCTGCTTGCGTGGGCTGCAAGAATTGTCAAGGCATTTTAGTTTTATTCGTACAACACTCTTAATCTTTCTAGCCAACGTTATTACTCTGAAAATGAACACGGAGAAGGACTTTTCGCCATTGACGCCAAACATTGTGAGAGCTCTTAACGACAAACTATACGAGAAGAGGAAGGTGGCCGCTCTGGAGATTGAAAAGTAAGTCCTAGCTTTGTTAGCCTGTCCTTCCCTTTCCACAGCCCTAACTCTGAAGTGAAAAATACACTTGGGCCTAGTAACTTATACTATATTTTATTTATTTTATTATATTTTTTACTATATTTAAATTCATTTTTGCCTGCAACTCGTCAAACCATCCGCTCAAAATGATGGCGAGAAATTTTAGCAGTACATAAAAAGTGACCACAGATAACAATTGAGAGTGGTCATCTGACACCATGTGATCGTTTCTCTTCCGATTATTAAACTTGTGTAGCCACGAGGATGCTTGTGCTTCTGACCAAATCACTACTGAGTACTCAGTAAGCCACAGCTGTGCGACTTTCTCAAGGGCAAGCTCACGACCATACTGCGCACTGATATAAGATGGCTAAAAGACTGAATAATTATTTCTGCCCAGTTTTTAGATTTTGCTCTTCAGTCGCTTAGATAAAATGTCACATTTACTGAAATTAAAACACGTAATACTGAAAGGCATTCACTATTGCTACTATAAAACATTTTTTACTTCTGTGTGTGACAAACTACTTTCGTTCACTCAAATGGCTTACATTAGTTGTCAAATTATCATTGCCCGTTTGCCTAGAAGGCTACTGATATCCAAGTGTTTTCTCCTGCAGGCTTGTGCGAGAGTTTGTGGCTCAGAACAACTCCACTCAGATCAGACATGTCATCCAGATTTTGGCGACAGAGTTTGCTCTGTCCCAGCACCCCCACAGTCGTAAGGGAGGGCTGATTGGTCTGGCAGCGTGTTCCATTGCTTTGGGGAAGGTAAAGAGATGTAGACACATTTATTAGATATGCCCGTACTTTCTGCTGTACGCTCACTGATTTGTAAAACAAACACACAAAGGCCTGTGCTTGTCATTGCTTGGAAAGTTGGAGAACACAAGGTCTTTTGGGTTGTCACGACAACTTCATAAGCCTATGAGGAAAGCTGTGCACAGGAATTTATGAAAATGTCACAGGGTTCATTTGAAACTAGGATGTTGATGAATGACATTCTCACCTTCCCCTAATGTTGGCTCCCAACCATTTAAGGTCAAGAATTGCAGTTCCTCTGCCTAAGTTTACAATTGAATACATTCTACCCAGAAACACCAGCCAGTCTTTGTTTGTGACTTGAGTCTGACTGCAGTCATTTGCTCGTGCGTGTGCTTGTGTGTTCATGCGTTTGCGTGTGTGTGTGTTTTGGGTCTTTGTCTTGAGCAGGACTCAGGGCTTTATCTAAAGGAGCTCATCGAGCCAGTCCTCACCTGCTTTAACGACTCGGACAGCCGGCTGCGTTACTACGCCTGCGAGGCGCTGTACAATATAGTGAAGGTGGCCAGGGGCGCAGTGCTCCCTCACTTCAACGTGCTCTTTGACGGACTCAGCAAGGTAGGCCAAGAAAAGGACCGTCAAACCTGTGGTTTTAAAATGCTCAGAGTCTTTTATTATGATTACTCACTGTTTAAAATATCCTCTGCCTGTCATTGCTGAGGGTTTGTTTGGAATAGTTACATTTCAGTGAAGCCAGTGGGACTCAGTAACGTGTTACGGAGTGAAACGTGAGTTGACGGGAATCAGTTTTAATGGTGTGTGCTTTCATTTTACCAGCTCGCGGCAGATCCTGATCCTAACGTGAAGAGCGGCTCTGAGCTCCTCGACCGTCTCCTTAAGGTTAGATGGCAGAGAGGACGTGGATTTAAATGTATCTTAATTAAACAGTGATCACATTGATGGATTACTGTAGTTTTAGAACACTTGTGAAGTCTTCACATTCCTCGGCTTCCAGAAATAAGCACTTTCATGAGGGTCTTTTTTTTTTTTTTACGATTGTGTTTTTGTTTTGTTTTGTGATTTTTAAGGACATTGTGACTGAGAGTAACAAATTTGACCTGGTGGCCTTCGTGCCCTTGCTGCGAGAGCGGATCTACTCCAACAACCAGTATGCCCGCCAGTTCATCATCTCGTGGGTGAGTAAAATGCCAACGTTGGATGTACATTTAACTGACCAAATTAACTATATAAGCTATACTGAGCAGATATAATGTTAAATATAACATATCCTTTCTAATGTGTCAAACCAACATTATGACAAATATCTGATGCGCAAGTACTACCCACGTTACTAGACTTGCAGAAGTGGTAAACTTAAGCATAAGTTGTGGTTAATAAAAAACTGCTTGTGCCTTTGTGCGCTACAGAATAATGCCTTTTCCAAATGGTCGTGATGACCACAATATAATAAGGGAAGCGTTTAATGGGAATTTAGCCACCACTCTTTGACCGGCCAAAGGAGACATCCTGGATTTCATAATAATGGTCACGTTGGACCAATTTCTTGATAAAGACAAGTGACTAATGCCTAAAGTAGGCAATTACTTATTTGTGTCACAAATCATTTTGCTTCAGTCTCTGCAGCAGTTTTGTTTACAGGCTTGTGGCACAGGTTTGATTCTGCGTCTTGTCCTAGCTCTTTGGTTCATGACTGAAGAGTTGCAATCTGTTGCCTTGGTCTTTTTACAATACAGATCCTGGTGCTTGAGTCAGTCCCAGATATCAATCTTCTGGATTATCTGCCAGAGATACTGGATGGACTTTTCCAGATCCTGGGAGATAGCAGCAAGGAGATCAGACGAATGTAAGACTCGTTTCATCATTGATCAAAGTCCTCCTCTGTCTACTGTTTCTCTGACAGTTTCATTTGTTCCTATCAAGTCTCTGCACTGTCGTCACCCCCCCCCCCCCTCACCCCCACCTGAGAGTAGACTTCAAAAGATAAATAAAGATGTACATTCATGTGTAAAAACTGGATGAGTGAATATTGTATATCGGTTTATGGTATTATAAACACTCTGACCCTGTGCAACAGCTTGACTGAGACTGGAACAATCAGTGGAAAATAAACGCAACAAAAATAGAACAAAGTGCATCGCAACAACCGTCATAAAAAAATCTAAACACAACAGTAAATCAATTCAGTGTAATTCACTCTGTCTTCCTCTTCCCTCTCTTGCCATGAACCAGTGTCTTGTTTGTTTATTAATTTATTTTGTCTCATTCAGTGAAGGTCTTTTGTGATTCCTACTTGATTAGTGTCTATTTCGGTTGCAATCACTTAGCCTCAATTTCAATTTTTGTTTTGTCTTTTTTTACAGAATGGCTCTGTCAGTTTGTTTGTTTGTTTGTTTGTTTTTTTAGGTGTGAGGTGGTTTTAGGAGAGTTCCTGAAAGAGATTAAAAAAACGCCCTCCAGCGTGAAGTTTGCGGAAATGGCAAACATCCTGGTTATCCACTGTCAAGTGTCAGATGAATCAAAGCTGAGTGAGTCAAACATATCTATTTACAGGGAGTTTACCGTTCACTCCACAACAGCTGTGTGTGTTTAGTGTTTCATTCTCTCTGCAGATGAAGGCTGAGTGTGTGATTGTTATGTAGGTTTGCTCTACTGATCACATTGCAACTAGTGCAGACATTAGCCTGTCACTGATTAACTCATGGTTATCTTCTCTCTCTTTCTCTTTCTCTCTCTCTGGCTTTCTGCCAAGCATTGTAACGCCTTTTGGGTTTAACATGGCCTCTCTACTCTGAGAGAATTAAAACCACTCTTGCCAGTTCATCAGGAGTTGTCTGGAATAATTTCTGATATGGGATATCATATGACATTTGAAGTTAATATTGTTGTTGATATGAAGTTAGTAATTGCAATGGTGCAAACAGGGAATAAATACAAAATGTGAAGTTATCAATCTTGCAGTAGTATTAGTTATGTCTGTATTACGAAATACAATTGATATGTTTTGTTTGTGTGGCTTTGCATGACTTGCAGGCATGTGCTTTTTCAGTTCACATATACATAAATGTAACTGATCGTACCAACTGAAGTGCTCTAAATAGATCAAATGAAATAGATCAGATGAATGAAATCAGATGGTGATTTTGTCTCAAATCTGAGCACCAGAGCAGATTAGCAGTCCAACCAGTCAAGAATTACCTGGGCCGCTGGTCTTCAGATACAGCTCAAAAACTACCTAAATGCTCCCTGTGCATTTTCCCATAGGTGTCTCCTTGAGTGTTTCATTAACAAATGGGGTGCTACTTTTCTTCCAACAACCCCATCTCTCTCTCTCTCTCTCTCTCTCTCTCTCTCTCTCTCTCTCTCTCTCTCTCTCTCTCTCTCTCTCTCTCTCTCTCTCTGGACAGCTAATGATCTAATCCAGCTCACAGCCATGACGTGGATGAGGGAGTTTATCCAGCTTGCCGGGCGCGTGGTTCTTCCCTACTCCTCTGGCATTCTGACGGCCGTCCTTCCGTGCCTGTCCTACGACGACCGCAAGAAGAGTATCCTACACAACCGCGAACGTTCCCAGCGTAGAAACGAGTCAGATGTCCAACAGTTTGTCATAAACCCACAGACCTGGTCCAAAAGAGGGCTGTAAGCTTTGTAGAGTAGTTTGAAGTGTGGCTGAGTAGACACAGATATACATAGACAAGCATCTGTCCCATCCACTGCAGACAGGGCACAGTCTTAGGGTGCGTCTAATAGTCACACAGGCTCCAGTGTTTGTGGTCTGTCTGTCCTTAATCTCCTCTGTCCAGGCACCAAAGAGGCAGCCAGCGCCTGTAACCACAGCCTGATGAAGCTGGTTACCCCAGAAGACGATGACGAGGAGGAAACGCAGTCTAATGGGACCCCTCCAAAAGAAGACGTGCCCTCTAAGACACCAGAGGACGTTAACAGTGAGTTATCTGTGGTTTCTGTCTAACGCCTTACACGTTAGTTGTGTTAATCCGTTAACTGTACCAGACTTAGACTCTCAACTGGAGACTCTGAGTTTATGTTACAAATGTCGCTTTTCCACTGCATGGTACCAGCTCAACTCGACTCAACTTGCCTTTTTCAGTTTTCCATTAGGCAAATCTAGTACCTAGTGCCTGGTACTTTGTGCTATTTTTCGTATCTGCTCCATTCTGGTTCCAAGTGAGCTGAGTAGGTACCGAAACATGTCATGAAAACACTGCAGACTACTGATTAGTCGGAGAGAATCATCACTATTACGCAACGCACAGCATGGGATATCCTCAGACGCAACACAAACCCTCCATTTTTAAAAACACCAAGCTACTACAGCGACCACAAATTTTCTATCTACCGATCAATTCTTGGTTCACTAAACTGCTACGATGGCAGTCCGCAAATCCGCAAAAAAATGACGTCACGACAGTTTCTTGCAGTGTCACCAGCTACATCGAGGGGCTACCAACTGCAGCGGAAAATGAACGAGGCACCAGGCACCAAAAAGCGAGTATAGTCGAGCAGAGTCGAGTCGGTTCCATGCAGTGGAAAAGCGACAATAGAGCAGTGTTTCCTTGTGCCGCTCCTGAAGGTCTTCCACTCTTCACGTTTTAGATCTCTCACTGTGTTCACATACTAGTTTGACTTAAAGAAGGGCTTGATAATTAGTTGAAGAGTTTGTTGACTCGGGGGGGGGTTTAGAAATGTGTGGTGCTGTGGGTGTCTAAGAGCAGTGAGTGGAAACACTGACAATAGGGCTTGTTAGTAATTTATGTCTCTGCAAACCTATCTGTTGGGTCCCCCAGTGTTTGTCATCTGACTAGTGACTCAAGGGAGATGATCTTGTGATTTGAAAATGAATTATGTGGCACAATATGAAGGGGTCATTCAATCTCAGATCACATACTATGACACAGGCTGCACAGAGGTTGATAAAATAAGGATTCTTGAATGTTATGATTGCGAATATAATTATGTTCTTGGGGAAATTGAGGCTAAGTGATTGCAACCGAAATAGACACTTTAATCAAGTAGGAATCACAAAACACTCTGTAAAAAAAGCAGTTTGTTCAAAACTATTTGCTGACAGTAGGTAGGATATTAAGAATCCAACCCAGTCCTTTCTAATTTGTTCCTGGTGAAGAAGGAAATGGACCTCTTCTCCACAACAGATTTATAATACTTTGTGAAACTCTTTTTGACTATGCCGCATGATACTTTGACTACCACCTTATGACCACCAGATGGCGCTTTTTCATCGTCTGAAATTGATTTCGTCATGTTGGGTTAAGAGCAATGCGACCGTGTGATCTGAACAGCAATGAAGTGTAACAGTTCAAAGAAGAATCAGCAGATAGCTGTAGCCAGTGGGGTGGGTTGCTTTTTTATATTTTAAAGGGATTCAGCTGACAGTCTGACAGTAGTTCTCAGGGACTGTCTTAAAACTGTACTCTCAGATCTTCCTTTTAAATAACCATGAACGACTGACATGGAATTGTTTAAAGTTTCAGATTTAAGAAATAGCAGTGTGGCCTTGATCGGTCTTTGAAATGTGACATTTCTAGCTGACAGAATTCTTTACATTGTTTTAGCACTACACATGTAACATTTATTGCCCACCTATCTATCTATACCAGTTATTTGTGAGTAGTATGAGATGGTCAGCGTCAAAATTCTGTCTTCTGCGTGATTTCACTTGGAATTATATGAATTTGACTGGACATCAAATTTAGTTGTCGACAAAATAGGGGTTTCACAAATTCTCTTTTGAACCAGAGGCATTGAAGTTGAACTGTGATTATTTGCAGAGGACTGATTTGGAAAAATCTATGTTAAAAATCGGATAGTTAGCACAACGATGCTTTCGGCGTTTTTCGGCTTTGCTGGAAAGTTCGTCTGGACAATACGTTTGTATAGATTAAAAGAACAAGCAAAGTTCACGAAAAGCGTGGCATGCATTGGCCGGGAATCGAACCCGGGCCTCCCGCGTGGCAGGCGAGAATTCTACCACTGAACCACCAATGCATTGCTATGTTAATTCGATGACAATCCGGTTATGATCATGTGAGGAAGCGCCGAACGAAGTTTGCTGGCGTTGCGTGTGCTACGGCACAGTTGGAGTTTCCATGTTTTACTCGCCCGCTCGTCTTCACACGTTAATACTGAACTATCAGATGTGCTTTTTAGGTGACAGTTTAGATCTAGTATACCAAACGGAATGGCGCCCGGTCAATTTTATAGAGGTGCTTTCGGGCTGTGCAACATCACCTCATTTATAGTGTGTAGTTTCGAAAGTAAGGCTTTCAGCGCTGGAAACGAAGGCTTTGCATTGCATTGTACGTTAAAACTCTGTAAAATACATCGGACAATCCCGATGGATATGATTATATCGGGTGTAAAACTGTATTGTTGAGATTTTAACGTATGGTTGTGCTTCAGCATTATTTCTATGCCGTCGTGACAGTGGCGTATTTCAGAAATGCATTGGTGGTTCAGTGGTAGAATTCTCGCCTGCCACGCGGGAGGCCCGGGTTCGATTCCCGGCCAATGCAACATTAGCTTTTGGTCTGTAGCTGTAAATTTGTTGCTAATTTTAGGAAAAAAAGAAATAAAGCCAAGTGTAAAAAAGGGTAAACAAACCTGTGCTGTTTTTGTATGAGTGAATGTTGTGATGTAATAGTATTTATTACAGGATCAGGTGACTCATGTCAGGAGTCAGGAGTGTCAGGGGTGCTATGTATTATTAGATGAAAAATACATACATATTGTAATATTCTTCACATAATAATCACCACATAGACGCAAAATACATGTACATGAATTCTGTATGCAGAAACCTCATCAAATAAAGCATTGTGGCAGTTTGGGTTTATTTTCACCTTTTATCTAATCTCATTTTAATAGATGCATTAAACGCTTCCCAGGAGTCAGTGGGCTTCAGTAACATCTCTTTCTTCACACCCTCAAGGTAAAGACAAAACCAATTTTTCACATGCTCACCAGTCACATACATCCTCAAACTCGTAATAATTACAACACCCAAGATCGATAATGTTTTCCTCACTTATACCCCCCTGCACTCAGTCAGCATATTTTCTCTGATTTTTATATATCAACATGAAAAAGCAGATCAGAATTGTTGTCTTTCCTGGCTGATAGTGGTTCACAATATCTTACCAAAATGTCACATTCTGCCTGTATCTGTTCCCTCTCTCTCTCTGTCTGTCTCTCCACTCATCCGTGTTCTCTGCGCAGCTCAGACAGGAGTCACGTAACTTTGGACCTGGATGGTATTGTTCAGGTGCTGGACAGACACTTGCATGACTCATCCACAGGAATGATGACTCGCATTGCAGTCCTCAAATGGCTGTACCACCTCTACATCAAAACACCTCGCAAGGTAATTGGATTTCTGCCACATTTCATATCAAACTGTATTCAGTGCTGGCTCTTGGAGGAGTTTCAAATGAAGTAGCCAAGCAAGTTTTTTGTGTTGTTAAAACAACCATTTTTTTGGTATTAAATTTCTGTTCTTATCATCTCCCGGTTAAAGGTGTTTCATACTTTTTTTTGAGAGAGAGAGAGAGAGAGAGACTGAATTTATGTCAGCAATTTCTTTGGCAGAGGTTATTTGCATGTTAAAATACAAATACCACAGAAGTGTATTTTTTTCCCTTGTTTAATTTCAAGGCTGTCTCTGACAAGGAACAGAGAGCTGTTTGCTTTACCAAATGAGTTAGTATGTATGTTTGGATGGCCTTGAGTTCAAACTCAACAGGTAGCTTATTTACCAGCCTCTGTTTCTCCTCTCTAGATGTTCCGACACACAGACAGTTTGTTTCCCATGTTACTCAAGACACTTTCAGATGAGTCTGATGAGGTAAGCACTACATCCCCACAACAAACATGTGACAAACTGACAGTTAACCACGCAAGCCAAAATCTGACACCCCCCCCATACTGTTTTGGCCATAGGTCATACTGAAAGACCTTGAGGTTCTAGCGGAGATCGCTTCATCGCCGTCTGGGCAGAAAGACTCCACGGGTTCATGTGAAAACATGGACGGGAAATCAGAGCTGCACGTTAACGAGGTCACCAAAGTAGGTCAGCAGCTAGTGGCTGGTGAGTATCTCACTGTTACCAATTTTCAAAACCCAGTGCCTTTAATTTCATCACTTGTTTATTGGACCTTCATTCAGCCAGGCAGTGGAGCCCAGTGAAAATAATCCCTCGATGTTGCCTTTTTTTTTTTTTTTTTTTCTGAGCCATGTAGTCATCTCCTTGGACCACTTTCTCATTCTCCCACTCACTCTCACTCTGTGACTCCTCCTTGTCACAGGTTCCAAGGCGGCGGACTCCTCTCCGTCTACTCCCAGCATGAACTCCTACTTTTACAAGTTCATGATTAACCTGCTCAAGCGCTTCAGTCAGGAGAGGAAGCTTCTAGAGATGAGAGGAGCTTTCATTATTCGGTGAGGACCTGTTCTGCTGTTAGTGTGGCCCTGTCCTTTGAGTGGATTGAATATAATGAGAAAATCCACATGTCTCAGTTTCTCTGACTCTTAAGCTAACAAAAATATCATCCTTTCAAGGAAAGACAAGGTCAAAATGCCGTGAGACTCCCAGGATGCCTGACAACGTTAGCTTTATCAGTGCTCTCTGTTCTTGCTAATCACTTTATACCCTGGTTTAGGAAATGTAGTTAGAAATGAGGAAAACACAAGTATGTGTTCTCCTTTTTTAATTACTTTTTTAATCTTTGATTTCAATATTTGTGAGAGAAGTTAAAATTGAACTGAAAAAAATTTGAGCTGTGCACCACAACTTTCTCAGTGTTTTTTAGGATTGTGTTTTAGGAACCGTTTGATCAAGTTACAAATTGACCACGCGGTTTCATAATTATGTGTCCAACAAGTGTGATGTTCATACAACCATTTGTTTTAGGTCAGTTTTTTTTGTCTTGCTCTCTTTTTTTTTTTTTTTTTTTAACCTCCTTTTAGACAGCTCTGTCTGCTCCTACATGCCGAGAACATCTTCCACTCCATGGCAGATATCTTGCTAAAGGAGGAGGACCTGAAGTTTGCCTCCACTATGGTTCAGACACTTAACACGATCTTACTCACCTCGGCCGAACTCTTCCAGCTCCGCAACCAACTCAAGGATCTGCACACGCAGGTACTGTTTTTACTCACAGAGTTTGGGATTTGCTCTGCTAATGCATAATTACCTTTATAGACACCTTAAAAATTCATCATAATTTCCTTCCTGTTTAATTATATCTGACTAAAATAAAATCCCTCTGTATCTGTTTTCTTGCTCTCTTTCTTTCTCTCTCTCTCTGTCTCTCTCTCTCTCTCTCTCTCCCTTTCACAGGAAAGCTGTACCCTGTTCTGTTGCCTGTACCGCTCCTGGTGCCACAACCCTGTGGCCACCGTGTCACTTTGCTTCTTGACCCAGAACTACCGCCACGCCTATGACCTCATCCAGAAATTGTATCCTTTTGTCTGTTCACAGTGCTGTATAAGTTGAACTGAATTTGAGTTGTTGTTGTTTTTTTGATGAATATGTGTGTTAACATGTGTTTGGCATTACAAGACTGTTTAAATGGTAGAGTATTAATGGTAGAGCCGTATTTGGAATGTATGACTAGCTCCTTAACCCCAGCCAATCAGTGGTGACCTGGAGGTGACCGTGGATTTCCTCATGGAAGTTGACAAACTGGTGCAGCTTATTGAGAGTCCAATCTTCACTTGTGAGTCTCTCTCTCTGTGTCTAACTTATACACACACATACTTTATGACCACCTGCTCCATTCACCCATGCATGTTGACTCTGACTCTGTGTGTGTGTGTGTGCGCAGACTTGAGGCTGCAGCTGCTGGACGTGGAGAATAACCCGTATCTGATCAAGGCTCTGTATGGTCTGCTCATGCTCCTGCCCCAGAGCCAGGCCTTTCAGCTTCTCTCCCACCGTCTCCGCTGTGTGCCCAACCCCGAACTCATGAGGACTGTGTGAGTGTCATGAAGGCAGCACACGCACAACAGTGACCCCGACACACACTGCCTGTGGAACTACTCAATACAAACTGTTCACAGCAACACTCGGAATCCGCACTCATTGATCACTATACTAAAAAAAAAAAAAACCCAAACTGTCCATCATTATTCCACATTATACATTTCCAGTGGACTAGTTTAGAGAAGATTAATGTGTTTTTTGTTTTTTTTTTTTAATCCTGGATGACACTACATTGCACTAAGCTTTTTCTCCAGCTTATAAAATCAGCTGCAGTGTTATAATGATAGATGGAATATGATATATACAGTACATATATTCTCAAATTCCTGTTACAGGGCTGATTCCAAACCACTGGGTGGCGTACGGCCGACCCAGGCACATGTGGACTACAACGAGCTTCTTCAGCACTTTGACCGGGTCCAGAGCAAGCACCTGGAAGTGAGGCACCAGAGAATGGGCCGGGCCGAACACACAGACCGAAAGTGAGTCGGCAGCTCCCGTTACAAAAATGGAAAAAAATATAAAAATAAAAAAATAAGAAGGACGGTACAGCCTGCATCCCTCTGCAGTGTGTAGTAGGTGGAAGCATCAGAGACGCAGGCAGAAGTTTGACTGCAACACAGGAACGTTAGACTGGAACTTTTGTCAAACAGACCTCTTAACAACTCGCACCAGAGTGTCCTGATATTTTTATCTAGTGAACGTACTGTAAGCATGAATAACTTAACTATTATGTTGGGGTTTTTTGTATTTGTTTTTTTTTTTTATTGTTTTTTTTTTTTTTTTTTAAAGTGCATTATGTTCAAGTGCTGAAGAGGTCAAGTACTTGATAATCATTTACACACGCATACACATGCACATGTCATTTAGGTCAGTTCTGTTCTCTGTCTATGGGGCCAATATCGTTTCGTCTCAAACATATTTTAGTGAATGCGCTTAACTAGTCTGTCCATCCCGTGTTTAAATGAAGTATTTTGTAGAGAAAATCTTACCCCCTAACTGACCTAGAGTTGACCTATTTTATTTTTTACCAAGCGTAATCCAAATTATCATGTGCATGCACATCCTGTCAGGACTCTATTTGTTCTCACTTTTGATCAGGACTTAACAAACCAAACCAGATCAAATCAGTGGCTATCCTTACATGCTTGGATTGGACTGTGCATCTTTGAGTGGTTTGTGAAGTTCTGATTAGTGGATGGCAGAAATCTTTTATCTCAGAGATGAAGCAGACAGAATGTGTCAACGGAGAACAGCCCACCTTTGATCCTTCTTCTCCTTTCCCCGTTATCTTCCACCATCATCTCACCTTTTGTCAGACCACCTCTGGCCCAAGGCCTTATGTGAACAGAATAAATTTAATTATGAATGTTGTGAAGAGAAATCTAAAATAAAGTGAACGTTGTGTGATTATTCTCTTCCTTTGTCATCCTCTACGATGTTTCAAAGACGCGAAAACCTCGTAGGTTTGTTAGAACATTCCACGAGACTCACTGAAAACATATCTGCCAGCAGATGGCGCCGTAAACAGTTGTTTTTGGAAAGTAATGGTTCGAAATGATCATATAAACCAAACTCATCTTTAAGTTTTCTGTAATGTGTAAAAAAATGACTTGTGTTTGTTCCATAATACATTTTCTAAATAACGGAAGTTTTCTGGCCAGTGCACTATTTATGAAGTGGCTTTGCACAAGACAGGTTGGCAAGACAAGGCTTAATTGACTGGGGAACGAGAGACCATTATTTGTCTTGTGTGAGGTGGTAAACCGAGAGACACACCGTCAGGCAACCTAATTTTGTGGCATCCTCTTATCCAGTCGAAACCACAGGTTTAAAGAGCATGGTCTGAGGTTTTTGAGCCAGTAGATGAACTACATATGTTTTCAACTCAGGTTCTCTTTGCAGCAGACCCTCATTGGCTGGCTTCGTTCAAACTGTCAGAATTCATTTTGCCGAAACATTTCCTACCCTAGAAACAACTAGTGAAAGAGTAGTTGATTAGGTTGAGAGATCTGGTTTGTCTCTAATAGGGAACAACAACATCGTAACGCAACGATCACAACATTCTTGGCTGTGTTCGCAGACAAGCGTTGAGATTTTTTATTCATGATCTTACAGTATGTTTCTGTTTGTTTATGAGTGATATACACCGGTGACGGCTCGTCCCCTTTCATTCTTTACAGTCGTACAGTGAGATCTTGCTCATCTCCCTAGCTCTCTAGCCTTTGAAGTAAACGTCTCTCCTGCGGGACGCACCAATAAAGGGTGCCGCTTTGATCTGTAATTCTTTTGAACACACCCCTCACCATGCAAAAGCCTCAAACTTCCTGCTCAATGTAGCATCTGTTTGCACATCCTATTATGCCATAGACCACCTGAACCGAGCTTGAACGCAGCTTTTATACACACAGCACAGATTCAACTCTCCTTAAATCCGCTAATACAGCGTTCCATTAACGCTGCACGCTGCAGAAAGCAAGACAGTTCATTATGGGAGAAATATAATGTTAAGTAGGCCCTCTCTCTCTCTCTCTCTCTCTCTCTCTCTCTCTCTCTTAAAACTGGACCGAAGATTACAGTTAAGGGAGTGATGAAGGTCTGGGTGTGCTGCCTTGTATTCAAGGTTTCAATATTACTGACCAAGCACTTTCTAAACCTGAAAATCAGCTCTCAAGGGATAAACAAGCCTTGCCTCTTTCGATAGTGTTTGGAGCATTATAGATTTTTCACATCCACAAATCTTGGTAATGGTGTTTTCGTCGTAACGCCTCTGACTAAAGTCAGTGGGCACAGCGGATTAACCATGCACCAAAGATAAAGGAAGAGTGATGTTCTAAGTTTCAAACTTTGTGATTAATTGAGTTATGAAATAGCAGTAAAAGAGAATCATGAGAGTTTTATTCCATCTTGCACTTTAAGTACTCTATGATTTATGCCTTCAACAGTACATTGTAAATCAGCAAATTTTCATAACCTAGCATACATTTTTCTTTCTTTTTTTAGTGTAAAGTGGATTTTTAGGCTCATAACAAATAAAAAAGCGGGCTGATCACCTAATAAAGAATATATTTTACCATGTTGAGCTAGGAGGTTCCCTTTATTAGTGTCTTAGTATTCTTTGGGGATAACTGCAAAGTAAAAGTGAAATAACCTGCAGATATGCATAGATGATTCCTGTTCTCCTGAACTGCTCTATTTTTCTCCCTCTCTCACTCTCTGGTTTTCATGTTAGCTGGAGGGAGAAATTGGCTTTTGTCTTCAGCTCCATTATGTCACTACGAAATAAAGGCAATGCCGAGAAGACAAACAAGTATAATTAGTATTTTCTGTCTTATTTTACAGCCAATTATTTTCTGTCAGCTTCAGCTAGTGCATTTCTGACCTCAATATGCTTTTCGTAAACGTGCATGAAATTCTTTCAGGTTTGGATTAGTGGAGGTTTTAAATGTTTTTTTTCGGCATATCAGTCAAAGACAAAAGGTCATTTTGATGAACATCAAACAGCACGTCTCATTTGAGACTCGCTCTATCAATTTTTTGATGTTAGATTAAACTGAACTTTGGCTGACTCGCTCAATGTCAAATCTTAGTGGCCTAATCAAAGATGCCACGGAAAGTGTGTGCAATTACGGTGTCAAGGCTGATAAGGGCGGCTCAGCCTTAAATGGAAATACGAGACACACCGCGACGACGCTTAAGGCTGGAGCACGTTCAAAAAATCTCCCATAAGTAGGCTAAACCTCAGAGCGAATAAATAGATTCCACATTGTCGCTTCACATTATGAATACGGAAAGTGGTCTACCGCTCAGAATTGAGGCAATTTAAACGTCTGGTTACGAGGCCGTTAAGAGTTAAAGTGTGAAACGGCATATTTCAGAGACAACTCCTGCAAGATGAAGCGAAAAGGTACTCAGACTTTGTTTGAAATTGCTCCGGACGTTAAAAAATGTGGACATTGGTCACGTGAAGTGGGCTCCATCCAGGTGTCGGGCATAGACCCAGGGTGTGGCGATGAGTGGGTATTTGAGTGCGTGTGTGTGTCGCACAGTTTTCTCCACGCACAAGTAATCTGCGTTCTTGTTCGAGTATGGTCATAGTATTGTCCATCTTAATAAATCCTTATTTTACATTTTCTACCGCACTCTCTCTCTCTCTCTCTCTCTCTCTCTCTCTCTCTCTCTCTCTTTTTTTTTTTTTACTGTAATATCATTGCCTATGTTACGTTTTTGAATTTGAGTTCCGTTTTGATGAGAATATGACAGGAAAGATTAACATCAACATTACACGGATAAAACTGTGTATATTATAACTGGATCTTTCATCGACAGGGCCATCGGACATGAAGATTACGTCCCATCCAAAGCTCCAGTCAGGTTAATAATCTTAATGAGCGCCAGTGAATACTGGAAATACACCGTTGAGGTGTGGCTATGATTAGTTTATGTCTATGACAGTAATTTTACCGAGCAGAGTTTTTGAACCAGTTTAGAACTGACATAGTTATTCCAACTGAACACTGAACCAACTAACCCAAATCAGCAAACCCTATGACAACTCTGTGCAAACTAAAATCATATTTATTATACAAACTCGTATCAGGTTGAAGCACAAGTTAACACAGTCAACACCATGTAGTCACAAAACTTCAGTATCCCTTTTAATACCTTTAATACATTTCAGATGCTTAATGTGGTTGATTTTATGAAAAGGGAAGGATTTTCAGAGCTCAGTGTGGAAAAAAAGTAAGCACAGAAGGATTAAACGGTTTAATGTACCATTTAATAATTTTCTCAAGTGGGTTAAATGGAGAAGAGCCTACCGTTCTCCTGTGGAGATATTGCTTTCTCTCATAAATTTCGCTCACTAGGTGTCTGCCAAATCCAAACCGTCACCAAGCCGTATACAGGGATTAAGGTACGGTAATATGCTATGATCCATCTCAGAAGAGTCAGACTCAGGTAATCATACATTCTGGAGTCTGTCCCTGCTGAATTGTTTCATGGATTTAAGTTTGGGGAAGAACAATTCTTATTTGAGAATCTCTGGGGTTTTTTTTTCTTCTTCTTCTTCTGAGGAGAGAAGCTGTAGAAAGAAGCTACTTTGTTAGCAAATTATGCACGACAGGAAGAAGAAGAGGGAAAAGAAAAAAACACACATTCTCCAAAAAATTCCACTACAACAAATGACTGCTAAAGTTGAAGGCAGTGCTTGGAGTCTTCTAAAAGTCTGTCAGTCCAATCGCTTTTTTTTTTTTTTACAGCAGTATTAGAATTCCCTTTGGGACTGTTGTGCTTTGATGAGCCGTGGACGCTGCTAAGAGTCGATACCAGGACTAAGTTCTGGCGCTTTCCGCCGGGATATCGATGATGGTGAATTAAAAATGTATTGTGATGTTCTTTGATATGCTGTGTGCAGCTGTTCTTTGTCTGTCCCTTTGCTCTGAGTTCAAAGAGCCTGAAACCCTGTTACTCTAACTACACTCAACACTTAAAAATATTTGAAGTTATACATCGTTCCCTGTGTTATGGACTGTGGAAACAGGCCTTTGGTGTCTACTTTCCCCCTCTTTTTAAAGTCTGTATCAAATTTCAACACCTCCACATGATATATCACACAAAACCAACAAAGTACACAAATATTGTGTATAAGATATACCAGTAGCTGCATTCTGACTCAGTGAAAAGATTTCTTTATTGTTTTTTCTCCCTCTGCAACACTACCAAGTGGCAAAGATAACACTCATATTAAGTTTTAAGATTAGGTTAATTAGGACAGATGACTCTCGTATTAGGTCAAGATTAAGATAATGAGGACAGATGATGAGGAAAGATGATGCTTGTTAAGGATAACTGTACTGACATTGTAAGTTTTAATAGGGACAATGCTACAAATTCTACAAACTGAAACACCATGCATCTCCCATGACCATTGGTGCCATTTGGCTCATCCAGAGTATAGAGGTTAATGATGCAGAATGTGCTAATAAAAAACCCCAGATATTTTCCACTCGTCTGTAGAAAGGACTGTCATGCATTTGAGATGATTAATGGAGAGAGTTTTCTCTTGCTTTGTCTAGATTAGAGTTGCCAGAAATTGGTTGCCTGAACTGTCCCTCCACAAAATATTGATGAGTGAGTGTTTTTGTACATGTGTGTCTTGGATAGCCTGAGGACTCTTGTGCATTTGAACCTGATAAAGGACCCTGTTGCTAGCTTGACTTTTGGTTTACTGCTGTCAGTATACCAGTGCTATAAGCTTTGTGAAGTGCTTTAATAAAGTGATCTCTTATTACTGGAAAGCAATTTAAAACTGAATGCAAAAAACCCCACACACACACAAAACGAAAAGAAGCAAATCTGTCATACTTACTTTGGTGTAATAGCTGTGCAAGCTACACCATATGCAAGCTTTTACAGATCAAATGGGACAGACAAAAAAAAAAAAGAATAAAAAAGAAAATGTATCTTTGATCTGATGGCATACTTTAGCTCTTCTGTGATATAGAATGGAGACAATTCAATGAGTCTGTCGTTGATGGTTAATGGCATCTAATGCCCTACAATAGCTGTTTTAGCCTAGGTTAATTAGGATAGGTCAGAACCCATTAAACTACAGAACCGGGAGCCGCTTTCTGCCGCCTTATACATTTCATACAGCAGGCCTATTCAGCTTTGACCATCAAAGGCGAACGTCTCCCTGGCTCCAGGCTTTGATTTCTAATTAAGGATAGACTTCCACCCAGGACACAGGGGTGTGCACTCTTCAACCAGTCACTGACATATAATGGTTGATAGAAAAAAACAGCAGGACAGTGGAATTTGAAGGCGCAGAGTGAAATAGGCTTGCAGTGGACAATAGTAGACCGTTTTATTGGAAGCAAGCTTCAAAGGCAAAGAGGAACAAATCAATGAGACATGAGGGAAGGTTTTTCTCTTTCTTTTTAGTTTTTTTTTATCTTACTTTCCTGTTAAAAAAAAGTAAAAAAAAATGTGCAAGTCCGATTCTTGCTTGATGACAAAATCATCACCGTAACCATTGTCTGTGTAAGTTTGATCTTTTGATAAAGATGGAGCTGCTCCTTGGAACTGAGCAAGACGTGTACTGACAGTGAAAAAATATGATTTACTTTTTGACGTTCTTTTTTCTTTCTTTCTTTGTTTTTTTTTTTTTTTGGTCAAGTTCTTCCATGCCTCAGAACTTTTCTGTTCATTTAAAAACAAAGCATGTTTTCAACCCCCTTTTTTTTACTTACTCCCTGCAACTGTGGCAGACAAAGAGCCTCACTCCCTAACTCTGGAACATGACACATTTCACAAGTAAAATAGCAAAAAAGAAAGAAAGAAAAAAAGAAAGAAAAAAAGAAAGAAAGAAAGAAAGAAAGAAAGAAAGACAAATTGCTTCTCTTGCTAGAACTTGACATTTCCTCTTTGCTCTGAAAAATTAAGCAGTCATTCAGAGATGGGGTATTTGGATTGTAGCTGAGAACTTCATGAATCTGCCCTTTACCCATTTTCTTCTCCATTAATCAATAACCAGTTATTTACAGAGGCAGGGGCAGAATGCCATTATGACCACACTCAACAGCTCCATTGTGTCCCAATGCAGCACCTCTCTGAATGGACGCAAAAGAATGTACTAGCAGGAAAGACTGATATTTGACTTGCTCCATTATTTTATTATTTTTTTTTACAGGAGAGGGATGTAATGGCGGTAAACATATAGAACATATCAGTTTGTCCAAGACTCAAGTCTGAGACTTACACGTCTGTGATTAGAAAAGTTGACTTGGTTTAGTGGAGGGCGACCCTCACCTGGAGCCGCGCGGTCTGCAGGGTTTTGCTCCAAATCCAGTCTGGAGTATCTGACCTGATCTGGAGTCATCTGACTTTGCTGTTCAGGTGTTTACCAAGGGCTTGGTAATCTGAAACAGGTCTGCATACCTCTGGTGTAGTCTTCCCTGAGGAGTCTTATGATGTTTTACATAGATCCAGGAGTTCCAAGTTTGGTTGGTCTGTATTTAAGCAAACATGATGTGTTCGAACAATGTTACACAAGATCATTAAGAGGCATTTTAGGAATGTGTGAGAATGGAATATCTTGGGGAGAAAAGAGAGAGTTTTTGAAAAGCGGTTGCTCCATCCTTCTGGATGTCAGAACGCAAACTGAGGAAGCTCTTGTGCTGATCTGATAAGTTCTTCCTTTTGTCTCTCACACTGCAGCATAAGTCCATGTAACTCCACTCTACAGGAAAACCCCTCAACAAATCCCTCTGTCACACTCTGAAGCCTGCTCTCAGACTATCAGCAAACCTGAAAGTATTTACGCCTTTCTGACAAAGGGCAGAACTTTCTCTGAGTCACATTTTTTTAATATAAATCTATCAAGTTTATATTTCACAAACAGACTGTTTCCTCCTGAACTCAACTTCACAGTCAGCAACCAACCGTCTCACTGTATTATATTGATTTGTACTGATAACTTTGCTAAACAACTCCTAAAATGAACTGATTTTGCTCTGTACAGTGATTTGTGTGAAATGTGTGGGTTTTCAGGAACCCTTCAGCAGATATGAAAATTTCAATGGTGCCTGGATTTAGTCCAAAAAAAAAAAAAAAAATCATTTCCTCTACTAATTGGGATCACAATGTAGAATGACCTGTTCGTATCTGAGAGAAATGAGCTGTCGTTTGTTTGGTCTGCAGTCGTTTGATTGATTCTTGTAGCTCTGTGGAGACAGGTGATTGCGAGCTCTTTTCCGTCAACTAGTCAATATTTCATTTTGTTTCATCTCAGGGAGCCACTTTCTCGGTTCCACTGCCTTTACAGAGGAACATTTCTGTGTTGTTTTGAACTTATCCATATCCTATGCCCCACAATAGCATTTTACCAGTTATACTATAGTCAAAGCAAACTGCTAACTCAGTCATCTAATGGGATGGCATTTTACCAGTTATACTATAGTCAAAAGCAAACTGCTAACTCAGTCATCTAATGGGATGGCATTTTACCAGTTATACTATAGTCAAAAGCAAACTGCTAACTCAGTCATCTAATGGGAAGGCATTTTACCAGTTATACTATAGTCAAAAGCAAACTACTAACTCAGTCATCTAATGGGATGGCATTTTACCAGTTATACTATAGTCAAAAGCAAACTACTAACTCAGGCATCTAATGGGATGGCATTTTACCAGTTATACTATAGTCAAAAGCAAACTGCTAACTCAGTCATCTAATGGGAAGGCTTTTAAAGTTTTACCAGTTATACTATAGTCAAGGCAAACTGCTAACTCAGTCATCTAATGGGATGGCATTTTACCAGTTATACTATAGTCAAAAGCAAACTGCTAACTCAGTCATCTAATGGGATGGCATTTTACCAGTTATACTATAGTCAAAAGTAAACTGCTAACTCAGTCATCTAATGGGATGGCTTTTAAAGTTTTACCAGTTATACTATAGTCAAAGCAAACTGCTAACTCAGTCATCTAATGGGATGGCATTTTACCAGTTATACTATAGTCAAAAGCAAACTGCTAACTCAGTCATCTAATGGGATGGCATTTTACCAGTTATAATATAGTCAAGGCAAACTGCTAACTCAGTCATCTAATGGGATGGCATTTTACCAGTTATACTATAGTCAAAAGCAAACTACTAACTCAGGCATCTAATGGGATGGCATTTTACCAGTTATACTATAGTCAAAAGCAAACTGCTAACTCAGTCATCTAATGGGAAGGCTTTTAAAGTTTTACCAGTTATACTATAGTCAAGGCAAACTGCTAACTCAGTCATCTAATGGGATGGCATTTTACCAGTTATACTATAGTCAAAAGCAAACTGCTAACTCAGTCATCTAATGGGATGGCATTTTACCAGTTATACTATAGTCAAAAGCAAACTACTAACTCAGTCATCTAATGGGATGGCATTTTACCAGTTATACTATAGTCAAAAGCAAACTACTAACTCAGGCATCTAATGGGATGGCATTTTACCAGTTATACTATAGTCAAAAGCAAACTGCTAACTCAGTCATCTAATGGGAAGGCTTTTAAAGTTTTACCAGTTATACTATAGTCAAGGCAAACTGCTAACTCAGTCATCTAATGGGATGGCATTTTACCAGTTATACTATAGTCAAAAGCAAACTGCTAACTCAGTCATCTAATGGGATGGCATTTTACCAGTTATACTATAGTCAAAAGCAAACTGCTAACTCAGTCATCTAATGGGATGGCATTTTACCAGTTATACTATAGTCAAAAGTAAACTGCTAACTCAGTCATCTAATGGGATGGCTTTTAAAGTTTTACCAGTTATACTATAGTCAAAGCAAACTGCTAACTCAGTCATCTAATGGGATGGCATTTTACCAGTTATACTATAGTCAAAAGCAAACTGCTAACTCAGTCATCTAATGGGATGGCATTTTACCAGTTATAATATAGTCAAGGCAAACTGCTAACTCAGTCATCTAATGGGATGGCATTTTACCAGTTATACTATAGTCAAAAGCAAACTACTAACTCAGGCATCTAATGGGATGGCATTTTACCAGTTATACTATAGTCAAAAGCAAACTGCTAACTCAGTCATCTAATGGGAAGGCTTTTAAAGTTTTACCAGTTATACTATAGTCAAGGCAAACTGCTAACTCAGTCATCTAATGGGATGGCATTTTACCAGTTATACTATAGTCAAAAGCAAACTGCTAACTCAGTCATCTAATGGGATGGCATTTTACCAGTTATACTATAGTCAAAAGCAAACTACTAACTCAGTCATCTAATGGGATGGCATTTTACCAGTTATACTATAGTCAAAAGCAAACTACTAACTCAGGCATCTAATGGGATGGCATTTTACCAGTTATACTATAGTCAAAAGCAAACTGCTAACTCAGTCATCTAATGGGAAGGCTTTTAAAGTTTTACCAGTTATACTATAGTCAAGGCAAACTGCTAACTCAGTCATCTAATGGGATGGCATTTTACCAGTTATACTATAGTCAAAAGCAAACTGCTAACTCAGTCATCTAATGGGATGGCATTTTACCAGTTATACTATAGTCAAAAGTAAACTGCTAACTCAGTCATCTAATGGGATGGCTTTTAAAGTTTTACCAGTTATACTATAGTCAAGGCAAACTGCTAACTCAGTCATCTAATGGGATGGCATTTTACCAGTTATACTATAGTCAAAAGCAAACTGCTAACTCAGTCATCTAATGGGATGGCATTTTACCAGTTATAATATAGTCAAAAGCAAACTACTAACTCAGTCATCTAATGGGATGGCATTTTACCAGTTATACTATAGTCAAAAGCAAACTACTAACTCAGGCATCTAATGGGATGGCATTTTACCAGTTATACTGTAGTCAAAAGCAAACTGCTAACTCAGTCATCTAATGGGAAGGCTTTTAAAGTTTTACCAGTTATACTATAGTCAAGGCAAACTGCTAACTCAGTCATCTAATGGGATGGCATTTTACCAGTTATACTATAGTCAAAAGCAAACTGCTAACTCAGTCATCTAATGGGATGGCATTTTACCAGTTATACTATAGTCAAAAGCAAACTACTAACTCAGTCATCTAATGGGATGGCATTTTACCAGTTATACTATAGTCAAAAGCAAACTACTAACTCAGGCATCTAATGGGATGGCATTTTACCAGTTATACTATAGTCAAAAGCAAACTGCTAACTCAGTCATCTAATGGGAAGGCTTTTAAAGTTTTACCAGTTATACTATAGTCAAGGCAAACTGCTAACTCAGTCATCTAATGGGATGGCATTTTACCAGTTATACTATAGTCAAAAGCAAACTGCTAACTCAGTCATCTAATGGGATGGCTTTTAAAGTTTTACCAGTTATACTATAGTCAAGGCAAACTGCTAACTCAGTCATCTAATGGGATGGCATTTTACCAGTTATACTATAGTCAAAAGCAAACTGCTAACTCAGTCATCTAATGGGATGGCATTTTACCAGTTATAATATAGTCAAGGCAAACTGCTAACTCAGTCATCTAATGGGATGGCATTTTACCAGTTATACTATAGTCAAAAGCAAACTACTAACTCAGGCATCTAATGGGATGGCATTTTACCAGTTATACTATAGTCAAAAGCAAACTGCTAACTCAGTCATCTAATGGGATGGCTTTTAAAGTTTTACCAGTTATACTATAGTCAAGGCAAACTGCTAACTCAGTCATCTAATGGGATGGCATTTTACCAGTTATACTATAGTCAAAAGCAAACTGCTAACTCAGTCATCTAATGGGATGGCATTTTACCAGTTATACTATAGTCAAAAGCAAACTACCAACTCAGGCATCTAATGGGATGGCATTTTACCAGTTATACTATAGTCAAAAGCAAACTGCTAACTCAGTCATCTAATGGGAAGGCTTTTAAAGTTAAAAAAAACTGCCTTTTAACTTTGCATTTTATTCTGTGTTTTATTTATATGTGGATTTTTTCTTTCTTTCTTTTTTTTTTTTTTTGCGAAGGAGTGATTTAAGAGGCTTATGTGCTTTGGGAACAGTTCTTTCAGTCTTAGCCACAAACCCTGTTATACAACTATCCCAGAATTCCACTGCACTTATCTAAGTAACGTCCACCCAGCTTTACTTTGCTGAAAACACTTCAGGGCGTTGGATTTTTGCTCAGTTCAGAACGAAGACTGAGCAGGTTACGTGCCTTTGGGGGGGGGGGCGTGTCCACCTAGAAAGGAAAGCAATCACTGCGTTCCGGC
Source organism: Chanos chanos (assembly GCF_902362185.1). NCBI lineage: Eukaryota > Metazoa > Chordata > Actinopteri > Gonorynchiformes > Chanidae > Chanos > Chanos chanos. Next base: position 39,406,023 of record NC_044495.1, on the reverse strand, counting down.
TTGTTTTGATACAAAGCTTCGTGGTCATCTCATAGTATAGCCAGTCAGTGGATTTCCGGACGTTTAATTCCCAAAGAGAGAGAGAGAGAGAGAGAAGGAGATCGAATTCATGCCAGGAAACACTTTCAATCCCAGCACCATTACCGTCCAGTCGGTGAAAAGTAAACGGAAAACCTGATACATTGACACACACTGACTGCTGCAGTGTGGTAATGAAACAGAGAACATGTCCTTGAAACAGATTAGGTGAAAAAACCCTATATAAATCCCTTCTGTTCTGGTTTCATTCATGAGGTTTTCCTCTACATGCTTGGTGAAAACACCATTTGTGCGGCTCAGGTAGCAAACCCTTTAGAAAACAAACTTCCTTTTGTGGGTGTGTTTCCAACTTACTGCTTGACTGAAATGTAATATTTACATGACATGTAACTTTGGAAAGACAGATTAAAGAGAGGAGAGAATATGCACTGAGTCTCAGCTTTGTTGTCATTCAGGCAGATTTTTTCTTAAATTTAAAAAGAAATCGAATCATGATGGGTTGTTTCCTCTGGCCCTGAGGCCTGTAGGGGAGCTCTGTTTCCTTATCACCTCCTGTTAAAGGACTCGCCTCCACAAGTCAGTGTACCAACCTGCATTTACTCCCCAAAAGGAATATCTTTGCTTACGGAGGTACAAGCCTCGGACACATTTACTGTTGTCTGCACAATAAGCCTTTGTAAATGTGCAGAAGATTACTTTGGAGAAAGCCAAATCTTTTGAGAGTTTCCTTCAACGGCTGTTCTCTGCCTTTAACACCTTGCTTTCACAACAGCCCCGGCCTATCAGGTCCACAGCAGAACTTCATTGACAGGTGAACATTGGACCCTGAGGTGCTCTGAAGGAGAGTTGATTACTCAATAGCGTTTGATCGGCAACAGTCTGCCAAGGATGTGTTTTCTCCCTCCTCCTAAAACTAGTGTCATTTACCATTAAGTTAAGTTAAAAAAAAACTCTGACAACACTTGTTTCATTTTAGCATGGCCTTAGGCAGGAAACAGGTTGAGAAAAGAATCTAGATTACTGATCAACCATAGAAATTAAGTATTTTACGATCATTAATTAACCACTTTCAACTCAAACATCAAAGTTTCCCCTCCCTGTAAGCCGCCCCTGAGCTACATAATGAAGGTGGATTTCTTTGGTATTTTCTGAGGCAACGATTACAAAGGCTGTTGCCGCCTAGTCCTCCACACAGTACGGGAGGTGTGGGATCAAAGTAACAATGCCTCTTTAGCTAATTTAACTTGGCTACATTTTAGCGTTACCACTCTAAGGAAAGCAAGACCTCATTGGTGAAACATTTTGTGAGAATACTACAGAATCCCTCAATTCTACTGTCCAAAAGCAGGTTTCTTCACAGTGATAACTGTTATTAAAAACATGTAAGATGAAGTCCAAGTTGTTATTATCAATCTCTCCAGTTACCTCTAAAAGCAAAACCAAGATATTTAGCCTTAAACACAAGATTCTTACATTTGAAAAGGTTTAACCACTATAATAACTGTGTAATAACCACAGTATGAGTACCAGCTGTCCTGTCCCAGGGTACTGATACACACACCAGCAGACTCTATGATGCACATTTGCCATTAAAGGAATGTGTTCACTTTAGTTTTATTTATTTATTTAATTATTTGGTAAACTTTATTTGAACTTGTGGACAGACTAAAAATATTGATCTGCTTGTCTAATAAGCGAGCTCTGCTCCAAACATAAGTAGGTTGACTCTCACTTCAGGCAAACCCCTGAGGCGCAGACCAAACAACCACATTACCACTCTTATCAATCCAATTTAAGCGACGTCACGACATCTCTTTCACCATGTCCGAAGCATTAGGTTGAATTCACGCAAATAATCACGCTCTACCCGTGCCCAGTACGCTTCTGTGGCGATTTTGAATCCTGTCCTCAAGTCATGCTACCGTCACGTGCACTCTCAGCGCTTGCATCATACCAATATCACTGCAGAAGACACCAGGAGGGTTTTAACCTTGCTCTGAATAACTGGTTAAAGTGACTGGACATCCCATTGCCTCTCATTGCCCCCCCCCCCCCCCCCCCCAAAATCTGACTGTTTCCTGGCAACCTTCTCCTACACCAAAATGTGATTTTCTGTCTGTCCTCAGCTATCTCGACTCAGCCTTGAGTGCTGTCTTTTTCATATCCTAACTACTCAGCAGCATCACAGATACGTGCCCCGGGTTTTTTTTTTCTCCAGTGGAATAACAGAGTATCTTCTTGAATCAACAGCGGATGCTTGCTGTTGATAATTCAGTCTCGTCAATTTGAACAGAAATTAACTTGTTGATTTGACTTAATGAAGTGAATTAAAGGAAATTGCCTCGTCATTGTTGATTAATTAGGGAACCTCTTCGGTTTTGTCACTATAAACACATCGGCTGGAGAACAGAAAATGGAATGCGCATTCGTGCATTAATGATGAAGTGGCCACAGCTGGGGCTCAAGAACAATTTTAAATGTGTTTCGTGGTCACGCGGTCCACAATCTAGACGATCTTTTAATTAGTCACATATTTTAAAGTTTTCCATTTAAGAAAAAGGAAAAAACTAAAAAGTTGCTTTATTTATTTATGTATTTTAATGAAAAGAGTGTTTACTTAAGGATAAGAGCTCGGCAGATTTGCAGGACTGAGTTCAAGAACAAATGTTACATCAGAGCATAACAATTCTATACCGCGTTACAGGTTACGTTAGAGCATAACAAGGCTATTACAGGTTACACAACACATTACTGGTTGTGGTGTACTGAGCTTCAGAGACTTGGGGGCAGGGTGTGGTCTGGGAATGGGGGTTAATTCTAATCACTTTCATTCAGCAGAGAACGTCTAGGTTGTGCTTTTCTTGGCAGGAGCTATCCTTCATTCATCAGATAAAATCGAAACGTCGTTGAAAGGCTTATCCTGTAAAACTAATCTGTGGCCAATGTGAATTAAGCCTCTGTTCACCAGAAAAGAGTGCACCTTGAGCTTTTCTCTGGGCATGGTAAAATAAAACTGGGTAATAGAACTACCCCACCCCCCACCCCGCCCTCCCTTCTGGAGTTTCAGACATGGTGGCCTGCAACACACAGAGGGTATTGACTCTAGCAATCTGTACAGTTCTACACAGACACTGCTTGATGCTTGGCATAGACCACTCTCTTAAGTGTGAAGCGGATAAAAAAAAAAGGTTGAGACAATCAACTGGAAAAACCTCATTTGCCTTTCTTTTAGGTAAAAATAATTAAATATGTGAGTAAAAAAACGCTCTGGCTAGATGTGACTCAATTAAGAATCAATAAACTACACAAAAGAAATTTGTACTTGATTCACAGTTTTCATAGTACTTAGCTTTTAATTATATATTTATTCTTTGTTCAGTACTCACTTAATCTAAAAGACTGGAAAGATAAGGAATAGGCTATCCAAAGTCCTTTGGGTTAAGCTAGAAATCACATTACTGACACGTGACAAATCTCTTTAACCTGCATCACTCACGCCCTTCACAACGAAAACACACAATAAATTATTGTCCAATGACAAGGATACATACAGACTACTGTCAGTATATTCATGAATGACGACGTTACATAAGCCTGTCTGTGCACAATTTGAACACGATGGTTAAAGGAAGGAGAAGACCTTTAAATCCATTTAACAAGCTGACGGTTAAATTCACCCGCACCTCCATACGTGACTGTCATCTGAAGAATATCATCTAAAGTGTTTCGTTTTTTTTTTCTTCCTGTTGTAGTCTAGCCCCATGGCCCATCGCTGGCTCATTTAAATTCTGTTTCTTCTTCTTCATCTTCTTCCTCTTCTTCTTTCTGTTTTTTTTCTTTAACAAACCAATGAAGTCAAACTCAAGGGCTTCAAAATGAATGTTTTATTAGATGCATTAAAGCGAGACAGCACTTTAAATCTCTGTCCCCTTTAATTGATCTCTCATAAGAGCCTCTTTGACAGACTTCCTTCTAACCGACCATCGAAGGAGCGTGTCGCCCAGCATATGTATAAAATTCAGTGGAGAAGTTATAAATCTATAGTCCTTGTTCATAGTCTCAGTAAACTCGACGCCCTCCTGAATAATTCTCTAATATCTGCGTGCTTTTGAACTCTGAGGCTCACTAAATCTCCTTAATTGGGCAAAAAGGGTCACAGCATGTTTGCACAGAATCTAATTATGATTTTTAATGCAAGACTTGTAGCCAATGGTGAACTGCAACTTTTAGCAGGTTTTTAAACCCAGTGCTACCGAGGGCAGCAGATACTTTATTTATTCTGGGATAAACTATAAACTGTATACTCTCTGTATATTAGGCTACACCTGTCCTATGGTATGCAGTCACACTGGCCTAGTCAATCTAGGTGAGTCAGTAGAAATTGTATGTTGTTCTATATATATAGTAATTGTGTGTGTGTGTGTGTGTGTGTGTTTTAAAGTGTGTGTATGCCATTCATATGAATTTTGTCCCCGTGCCAGTGTGTGAGGGCAATATCTGCTTTCATATTCCATTCAGTGGTCAGCCAACAGCCCGGCCCCATAAACAGAATATAAAAGCCTCCACAGCTCATGAATAAAAAATATGTGCACGGAGCGCTGATTATGTCTCAACACAATCAAGCGCATTGATTCAAATGCAATAAGTCATTTTACTCCATTGAACCAGTGGCAGATGGCATTCTGTAGGCTAAACCGTGCCTACATCACACCTGTAAAAGACTTTTCCATCCAGTTAAAACCTTCGCACTGAGTAGAGAATAACACGGCTGTAATATTTGCTTTGGCTTGTATTAAAAAAGCGAAACTATAACATTACTCTCCGTCGGAGCTTCTCGACCTCGGTCTCCCGTCTGATGAAGCGGCTAGAGTAACAGAGACCCCACATGCATAAATTCCACCGGAGTCAAGCAGTTCTGGAATAATTAACGCTCGCCTCCTGGAGCGTGGCAAAGAATAACAGCACTCAAATAAATACGGAACAATGATATACGGCTGGCTAATAATTTCTGACATACGAAGGAAGGAAAAGGCAAGTAAGCAGTGGAAGGCTGCATATTAAAACTCCTCGTATTCACGCAACTGTTTTTCTGGTAAATTCGCCTGTACAGAGAAATTCTTCACATGCTCTGTCATGATTCTAGACTTTGACAGTTTTTATGTGCGTGACGGTGAACCAGGGAGGCAAATGTCATTTTCGAGCAATCATAACCAAGATCAGCGTGCGACAGTTAGCTCTTTATTTTGCGTGTTTATTTTTTTTATTTTTCTGTTGGACAAAATAAAACTGACTGGATAATAAACATTTCCCATTTAAATGCATTCTCGGTCCCGTCAAATTAATCCTTTTATTTATAACGGTTTGTTATGGCTCTTGAGGATTTTACATTAGATACCAAATGTCTGTGGTCATGTTTGCTGTAAACCAAGTCAAACTATGTATAAGGTCTTTAAGGGTTCAAAGACTCAAGTACTCATTCATTCTCGTTTTTGTACACAGAATAACAGATGTGAAGAAATGCATCGTTCTTTCACAAATGGCTTTAGGCTTTAAGGTAATGGCTGCCTCTATGAATTCTTCAGTGAGCAGTGACCTAAGAATGGATTTTGTGAGGACCGTGTTGGCCTAAAGTTAAAAAAAAAAAAATGGAATGGGAAACCCAACTGACCACATTGTTTAAGCGGGAAAAAAATTCCTGAAGACACAGGCATATGAGCGTACAGCCATAGTTTCACCAGAGTACATAATATGGAGGGCCAGTAAAAATACAGGGCAAAAGTTTGGCTAAAATGTGAATTGTATGTATGAACTGAACAAGTGAAAGCAAACTGAATATAACCAAGTTGTGCTACACTGCAGTTCATAATAACCAGACATGTTCCCACCATGGTAGAGTGACCATGACCAAACTGTGAAGGGTCAAAAAGTTAAATGAAGCTCTTCCAGGGCCAAGGTGACGTGTAAGGTCCTTGACTTTGATGATGGATTTTTACGTGAAATTTATTGCTCATTTGGTGTAGACTGGGAGGTGTTAATGGAGGTATTTCTCTGTCCAAATAGGCCTCGTATTTCACTCTGTTCTTCTGTCCCAAATCTCTCTCTGTGGGCTGTGGATCAACTCTGTCTGCAGTCAGAGAACCATCAGCATCCATCATGTCACAGGATTACCCCCAAAGCCTGTCAACAGCTGGCATTTTACACACACACACACACACACACGCACACACACAAATACAAACACACACACACGCTTGCACACACACAGCCACACAGGCACACAGGCACACATGCACACACATGCACACACAAACACACACACATACACACACACACACAAATGCACACAAACACACACACACACACGCACAGGCGGATGTGAATACACATACACACACACAGACACACAAATTTGCACACACATGCGCACACACACACCCACACACATGTGCACACACGCACACATGCCTCCACACATACACACACACACACACACACACACACTTCAAGCACACACACACACACACACACACACACACACACACACACACACACGGATGGACGGATGTGAATACACACACAGTTTAGACTAGAGGTAATGAGGAAAGCCCGGTTGTTACTGAATGAAGTTGCAAAAACTAGACTAATCATCAAATATAGTTTTTTTGTACCCGGTGAGATGGGAGGGTGTTTGTTTGTTGGCAGCTTATGCTTTCATGGTCAAGGTTAAGCTCATAAAAACACATATTGCTGCGGTCATTTCAGAGAGAGAGAGAGGCTGGCCAGTGGTGGAACAGTCTGAAGATATTAAAACAACATGGTTCATGGATACTGACCACCGTGACTGCCCTGAACAGAATGAGAATTATGCAAGAAGCGAAGGTCTTTTGGTATGAAGTGCTTTGGTGTGGAACAGATAGAAAACAGTGTAGAACTGTAGCTATTGTAAGATTATAGTGACATCTGAACAGACATGGTTCATGATAGGAGAACTGTTTAACCTGATGGTCTTATTACCATAGATACAAAGAAAGCTTCACACCTTTGGTGCCGCGTTACTGTTGGAGCCAAGAGCAATTGATTAAGGCAAAATACAACCGGTAATGGGCGAATGGCAGCCATCACGGACAAAAGGGCTTTTAGCATTAACACCTACATTCTGATTTGCATCAAGCAACGTTGTACACCTGTTGTCTGTTTGCTTCATGGTATAAAAGACCAATCACGGTAACAGTTCTCTGAGTTAAGCTGCGGCGCAAGCAGACTTGCTGCCGGGTTCCACTACCATCAAATAAAGCTTTTCTCCAAGCGCGCTTTTGCTCCGGTTCGTTTACTTGTAAAATCACAAGAAAATCCAACACTATCATTCATGGAATTTAGTCTTATCCTTCTCCACTCATGAGCAAAACAAAGAACAACACTCTCCATACTTGTTTAAACTTTTATATTTATACTATATCATAAATTTTTCCACTGACCACTCTGCCACAGCATAATTTATTTATTTGTTTGTTACTTTATTTACATCTGTATATATTATACATAGGTGCACATATGTGCTGTTTATTCTCAGCTGAAAAAAAAGGATTTTATATTCACTCCCCATAGTGCTACAGAGAGTGGACAGGAGGAGCTGTGAATTGTTAATTTCTCAGGAAGAAGATTCGAAACAAAATGAGATCATTAAGGCCTCGGGCTAGATATCAGAAATGAAGTTCAGTGGAGGAGTGCTGGCAGGTGGAACCGCCGCCACGTTTGTAGGTGTCCGGTTATGGATTGCCATGGCGATTGGAGGGCGCTTTAGAGGAGAGACGCAGAGTGTTTGGAGCTGTGAGGAGTGACTTCGTGATGCTTTAGTGCTGTTGAATAAGCTGTAAGAGGAGCTGATGAAGATCAGGGGCTGAGAGAGGGGTCAGAGTGAGGGGGAGGAACAGATGGAGAATTTAAGACATCAGCTCGTGCAAGTAGGTGTTTATTAGCTTCCGTGCCACAATGTGACTTTAAAGTGTGTGATAGAAAGGAAAAGTAAGTGTGTGTACGTGTGTGTTTCTCTCTCTTTCTCTCTCTCACTCTCTCACTCTCTCAGTTTGTTCATTACTTCTCCTGGGTTCTCTCTGTTAGCTTAATGAATCAGGAGTTCCACGCCATTGCCCCTAATTACAGTATGTAGCACATTATCCCTGTGAAAAGATGCTAATCATGGTTTCACCGTGTGGTGTGTCTTCTCAGCAGGGCTCCAATGTGTATATGTATATTGGTATTGAGAGTCAGATCAGGATCAATGTGGAGATCTACACGGTGGGGAAATCAGCTCTGTGTTTCAGTTGGGTGAAGACTACAAACAACGAAGAGTAGATAATGAGAAAGTTCTCCCATGCTCCTTCTCTCTCTCTTTCTCTCTCTATCTATCTCTCTGTCTCTCTTCCTCTCTCTCTCTCTCTCTCTCTCCCTCTCTCTCTCCCATTCTATCTCTCTCTCTCAGCGACACTGCTCTAGAATGACCCTCTTTAAAAATTCATTCTCCTCTCCTTTGGGCTATTCCGAGGAGAACACCACTGCACTGATTCAGAGAATTCCATTTAAATTAGTGTATTGCTTGTTTTTTCCATTAATTTACGCACTTACAATGTAAAGTTCTCCAGTTCCCCTAATGCCCTGTTCTCTGTCAATCAACATTAGTCAGGGGAACATCATGCTTGTGGATGTAAGCTGGAGATTTCTGTGTGTCCTCTTCATGGAAACTTTTTGCCCAATTTCTCATTTTGTTCCTGAAACATCAGACTAGACTGGAACTGTCAGCGGAGTATCCACTACTTTGAAGGTTCATTTCCCACTGTGAATGAACTCACAGATGCAGTCGTTCGCTCGTCACCATTCAACCTATATATATACATATACACACACACTCTTTACAGACTCTATCTAGTCTTAGATTTTTCCTTCCAATTAGAGAGATTTTCCTTCCAATTAGGCAAAGTTCCATAACCTTGTGAAATTTCAGAGCATGTACAATTATATGCAATATGCTTCTCAGTGTCACGGGACAGAAACAGTCAGAAAAAAACCCTGTTTTTATATACTGACCTTGGTGATCGCCTTATTGCGTTTCTCTGCTAATTATCGGTGGAAACTCACTGCGCTCCTGAAGGTATTAGTAGATTAATCAGTAAGGTCATGTGTAAGGTCGCTCTGGACTTTTATTAATTCTGCGACTTGCTACCATTCAGTGTGTACTGTTAAACTGAGAGTGGGGGTTTGTGTTATCCTCTGTCCAGCTCTCATTAAACCTCACATTCACTACCTGTGTGTGTAAAAGTCAGCTGCCAATCTGTAATGTTCGTTAGAATCACTCAGGACATCAGAGGTTATGAATATGCATACTCAGATCCATGTAGAGCTTTAGTAAGTTATTCTAGTGAAACGTAACAAGACCTCCAACAAATGTTTACTTCCTTATCCTGTATGTAGCAGTAGTGTTTATGGAAGGATTCTCTTCTCAAAAACGACAGGAGAAATCTTTCTTTCTTTGGCACGTTTTATTCACAGTGTAATGATATTTTTAAAACTACACGAGATGCATGACACACACAAAACACACACGCGCACACACACACACGCGCGCTCAACAGATTTAATCTGCTGTTGAATCAAATGTGCATTCCCCTAGGATTAAGGCTCCTCCATTTTTTGAGTACCCTCAAACAGAGAAACTTCCATATGTAGTTTTCTTTTTATATTTTCTTCACACGCACTGCATCACACAATTATTATACACAACATTAAATACGATTTTTTGAGCGGGACTCCTTCTGATGGTAACCTGCAGAGATGAAACATCTTCAGAATCTGCAGAAACACTAAAAAGAACAAATGGCAGGGAATGAGCTCGACAAACTCAAGGAAAAGTGAATCTTTGAGGTTAAGTAGCTACAAGAAACCCCCCCCCCCCCCCCAAAAAAAAAGGCATTGGCATAACAACCAGAGAGTGAAATTGCTTTTGAATATTTTATCAGAGTCTGACAGCCCTTTAAAACGGTCTCCTTAAGTGATACTAAATTGTCTCGTTTTCGAGATGTTCAAAAATAGAAGATAACAATCATTTATGTGCAGTTCCAGAAAGCTTTTCAGTTAAATAGCGTTGGCATTTAAAAGAAAGCAAGGCATGGCAAAAGCCTTTTCAATCCCCATTCAAATAATTGTCCATCTCAAAAGAACTCCCATTTTTTTTACATTGTGGTTGGATGGTAATTTGTGTCAGACAAATATAACAGGTCATGTTTTTTGTCAGTCGGTAAAAAATGATGGAATCTCAGAGTCTTAATGCACTCCACCAGAAGAAAACATATTTGCCTTATAGCCCCCAAGGAAACAAATATTTCAGTTTATCTATACCTGTTTCTGGAGGACCCCAGCATTCTTGCTTTTGGCAACAGAAAAAAAAACCCATACCTCACCTTGCAGAATTAAAAACAATAACCAGATAGAGGGTAAACAGATACAGTTAATGGATAGTGTGGTACATTCTAATGCTATCCCATATCTTTTAGGTTATATCTTATAACACCAAATGGGAAGAATGAAAGGTGATTGGATGTAATGAAAAGTGATGTCATGATTCAGCATCTTAAATATCTGGTGTATGGGAAGCAACTGATGTCAAATTACCTTCCAAAGCAGCCATCTTAATGCAATTCAATATTAAAGACCCTCAGCCTTTAGAGTAAGCCAGACAGCTAATGAAATATAAAGCCTTTTGAGACATATGTTAAAACAAGGCATTAAAACAAAAATTTCTCCAAATTTAATGAACTGAAAATGCTTGTTCGCCAATCATGTATCACTCTTTTTACTCTAAGCAAATAAATTTTTGAGAATTTTTTTGGAAAATTACAATATCAGTCACAGAACATTTTGAAAGGTCAAGCGTGAATAATGTTCAAAATGTTCTTCTAACATCACCTGAGGTTTATCAGGCTGGCAAGCATAACTTAGTGATCTGTCTGAAAGGTTAAAAGTTGTCAAAAGAAATATTTATCTGTTTGTTACTAAATAACTGTTAAAACACGAAAATCAATTTCAGGATGTCTTTGACAGCCCACAGAGATGTATCTCCGCTTGTTATGCAACATTTAGACATTTACTGCTGCTCTAGCTCTGAGGTGAGTGATGCAAGACAGACCAAAAAGATGCTCCTAAAAAAAGTATTTCTCAAAAAAAAGAAAGAAAAGAATAAAAAACTTGGGACATTGCAGAGCATTGGAATAATGCATATGTGTTATTCTAGAGCTTTGCTGTGTTTGTACTTCCCACAAAAAAAGGCAACTATGTGACCCCGCAGTTGGAGCTGCTAAAAATAAATGAGCAAGTCTCTGTGTGTTACACTGTTTGTTTGCAGGGTATTATGTTTTTCACGGTATGCACAAAAAGCAAAGATGTGACTTACAGTTCATCTGTGTGTGTGTCTGTGTGTGTGTGCGTGTGTGTGTGTGTGTGTATTTGTGTATGTGTGTGTTTGTGTGTGTGTGTGCGTGTGTGAGTGTGTGTATTTGTGAGTGTGTGTACAGATACATTTCAGTAGAAGAATGAACTCTGAATGTTTGAAACGACACTCTTACTATTCACATATGAATCTATTTCATAGTCCCTTTAACATTAATTATTTGTTATACCAAACTGAGCTTTTTATTGTTCATTGCATCAGCACCCACTGGAGGAGGTGTTGCCCTCATCTTCTTCTGTTCTTAATCCATGTTCTACTTAAAAGAGCATTTGTTTGCTGGGAAAAATATTGACGTTTTTTAAAATGCTGAAGGTCCAATTTTCATTTAATCTCTCGCTCTACAATGGATGATGGAGAGGAAATCTTTTCAGAATAATTGTGGAGAGGAGAAAATTTCACTGGCAGATCCCAAATCAGTTGAAAGTTACAACTGAGACACTGAAAATTAAAAAAAAAATGAAAAGGAGGAGATCAATAATGATTCTAAACCTGAATTCGCCTTCTGGCTCTCAGTGAAGCACAAACTCTACCCTCAATCTCTCCAGATGACAATGCAAGGGGACGGTTCACATGGGTGTGAACATTTGACTGCGCTTTTAATCAGTACCTGAGAAATAAGCTTTCCACAGATATGAGCTTGTGACATCCTGTTACCGTTCGTACAGGTATGGAGATGCTATGCAAAAATTCAAGTGCCCTGATCTTCTTCTCTGAGAGAAAATTTATTTTTCTATGTGCCAAGTCCTTGGCTTATCGTAGGATCATTCCAGATGCTGCCCAAATGCTATCCAAATCGTTCAAATCTAAGTTTAAAAAAGAAAATAATGAATACTGAAATGCATTTTTTTTTTTACAAAAACATACTCAATGGCATTAAACACAACCACTCCCTTTGACAAAATGTATTATAAATTCAATTCGTCCCACCCTAGAATAGTGTGTACCTATGAAGACTGTGTTGGCATGGTAACTACAATTTCATTAATTTTTGGGTTTTTGTTCAAGGCCAACAAGTTTAAGCAGCCAGGGTATACTCGTTTGCCACTGTACCAAACTTAATTACAGTAAAGCCAAATTAGAGTAAACTGAGCTAAATAATAAACCATATCAATATTGCTCTAACCAAACAGTGGACTTCATATTGAGAACTGCTTGGGTACCTCAAAGAAACACTAATAGGTTGATTTTAGCATACCCAGGAACATTAGCTCAGTGAACGTCTATAGTGTTTTGTAGATATAGTGCAGAGTATTTTCTGTGTGTAAAGAACATTTATATGTTCTCCAGTATCACGGTGGTCCTCCCCTGAGGATCTCCCCAAACACACACATACATACTACTTAATACAATTGCCTGACTGACTGTGCCCGCAATACAATCAGGAGAAAACAAGATAACATCTTGTTGGACAAAGGAGTTTACTGACTTAGTGTGTGTGTGTGTGTGTGTGTGTGTCTGTCTGTCTTTTCGATCATCCCAATCCTTCACCATTAATCAACACATCTTGTGACTCGTATGACTTTTAGATTGATCCAACCACTTGATTTATTCCACCTTCATCAGTACATGCCTCAACATTATCATCTCCAATTGATTTGTGAGCTGGTACCTCCCCCTGAGTCCCACACATTACATTCTAGCCACAGTTTCCACGGTCAGAATAATGACTTTCTTGTTACTCCCCCTAAATGAATATGAACTACAAGGCCTCTCCAGGCTGTATAACAAATGAGAAAGATGAATACCCACAATATAGCCTCTGGGAAACTCCAAAAACTCTAGCAAACATGAGAGATAAATTATCAAAACAAAACAACACACACCTACATGCATAGAAACCCAACGTAACACCTCGCTCGACAGAAATAGTTCTTCGTACAAAGTAGGTCGGAATTAATTAACGGTGGTAAATACACTGTACGTCATACAGTACACATTGTTTGTTTGTTTCAGTGGTATTCAAGAAGGTCAGTCAGATTCTCTCTTCATGTGTCTCGTTTTCTTTCTATTTCAGAAAAAGTTTGCAATTCATGTGAATAGATTCCCAATAAAGACAAAATGTTTTATGAGTGTGGGTTTCCCGATAGCCATCTAAACATTACTTACTGCGACCCACTGAGTGAGAAAGTAATCTTGGCTATTGATATTCAATGCGCCGTCTTCTCGCCTGGCTCTCTCCCAGTGTATATTATGGAATAATATCACAATGAAATGGGGCCTGTTTCAGAGGGTGGGGTGTGTTCTCTCTCTCTCTCTCTCTCTCTCTCTCTCTTATTGATCTTACAAAATGCTGAGTCATGCCATAAATGAATGGCCAAATAGGAGTAATTTTTTCTGGATGTGTTTCACGCTTCAACTGCAAGGGTCACCGCTAAAAGAAAGGCGCACAAATAACTTCACTAACGATAAAGGTTTACAGTGACCTCCAAGACGTGACAAGGTCACTTCATACTTAGAGCCATTTTCCGCTTCCATGTTCTGCACGCCTGCAGTTCCGCAGCAGGGATGGACTTTCTGTAAGGTGACGATTGGATCTGTTAAATGTTACAGACCTGTGAACAGATTCGACATGCAAGTGAACTCAATAAAAGATTTAGCATAGTCCATCTGTAGAATGTGTTGGTGAAAAGGACATTACATGCTATGCTGTACGCGTTAGTTTCATCCTCCTTCTTAAGATCAGAAACTTTTCCTACACTTTCACTTAACCAAGAACACAGGGACTCCTGCTGTAGGCGAGCCATATCCTCTTGCCTGAAAGAATCCTTCTCCTATGTCTGTTTCCCTCTCTCTTTCTCTCTCTTTCTCTCTCTTTCTCTCTCTCTCTCTCTCTCACTGTGTAGCAGTCATTCCTGCAGTGCTTATTTGAAACACGGGCCGTATTGGGTGTAATTTTTGACCTAGGATTCCAAACAGATAAGTCCTTCTCTTTTAATATTTCAGCGACCATTCATATTTCATGGATCAGCTGTGCCCTTTTGGGCTCTCTGTGCGAGTTAGATCTGCCCAGGTAGGGGAGTAAGTTGGAGACTTACAGTGCGGAAGATCCACATCAAAGCTATCGCCTAAGGGTGGTTTCCTCCGGACTCCATCTGTCAACATAATGCTCCTCTGGAGGTTTTATTTATTTATTTTATTTTGGAAAAAGTGAAGTATTTTACTGTCTCAGGTCTACCTTGGCTGTGCCAGCTATGAGGAGTATAAGCAACTCAAGTAACTGGTCCAGTTCAAACGCTTTCTCTCTCCCTCAAGCTTTACAAGCTTACAGTTATGCAAAAGCCAAAATACCATAACAGCGAACTTAAAAACAGAAATTGTACGCCAGCGAAACACTCACTCATTATCTAAGCCACTTATCCTGATTAGGCCGTGGAGGAGGGGGGGGGGGGGGTGCTGGAGCCTATCCCAGCATTCATTGGGCAAAAGATGGGGAAACACCCTGAACAGGTTGCCAGTCCATCGCAGGGCAGGCACATAGACAAACACATTCACGCACACCTAGGTATGTAGTATCTCCAGTTCACCTGACCTGCATGTCTTTGGATTGTGGGAGGAAACAAGAGCTCCCAGTGGACACCTGCATATGGGGAGAACATGCAAACCCCACACAGAAAGGACCCTTGCCATCTGGTCAGGAATTGAACCTAGGACCTTCTTGGTGTGAGGCAAGAGCAATACCCAGTGCGCCACCATGCGCCCCACCAGTGAAACAGCTAAACTAATATTTTTGTAATATAGTTTTGATTCTATGGTGATGAAGTGAAAAGTGAATGACAATCACCTTCTACACATTACATACACAAACGTGTGTGTGTGTGTGTGTGAGTGTGAGAGAGAGAGAGAGAGATTCTTTTTCTTATTTGTTTTACATCCAATTGTTAGCTTATAAAATGTAATTAATGGTATTTCGGTCTTGTCGACTACAAATGTTGGATACCACTGTGGATGATAGACATAGCCTAGATCTTTCACTTATTTAGGGAGCTCTGTCTTGATATAGGACATTGAAAGCAAACACAGCCATGTGCTACAAGGGCAGTGGAGTTCTCGAGTACCTTCTGTTAGTTTCCGAAATATTACTGGCTGTAGACCGCATGTGTGCAGCGCGCGACCCTGTCTCAGTGGCGCTGTCAAGTCTATGAGGCGCGCGTGCAGTGTCTGTTGAACGTAGTGTCGCTCTCCACCACCGATGACGCAGCAGTGATGAGCGCTGTTAAGCTTATTGGCTTTAAATATACGAAACATTAACGCTGTGTATTACTACGATGTATTTTTCCTCATGAAATGTTTCGGTCGGGCAGAATGGGCACATAAAAATTGCAGAATGTACAGAAAATGGTATGTTGATTTCTGTGAGACAGGCAGCCGATAGAGGTTCTTGTTAGGATTCCACCTGTGTTTCGGTGAATATTTATTACACATGGGGATGTTGCGATGGCTTGCACCAGGAAAACAAAAACTTTGGTATCAACCTGCGTAATTCTAAGCGGTATGACAAACATAGTCTGTCTACTTTATGTGGGATGGATCACAAATTACGTTGCGAATGTGAATGTCAAAGTTCCAGAGGAGGTTCCAGAGAAAAAGTTTCGGGAGGACAATAAAGGAGAGACGCTTAGGATTATCGAGAGACTGGATCGACTTGAAAATGTTGTGAATCAACACATCCAAGGTATGATTCATTAATTACTTAATATTTGTGTCTTAAAGTAGAACCGGGGTTTTATGAGGAATATGACGTTTATTAACCACTTTATGACTCCGAAAGAAAAGATGGTCTACTCAGGATATGAAATGATTTCTCAGATCGTTGAATCGTCAGATTCCTTTGGAAGAAAGAAAAAAAAAAACAGTTGCTCAGCCTACCGACAGGACATTCAGAGTTTTCTCGGGTGTAATAGGCTATACCTAAAACGTTTGCGAAATGCAAAACGATAAGCAAAGACTGTGTGAGTGATATCAGTTGTGACAACTGATGGGCTGAACAGTGAGGTTTATTAAAGATGGGGAGAGAGAGAGACACAGAGAAAAGATCCGCAATTGCCATGGGGTTCATGGTGTTTTCTACGCTGCTTTCAAACGATCGTTTATAACGGAGGTTAGAGACACAGAAAAATTAATCTATCGCGTTGCAGAAAGGAGACTGAGCAGATCAGATTAATTTTAGCATCTGGCAAAGTCCTTGCATAAACAACCCCCCCTACTGCTGGTGCCATGTTTCACTGCGGGACACATAGGCTACAAGATCCCGCCAGGGCTAGGAGAGACGAGTTGGTGTGTGAATCTGAGTCGCTGAACGCGTAATAAACCGCGGGACTTCCAACAACCCCTGGTATACCTTCCCGAGGTATTTAGTTATTGCGCTGTAGTTATCTTGCGAACTGTTTTAACGCTGTCGACAAGAGCACTTAAATCTCCAGCCTAGGCTACAGCAGTCTCTATATCAGACGCACTTAACAGGATACAGACAATAAGCTCTCGCATACTTACGGGTATTCAAACACAGGGTATTCACAGAATACCCTAAAGACGTTCCAGGTTCTTACTCACTCTTAACGCTGAACAGAAAGGAGCTGTTTCATCGCTGGGATTTCACAATTGTTATTACTCCTGATTGCATGTCTTTTTTATTTTACAAGCTATTTATTTATTTATTCATTTTAATTTAACATGATTATGTGCTGTGGTTTAAACCTGGTCTTGCTCACTTTGGCCTCATTACAATGTAGTCAGTATGCGTTGGTGGACAACAGCGTTAATGAGTCTTATCTGAACAACTCAAAGCTGTTGCCCTTTTCTGTTTATTATGTCCAAAAGCACTGAAAGTATTACCTAGAGAGCGGCTTCATCAGGGAATGACTTGTTCTTGCAGAAAAGAAAAGGAACAAGGCATATCATTTTGCCTTTCAGAGTCCCCTCTTCAACGCAAAGATATGTGTCAGTCAGGTTTTCCTGCTCCTCTCAGGCTGTGTGGTTGCATTCTGATTCAGAGAGACTGGGTGTCACGCTACAGCTGGCTCCAAGATGACCCACGGTGTGCAGGACCTGCTTCACTCGGAGTCATGCAGTGAATCCACGCACAGACTGCTAACTCATTATTCCCCCTCTTGTTTTCTGCCAGGGCCCGGACAGTCCTAACTAATATTGTGAGGGGGATGTTGTTAGTGGGAGGTCACCATGGTAACTCTATGACCATGGTAACGGAGCATTATTACCTTCTCGCCTGCCACGGTGGTTCAAGTGGAAATGTAAAAGTGTGTCTGGAAAATTATTGTACAATAGGGTACATATGGATTATCTGAGCATGTGATGTGGAAATTAGCAGTTAGCAGTTTGAGACTCCTCTATGGACAGTGTAAAGACAGTGTAAAAAACAGATGGGCGAGTGTTCTGTGTTTAGAAAAAGAGAGAGAGAGAGCAGGGACAAAGTATCATCCTGGCATTTCGCTTTTGGGACAACTCCAGAATGCCAATTTCACCGTTCAATATGGCTTAAATACTGAACAGAATTATCTAAGTGCTGAATGCAACCTGTTGTGATAAACTGAAACAGGATCTCCTGCATTTCCAGTCTCTGGTAATTCTCTTAATCTTTCTGTTTGCTTAAACATTTGCAATGCATATTTATCTGTGCCTTATACCCACAATCTATCTTGGCTGGTTTCGGCTGTTTTACAGCTGATCTGTTGTTGTGGAATGAAGATATTTGTGTTTAATAAGAAACACCATTCTCATAAAGCCCTTAAATATTATAATGGTTTGATTACAGAAAGCCAGGCATATGGTATTCATGGAACATCCATTCAAAAAGAAAAAAAAAAGAAGGAATCTTAGTGACAAGATGCATGACTCCTGTGGTTTTGTAACAGTCTAATCTACAATCTTGGGCTGCCTCACTTTGCAGTGTGGACCCCATGATTACAGAGCAAGTGTATTAGAGAATTAGAGATATGACTGAGTATTGAGCTGACAACCCTATACAGTTTACACCCATCCTAGCTGAGGAGTGTAGCATGTGGCAGGCACTTCCTCCTAGAGATCAGCAGAGTGTGTTCCATATTTATGAGCCCATAGGTGGATGTTACGGGGGGAGCTGTGTGTGTTTATGTGTGTGTGTGTGTGTGTTTGTGTATGTGTGTTGGGTGGGGTGGGGTGTTGCGCTGTGCAGACATCTTATTGTACAGAAATAAGCTATTCACTCTTTTCCCATTTCTTCACTCTGTGTGATGGCGCCAGCAGGGTGTCTGAGTGGTTTTATCACTCTTTTATCTGCAGCACCACATGGCCCTGCGAGTAAAGTGTAGGCCCAAGTAATTTATTTTGATGTACCTCATTATGGTTTACTCATAGCAGGCTATATCATCCTCCCATATAGCTCTCTCAGCTATCTGTATTCATGTCTGTATCATATCTGCTCTATTAGTACGTCTGGAAAAGTTTTCCGAGTCTTCGAGGCGCCCTCACACAACACATAAAGTGTAAAGAGCAACACAGGGCTTTGGCAGCATCACAGAGAAAGCAAATGGAAGAACTTAAAAAACGGAAAGTTTCAGAAAGCAGATGATCAGAAAGACAGCTTGAGCCTTAACACAACACGAGAATGCTCGTGCTTCCCATAAAACCCTTTAAGGAAAACATGTTTCAATCTCTTGATTTTTTTTCCCCTGTGAATGTTTTAATTGCCATTTCAGAGCTTTATAAATGCGTTCCATTTAGTTTGGAGCAGTAATTGCAAAGACTTGTCACAGATTTGAGTGATTACTCATTTATGTGTTTAGCACCATGACGCTTGGCTGAGGAAGACTTACACTGAAGAAGATGAAATGAAATAGCCCTCTCCTTTCATTCAGTGCTCCAATTACCACTTCAGACTTTCCAAAAGAAACTCAGGCTTGGTAACATTAAAACAAAACTCCAGAAGCTGGTAAATATTTTGTCTTTTTCTTTATGCTTACCCGTGATACCTGTCATTGCAAATATTTAGTGGTCTGTTGATCTGCCTGATGTCCAGAGTGGTATAGCCCCCTGCTAATCACACCAAAGTTAGCGTTAAGCCTCTCTTCACACAGCTCCTGGTATACAGATGCAATCCTCATTTTACTCCAAGGAGACCAAGTTGTCGTGGAAAGGTTTTTTTTTGTTCTCTGAAGCTCCCCTCACTGCGTCTGATTTGGGGTTAGCAGCACAGACTGAAGGGTTGCTCTCAGAGGATGGTAAAAAAGAAGAAGAAGAAAAAAAAACAGATGCTAGTCAGTGCATGCGCTGCTTTAATACTGTAATCGGAGCCTCCGACGAGTGATTGTGACACGATTAGTTTCCGGGATTGAGTGATTTCAGAACTGGCCTTGAGTGGAAGAGCTGTTCCTTATGATGGATGAGGCCTGATCCCATTACCTAGAAATGAATGCCATGATGTTTTATACTCACAGAGGAGAAAAAAAAGCACATTATTAAATACAAAATATGCACTAACTCCTTAGCACTGTGAACCTGTAGAGGGTATTCACAACGTGATAATTATCTTCTCTAATTAACTGAAAAAATTGGTGGAGCTCTCATATGAGTTTGCTGGCTGAAGTAGCTTTATTTAAAAAATTATATATCTTTTAAATAAAGCTACACTGCATAGTGTTTTGGTATTGTATAGAAAATATAGTTTCACTGTAGTTTTTAGTGTTTACTGTTCCCCATAGGAGGGGCTTAATCAACATAATTGATCTTTACTGTTCCAAGCCTTTGTTAGAGAAAGGAAGTTATGTCACTGTTAAGCTGGCCTTGAAGACAACACAGCACTGTTTGTCTTTTAGTATTACACTGGTCAGATCAGACAAATGGACTAGTTTACTGACCATACTAAGGTGAGGGAAAAACATATAATTATTATAATGATGTATCTTTTCATATTGTGGTGGTTTGCATTTATTTTTATGATTAAACAATGCTGACCAATTGGAGAATGTCACCACAGCAGAGTACAAGGAAGCTTTTTCCCAGAAGCCAGTTTTCCTCCAAATGTCCGAGAGCAGGTGAACACCATGGTGTGTCTGTGTTACTGATGGACATTTCTTCTGCTGACCTGCAAAACCCACCTGGAAAACTTATTCCATGTCACTGGGCTCACTTGAGGAGTTGATGTCAAATGCCACCATCATGGTTTCATAAGCCTCTGGGTATTTATACACAAACAATGCAACATCGCATAATGGAAGACTAATCTTCACACACTAATGACATAGCTTGAAATTATGTTTGTGTCTGGCCTTTGTTTATGCAAAGATTCCAAGAGTCACGGTTGCAGAACAAAACACATTTGAACCAAAGTCTTACACTAATGTTTACAGTGTTTGTGTCAGAAATTCATGGATGGTCTTGTTAATTTCAGTTAAGAGAAAAACAGTATTTCTTTAAATGTAAGCTCAGGCAGGAATCAGCTGAAAACATTTCATAGTGCTTTTTAAAATACTTAAAGCGGTTTGCTCGCTGCAAGTCTGCGTTGTAGTTGGTAAGGTTTTGCAGCTCTGCTGAATCAACCCTTCGAGATGACCCCTTCTCCCTCTTTATTATCCGACTGTTTTGGTTGAATCAAGTTCTAATCCAGTCCCTGGACCCCGTGTTTACGCAATCTGTCAAAAAAAACAAAAAAACAAAAAAACCCCAAAAAAACAAGGGTGTTTGGAAGCATCCATGGGAACAAAAGTAAAGCAGTAGCGAAGTGAGATTTAAAAAACAAGGGAGGAAAAGCCCTCTTTAAGGTGTGTGGGAAGCTTTATTGGTCTCATGCAGTGTTCCTCTTGCCTCAGCATCTATGCATCATGGCATCGCCTCAGTTTATGACTGGCATTTGTTATTACCGCTTATGAAAAGCAAAAACCAGGGGAATGGATCACAGATGGCAGATATGCTTCTTCTTCTTTTTTTCTTTCTTTCTTGCTCTTTTTTTTTTTTTTAACTGTGTTTCAGTGTGTCTATTAAGAGGGCCACGTAACTGCGTCATGCCAGTACTTAGAGCTTTTGCTGACAGCTCACTTCCCACATCAGAACACCTGTTAATGGCTGAAATAGCCATGAGTGTGTGTGAGTGAGTGAGTGTGTGTGTGTATGTGCGTGTGAGAGAGAGAGAGAGAGAGAGAGAAAGAGAGAGAGAGAGAGAGTGTCTCAGAGTCACTTGTAATTCTCAAGGAATATTCCAACACCTGGCTGCTGGAGAGAGATGATGTATATTGGAAGTGGAGTGAGCACACTCTGGGGACAGACAGGATGTTGTCCACAGCCACTGCCTCACCGAGCATTGACTTATATTAATAAAAATGCCAGATTCCCAGTAAGAATGACTGGCCCGCCCTGCTGCTTCACACCGACTTAGGTTTAGGACTTTCCTCCAGTTCAAACCACACACACTAGGTTCTCATCTGGTCTTCAGGACCTTGATTAGTTGCCTCTTGAATGTTAGATTAGGTCTGGAACAAAACGGTGCTGAAGAGTGGAGGTGCAGGAGGGTTGATTGGCCAGCCTGGGTGTACGATCTCTGTCTATTCTCTATTCAAGTGTCTGGGTCTTTCTCTCATTCAAGGTTTTTTTTTTCTTTTAAGAATTATGTGCTGTAAACAGTAATTAGAGGTCATGTAATTAGAGGTCATGGTTTAGAACTCCTGATTCATTAACGTAACAGACCCATGAGGAGTAATGAACAACCTCAGAGAGCTAGAGGGAGGGAGAGGGAGAGTGGGAGGGGGAGGGGGAGGGGGAGGGGGAGAGGGAGAGGGTGGAAACCCAAGGAAATGGGTTTTCTCATCTTTCACACTCATCAACCGCACCAGTGGCAGGCCCTGTGTGCTGCGGAGAGGGGTAACACAATCATGTGCACAGGCTCGGGCGCACACACACACATACACACGTGCACACGCACACGCTCAACACTTAAAGCCTTTCTGTCCCTCTCTCATGCACTTAAACTTCCACTCAGTGGACAGTTCATTAGGAGGACCACCTTGCTCCTTGAAATTGGATTGCTCCTAAAGACAGTGAGTCATGTGGCTTGGTATATAAAGCAGGCAGATAGGCATTGAGGGATCCAGCAAAATAAGCAACCGGAACAATTTTGAGTTGTTGTTGTTGTCGTTTTTAATCTGTAACAGATGCACCGTTCGTCTGTCTCAGAAATGGGCTCCCTCACACACACAAGTTTTATCCACACCAAGCTGTGTCTAGAATTCAGTTAAAATGCATACAAATCCAATGAGCAGCAGTCCAGTGAGTGAAACCAGTTCACCGATGAGAGACGCTGAAGGAAAAATCAGCAAGAGTCATCCAAGCAGACAAGCGAGTCGCAAACAGACGAAACGCTAGCGGAGTATCAACGTGATGTGCAGGGCGGCCTCTTAGAATGCGTGGGTCATCCTTCCTCATCACGGCCGGGTTATAGCAGCAGACAACCACGCTGGGTTTCATGCCTGTCAGCTAAAAACAACAAGCAGTAGTGGCTCCAGTGGACACAGACTCACCAAGGCCTGGAGAGTTGAGGAGTGGAAAAAACATCGCCTGGTCCTAGCATTGCATCATGCTAATGGCAGTCAGGACTTGCATTAAACAGGATGAGTTTGTGTACCTGTTCAGCCAGGGCGAAGATAGAACTGGCTGCTGATGGCGGTGTGATGGTGTGGGGTGTGTTTTCCTGGTATCAAGGGAGAAATGTTTCAACATCATGACATATTTCAGTGCTGTTTCTGACCAGGCGCATCCCTTCAACGCTACAGTTTTATGTTCCTCAGATGGACACTTCCAGTAGGCTAATGCACTCTGTCACAAAGCATGCACTGTCTCAGAATGGTTCCAGAACATGACAGTGAGTTCACATAAACCCGGTGGCCTTTGGATGGCATGAAACAGGCTGAATGAACCATCTTCCAAGCCGCAGCCACTGTTTGATGCTGCAGTGTTACCATGAATCAACATTCCAGTCAAACATTTCATACGCTTGGTAACATCCATAATCCTGAAGGACTGAAGCTGTTTTGGGGGGGGGGGGGGGCAAGTGGGGTGGTCTGACCTCATATACTATGGCTGCACCTAGTTGACAGGTCACTGACTGTATGAGGCTTCACAGCAGGCGAGATGACAGTTGATTGAGCAGCATCTGGTAATTTCATTATGGTCTCATTTTACACTCAACCTCTGAGTGATTGCTGAGTGAGCATAACAGGATTAGACCAATCAGTCTCAGTTCTTGACCGCCCTCAGGAATCTTTCTTATAATCAAGAGCTTTTTAGTTGTGAATTTTATAGCCTTGATTAGGAGGCACTTCTTCCGATGGTAAAGAACAAGCCTCACGTTTTACGCTTATGCAGGAACCAAGTGCCCAAAATGAAGGAGGAGCACTTGTGATTATATATATATATATATATATATATATATATATATATTTTTTTTTTTTTACCAATTGCTTTTCAGGTTCATCTCAGCATTTGTGCGAGTATAGAATGTTTCTATTTATTTTTGAAATAACTGCCTGTAGATAGAATGTGCTGCCAAGGAAGAGAGCTAAAGAAAAGTTATCAGTAGCTGAGGAACTGAAGAGTCTTGGAAGTCTTTATGACTTGTCAGGGACTTCAAACTTCATAGCTATTTGTATCTAAAGCCGTAGACCTCAGGCTTTAGATACACAACCCAGACAGATTACATGGGATTGAACTGATGCGTTTTATAAACATTGCAGTCACGAGACAAGATATATTTTTTTATAACAGAAAATCACTCCTATATTTTAGCATGTCATGTTTTGCAGTCTAGTGACTGATACATCTTTGTGTTTACTAATTAAAGCATCCACAGCCTTTCTGCTCTTCACTTTGACAAGAAAATGAATTCCCGGAAGCGTCTTAAACTCAGTATGACTTCATTAAACAAACAGCACCATCAATGGCTCAGTACCAACAGCCACATGAATAAAGATGATGTTGGTTTTCGTTTTTTTTTTTTTTTTATTTTGTCCCTTTCAACAACTAATGTTTGGGCTGCTACCAACTGAGCATGTTTTTTAGTTTAGGCCTTTTTAGTTTAATTATACGACTTATAAAGAGATAAAGAGCCAGCGTGACTTGGTCAGAAGTGATTATTGTCATAATGACTTGAGAGTTTTCAGTTACCTAAATCGACTCAAAAAATGATTCAAGTGTTTTCAGTTACTATAAGTGACAAAATTACTCAAAAGATGATTCAAGAGTTTTCAGTTTATGTAAAGTGACTTCAAAAAGGACTCAAAAATTGCTCAAAAGTTTTCAGTTACATAAAGTGACTTTAAAAATGACTCAGAAAATTACTCACCTTAAGTGCCTTCCCAGCGGTTACCACTGTGATGTGCCATCTGTCTCTCTGTGTCTCTCGGCTCCATTATGTGTTTACAAAACCACTTACGGTTCAGTTACGGTTTTTTTTTTAAATATTCCCTCATGAAGGCTGAAATTTCTGAAAACTGAAGTAATTCAGCATGTATGTTGTTCTTTTCACAGCTCAGAAAAGTGACTTGTTTATCACATCAAGTTAGCATCACTTCACACTTTTTACGTGGGAAACGAATGAATATCTAATTTGAAGTGAACAGGCAAAGAAAGTTAGCCATGAACTCATTTACACTACACTGTTCCTGGATCGGGGCAGCACGGTGGCGCAGTGGGTAGCGCTGTCGCCTTACAGCAAGAGGGTTTCAGGTTCAGTTCCTGGCCGGGTGGCCAGGGTCCTTTCTGTGTGGAGTTTGCATGTTCTCCCCGTGTCTGTGTGGGTTTCCTCTGGGAGCTCTGGTTTCCTCCCACAGTCCAAAGACATGCAGGTTAGGTGAATTGGAGACACTAAATTGCCCTTAGGTATGAATGTGAGTGTGTTTGTCTGTGTGTCTGCCCTGTGATGGACTGGCGACCTGTCCAGGGTGTTTCCCTGCCTTTCGCCCTATGAGCGAAGGGCAGGGAAACAGGCTCCAGCAACCCCCGTGACCCTAATCAGGATAAGCGGCTTAGATAATGAGTGAGTGAGTGAGTGAGTGAGTGAGAGTGTTCCCAGATCAGTGCCTGGCCTCTCCACACTGTTCAGTTCTAACACAGTTCTTGCACTGTGCTTACATCTCTGTTAACTCTTGGGTGTTTTTTTCTCATAAGGTATGTGCTTCTGATTTCATGTAGTCTCTGGTCAAATCCCCCAACTAACACCAGTATATGGAGGTGCAAAGCATGCTGGGACATATAACCTGAAAACTGCCTGAACCTTAATCCAGCATTATTGCCTTTCAGCATACAGATTCACTCTCATAAGTTTTGACTGCATTTGGCTGACCTATAGCCCTTTAACTGGAGAGTGACCTTAAAAAAGTGTAGTTTTTTTTATCTACTATCATTTCTTTTCTCACGGCAGACTTAGTTATGTACTGATCATCCAGCGCGGGAACGTCTTCTACTTGCATCGCTGTTTATTTACAGCTTTACTTCAAGGAATCCTGTGCTATTGTTATACAAATAGAGGTCGAGCTAAGTTTGCGAGAGTCTTCCTGGCAGGCACAAAATATTCTTATATCATATTTTAGCAGATTTTTTTTATTACATGCCAGCTAACTTCAACAGGAGAAACTCAAGTCTTTCAAGATCAGCATAGTAAGGTAACAACATCAGTGGGGTTTGATTTTCATCTGATAGAGTAATCAATTTCTTTTCATGTATAAATCTTTATATTTTATGTGTCATTTGTGAATATGGGACCTGAATGTGAAAGTCTTGGAGACATAGGCATCTCTGTGGGATTCTGTTAAGGTGTTAAGTAGAAACAAAGGGATCAATTTATAAGGATTTAATTTACTTATATTGCAATAACACAATCCTCTTTCATTTTGACAGCTTAACCTGCTTATGTCAAATCAGGATTTTGTTTTCTCCTCATAACTAAACAGTGATGAAAACGGAATGTGCTTTCAGCCCAAGATCAAGCACAGCTTGCATAGTGTAGTGAGCATGCAGGTTTAGTGATAGGGAACGCTTGTGTTAGATGCCCCATTAACATGCCTACAGCATGTGTGTGTGTGTGTGTGTGTGTGTGTGTGTGTGGGGGGGGGGGGGGGGGGGTCACCTCTTTGCCCAGAGTCCACATGTTGTCTTTTTTTGGGGGGATTTTGGGGGACTGGGTTTTTAAGAACTTTTACTGTTTTTTTTGTTTTGTTTTGTTTGCTTGTTTCTGGATGTCAAGCTCTCGCTGTGGAGTGAGATTTTTTAGAAACATAGCCAAGTCCTTGTGAAATGTGGAGGCGTTGCATTTTGATTACATCAGTGGTGCTGTGACACTCAAAAACATCAGAACCTACTCACAGACACTTCTGATCACTTCAAAAATCCTGGGGGTGGATAAAACAGATCTGGAATAAATAAATAAATACCTACATACATACATACATATATACATACATACCTACATAAATACATACATATATACATTTAAAAACTGTGTTGCAGTCTAACGCTTCAATTTAGTTTATTTCATTGCTGTTTTACCATAAGCGTTTGCATACTTTAAGGTAAGTATTAAGTATTAAGTAAAGTATTAAGTGTTAAGTAAGACACGAGTAGATGAACATGAACATAAATCATTTCCTTCACCTTTCTCAGGCAGCTTCTATAACGGAGCACTTTTAATCAAAGGCTTTTTGAACCTAACTGACAGTTTTTAAATGCCATGATGAGTGACAGGGGTGAGGATCCAGGCAAAGGAGCGCCTGTGAATGGGGAGCTGGCTGTAAAGCCGCGTTATAAGTGACCTGCACAGAGCGAGAGAAGACGAGCAGTGCCTTTCTCGTAGTGAAAAAGAAAGAGAACAGATAAGCGTGAGTGGCCAGAGACCTGACTGAAATTGCAGTCAGGGATGGAGGAGCAGTGGGAATAAAGCCAGGAGCTGTGGTGTCTGTTACACGTCGACCTCCATGAGTGTTGGAAATAAACCTGTTCACGTTTGATGCAGTTGTCAATATCTGATAAACCAATGAAACTATTTAGCACATGTCAACATTCAGTTTAACATACCTCAGACAACATTTCTGTACTCTGCTTCATACATATTCAGTAATGTATGTATTGATCATATACAAGCCTCATAAATCAATAAATGATAATGTTATGATGAAGGACAATGTCTTGATAATTGACAACTGTTTAAGATTTTTTCATGTGTAAGAGAACAGTATTGCACCTGGTGTTAATTTTTACCATATATCAAAATTTCTTGATGTAATCAATGTATTTAGAAATGTAGGTAAGTTTGTCCCATTTAACGTTGGATTGTGTTGAATTGCTTTGTTTGCATTGATTTTTACGTCATTCCCAGACAGCATACTGCCTCTTGGTTTTGTTGTATTCAAACCA
Organism: Chanos chanos; assembly: GCF_902362185.1. Classification (NCBI taxonomy): domain Eukaryota; kingdom Metazoa; phylum Chordata; class Actinopteri; order Gonorynchiformes; family Chanidae; genus Chanos; species Chanos chanos. Next base: position 39,378,101 of record NC_044495.1, on the reverse strand, counting down.
AAAAATGGTTGTCCCCTGCTGTTCTCTTCCAGAAGTGACGAATAAAGTCAATGGTGTCCTACGGGGCATTTGACACATACTGTAATCGTCAGTACAATCCAATCCTCTGCTTACCTCTGAGAACACAACAAATAACCACAAGGAGGAACCTCCAGTGTCAGAGACTAGAATCCAGGGCCTATTGCCATGACGCATTCTAGAACTTAATGCTCAAATGTGTGGAACAATAGCCTTGTGGAACTTTTGGCTTGCGGGGTCTCAGACTTAATTAGTCGTAAATGACATATGAGGACAGACTTCTTGTTTTTTTTCCTTGTTTTTTTTTTCCTTGTTTTTTTTTCCCTCATCTGTCCAGTGGCTTTAGGAAGCTAGAAGATGTGCCCCCTTAAAGCAGATGACACATGCTGTCAACCTGGATGTGTCTCTCTTTCTCTCTCTCTGTTGCCACGGCGCTAAGCCGCAGGTTTGGTACGTCTGGCAGACACTTATATAACCATGTGAGACAAGCAGAGCATCAGATCATATCTCTGTTTTTCACCAGTCTCAGACATACATATGGAGTAGGTGTTTTCCTTTACGCCCATGTTATAACTCTCAGTCTATTTGTACTAAAAAAAAGAGGAAGAGAGTGAGGTTACATTTAGTGAGTTCAAGTACTAAAAGCTCTCATATCTGTTAAAGGTCACAAAAATACTGGCGCTTATATAATGTGTTTTTGTCCTATATACTTGAGTCTAGAGAACTGAGGGACATGAATCTCAGCTTTCCTCTCAAGTAATATTTAAAAAAAAGTATAACAGTTCTCATAGTAATAGTTCTTACAGTCCTTATAGTTAGTCATAGAAGCTCCCTGAAGATCCACAATAAATGAATTTGGAGGTTTCAAGGCTCCGGGCTGCACAGTTTTGTTTTTTTATTCTCCTCCCTCTCCTGCGTTTTGTTCAGTTGTACTCATCGCCTGGCCTGTGTCCAGTCTCTCCAGCGGTCAGACTGATGGGTGGTCAGGGTAGTGCATCATATCCCTGTCTGTCCGTCCAGCTGCAGGCAACGCAGGGTCAGCGAATCCGGCCTCTGTGTCCCAGAGCTTGCCAAGCGGAGACGCGGTAAAACCGCCTCTGTGAGAGATGAATAAAATATGTTTTCCAGCTCTTTGCCAGTGAGCTGTCTGCATCCATAAGCTTCTCAGGCTGGGGATGAGGGGTGGGGTGGGGGATCATCCGCCAATGCAACATTTAGACAGGCAAGGCACGTCACCTCTCCCATATGCTCATCAACTCTGGGTTGCCTGGGGCTATCCTGCCCTCAGGTCACGGCGTTGCCTAAAAACCTACACTGTGGCTTTGCTGTGCGGTTCATCGCGTCTTCAGGACTTCAAAAAAACCCCAAACGGACCATTGCCCCGTTTAACCTCAGAGAGAGTTTCTTTCAGCAAACTTTCTTCCCCCCTTCATTGCTCCCACCTCCCCCTCTTCTTAAAGAAAGTCTTTGATCTAGAGGTTTCTGACAGGGCAGGTGTGCTGTACTCTTGAGGGCTAATACCCTTTAGAGGACTTTCTCTTGTTTTTGAGAAGAAAACAGCTCTATCGAAGTCTTCAGTAAGATGAGGTGTAGTTTTTTTAAGCCTTTATACAGAACCTCTTCACTTTTTCTCCTCACTTATTGCTGCTTAACCATACTAAGCAATGCAAATGAAAAGGGGAAAAAATTGAAGAGAGTAGGGATAAAAATGCCTAGCCAAATACCACACTAATACCATGAATGATATTTGTAATTCTGAAACGTTACGTTTTAGATAGACTGTATGACTGCAATCTAGCAACTCCTGATAGACTGTGATACAGCCACTTAGACGCCTGGTATGTGGTTAGTTCCTCTTAAGGACTCATCTTGTGAGAACTGGAGGAGATTTTTCCTTCACACTGTCACTCAAAGCTCACACACTGGGGGTCCAAGGCCTGTTGTTTTGTTAAGCTGCTTTGTGTCTATTGTACAAGCACTTACCAAAAAAAAAAAGAAAGAAAACTGAATTGAATTGAACTGGATTGAATTGAATTTGATCGTGTACGTGCAAACCAGAAGAAAAGTCGTCAGTCTTTTGTGGATATCTGTTTTGATGCTTAGTGTGATTTAACGGTCTGAATGGAAAAAGGAATTGCGTCCTGCTGTCTCTCAGTAAAAAGATGATGTCTACTTCATTTCTGAGTTGGTTGGTTAAAAACCAATGTGGAAAAGGAAAGTTTCATGATATTTCAAAGTTTACATCACCTGAGGAAACATTTTCACCGATGAGAGTTTGAAGCATTCCAGGGGTTGTTATAATGTGAATATTCCAGTAGTTAACAGTAAACAGTGAGAACATGTGAGACAAAGCTTTAACATGTTTAAAAACTGCTGGCCCTTCTCTAAACTTGACTGAAGAAAAAACGAACAGAGAGCAGTTTTTATGTAGGGCTAAACTTTATTCCAGTAGGCTAATTATGGACTGCAGTATTGCCATTTGTGTTAGGGATGTTTTGAATTTCACTGTGCTAGATTTTGCAAGTTTTAATGACATAGCAGTATGTTATATTTTTTCCCTTCACTGAATAAGTGATGATGGAATCTGCGAGAAAAATTACAAGATATTCAAGTTTATATCACGTGGAAAATGCCACGACATCGAGGCAACAATCTGAAATGATTTAACAAGCGTGGGCCTGCAGAAAGACCTTGGGAACAGCTGCTGAAACACTCTAACAATGGGAAAGTGCATTTAAAGTAACACGTAGGTGCTCGCTGTTGCCCTGGTTATGACACACAGCCTTCGCGTGTGTTTCTATCTGACACGCAGTGCTTCCATAAATACATTTAAAAACGTTCATGGTACATCTTTTTCTAGCAGTCTTAAGAGCTACGGCATTGTCTTTTTAGGGTTTTCTGCTCAACTCGTCTAAACTCGAGTAACGCGACACAGTTACGAAACCCATTAGAAATAATGCGTTACTGACGACTCTTGCACGTTTCTACTTGTAGATAACGTTGTGATCAAGGTCACTGTATTCTTTCAAAGAAATGAATGGTGCAAACCGCTACTTTGTGTGGTTTTTCTCTTTCCTTCTTTTTTTTTTTTTTTGAGGAAACAGCACTGCCTCGTGTTGTTGACGACTCGCTGTTTTAATGATAATAACTGTGATAATCACCCCAGATGCTCAGGTCCAACCGCAATCCTGAAACGTGCATCCAATAATGTCTCATTTTACAACATTTGCTCTGCAGGACATCCAAAGATCTTTCCTTCAGCATGTTTTAAAGACATATCTAGCGCTTGACTTGTCTGTGTGGCAAAGGTAATTAGAGTAGAAATGAATTGGGTCAGCCCGAAACCTTACCGCTTTAATTAGCGTTCTTTGAAAACAGTAATGATGGAAACGGGAGGCCGGACGATATGGTTTGTTTGATACAAGAAGAAACTGAAAACCGTGGTTTTAGTCTCTAAAGGGGGTTCACTTGCATGGTGCAGGGGGAAAAAAGGAAATGATGTTTTTTGAGAGAGTTCTACTGAAGCTGACTCTGACCTTTTGTTTTTCAATTGCGGTTCTACTCTTAAGGGTTTTGAAGTATATGCTTTTCTCCCAAGAGCATTCAGAACCATCTATTTTTCCAAAAGCAGAGGTCACAACAATTTTTCTGTAATACTAATTACAACAGCATTTCATCTTGGTTGGCAATGTTTTTGCCACAGCTACAAAAAGTGAACATTTCGTTCAGTCTAATTTGAAACATATATTCCAAAGTACTAAATTGTGCTAAAAGCAACTGTACTAAAAGCAGAAGGCAAAGTTTGTTTGAGAGAGAGAGTACAATGTTTTCCTGGCCCTATTTTAAGCATCTTTCCACCAACCGCTGGGTACTCTATCTCTCTCTCTCATGGAGGATCTTACATCTAGTCTCACCCAGAGGCCAGCTGTTTGACAGAAGAAAAGAACAAAGATGTGTAATACATGCCAGGGCTTACTCTGCTTGGACCGTCTTACACTGGGCTCTTTACAGGCCTACAGAACAGCCTCACACGTTGTGTTTGGATCCACCGCGTGTAGGTGTAGTCAGCTGAAACAATGTTCTCGATGCTGAGAAGCTTAAGATAACGTGCGCTTCAGATAATGAAATTATCTTTAGGTATCCTAAAGAATAGCTTAAACCATGTCTTATCAAACAGTAGCCTTAAAAAAATACATTGGCGGTTTAAGGGGATTTTCAATCCTGTGCTTTAGAGTGGATATATCTGAGTTTAGCTGAAGACTTCTGGATGGGAGACATAGAGAGCTGAGGATACAGTCTGCCACTAATCTGAGGACGTCTCTCTCGCTCTGGAACGTTCTGATGCCTTAATTCCTCCTGTGTTGCCAGAGACGGAATCCTGCTGTAAAATTCCATGGCTTTATTTAGCCTTTATTAGCACCTCACTGTTTCTCAAGTCCCGTGGACTGACTCATACGTTTCACACACCTCTCCCAACACTGCCGTGTCAAGAGCTGATGTTCCACACTGTTCACACACACACACACATACACACACACAGACACGCAGACAAGCTGTCTCTCTCTCACACACACACACACACACACACACACACACACACACATACACAGACACGCAGACAAGCTGTCTCTCTCTCACACACACACACACACACACCAACACACACACAGACACGCAGACAAGCTCTCTCTCTCTCTCACACACACACCAACACACACACAGACACACACACACACACACACACACACACACGCAGACAAGCTCTCTCTCTCTCTCTCACACACACACACACACACACACACACACCAACACACACAGAGAGATTTAGACACAAGCAGGGTCACAGCTGTGTTAGATGTGGAGTGTGGTTATGTGTATATCTGGGCAGGCAGTCAGGGGTTTTTCTGGCAGCTCCTGTGTAGACCTTTGGGGGTAATCCTGTGACATGATGGATGCTGATAGCTCTCTGACTGCAGACAGAGTTGATCCACAGCCCACAGAGAGAGATTTGGGACAGACAAACAGAGTGAAATACGAGGCCTATTTAGACAGATAAGTAAATGTAGCGTTTAGCTTCATGTGAACTTGACAGCGAGGGCGATAAATCGTCGAGTGACTTTCAAAGCATCGGTCGTTTTTACTGGCAAAACGGGACAAAAATGAGGCAAAGAAATGGATGAAAATTTTGAGCTATTGTGGGTTTTATTTTTGACTTTGTATCCAAACACGAAATCAGAGCTTTCAATGGCCTTGTCACAGTAAGCACTTCCCCCAGAAGTTCTCCTCCACAGTTTACATAACTTTTTAAATAATTCATTTTATCAATTGAAATCAGGCAAAATAATAAACATATTCAGCCTCAGAAAGCAGTTTTATAAATAATATATATTTAAAAAAAAGGATGCACAGACGGACTAGTAGGCTTGGTAATATATCGTTTCAAGTAATCAAGCTAATTTCTTTCCTTGCTTTTCTTGCCAGGAGACTGCAGAAAGTAATTTAATCAAGTGCAATATCATGTTACCTCTAAGCCAAGCACATCTTCTGTAACTCTGAAAGGACGTATCAGGAGGCAGGAAAAGGAAAGTGGCATCGCGCCTCTGAGGCAATCTGTTCATTATCTCTGTAGTGATATTTGGCCACTGGCTCAGAGGAGTCATCCAATTTTGTTTGTAATTAAAACTGTTATGTTTTTCATTTCATTTTTTCCCTTTCAATCGCAGTCTGTCAAATCTATTCGCGTCCTTTAAGAAGCTTCTAAACTTGAATAGAAACCCGCTGGTGGTGGGGTGGACTACATACAGCCTGCCAGAGGTTATGCAAAAGCCCATATTGCATTATTGTTCATGTTTTCTCTCCTCTCAGATACACACACACACACATGCATAACATGCACACACAGACAGACAGACACACACACACATACACACTCACACACACATACGCGCTGTCTGTCTGAGAGGCATGTCAGCTGCTGATGTGTTCTAATGAGGGACTGACCTCTTTTAAAGGTCACCATGGCCTCATCCTTCCTGTCAACTCGTCCTTCTGTAATCATCCACACACACACAGCTCTGGTCCTCATTTACTTTATTCATTCCATCAGTGACTGCAGCTAGGAAAAAAAAAAAAAAAGATACCATTAAATTATATCATTGATTTTTAAGAGTAATTTCAGTTCAGTATAAGTGCTTTATGTGTCCCTTCATTTATCCTCTAACGAGGACTGAGCCCAAACCTAATCTGAACTGCATTTTAAATGGAAAGTTTTAAATTCTGAAATCTTAGACACTGTGGTGTTGTTTGCAGCCATGTGCTTGCTCGGAGGTGAAAAGCACATCCAAAAACAAATTTTGTCTCTCGGTCATATTTGGTCATTAGACCAGAACGGATCCAAGTGAAGCTGAAGATATTCTTGTTTTCTTCGTTTTGCGTGTCATCTGCGATCCTGTGTTGCGTCGAGACTGCGCGGGCTGTGAAAACACAGCCGCTCCTCCAGCAAGGTCGCCGTGACAAAGCTGTGTTGACATTGGAATGCAGTGTGCCACCTTGTCCTTTTTTCACATTACAAATCCCCTCCCCAAACCCAGCACACTCTCCTCAGAATGCAGTATAACCGACCTAGAGCAAGAACCCTCAGGAACTTCTTCCTCCTCTTCTTTTTTTCACATAGAACATGTGTGCTATGTCAGGCCATTATCTCACGGTAGCCAACGGATTCACCAATCATTGGTCAAACTCATTACATGTGTGAATGTGTAAAGCGGCATAGGAAGTGTGACTAAAACAAGAAGTCTGTAAAGGTGATAGGTGTGGACTTTCTGTTAATCTCCTGTTTAAACGTGCTTGTCCAAGCCTGTGTAAATATTAGGTGGAGAACAAATATTTACCTCACTAATAGTGCTGTTAATGGATTTTTGGCGGAGCTTTGGCGGCTTGAGATTCAGATGAATGTCATTACCAAGGCAAATATATCTCAGCTCACGTATCGAAAGCGTCTTCACACAAGAAAAGGAAAATTTATTTGTTCGTCGTGACCCTGATCGCTCCTGTGTACAGGAATTCTCAATGATTACAATAAACAGCAAGTCCAGTGAAAGAATACAGCGAAGCCAAGTGCTACATAAGTTTTAATTTAATATACTGGTTGGATGCATTTCATCGGAGTAGGGATCTGAGTCTGAAGGACATTGGTGTTTTGGTGTCACGCTGGTGATGAGATGCGGGACCCAAGTGCAAGACACGATGATGAAGGTGACAAAAGGAGGACTTTACTTACAAACTGAAGATTAAAACACACGTGCGAACTGGAACAAAACCAATAACAAAAAAGTGCAGCGAAACAGCGTGTTCCAAAACACAAACAACGATAGACAAGAGACAGGGGAAACACAAGGGCTTTAATACAAGAGGAAAACTAAACAGGGCAAACATGATTGGACGAAATTAACAAGGGGAGAGCGAGGTTAATAAATACAACAAACAGGAACAGGTGAGGGGCGGAGACAGACACAGAACAGGAGCACAAAGACATATCAAAACAAGAGTCCAAATTAAGGTGCAGGCTGTGACATTTGGTGACAAACGAATATACTCTCTTTTTAAATGGTCCCATATGACTCCAACACGTCAGTAAAAACAGATACACTGATGCTTTTTTTCCCCCTCTCTGTTCGGAATGCAGGCTGTCCTGGTTATTCAGACCTGAACATGTGAAGTACTGATTCGTTTAGCGAACGTGTCCATTAGCAGCAACAGGAACATTGTTAAGCCTAATGGAAGTGAAGGACATTGTTAAGATCACCTTTGCAGTTATTTTTGTTAATTGTCTCATATAGTTCAAAGTGGAAGGTACGCAGTGAATAGTGAGTGAGGATTAAAAAAAAAAAAAAGAAAGAAAAAAGAAGAAGCTGTAATTTGAAATCCATACAGCATCGCAAAATGCACTGAAGTCAGTTCATATTCATTATGCAAATGTTATGCATAGCTTTATGTATGTAGCCTGTTGCTACACCTACACCTTTTTATGAAAGGTAATGACACCTCTACCCACCCCCCACCCTTTCTCCCCCAAAGCATACACGCAACCTCACTTAGTCATGCTTTTTCCCTGTTGGCTCATCTTTCATCTCTCACCTCTCACGTACAAACCTACAAAAGGAAGCCAATGCAATTTATCCCCTCGACAAAAAACTTCCCTACAGGTACTGACAACAAATCCGTCCTTTGTGGTCACAGTATTCACGACTCAAATGACAAGGCCTTTCATTATCATTATCAGCCTTTTAGCCTGAAGCTGCACGGTTCATGCTTTGCAGATAGAGCTACCTTGTAGTCTTAGTCGTGATTAGAAAATACAGAGTGACTTCATGCCGCAGAGCCCAAGCATACACAATCTGTTTGCCTTACCTGTGCTGTTGAGTTGCTTTAGACTGATTTGTGGTCTATGACAGTCGAGAACGCTGCTATTTAGACAGCTTTAAAAAGCCCCTTAGAACCAAAATATCCCCAGAGCTGTCACTTTCCCCAAAAGGCTCAAAAAATGTCAGCAAAATGCCACTTGAATCTCATTTATTTATTTATTTATTTAGAGCAATAATCTCCTGTTCAGAATTCCACAGCATCTACCAGAACCTTTCTATCTCGACCCAAAACGCTTTAAAACGTTCTTAAAACTTAAGTTAGTTTCATATCTGTGTTTAGATTCTTGTATACCAGTTTAATCCTCCTCCGGTCTAATCTTTCTTTTTTTTTCCCCCTTCCTTACAAGTTGGTATTGATTGTGCTGTTAAGATAATCTCCCCAATTCAATAGACATTATCTGAAGAGTGAGACAGACGAGGCCACTCTAAGTTAGTCTATCGTGCAGAAATGTAACTCCATTGAATTACACTCCACTCACTGATCCTGGCAGATGCTAAATTACGGAAGGCACCTTGAATCCTAAATTACACACTGTAAATTTGACTGATTTTTTGCCGTTCAGTTGGCATAGCTACATGTTCCTGAGCCGTGATGTGTTAAGATGTCTGCTGGAAGATTTAGGAGGCAGGAGACATTGTTTAAACTATCATTCGATTTTTTTTTTCATGAAAGGTGTATTAACATGCTACCTCTGATGTTAGTAGCAAATGTGCATTATTTTGGGACCATTTTGTGAGCATCCGTTCAGCATGAGCACACTCTAACACAAAATGCTTTGGCCTGAAAAATATTTGATGGCAGTAAATTTTATGGCAGCGTTTTTAGATGCCTCCCCGTTACTTGTGACCTGCTCGCTCATTTTGCAGTAACTCCGAGCTGACTAACCATTTTCGCAGAAAAGTGATTTAGAGAGTAAAGAAGCAGCAAATTACGACTCTAAATGGGTCTTCAAAAACACACACTCTTTTCAAAAATAAATAAATAAATGTCGGACAAATAAATGCTGTATAAAGGCTAAATCTTTTGTGAGCTTAGCGTGGCTTTACCCATAGCAGTAAGACCTTTTGTGGTCAATAAATGACAAGGCATTTGAGCCATGACTCTTGAGTTTCAAACAAACCCTTGTGTCCATGCAGCAGCCAAGATAAGTAAGCTTCTAATGACCAAGTGGCAATAATTAACTAACCTCCACTGTTAATTAGCATTCCTTCATTACCTGTTAGGAGGCTTTCATTGGTCATTGTGTCTTATAAGGGTATGTCTCTATATAATACCATGCATTCTTAACCTTCAGCAATACTGCAAAAATGGTCCAAATTCATTTTGGTAAATTTTCATATTGTAAAATGAAAAATGTGGTTAAAAAAAATCCATGCCTTGTCCAGAGTAATGCAGTGGTGATCCCTGAGAGAATGATTTGAATTGATGTTGCAGGAGACTGTGATGTTGAAGGTTTGTTTCATTGGAGACACATCAGTGTTGATGACACATAATTTGGTATCTTCACTGTTACAAGCAATAGGCAAAACAGATATGTGTCAAACAAATTGTCCTCCTGTAACACACACGCACACGCACACAAACTCTCTCTCTCTCTCTCTCACCATAGTGTTTTTTTTTACAGCTGTGTGAGAAAATGGGCTGCCACATTGTGAAACTGGGTGAGACGTAGGTAAATTAACACATGCTAACTGTGTCTCGTCTTTTCTTGGCCTGTTCTCCAGAGAGACCCCTGAAGGAGAATGATGACATGGCGCCTCAGTCCTTCTCTGACTCGTCTCTTTTCACCAGCTGGGGTCATGACCTTGGTCCTGAGAGCAGGAGAGTTGCCCTCAGAAAGTTCCAGTACTACGGGTATAACGGCTACCTTAGTGATCGTCTCTCTCTGGACAGAGCCATTCCTGACCTGAGACCTGATGGGTACTTCTCATACTAGATTTTCTCTCTCGTGCACTCTCTCTTTCTAACATCTTATCAATCTCTTGACAGCTTCAGTCTCTTCACACACACACACCTCTCTTTCAATTACTTTCTTTCTCCTCTTTCTTCTTTCATTTTCTCTATCTTAGTCCATTTTGTGCACTGCTCTCTTTCTGTATTAATTATCTTTTCCCTGTCTCTGGCAATCAAAAAAGCGATGAAACATTTCCGATTTGCATGCAGTGTTGTACCACTGAAACACTGAATTCATTGCTTGTTTGTTACATCTCTCAAAATGGATGAGAAAACAGTGTATTCACACAGTACAGACTATCCAAGAGTATCTGAGTAAATTAGGGCAAACTTTTCAATTAAGAGCAGAGTTACTCAGAAGACATTACATGTTTGGGAGGCTGCTTAAAATAGTTTTGGGTGTGGGTGTGGGTTTGGCCACTCTCCCATTTTGTCTGCAGAGTTCTCTTAAATAACTTTTTTCAGTCGCTTAATTATATCCTTTGTCCTCCAGGTGCAGAAACATTTCGTACCCTTCCAACCTTCCTCAAGTCAGCATCATCTTCATCTTCGTCAACGAGGCCCTGTCTGTTATCCTACGTTCCATCCACTCGGTCATCCGCAGGACCCCGTACCATCTCCTCAAAGAGATCATCCTTGTTGACGACCACAGTAACAACGGTAAGACCGTTCGAGGTGCGCCAGTTTTGTGGAGACGTATTTTCAGAGCACAAGTGTGTGTGTGTGTGTAATGATATGCTCATTAATACACAGCGGGTGTTCTTGTTTACACGAGAGACAAAGCTGAGCGTAAACAAACACATCTGAATTGTCAGTGACGGCGGCACCCTTGCACTCGTTTCTCTTATGTGATATGAACATTGTATTTTCTTTGTGTAACTGAAAAGGTTTATATTCAGGACTTTCCTTTTTTTCTGGGCTTATACGTAGGCCTACATCTCAGCAAACGGTAGCCTATGGAGTTAAAGCGTCGGGGAAAAAAAGAAAATTGTCCGTTCACTATGTTCTGAAACACGTGTGTGGACTGAAGTTAAATGAAAATTTGCTGCCTCGAAGACAATGACTGCTAGGGCTTTGCCAAAGCAGAATTATCCGTTGGAATACAAATTTCGACATAACGTTTCTACATACGTCGCTACCCTGCATATAATTCCTAAAGAAGACTAATCAGGGAGAAGAACCAGATTATGGTGTAATTATCCAGATGGAGTGAATGTTGAACAGCACGGTCTTTTAATAGAGGTCTAATTATGTTGCAATAAAAAACAGATAGCTTAAGTTGTCCGCCCACTCCCGTGTTACAGTCAGAAGGAAATTTTCTGTTGTGATATTTAATGGAGCGAAAGCATTGTACTGTATGGTAAAACAGAGGGAGTTCGGCTTTAGCTTGGAGGCAGTTAGTTGCTGTGGATTCCGGTAGAGACAGTGTAATTTATCTCCGGAGGCTGTCAGTTTATGAGTTAGCTCCTATTATATGTTGATACATTTATCGTCTTTTTGTTCATATTATCATATAATATTAGCTTCTTCTGACCTTCCTGCGTAATTATCCCTCCAATTATAGACTTAGGAACGCACTTTCCCAGCAGCCGAAAACGGCCCAAAAGTTGTTATCTACCACATTGCTTGTTCAAGCTGCTTTTAATCCTCAGCTTTTGAATCCTATTAAAAGGTTTTTCCTTAAAATCTCTTCTTTTGTCTTGGTGAAAGGGAAATAATTATCCCTCTGGCAGATAGTTCGCTCCTGCCGCCGGTTCACGCTGCTAGCTGAAGCGAACTCAGGTGTACGGTGTAAAGCACAGAGCAGGTTGGTATTGAGCAGTCCACGGCAGTAAATATCACCCTTCAATGGCTGTTTGCTCCGCTTGCTTCTCGTATAAACACTGAGTCATCAAACAGAAATTACACCGCTGCTAAGGCAGACGGCTCTCGCCTCATCTGTATGCTGTTTCTAGAGTAAGCCGGGTCACACCGCGTCAAGAAGATTGTCGCATAACGCCGTCGATGCGCCAGAGCGGATGTTTCAACCGTAAAGCGTCTATTAACGTTAGATTTGTTTGTGTTGGTGTGTGAGTTCCAAATGCAACTTCTTTCTAATTCAGACTGACTGTTCTTTATGTTATATCTTTCCCTCCAATGTCATTCTCTTAACTCAGCGGCCGTTAGCCTTGGCCTGATACAGTAGTGAAAGAATTCCGTGTTGTTTGCACTTTGTTCCACTCTATGCGATAATGAAGTCCAAACTGTTAACTCAATGGGGGGAAAATCATAGTCCGTGGTGTTTGTAGATATCAGCATCCCCCACATCATTATTTAATATCTTGACTCATAGAAGAAGTAAAATTAGCAGTGCAGCAACAAAAATTGTGTAGCGGTAAATTTAATTTGAAAAAGTTAGAGAGTTATATTCTTCTCGAGGGATTAGAGTCTAAAGTGATCTTGTTCCTGTGCTGACACCTATTATTGTCCTTGAGTGTGTGAAGTTCACATTAAATGTCATGTGTAGGTATTTAACTCTCTTCTGCTGTGCCCCAGAGGTAACGTGCCATTTCTAGTGCCTTTTTTTATTCGCCTTGCTCCCAAGTTTGCACCATCTGGTTGCCATGGCAAGACAGTACTATAGCTGTCTGGCTAATGAAAACAAACAGGCAACAGATGGGAGGGGAGCAATCACTCGTCTCTGCCGAACTCTTAACAGAGACAGCAGAGACATCAATAAAGTCTGGCTCCAAACGCTGATGGATCTGTGGCCAGGCACCAGCTCCAAATCTCCTGTGATTGACATTTGGTGCATGGAAGCCTGAGTCACCGTTCGTCGAGAATTGAGAGGTCTCTAGTTTAGATGCTGGAGTTAATGAAGGCAATAATAAAGCTCTCAGAGAGAAACACTGATGTACGCTCTTTAAACTTTAGTAAAAAATCATATATGTGCATCAAAATTAATGGAAGCCTTCAGTTAACTTTACATAGATACTAAAGTGAAATCAGTGCTCCCACTCTGTCTCTCCTGAATAATGGAGCTCAGAAAGGTGAAATCAAGTCTCTCCCCAGAGCCTCAATCTCTCTCTGTCTCTGTCTCTGTCTCTCTCTCTCTTTCTCTCTCTCCCTCTCTCTCTCTCTCTCCCTCTCTCTGTCATATCTCTTAACAGTGGAGCTGAGGGAAAACCTTCAGAAGTTTGTGGACGAGACTAATGCCCAGCGTCCTGATTTCATTAAGGTGGTCCGTCACTCCAAACAGGAGGGTCTGATCCGCTCACGGGTGAGCGGTTGGCGGGCGGCCTCTGCTCCCGTCGTGGCCCTGTTTGACGCCCACGTGGAGTTCAATGTTGGATGGTAAGACGTGCCAATGTCCCCTTCCTCAGATGCCTTCTCGGGACAGCAGCCCAATCAGATCTCAGAAGTTTTGGTAGATTGTCCTGGAGAGGGTTCCTGGGACATGTTTTTTTCTTTTTTTGCCACTGAGATTGGACACATTGAGAAAGCAGAGAGATGCAGAAGCAGACATTAAAGTGTGATTTGTGGAAGTGAATATTGGAGAGGAGAGGAGTGGAGAGAAGAGGAGAGGAAGGACTTGGCTGGCAGACAGAAGGCAGTCCTCAGACGCTGTGAGACAGACAGATCTTTAGGCTGTCTCTCTCTCTGTCCTGTCATTACCCTGTCAGACCCTGCAGTTGCTCTTCTATGAGGAGCATGTGTGTCAGCGAATGCCACCACCCCCTTTCCAGTAAAAAAAAAAAAACAGCCGGAAAAGATGGAAAAACCACTTCTGAGGGATTTGTAGAGTTTTCTCAAGTTACTCTCCGTTTATGAGGTGGTTTGACAGAGACGGCTGTTTGAGAGGGCTTCTTAGCCACAGTTTGTGTACACAAAGCGCAATTACACGCTTTGGTGCACTTTATCAGAGGAAAGCCTCCCCAAGCCTTTTCCTCTCTGGTGCCTAGAATTCAAGCTGGAGAAAAAAAATCAGTTGTTTCAGTTTACGAGTTGCTTATCGCTCAGGGCGTATTTTACACAGCTCACAGTCTTCACCTAATACAGTGAAAAATTTTTATTGTCGTGTCACAGTTCCTTTTGACGAATACATTTGAGTGGATATTTTTGGAACAGAGCACACCGTTTGTGAGAGTTACAGATATGAATTGTTATGATGGTGTAAGTCCTTACTGGTTACCACATTCTCATTGTAAAATTGTCACAAACTGTTACAATCCTGCAAACAAAATTAACATGTAATAGACATTACACAGTTTTTAAGGAGTATACATGTCATACCTGGCTTTCTGCCACATTCTTTCACATGATGCTGTTTCAACAAATGATGCAAAATATTTGATTAATCATAAATGAATCCTCAAAGCATTCAGCTGTTACGCACAAAGCTTCCCAGAAGAATGTCAGTGCATTAAAGACTAGAAAAGACTGGATTCATGCGCAGAGCAGAGGTGTCTTTAATCCAAAAATCCATTATTCCAAAATCATAGTCAGACGCACAAAGTTTGATTAACAGGCAAATAGAACCTCAGCGAATACATGACATAGTCCAAAAAACAGCCAATGGTCAGTACATACTAAGACACAAATCAAACCAGGCCAACAGATGTGAAAAGACAACATCAAAGAGGGATCAGAGACAGGCTGTGGTCTACAACAGTTAAAGTCAGACTAGAAAGAAAGGCAAGGACACTAAGGTTTAGAAACAGAATGGAATGTGAGCCTTCACTAAGAATAACAGCAAACAAGAGGGTTTGTATACACAGACTGACTAGTAAGATGCATACACAGAACAGGTGGAACAAATAACAGAATGATGAGCTGAATGAAGAAGTGCTGAATGGGCCGGTAACAGAGAGCTCTTCCAGGTGGATCCGAATGGGGTGGGTGGGAAAGAAGGTGTGACAGGTGAGTTGAGCAAAGCCTGTTAGGCTTTCAGTGAGAGATGTTCTGAATTTAAAATCTCCTTCTGTCTGTTTTGAAGGGCTGAACCCATTCTCCACAGAATCAAAGAGGACAGGACCAGAATCATTTCTCCGTCTTTCGATAACATCAAATACGACACGTTTGAAATTGAGGAGTATCCACTGTCCGCCCAGGGCTTTGACTGGGAGCTATGGTGCCGCTACCTCAATCCACCCAGGTCCTGGTGGACCCAGAAGAATCACACCGCTCCAATCAGGTACTTCAAGGAGATTTAGTGTTACAGTGGTAAGCCCACTGTCAGAAAAACAGCAGCACCGGCTGAGTGGTCCCTGAAAACAGTCGTGTTCTCAGGCAATATCTGTTCATTTGTAGAGCATCTGAAACATTGTTCATAAACACATAGTGCAGACTGACTAAATAGGCCAACTATTTAGGCCAGAATGGATATCCATGCTGTTGAAGGCACCATTTAGATAAAGCTGTATATTGTTGTTGTTGTTGTTGTTGTTGGTTTTTTTGGGTTTTTTTTGACAAATCAGACAGTGTGGATTTTTTTGTACCATACAGCTAGACACATAGATTTGATTTTCAATTTGAAAGGCGCTGTAGCAACTGCGTTCCTTAAAATGCGCAATTACTTTTTCGAGCTGTGTGAAACAAGTCAGCTACCAACAATGTTAGAAGCGGAAAGCCTAAAACGAACAGTGAAATTTTGCCGTTTGAAAAAAAAGTCTCGTTCTCTCAGAGATCCATTTAGGACAGCGCGGGTTTAAATATAGTAACTCTGGAATCTATAAATAAACCAGCTGCCATATTGATGATAATTCAGTGGTGAATTATTAATGAAATGTGCCCACACGCTTGTCATGTATAATTTGCTGGAAAGTGCTAAAAGTGCACTTTGGTAACAAGGCGAAGAATTCACAGACATTACCCACGGGGGAAATCATCACCTCCCTAATTCTTCTCTCCACCTCTGGCAGGAGCCCCTCTCTCATCGGCTGTTTTGTGGTGGACAGGAAGTACTTTGAGGAGATTGGGCTTTTGGATGAAGGGATGGAAGTGTACGGAGGAGAGAATGTGGAGCTGGGCATCAGGGTAAGAAAGAAAGAGTGTCGGCTATTTTAAATGACTGAAATGACAGGGCATTTCACATCATTCACACATAGCGTATCCAGCACATTAGAGTAAAATAAATACATGGATAGGTAGATGGATGGATGTTTGGATGTGTCCTTGAGTCACTAAATGGCTTGAACTTGACTTTAGAATGGGGTCAGCCTTTGATTTTAATTTGAGGGCCAATGGTGACCAATATTGTTTGCAAAATTTTTACTCATTGTTATTTGCATATTACTTTTATGTCAAGAAAACAAAACAATATCAGTATTTCATGCATTGCGAATATATTGAGCGCAATACTGGTTTTGCAAAAGCTAAGGAAACTTTTGCATATCAAAGACCGTCATAAATTACACCCCAAGAGGAACGAGGTTCTACTTCAACACCTCTCCACCAATCAGATTTCACTGCTCTGGTTTCTCTGAAATAGTAGCATTTACAATCCATCTGTCAGTCTTATCCAGACCAGCATATGGAAGCAACCCTTGGTTTTAAGAGCTTTGTTCAGAGGGAGACAGTCAGCAGTGAACTAATGCAGCTGGATTTCAAACTCACAGTATTCTAGTTGTTAATCTGCTTCTCTTACCCCTACACCACTGTCCTCCAGTTAACTGTAGTGGTGCTAGGGTTCACTGTAAAAGAAACCAATAAATCAATACAAGGCGCCAGCTTCAGGAATCATAAACAAAGTAAATGAAGAGGAGCTTGTAAGGGACACTCTATGCAATGATAGCTTGGGAAATTGGTTTAAAATATATGCTGCATAGAGTGATTTGTTTTTTGGGGGGGGTTTTTGGCCTTATTTCTGTTTATGACACGGTTTTACTGATAAAATGAGAGAATGGAAGTACAAAGCAGTCGAGCGTTCCAAACCTGCTGATTTCCAGTTAGGTGGTTAAAAGATGTCCTCCGAAGAGGATTATGCTTCTAAAGACTAACATGTGTTCAGGGCATGTGATGTGAGTGAGCTGTGTTTGAGAGTCCGCTGTAAACTGGTAGCCACAGGACAGTTACTAATGAACTCCACAGCGGTCTGTTTTAATAGGACACTGAGAGCTAGCGCAGGATGCTAAGAGCTAAGCTGGAGGCATAGCCTCCTGAGGCACGCTAATGATAACCTGCTAACCATGCCCTAGCCTTTAAGCCTCTCTCTCTCTCTCTCTCTCTCTCTCTCTCTCTCACGCGCGCACACACACACACGAGTCCATATACAGTGTGCTGTACTGTGATTCTGGTCGTGGCTGTAATTACACCACACACAGAATGGTCTGAATGGAACACAGCTAAGAGATCACAGTTACACATGAGCACGCTCAGTACACACGCAGACATGCACGCACACTCGCACGCACGCGCACACTCGCACGCACGCGCACACACACACACACACAGACACACACGCACACACACGCACGCACGCACGCACACACAAACATACACACACACACATAGTGATTTTGCCTGTTAACCATTAACATCACTCTTCATGAGTTGAAATGACATGGGTCACAGCCTGGTAAACACACACATACACACACACTCTCACACACACACACACACACGTCTGATTTTGCCCTGAAAAATAGCAAAGGCGGGCATCTAGCAGAGTGGAGAGAGAGGAAGAAGGCTCTCTTAATAGCAGCAGTGGTCTGTGGTCTTTGTAGGATTTTAGTACTGATAGAGGATAAGGACTCTCACAGCTGTTCCACCAGCTGCCTCTCCACTGGCTTAGGTCAAAACCCTTCACTTTCTCCCCGATACTTCCTTCCTTTTTCCCTGCAATGAAACAGAATAGGACGCTAATGCGCTAATGATGCTATTCACCCTCTGTGTGTGCGTGCATGCGTACGTCTGTGTGTGTGTGTGAGATTGGAGTGGAAAAACACAGCTGGAAGTTTTTGTTGGTTTGTAGCCCCTAGCTGAAAAATGTTTGCCCCCTCAAAAATGTCAGATGAAATGAGTGCTTTTAGTGTAATGCTGCTTGCAGTTATTTATTTATTAACTTGTTTTTCTATTTAGTTAGTTAAAACTCAGAGTCAAGCTTTCACTCAGATCTCACTTTGCAAATGAACCTTAAGTTCAGTTTCTACTGACCTGCATTAGAACTGGCATCTAGTTTGTTTGTTTTTTTTCCTTTCTTTCTTTCTTGTCTGTGCTCATTGCTAGTTGTATTGTCCCTGAAATAGGATGGGTCACATTCGCTGTTTTTTTTCTTTTTTGGTCTGTTCAGCTCACTCACACACTAGCTCTCTCACAGATGCCTCTCTGTTGTAAGAGAGGATTATTAAGAGGGCTTACAGTCTCCAGCTGGGCAGTGAACCAAGAGTCTGGTGTCACATTACATAGCCCCACCAAATGGAGCTTTTGATGGGTGGCTCTGTGGCGCAATGGATAGCGCATTGGACTTCTAAGGAACACTCTGTGTGGCAATTCAAAGGTTGTGGGTTCGAGTCCCACCAGAGTCGCAAGTTTTGGCTCAACCAAATTAGTGTTTGCTGCTGAAATGTATTACGACTGCAGAGGGAATTTGGGAGCAAAGATGCATCCACTGATTACTTATAAACATTCTTGGAAACTCTAATGTTATCATTTTAAGAGTTGATGCAAGTTTAAAAAAAAACAAAAACAAAAACAAAACCACAGGAAACAGTAACACGTCTCTACATTTTGGTTGAGCAACAGATTGTATAGACCATTTCAGACGGCGGGAGTCTAACTGTGTCAGGCAGGTAATGTGTGCAAATAATTGGAATGATGATTTTTTAATGCCTGAAGGGAAACAAATATTTTAGCCATGGACCATCAGCTTCCTTGTCAAATAATTATGCAAATAACATGCAAATTCTGGCTGACAAAATGAACAAAACGGAGCATGGCACATCTGTTGTCGTTATATACAATTTAAGATGGCAGCCGGGCCCTGTCGGAACTAATCTGATTTGTCAGTTTCTGTTCAGGAGAAACAAGTAACCACATGTTGCCTGTTCAGAAATCTTATCTGATGTTATTTCTATTATTTTATCACGTCAATTCTTATTTTTGTATATTTGTAGGTATTAGTGTCTGTGGCCTAATGTGGGATTTTTGTCCCCAAACTTTCATTGAAGATAACTTGAGTTAAGTATCAAAATTCATGGTTAATTAAACTGGGAGGAGTTCGAGAGTTTTTTTTCGCTAGACAGTCTTGAGCTGTGACAGGATATCAATTTAAATTTCATCACTAACTGTTTAATCTCATTCTGGGAAATAAAAACTACATTGCCCCACCTGACATGATGTTGGTCCAAGTCATTTATCAGCATTTTTCTCTCTCTCCCTCTCTCTCTCTCTCTCTCTCTCTCTCTCTCTCTATCTGTCTCTCTCTTTCTCTGGAATGTCACTAGTCGTGGTGTGGTCTTTCTTTTGATAAATGGCCTTTGTCTCTGAGTTAGCCGTCACACTGTAGCCGCCTCTCACACAGCAGACCTGGGATAAACGACACATCGCGTGTGGATATGTTTTCTTATTTTTCCAAAATAGCATGCATTTGGCCAGTATAATCCCAGAGAGAAGGATTTTGCACTGAGTGGGAGATAAGCCAAGAACGAGGCAGCGAGAGAGAGAGAGAGAGAGAGAGAGAGAGACCCTCTTCTCTGCTCTGCTCAGCAGGAGTGCTGTAGGAAGATGAAAGCAGAGGATCATAGTCACAATCATGCACACACACAAATGCACACACACTCACACACACACACACACCAACACGCATACACACACTGGAGCAGCTACACCTAATTTTATGCCACTGAGTAACTCCTTATATCCTAATTCAGTAAATCGCGGTACAAATGTGTGGCAATCCATGACAGCGCTTTGGGGAAGGTCCATCGTTTCTGTACTGCTATGCCGTGCAAACACGCACACGCTGTCATGGATAGAGAGGTTGCAGAATTGCCTGCCTGCTGTCAGGAGACTACAGTGTATCATAGTGAATTAAATGCTACACAAAGGAAATACTGTAATACTGTAAATTTTCAGAAAAACCAAAAATTAATTATGGAGGCGTTGTAAAAGGATTTGATTAATCTTATTGGTTTAAGTGAACAGAAATGACCCCTTTAGGAGATTGTTTTTTATTGTGACAGTGAATACTGTGAGTGGATCAATCAGTCACTTGTTCGTAAAAAATTGGACTTGTGCTTCATTTATTTTTTGTTCGATATTTTAGGTTTATATTTATCTTGAGAGGGCATGTCCTAGTTCACAAATTGCACAGTAATGTGTTGACACAGTTTTTAGCACAGCCAGTTTTTTCCCACATATTTGTCCTTCTTTCTCACAAAGCCCTGCTCTGTCTTTGTTTTTGTTAGCACAGTTTTAGTTTTGCTTTTGCAAAATATTGGCTTCAGTGTACTGTGGTCACCTTGATTAATTATGTATGTATGTGAGCCACTGACTACTGTGTTCTGACAAGGTATATCATCTTACAGATGTGTGTGTGTGTGCGTGTGTCATTATATGTATGCACTCCTAGGTTTGGCTGTGTGGGGGCAGTGTGGAGGTGTTGCCCTGCTCCAGGATAGCCCACATTGAGCGCGCTCACAAGCCCTACACCGATGACCTGACGGCTCACGTGCGCAGGAACGCGCTCAGGGTGGCCGAGGTTTGGATGGATGAATTCAAGAACCACGTCTACATGGCCTGGAACGTTCCGCCCAAGGTATGGGCACATTGCACAGAAACACAGTGTTTGTGTGTGTGTGTGTCTGTGTGTGTGTGTGTGTGTGTGTCCACTTTTTATGTAGCTACAGCAATTTGTAAATCAATGTGGAGTGGTGTGGGGACACTGCAGGCTCTGTTGGTTAGTGTACTATGTGTATAAGGTCTGGGAGATTTCTCCTGTTGAAGAAATGCTCTGGCACGGTGTCCTACTGAAGCATTCATAGCTGAGGCAGCTCTGAGGTTTTTATGGAGGCTCTTACTGGGAGTAGTTTGGGGCTGTTCACACTAGTCCCTTATGCACTGGCTGAATGGCATTAGCCTCAGATGTTTCAGCTTACTCTGTGGCAGCCCAAACGCATGCAGATAAATCACTCATATCTGAATCAGCAACTCTGCCATCCTACTCTCTCTCTATTTCTCTCTTTCTCTCTCTCTCACGCTCTCTCTCTCTCTCTCTCTCTGTTCACATCCCACATCGACACCTGCAGCACCTTTGCCTTCCGTTCTTTCACGCCACCCTCCTCCCTCATAGTTTTATCCCAGGATCTCACAACTTCACCACTTTGAATAATTTCATGCTTGTTCATGTGTGTGTTTGTGTGTGCTTGTG
Source organism: Chanos chanos (assembly GCF_902362185.1). Taxonomy (NCBI): domain Eukaryota; kingdom Metazoa; phylum Chordata; class Actinopteri; order Gonorynchiformes; family Chanidae; genus Chanos; species Chanos chanos. The sequence continues at coordinate 39,356,359 of NC_044495.1, read as the reverse complement.
TTTGTGTGTGTGCGTGTATGTGTTTGTGCGTTTGTGTGTTTGTGTGTATGTGCGTGTGCATGTGCATGTGTGTGTATGCACGCACGTGTGCATGTGTGGTGTGTCTGTGTGTGTGCTTGTGTGCAGGACTCGGGCATTGACATAGGGGACGTGATGGGGAGGAGAGCCCTGAGGGAGAGACTGCAGTGTAAGCCTTTCCGCTGGTTCCTGGCAAACATCTACTCTGAGATGAGAACATACACAGATACTGTGGCATACGGATCGGTGGGTAGAAGCTTAGCCCTTCCACCACTTTTTCATCCAAACAATGAATTGCAAATATCGTCTCAGCGACAATTTCAGTGACACAATATTTCTTTTTATTTAAGTCATTTTACACTGTTTTTTTCCTGCTGAGAATAAGTAAATGCTAACTGATGCACTCTTTTTTGGGACAGTCAGAACTTCGCAAGTTTACCATGTATGGTGAAACTGTTTTGTATTTTTAGTGTCAAATAATAGAAGACATTTGTTTCAGTGATTGCACGACTGTCTCAAAGCGAAGCCTTTTACGGAGCCGCGTTAGCGTCCACGTATCTTCATTCCAGCTTTCCACAGAAGCGTGTTAATCTTCATTCTTTCTGGGAACAGCAATAATTAACAACTTCATTGTTGGGGGGGAAAAAAGAAACAAGATTGGGCTTCAAGACTGGGGGCTGTTGAGAAATGTGCAGAAGCTGTCCAAGAGACATAGACACACATTCCTTCATCTGTCTCCTTTCTTCCGCCTGATAGTCAAACCTTAATCTATTTTCCGTAATTGTGGTTGGCAGCTGAAGAACGGCTTGAGGCCGGACCTGTGTCTGGACCAAGGCCCCACGTCCGACAACATTCCCATCCTCTACCTCTGTCACGGCCTGACGCCCCAGGTTAGTGTCCCCTCTCCCTGAACTATTTCAAACATTAATTCTCAAAACCGCTCAGAGTTTCCATTTATATCCTGGGAAATTTTCTTTCTCGTCCAGAGACCCACTTTTGACCGGGAAAAAAAAAAAAAAGAAAAAAAGAAAACGATTTCTCAATATGTTATTAAGCTCATCCATAACCTAGAATGATTTCTCGAGGGTTTTATAATCCGGTCTCTGTTCCACTTCATTATTTCACGAAGCATTCATAACTTTCCTTTTCTCAAACAACCTAAATAGTTGTAGACTGTGTAGGTCAGTCATTAAACATCAATGTCCTTGAAACCATTCAGACAGCTGAGCTCTGTTCCTGTCATTTGTCATTCAGCTGTAAGGCTGAAGCCAGTACAAAATCACCCGTTCAATAACCTTAAGACTGCAATAGACCATCAGGGGCACAGTAATTTATGTCATTCAAGGCTCATCTGACCAAGGAGACTTACATCTGCTCCTCAGTTTTCAAAACAACCTAAAATACGAGGTCTTCATTGTCAGTCTCTGCCTGGATTTTCAAAGCTTATGGCTGGTAGAAATCACTCGTCCAGAAAATGTAACTCAAGATGATTAGAAAAGAAATGTCGGCCGTCGAAACGACGGTTTTATTTCATTCCGTTATTTTTCCGTCGTTTACGCGTATTACAGATAGTGTCTATCAGACAAATGAAGAGATATATGCAAGCTGTCACAAAAGAACATTTGTGGACTCACTATTTCAGCAGAGTATGTAGGCCGCAGCTGAAAGACTCTGCTTACTTTTCAGTATTGATTTATTCATGTCCCGAAGGAGCAGTGTTAAAATAACGTTTTAATATTTCTGAAACGCTACGCTACGCGTTCAATTCGCATTCACTGCGAGATAATTTTCTTCATTTTCCTTATGGGCATGAAAACACGTCAAATTCTATGATATCGTATTAAACAGAAAAAAAAGTTTATACTCGCTGTGTATGTATATAGTAGCCTATTTCCTCATTATTTGATAAAGTAAATGCGTGCGCCTAATCTCAGAATTTTTTGTCTCAGTTATTGGGCTGTGTTAGGTAACGCACTCTAGGAATGAAATGAAAAAAAAAAAAGACGTCTCTTTATAAAATGATTTTTCTCCAATAACATTATATATGTATTATCCGGGCAAATTTAGCAGCGAAATATATTTGAGGAATATGCAGTTGTTTTCTCTCGCAATAGAAGTCAGATTATTTGAAAAAGCTTATCTGACTTTTTCCATTGTGTTCTGTGGAAAGCCTTAGCAGCTGCATCAACTGTGTATCTGCTGCGCTGGCAGTTTTTGCATGTTTTGCCGTCACAGTCAATTTCAATGTGCTTCTCAAGGGTACATTGGACATTTTGTCTCCATTAAAAGTGTCATTGTAATGCATAAAAAATATCTCTCCGTTTTTTCCTCCTGAAAACTTGAGAGATGAGATTCGGAGCCGCAGACCGCTTCGAGCTTAGCCGAATTCATTGCGGTACTTTATGCCGTACTAATGATTATACGGAGAAAAACAATGTGTTGGGTTTTGATGCAGGGTGCCTGGCAGACCCTCTTTGTGTCAGGACTGTTGTATGCTGTCGCAACGAGAGATGGCATTGAATCTAAGAGTTTGGTGTGTGATTCAGGAGGATAAAAGTGGAAATTCCTGGCATAATTAATTGCAGTGTCTGACAAGATGCATTGGTCTGAACTGAAAACCAGCCTGGCTCAATGGGACTCCAGCTGCTCGGGCGTCCTTGTCATGATCACATGCAGGTGTGCGGTATCTTTAGAAGACACACACACACACGCACACACACACACACACACACACACACACACACACACACACAAACACACGAACATTCACACACACACACACACACACACACACCCTTAGACAAGAGAAAAACTTAGTCAGCACAATTCTGCTTGTTCTTTGGAGGTGCTGGTCACTCAGCCCAACACACACACACACACACACACACACACCTGCCTCAGTACAACCTTTACAGGTGGAAACAGATGCTACCCAGTCTATTGTGGCTTATCTGATCATGGGCTCAACTTGATAACCACTGTAAAACCATAGATATGAAAAAAAAGCGTATAATTAACCAATCATTTGTCATTGTTATTTAAACACATAGCAAAAACATTCACCTCCACCCAGGGCATATTATGAATCTGTACAAGTTTTAATTGAGACTCAGAATGGCAGTGAATAAGATTTCATTCTTTCAACGCTGGGGAATCAGGTGGTGTCTTGGTTAGGTTATTGCTAGAGCAGGATCCAGCACATTGAACATTACTTTGCGTGCTTTCTTTAGCATTTCTCTGACATAGAGAAATAGAACAGGAATTTTAAAGTTGTTTTTGTTGTTCTAAACAGCATTTCAGATTCATTATCATATATTCATTGTTCTTAGTACGTAATCAGCTGCGTTTCGGAATATGTTGGGGCCTTAAAAAAAAACAAAAAACGGCTCTCATATGATCTATGGCTCCCAGGGTCTTTTTTATCTTTGAATGAGACGGGTAACAAAACAATCCATCAGCTTTGTCATACTCTCCAAGTTCATTTCAGATGAATTAGCTCGTGTTGGCGATGTAAAGAGCAAACTATCAGTCTTCTCTCTGTCAGTGCGTAACCCCTCTCGGATAGTCATCTGTCTTACTGAACGTATGATGAAGGAGTAGCTCCTCCATGGTAGACGCTAGACTGAGGGCGAAAGAGGAAAGAGAACTCTCTCAGAAAGAGGCTTTTGAAGTTCTTAGTCGAACTAAACAAGGCCCTGGCTATTTGTGACTTTCTCTCCTCCTCTCATTATTCACTCTTAGCCCTCTGTCCATAATTACTGCACAAATTCTTTGTTCGTCAAAAACAAAGTCACAAAGGGGTTGGCACCTTTTCTAGAAAAAAGTAAAGTAAAAAAAAAAAAGTAAAAGGTGAATGTGCCCTCTCCGAACTCACTGTGCTGTCTAAAAGTTTAAAGAGCTTGACTTTTGTACTGAGTTAAAATTAAAAGACTTTAACACCATCGGAGACAGTTACTGAGACTGGACCGAAGAGAGCTTTGTGCAACGTGAAATAAAACGCTAAAAAACATGTTCTCAAAATCAGCAACACTTGGGGCACGACGGAGATTGACGTTGACTTAGCTTTTACAAAAAGAGAGTCCACTTTCCTCATTGTCCGTCACATTTTTTAAAAGTATTTCGAGACAGTAGATTCCCTCCGGTACACGTCTGGTGACGAGCTAAATTCACAATCTTGACTGGAGGACATGCCGTCCACAGGAGGCAGTTCAAAATCTGATTGGAGCAGACACAGTGGGTGCAGTAAGAGAGAAGAGGGGAAATAATTCAGTCTAATCAAGACAATTATTACGATGAGTGGTTTATCCAGGCAACAGCCTCTGAGGAATCGATTCAGCTGTTCTAACTGTGGGGATCTTGAACAGAATGTTCTCCTTTAAACAGGCTTTTTCTTCTTCTTTTTTTTTTTTTTGCCTGAGGTCTTGGATCAGTTGTATATGTGCTATTGATTTAAGACTTGGCGGAATAAGACAGGCATTAATCATGAAAAACAAATATAACCACATGAGGGATTTTGTGCCTCGGAAATGAATCTTCCGATTACCAATAGCAGGCAAAAAAAAAAAAGAGAGAGAGAGACAGAGAGAGAGAGAGAGAGAGAAAACACTCTGCTCAGATGGAGTCGTTGGAGTGAAGACAGTAATTCCTCAAAATCTGAGCCAAATTCTGTCAATGACTGAAAGATGTACTGCGTTTTCAGATATTTTTCTTACTTTTCTCCAGTACGTATATAATGATATTATAATTTTTGATATTTAGAGCATTGTAGATTTGTCCAGATCTTATTTTGTTAAGATGATTTAGTTGATGTTCTCGCAATTTAATGCTGTATTGAGGGCGGATATTAAATTATTTAAATATGAGATATTAAAACGGCTGCCATGGAAAAAAAAAAGAAAGAAGAAAAACACTAAGCTGACATCAAAGATGTAACTATGCAGGATTAGGAACAATGATGAGATTTAGAAAAATCTCATCTGGCTACATGATACATTGTGTCAAAGAATTACAATATGTATTTATATCACACAAATCTAACTCTCATTCTTATTCTAATCAAAATACATTTGAACACGTGTTTTGTGGATTCTCTTGAGGCATGGTATCTTAGATACAGATCTACCTTTTTATGCAATCATTTGAATTCTGTGCAGCAAAGGAAATAAACTGGTCATTTGCCTGAAGAATACCACACACTCCGCTGAGGCGGTAACACAACCGTACTGTCCTCACTGTCTCTGTGCTCCTGGTTTTGGAAGGGCTGTGTGTGGAATGACTCTGTTGCGTGTGCGACGGTCTTCATCACTTTCTTTCACTCCTCGTGACTGAATAATTGAAGCATCACAGTCGTAATTACCCTGCCACCCTCTGCTTTAGCTCTCCTCTTCTGGCTCAGCCAATCAGCACCCGCTCCATAAGTGATGTCAGAGATTAATCTGTGAAGTGTAGCATGCTGTTGATTTTGCTGGCATTAACATTTAAAAGACTTTACGAGTGCAAGTCCCTACATGTTTGATGTTTTGTGTTGGGAGATCTTGGTAGGTACCAGTGTTAGCGTTTTGGACATCGTTAGAACGTAGCGACAGAGTTAATGCAAAAACAGACTATCCCAATCAGCTTAGTTCATTAGTTCTGTCCTTGCAGTTTCAGGTCACCTGGGTGGGAAGTCAAGGTCAGAGCCTTATAAATATATTGAACTTCACATCTCTCAGATCTGTTTGCTGAATGCATCTTGTCTTGAGTCTGGTTCTGTCACCTCCCCGTTTTTTTTTTTTGTTTTTTTTTTCTTTTTTCCAGAACATTTACTACACCAGCGCTCAGCACTTGCACCTGGGCGTGCTCAGCCCCACCGTGGACGACGATGACAACAAGTGCCTGGTGGACGTGAACGGGCGGCCGCGGCTCCTGGAGTGCACTTACGCCTCCAACAAGCGTATGAAGCTGCTCTGGAGCTTTACTCAGGTGACCCACTCCCCTTATCACCGGCCAATCACAACCCTTTGATTTTTTACTCATGGTTAAGAAAAAAACAGAGCGGATGTAGCCATGATTAGCCTGAGAGCTTAAATGATACTGGAGACAGTGTAGATCACAGCAGATCCACAGGTGGAAGCAGATAAGGGGAGGTGGTTTTGAGAGACTTAGCACTCTTTTTTTTTTTGCCGTTAAGAGTAATCTCCTGACGGTTTTACTGCAACAAAGCCTCTGGAGTTTTCAATCTCTTGATGCAGAAGTACAGTTTTACAATATTGCCGTCGTGCGCAATGTGAATATACTTAACAGCAGAGGCAGTTGAAGGAGGAGGTCGTTATTTTTCCCACGGAAAACAAATCTAAAAGGAGAAGGATCTCTGCTCTTTCCGCTCCAAAGGGAACTCGTTTTATTCCACTGGTAAAAGCCGAATGCCTCTGAGAGCTGTCTTATATCATGAGCATTGTTAACTGAAAACAATGAACACGCTTCGAATGGGCCAAATGTGCGTCTCACTGCCCTCCTCAGTCTCGTTAATTCTTATTAGGGAGTATCAAGAGGAGCTTCACCTCCATACTGAGGAGCAAATGGGTTTACGAGACTCTGACTCATTAGACAGGTGACCCCCACAGCCCGTTAGAGCGGAACGGAAAGCGCTCGTGAGTGACTCTCTGTCTTCATCACGACACAGACGTAGAAAAAGCTCCATTCAATTAGAGCCCGTGTGAACAGCTTTTGCCAGCTTGGAAAGTAGCGGTCATGTTGAAAACTTTTCTTTGTGAAATGAAAATAAAAAACAAAAACAAACAAACCAAAAAAAAGAAAAAAACACAAAAAAAGACAACACTAAATCTTAAAGTTTTTAATCCTAAACTTTTTACTGTTGGTGTTAATAAAAGAAACCCAAAAGCAGTAGAAATACTGCTCTGGTCTCAGTCCGTGGAGGATAGATTGGATTGCATGTCTACAGAATATATGATGATATATGATACAACTACAAGACATTAAAGATTCAAAGCACTGTGCTGTTTGTTCGTTTTTTCAGACCGGTATCAATTTAACCATGTTCCCAAGTGGAGCAGATATTTTAATTCCATACACTTTGCCTTCAGTCTGTCTCTGGCTCTGGTATCAGAGGAATGTATTATATTAGTTCTGAGAGGGGCTTGAATTGAAATGACAGTGTCTTCATGTCAGAAGGTCTGATCTCGGCGGACGTGTGAGAAGTGTGTTTAAAACGATGCAGGCAGGTTATTAAAACCAGACCCCATGGTTACATCGAGAGTCTCGTCACCGAGAACCGGCATGCCGATCTCCTCATAACCTCAGAACGGGCTAAATCACACCGATCAAAAAAGCTCCCAAAAACAGCCCGAGGGGACGCCCAGAGAATTCATATCTTGTATGGTCTGACAGACAGATACTCGGCTGTGTTTGAATTCAAAGGAACTTTTCTTCTGCGTTGATCGAGGTAAAAAAAAAAAAGGCAATACAAGAGCAAAAATCCGTGGTGGCCAGTTAGAGACTGTGAATTATTGATAACAGGCGAGATGAAAAAAAATCGGACTGAGTGCAACTTGTGAGATGAATTCCTTCAATCGGTTCAGATTTGCCTCATATCGTCGGCGAGATCTGTCGACTGGCCGCGTTCTCCTCGGTTCGTTTCCACTATTACACAGTAAAGACGTGATTGAGTATTCAGCACATGTTCCAAGTGATAATATTTTATTTATGCTGTTTTTGAGTGTTTGGAGAGCATGGATTGGTCACACTGCTTGCGATGGGGAGGTGTTTGCGCGCGTGTGTGTGTGTGTGGGGGGGGGGGCATGATTAATTTAAGAGGGTCATGTTGATTGTGAACATGACTGAGCAAGTCACTCAGAAGATGGGAAACAGATCAGAGAGACTCTGAATGCACACGTGTCTCTGGTGTTCTGTAAGTATTGCCACGCTACACAGGCTTAGCAACACATAGGTTAAAGCAAGGGCATGCAACAGTGGCAAAAGTCAGGGGAATCTAACACGACAGCCGTTTCATTGCAAACCAACGCGGCAGCACGCTTTTTTGCATCTGCTGCTGAAAAAAATATGATTATGAAACATTTATTATTCATAGTATTGTTAAAATAACCCTGGGGTCACAACCTCGATGTAACATCTTGTAATTAACTGCCTGTACAAGATTTCACTAATTATCATCATCCCTGGGAAAATAGAAAGGAAAAAAAGAGCTTATCATAGTGTATTTGTGCAGGAGCCCCACACACCATGGCCTGTGCTGTTGCTTTTGTCACAGGGAAAGGAGTATGAAGGTCATGACATCTCCTCATGCCTTCTGTCCCACTGGTCTGGCCACATATCGTCACTACTGAAATAAATGTGGTCTTCTCTCTGTTAGCAAATCAATGGACAGGCTTGGTGTAGCATGTAGACTGAGTGATTCATGAGAAGAGAGAGAGAGAGAGAGACAGAGTCATCAGATGACTTTCTCGTCCTTGGAGACAGAAAATGTGTGTGCTTCTAACTCGTAGAGTGCAGAGGTTTGTGTTATAGTACTGATTTAGACTGCTATATAATATTATCTATCTATCTATCTATCTATCTATCTATCTATCTATCTATCTATCTATCTATCATTTTAAAAGGATGTAAAAGGGCATAGAATTTTAAGATGGCACTGGCTGTTTTTCATAGTATTTTTTTTTGGGGGGGGGGGGGGGTACTTTGTCCACCCCATAGACATCACAAAATATCTGGCAAAGTGTGTTCCTTTGACAGGCACTCTGCACAAGGAGGCCAAATTACAGATATAAAACTGACATATGAACATATGATACACGTCTTAAATGTTGAGTTTGTCTTTCAGATATTGTTTACTTTGTTCCATGGCCACGTGAGCTCTTTTAAATCACGCTGAGAATTCAGTCAGACGCCGTAAACTATAGATTCATGTTGCAAAGCAACAGCCGACCAAGGCCAAATGAACTGAGATCCCTCTTAAACACAGACAACGTTTCATTTCAACACAGTGTAGCCAAGTAGATATGACCTTAAAATAAACACAACACATATATTTTACCATCAGGGACGCAGTTTGAATGTAACCTCCTCATACATTCATATACATGTCTCAAATGCAGTCATAAAAATATTATATGTTATATTCTACCATTTAGAAGCATTTAAATGTAACAGAGGCTCAGTGTGTTTATCTGCTGTTTACTTTAGGGATTATCCTTGAGGTATGTACTGTGATTCTCCTAAACAGAAAAGCAAAAACATGTTTAATGGGTTCTTAGTTACTGGAATGACATTAAATACGCTATTTATCCTTTGCTGTTGTTGGGTGTTTTGTCTTTACTCAAGGATCATTTGTTTCCTGCAGATTTATTACGACTTTAACTTTTGTTGGAATTCAATGTCGTTTTCGCCCCCGAGAGCGTGTTTAAAGAGATCATAAGTTGACATTTCACTTCATTTGATGGAGTTGCGTTCTTTGATAAGGTGCTTGTAATCCTGTCATGTGATTAAGCTGGCGCTGATTATAAATCATACAGACAAATGCAGTACAATTCTACACTGGGCAGAAAAAAAAACGAACCGGAAATTTGAAAAGGTGACAACTGATTGGATCTGTAGATACTTTGGTTTTTGATTTTTTTTCTCTGTCAGGCCTCTCCCAACACCGAGTCCTCCAGATACCTTCAAAGAGCCCTCAAGCTGAAGAAAGATCATTTATGGTTCTGACGCTGTCCTAATTTTAGAGCTGTAAGAAACAGCACGACTGCCGCTCATGTGATTCATACATTACTGCTGAGTGGGAACAGAGTATTTCTGATTCGATGACCGCTCCAGTCTTTATCTTTTTTTGTTTTGTTTTGTTTCACCCCCACCTCATGTTATCTTTATCGATATTCAGTTAAAGTTCAACAAAACTGCAGCCACACCATATGCAAATTCTCTTGGCATTAGTGAAACTACGGCGATTTAACATTGATACAGTGAGTTTAGGTCTCCTCTACAAACCCACACACATCAAATAGCGCTTTTTCGAGCAGTGACTCTCTCACACAATGGCTGTTTTTATGACACAGTATGGGGCGCAGTGGGATGTTTAAATCTACTTCAGCTACAGCAGACAAAGTGCTCTCCTGAAAATTACCGGTTCCTTCTAAAGGAGAATTAGCCTTTTTTTGGTACTACAGCACAGAGGTTTGAACTCAAAGATAAGATTTTAACCTCATGCTCACCGTTCTGGATCTGCGCTTTTTTGACTCATATTCTCTCTCTCTCTCTCTCTCTCTCTCTCTCTCTCTCTCTCTCTCTCCCTCCCTCCCCTCTCTGTCTCTTTCTCTCTGTCTTCCTCTCTCTCTGCCTTCCTCAGTCCCTCAGTTCATGTCCTCAGATAATGCATTCCCATAGCTGCATGTTTTCTGCTTTTCCGTAATTACATTTAAATCCCTGGGTATCTCTTTAGCATTATGGTGAGATGACCTCTCGTCACTCTGGAGGCTGCTCTCCAGCTCCTCTGTTGAAACGTATGATTTATTTGATATTGATATTTGATATTGCATAATGAATTGAGTATAAAAAGATATGTGATCTATGTTATCCGTCTTTATCAGTCAATCAGTCAGTCAATCTATCTGTCAGTCTGTTATTTATGATGTATGTATTTTTGTGTCAAACAGGGAGGTTCCATTCAGAATAAGAAGTCCAAACGTTGCCTGGAACTTGTGGAGAATAAAGAGGCTGAGTTTGGTTACCTGCTGGCCCTCCAGAAATGCACCAATCAGTCATGGACAATCAGCAACGTATTGACCGACAGGGCCCCATGAAGGACTCAGAAGGTTCTGGAATAAGGTCAAGAGAAGTGCACAAATTGGCTTGTGGAGTTGCACGAGATGTGAAAGCTTGGTCCCTTTACCACCATGTTTGATGTTTTTTTTTAAATTTATTTTTAATGAGAAAATGGGAGTAACTTTATGTTTGTTCTACAAAAGGCATCAAGCACCTTGTTGTCTTTGTCTCAATTCCGAAGGCACCGAGTGACAAACATTGGATATTTCCTCCAGTGTATATGCTGTGTGAATCTGACTGGTTTGAGAGAGATTGGTTTGTTGAAAGTTTGAATGTATTTTATGAATGTATGTAATGATAATATAGTACCATCACTGACTATAGGGTTGTACGGAGCCCCTATAACATACCTGTATATTTGAGCACTTTTGCTGCCATGCAGCGTGTGTGTGCAACATTTCCTTATTATCTATCCCCTCCTCTTATGTCTCAGGTGTGTCAGTTACATCTATTAGTAGACTTCGCTGTGTTATTTTGAGGAAATGTCGCTTAAATTATGGGGAAGAAATCATATTTTATTAAATGTAAATAGTATTTATATGAACTTACAATAAAATCCTGACAGGACAGAAAAAAGTTTTGTTATGGATTATTTTCTTTAATATATCTGAGATGCCCAAGGAGCCTTATGTTAAATAAATAATGTAATAAACTGCTTTGTTTTTATTTGGCATACTCTAAGTATAATTTTCAGTGAGTTCAATTCTGAAGCTTTTCTAACAGGAGAACAAAAGTTAGACATAGGAATCACAGTGCAGTCAAGTAAAACTCATTTTCTGTTTGTTGAAAACGCTTAGCTGAAGCAAATATATATATGTGTGTGTGTGTGTGTGTGTGTGTGTGTGTGTGTGTGTGTGTGTGTATTTTTCCCCCCAATATTTTTCGTAACATTCATGATTTGTGAGAGAGAATATGGCTCTTTTTGGTTCCATGCTCTGTTGTCTCGACTCTATTGGATTCAATTCTGAAAACACAATTATTTTTCATAAGATGAACCGAAAATTAAACTTCAACCTTGGTACATGTTCATCGATGCGGATAGCATATATTGCCAAGAATGCTTTTGAGGGGGGAACAAAAAAAAGAAAGCAACAGAAAAATCCTCGGAAGAGACAAAAGAGATGCTCAGTTTGTGACTGAGTAGTTATAAGAGAACTATAAGATGAAGATAGCCGACTGTACAGTGATGCATGCTATTACTTTACTTTGGTTAGTTATTACTAACTAAAAGAGAAGTCATTGTCACCCCTAACCATACAGCTGCCTCTCCGCATTTCTCTCGTTTCTCTGTTCCCTTGAGGACTAAAAAATGATTACTTGTTTTAATCAGACACTGGTCACAGCTCTGCTGCTGGACCGCTTCATTTTTTATCTTATTAGTTTCACTGATCTCTCCAGAATCTTGTCTCTAAGTTTCACACTTTCCTTTCACGAAACCTGTTTCACAAAACCTGATGGGTTTGAAATACTTCACGTTGACTTGGGCGACCAAAAGACAGGGTTTGTTTGTACTCCGTTAGCCTCATTATCAAGAGTAAACAATCCTTTTTTTAACTTCTGTATTCGTTCTCCACAGTCATGGTCTGTGAACAGAAGGAAAGGTATATTCATTTTCTCCCCCTCCACCTCCACTATCACTTCCCAAAGGCACACCATGAAACAACAGAGAGATCAAAGGGAAAACACCAACAAAAAATTCAAGCCAAACACAATGAAACATAATGTTGTGATTAATTATTATTATATATATTTACAAAAAAAAATCAATTGAATTCATAAACCAAGCAATTAGATGTCATGGGTGATGTTGTTTTATTGTACGATTCATTATTTACATGACTTTGCAGTGTCACTCTTAATTACTCTGAACTGGGAGGCATATGTCTGTGTGTGTGTGTGAGTGTTTGTTCTTTTACATGGTCTCTTAATCAGTTTAACACCTCCACAATGCCTGACATCAAGAGAGTTAACAAAGAGCAACACATTAACAAAGCACACTTTTTACATGTTTGGAGACATTTTTTTAATATGCATGTAATTTTTATTTACTGCTATTTTAAATCATAATGGTTGCTATAGTTACCCTTGTGTGTGTGTGTGTGTGTGTGTGTGTTTTCTGCCTAGCCAATGGCCCTGTCTTTCTCTTTAACTGAGTCACTAACCCCCCAACTGAATGAAACTTCCAAAGTGCTGGTAGGCCTACCACTGACGTATTCATAGGATTAACTGATGTGACAAGCTTTCTCCAGATGAGAGAAAGACTCTAAAATTCCTTGACGCAGGTGAATCTGCCCTCCTATCCAGAAATGTAGTTGATTTCAATATTGTTTAAATGTTTCTGTATATACGCCATTTTTTTTTTGTTTCATTCCTTAAGAGGTCCGCTTTCACATTCACCTCCAAAACAGTGTTGGCAGAGACAACAGCAGAAGACCGTGAGATGACGAATGAGTCCGAGAACAGCACAAAAGACGTATGGAGTGATTTTTCCTTCCTCTATTTCGTGCGCTAGTACCTCATAACCGGGGGGCAAAAAGGTGTCATCAGAAAAAGAAACTATTCTTCTACTTCACCTGACAATGGATATATAGAATCTAAAATGCCTTTCATGTCGAGACACAATCGGAGGACAGTGAAGACTCTGAAGCGAATGAAAAAACATGAATGAAAGTACTGAGACCAACGGCCTCTCAAGCCCTGCAGGAAATTCTTTTGAAATTCTCACACAGGCTCTGATGTTAGATGGAGAGGCCAGCCAGCACTTCATGTGACCATAAAGTTTGCTCCTTCAGTCGCAAAACTCTTTTGTTCACAGTAGATTTACAATCTTCTATCTATCACTGGGAACAATCCCAAATATTACGGTATAAAAATCTAAAACGCTATTTTTTTCAGTAAGAGTTGTTTGTATGTTTAAAACGTCAGTCCACATAAAAACTCATTTAAAGTTAAAAGACACATTAGCTGAAACACAGATCAGAGATAGACTTCCCTCAAAGAAGTACTGAGAAATGTTACGCATGATCTATAGTAGTCTAAACGTCTTGCGCACTGAAACACGTGAAAAGAAACAACTGACATCTATCAGACAGATACATAAAGAGGGACTGTTTCTCCCTCATTCTTCTCCGTCGATGCCGACTGGAGCTGAGAGGACGTCATGGAGACCTTGAAGCAGCCATTGATGATGACGGTGGTCAACTCTCTCCTGTCTCGTTGGTTTTACAGCTGAGGGGCTCGGAGATTTAATTTAAGAGTTAGGCTCGTTAATTCTGAGTTTGGTCATAAATCAAGGGTATTACGATAGAAAAGGTTCCGTTTCAGTGTACACTGATGAGGGTATTAGAATATTCTGAATCAGAGAGCTGGGAGACGGAGCACTTTTGGGGCCTTTCGGCAGTAGTTTAAAACGCTGCTTCAGCATTTCCAAGCGTGGAAATCATAACCCTGCTGTCTGAATGGGGGACCCTCTGCTGACTCTTATGACATTAAAGAAACTCTTCTGTAATTTTACTGAGATCAGCGTAGCAGGATCCAATTCACTGTACGCATTTGCTCTAACCCAGCACTATCATACCTGATTCAATCAGTCGACTAATAATCGAGCCCTTAATCAGCTTATTCATGCTTATATATGTCAGCGTTTAGTATGAGGATCTGTCGAGAGAGTCAGGACTGAACCGTAATAAGGGGCTTTGCATAGCAATTATACATTTTTTGAAAATTAAAAATGTTAACAAAGAAAAAGGGATAGCAGAGAAGTTTTGAAGATAACCAAAGTCTTTTGAAGAATAAAAACATCAAGCCAGTTAATATTTGGTACGTTACAGAAGGAATACTGTCGCTGCAGCGTAAAAAAGATTCTTGGAACATAGTCTGTGTGGGCACAATCAGCTTAACTTTGTTTAAAACCCTCTGCTGTTATCATCTAGAGGCTTGTAATGATTCCCATGTCTTTGGACTGCCATGCGTGCTAAACTCTGAAACTACTGGTTTCTTTACGACAAAAAAAAAAGAAAAAAGAGAGAGAGAGAGAGAGAGAGAGAAAGAAAGAAAACATCCGCCTGTCTTTTTTATGAGAGAAAGTGTGAAACAATTTATCAAATACAATAAAAGAACACCACCACTCTACTCTCAAAACGAGTCGGTGGATTTAACTGCTCTGCGATTCCTTTATGTGAATTGGGAGCTGCCAGACGGACTCTGACAGCAGTGATATTTAATTACGTTGCCGGGCTTCTGAGCACGGAGACAGGAGGGGCTAAATCATTAAGGGGAATGTCCATAGTATTAGCCGTTCTCCAGACGGATCAGTTGAGGATAAGATCCCTAAAAAGCGAATATTATACCGTCAGAAAGACTCAGGGCGGTATCAGTATGCCAAGTAAAATGAGAAAGACATAAATTTGACTTCTGCCTCGTGTCTTTATGTCGCTGGGCGCTAGCTCTGTATTTTATTGCACGAAGTGCTATTTAAAGCTGTATGACCGCACAGTATTGGTCTTTTAGGCAGAATTATCTCAATTGTATGATTCATCCAAGGTCAGCATAGCCCTCAGTTAAAATAAAGTAAACTGAAGTAAACAAAAATTGTGTTTTTTAAGCTTTTAGTCCGGGGCTTTATCTTTAAAACAGATTTTTGTTAATGCCCTGCACTAACATATCTAATTTAACATCTCTTGAGCAAAGTCAAAATACGGCAGTTACATAAGTCCAGTGAATCGTTTGGTCTGGAGCTGAGGAACACGAAAGGGTATTAGACGGGGATATTCGATTAAGATATATTCCCACCACTTAGAGCAGTTTAGAGTTAGTGCAGAAATGACAACATTCTTATTCAATGAGTATATGGATGAATCAGTTTAACATTCTGTATTAAGACTGATAAATTACCAAGCAAACGAACACGAAGTATCAAAGCCTCTATCACCACTGGACTGACTTTATGAAGAGAGGGATATCTAATGTTGCTGTGAAATGTATGACATGAAAGCAGCCATGTGAAACTTACAACATGAGAGCGACCATGAAATTACAGTGAGTTTAAGCGACAAATGCGCTCCTGTAATTGTGTAGTTACAGTGACATCTCGTGGTAAAAGACCATAGTGAGTGTATGTTCATAAATCATGGGTCATTTTTCATATTAAACTGTTTGTGTCCGCGCATTACCACGACCCATTTTCATTTTATGTGTTGATTTATTTATTTTGCAAAACATTTTACAATTTTCGACCATACCCGCATTACTTACCGAGTCGTAATAGGAACTACAGTACGACTGTGCACTGGGGAACTAAATTGAGGATGCACCAATGAATCTCTTCCTTATTGGGGTAACGCGTCAGATTGACAACATAGGCACGAAGTACAAGGCCCTTATTCCGTCAAAAACACTCTTTTCGGTCATGTCTCAGTATGCTCTTAAAAGGTTAGCAGCAAACATACAAAAATTCAAAGGAGCAGTGAATTACCAGCCACTTTCGCGAAGCCCCGTTCTTCTGAAAACCTTTGAAAGGTATTCATCGGATGGTGTGAAGGACAACGTGAATAAACAGAAGTTTGACGAGTCTATACTCGAGTTCCTCGTATGCCCTCTATCAAAGAAACCTTTGAGGTAATGCGACTTTGATAAACTGACCTTTTCCGTTCTTATTAAATGGTCGTGCCACTTTGACCATTAATACGGATCATTCCTGCAACACAATGGGTTTCAAGTAACTGTCCTCCCAGCTATTTGATTGTTTTGGTGCAATGTAATTACTGTCGTGTTAGGTTGTCTAATTACATGTTTTACTCGACACAGATATCAAGAACAAACTAATGAACTGATCAACGAGGAACTTGGCATCGCCTACCCTATCATTGATGGAATTCCCAATATGATTCCACAGGACGCGAGACTGATTCAAAAGACGAAAGACGCGCCTGAAGAAACGACTCAGTCTTGAGGAAAATCTCAAATACTGTTTACTACAGGGACATTTTTTTCAGCTGAAACACAATGTTTTCCCTCTCCACTGTCACGGTGCTAGTCCCAGTAATATCTCTATGTGGACTTTTCTATTCTGCTAGCATGGATGAAAATTTTCCTCAGGGTTGTACCAGCACAAGCAGCGTGTGTTTTTATAGTCTGTTATTGCCTGTCACTATCCCTGTCTACGTGTTTTTCCACTTGTGGAAATGGATGGGAATCAAACTGTTCAGACATAATTAGGATACTGCTTCTGATGTAGGCTGATGACCTCTAATAAAAACTTGTGCAGCCACTGCAAGAAAAAAAAAAAACAACTCACATTTTATTTAAAAAATGATGGGCAACTATCAGAACAATAACGCTGTTGTAGAACAGTGAATATAACACACTATAACAGGCTAAGTAGTGTGTATTTGCAGTGTGACTATGTTTCAAACGGTAAGAGAATATAACAAAATGCTACACTACCACTAGACAAATTAGGAGTTTGTGGTTTGGACAAAGTGTCAGAGGTAGATAAACTCTGCTCAGTTCCATAAAGTTTTAAATGTCAAACAAAATACCTTAAGCAAACTTTTAAACATCTAATTTAAACATGAACATTGACTATGTTCCACTTTAATAAACCTACAGTGAAATGTCAGTAACTCTTTTTGGGTCCACTCTCGACACTTTCCCTGAATTTCATTAAGGGAGACAGAGGTTTTGGTGAATCTGCCTCCCCTTTCACCTTAAAGAAGAAGGACTCGTTCAGGCGAGTCTGGACAACCTTCTGTCGTGACAAATCCCCTTTGCTTCGTGAGAACGCATCGCCGTCCTCTTTCAGAACCGGGTTTGAAATCTTCTGATTGGTTTGTTGCAGGAGACAGTCCTCATCCACGGCGTGGATCCTCAGGTTCGGGTTAAGGTTTGGCGTCTCTCTCTTAGGCAGGCTCAAGTCGACCGGCTTCTTGGTACATTTTGTCGCAGCACACAGCAGGTGGAACCTAAGGGAGGTAGAGAGCTCTGTGGAGGTGAAGAAATTCTCTGTCTGGGTGGATGCCTCGACCATTGACCTGTGCAGGCGTGGCTCTTGTGAAATCATCCGCTCTTTTTGGTTAACACACTCAAAGAGGGGCTCAGCTACAGCATCAATAGGGCTCAGGCTACTGGGGAAATCTCTGTGTGAAATGGTGAAGGATTTCTGTGTGAGAAACAGGTCCTGACTGTTGAGATCATCGCTCGTGCCTTGTGATTCTTCTGGCTGGTTTTCTTTTACACACAACCTGGCACCAAAACAGAGTGCCGTGTCTCCTGATGTGTGTAATACTGCAGCTTTTGACATTTTCGGTTGACTCCATTCTGGTGACAGGTCAAAAACAACTCTCTTCTTCTTACGTGGTGGCTTATTCTTTGTCAACCTAGTGTTAAACTCACTTTGTTTCTCAGACAACAGAGGGCGAACACTGAACTTGTCTTCACCTTTATGCGCTGTGCAACTGGTTTTAGTGGGATGTTTGTGTTTTTGCGTTGCTAATGTGAGAAGGCTATCATCTTCTGCTTCCAGTGTTACCTCCACCTCCTTGTCCTTTCTTTTTTTCTTTTTCTTTATCTTGGGAATTTTCATAAAGTTGCTCGCTTCCCAGTTTTCAAGGCAGCAGTTTAACCCCTCGAGAGAAGTCTTCTTAGCCTTTTTCTTATTCTGTTTTCCCCCTTTTTGTTTCTTGGATGTCTTATGTTTGTTTTTTCGCTTCTTTGAGCTCTCAAAAACCTCTTCAGCGACGAGACAGTTTTCTCTCAGTCGTGTATTGTTCATTTTCCTTTAGAACAGAAAGTCAGAAGAAAGACATCAATGCACTTTACTGTGGTTGTCAAACCCATTTAATGAGCTGAAGGTGACTCAGGTTTATGGAAGCCAGGGAAAAGGAAACTTGAGCACAAAAGCCTTTATTTAGTCTTACTATCCACACATTACAGGCTATACAATCCTGTATTCTCAACGAGTTTAGCACAGCAATTACTTTAGTGAACAGTCTCTCGACTACTGATAGGCCTAACAAAACTTAATATATTCATTTGATATTTATCATTCTACCACTAGAGAGCTGGGGCTCCATCCCAGTAAGATCGACAAAAGGACGTTTATCGGTACCGTAGTTTCTTAACATTACACCAAAATTGTCTTTTCAATATTTTTTATACATTTGGGCCGTATGATTTGACTATATTCAAACACAATGTCTGTTATCCGAGACGATACAAAATTTTTCAAAAGGAATTTAACTTGACCCATCAAAGGGGTAGCAATCATGCTTCTAGCTGCGGCAATCCTTTCATGTAAAACCTTTAGCTAACAATCTGTTTTATTTAGGCTATTCAGCAACGGAGGGTAATACCGACCTTGGTAATTTCTAAATCAGCCAGTATGGCTCCAATAAGGCATTACTGTGGATATATGATCAAGACGACGAAAACAACTTCTTTTAAAATGATCTGAACCATCTGACAACGTAACACTTTTGAGATCGTATCTTCCGAAAATGCTCTGGCAGAGTGAACTCGATTAAGCGTGATATGCTAACTCTTTGAGATATCCACGCTACACCATTAAGGCATTTGACAGTTTTATGACAGTTTGAAAGCTATTTAAGACGACTAGTAGGGAAAATTGTATCATTTTCACTATGTTTCCGTTTACTCGTCAATTTAATGAAGTAAACCTACCTCCGGTGATACTTTTGTATCCTCTCTCGAATGTCTCCCCCTTAGTGACCCTTTTGGTGATATTTTTCGCGCACTTAACTTTATGCTAATAAATTTGCGCATGCCTGGAAACTGAGAGCGGGTGAGCCGATTGACGTAGCCTACCAATTTATAAAGTTGATTTTATGTATAGGCTATATATGCTGTGGTATATATTATCGATTAATTGTAGGCCATAGTTTACGCGATATTCTTTCAGGTCGTTACATAGTGGTTACACAATGGCAAATTACAAATGGCCATGGCATGGATGTTTCAGTAACACGTAATGATAAGTAAGACTGATGAATGTGTACTGTTTAACAGCCAGTATCACTGGGACTGATTAGAGGAGATTATGATGTTAGGTTACACGTACATTTTTTTAACAACAAAATGTAGACCTGCATTATGTGTTGTCCACACGCTGTTTTTGTATGAAATGGGCATAAAATGGCAGTATTTCAGTTTTTCTGATGTCTTGGCAAAAAAAGACATTTCATTTCCCGACTGATAATATTTTATGTACAAAACTCAATAAAGGCCTATCCGATTCTGTTACAATTAAGGAACTATCATATTGGCGGCATTGCAAATGTAAGAGCAACTACGAAAAATAAACCCCTCCTATACTGAAGCATTCTTACAATTTAATTAACAGTGTAGTTTTGCAGATTTTATTCTTTAGCGAAACAGTAACTCCATGTCTAATGCAGACTAGGAAAGGTCAGTATAATTCTGCGGTTAGTGTTAAATGCTAGATGCCTCACTGTACACGCCAAACGGTTTCTAAACTGATGAACATAACCTTGATGAACTTCCTCGCACCTAGTCACTCGCATGAATCACGGGTCTTGTTCACATCCGATGTCTGCGTTCTCTTTGCGTCACTGACATGGATTGCCGACAGCGTTCACTTGCTGGAAGCGCAATGCGTTTTTTCCTCCGCACAAAACGAGAGACCTGGCCCGCTTCCCCCTGTCGGTTCTTTATTGTGGGAAAAAGACTGCAAACGTCTTAGTGCTTAGTGATGTTGCCAACAATAGCCATGAATCGAAGTCAGGGTTCATTGAGAATATCGCCTGTGAATATGGTTGGCGCCGTTGGCCCCTGACTCTTAACAGCTGATGTTACGAAGGTGATGAATGTCTTTAGTCATCACGCAACGCTTTGAGACTCTCACTTAATTCTTTTCCGAACTTTTACAGTGCATTCTCTGCCCGTGACAAGGCTTAAAAACCGAGGGACTGGTAAATTTGCGAAGAATCCAGTAAGCTACGGCACCTTATTTTACCACTGTATAACATGTGTCGAAGTGGAGCAGTCGTTACTCACCTGTTTTACATTTGCCCTAAGCCCTGTGTCCTACTCAGAGTCTGAGGTAACAGATTTCAACATAAAAACGGTGTCTGTATTGTGAAAGCTGTTAATTTGAGTTTAACAGAGAAACTTTTATTGTGTATAAATGTTCACGAGATGTGTATCTTTTATAATAATAATAATGATGATGATGATAATAATGATAATAATAATAATGAGAGTACACGCTTATATAGAGCCCAGTCTCACTATTTATAGTCTCAAAGGGCTTTACATGTCCAAAATTATATTATCATTAAATCAAAATTATATTATCCATAAGTTCGAGAAAATAGATAAGTCTTTAGTTTAGTTTTAAAGGTATGAAAAGAGTTTAGCTTCCCAATGTCTGCTGGTAGACCATTCCAGAAGAAGGGAGAGCGGTAGGAAAAGGCATGGTAGCCAGTGGACTTCTTTTTAACTCTTGGAATGACTGATAGTCCAGAACCTTGGTTATAGGTTGTAATTAATTCGGACAGGTAGGACAGTGCAAGCCCAAATAGAATTTTATATGTCAATAAGAGGACCTTAAAATCTGTCCTTGCATGAATTGGGAGCCAGTGAAGGGAAGCCATGACAGGTGTAATGTGTTCAAACTTTCTTGTTCTGGTCAGGATTCTGGCAGCAGCATTCTGGACTCGCTGAAGACTTTTGGTACTAGAGGCAGGAAGTCCAGAGTACAGAACATTGCAGTAATCAAAGTCCATAAGTATATAACACCTGTCAGTTAAATTATAGAAGTGTTGATTACACAATGTAGTTCAGATAATAGACAGTGATACAGTTTGCCTTGATCAGAGGCAGACATTGGGTTGTATATGGTGTCAACATGAATAAGAGTTAGTTTGTGTGTCATCAAAAACATATTTACTTTCTTCTGGCGTACAAAAAAGAATTCATGCTCTTATAGGTATGTGGGCATCAGATGGTAAAAAAGGGCAGTAAACTCCTCTCAAATAAAGTCTCCTTTCCAGAGCAGAGGGTGAGATTTTTACTGAGGCAAACCTTCTAGTTTGATCTCTGTGATTTTAAATTGTCTTTGATTTGAGGAGTACTTGAAGAATGATGTTTCATATTGGTCAAATCATCTTAAAACTGAAAAGATTATGATCATTATGATGGCAGGATAGGAGCTCCTTTTGTAAGGAGCTCTTTTGTGTCGACTAATAACAGTTTTTCTCTCCAGACCTTTTTCTCTTTGATACCTCTCATACATAACTTGTAATATATTGTAATTAGTTTACAATTACTGTATGTTATTGTCTTTTCCAAGAAACAAAAGTCTGAAACGTTATTATGATGAATCGGATGCATAGGACATATATAGACATTGGACACCTCATTGGTTGTCAGATGGAACGGATGACAGAGAGACTCTCATCTGTTTTTCCACTCTTGATGCTCCATTCGCTTAAGCGCTACATTAATTCTGCCTGTAAACGTTCAACGCACTCAAGGGATTGGCTTTATCTGTGGATGTGCAGTGATGAATGTGTCAAACTGCCTATTTCTGGAAACCAACATCAGACCTTAAGTGTTAAAACACTTGGATACGGCCACAACCCTTTCAGAGTCTCTGCAGAGGGTCCGGATACAAAAAGCTGTAATTTATCCATCAGTGCCTCCGAACAAGTGGAGCCCTTGCTAATAAAAGGAGGTGCTAATCTGTTACCTTGTTAATGGTACTGCACATGATAATGTGATCATACCGTTGTGCTTACTGTCTTGCGGTAACCGGTCTGGCTTCCCTTGTGTACGTGAGCCATTTCTGCGGAGGCTGTGCCGATGTGAAGCGGACATTACGGCTCTGCCCAGATCCCCTCCGAATTAAGCAGAAGGTCAACATGCGTTCTCATGAAACACCCTCCATCAAAATTCTTTCCATTCATCTGCATTGTCTGGCTCTTCAGTGACTGCACTGTTACACAAGTGTGAAATTTCAGTAGCTCTAAAATGCATGTCATTGTGAAAGGAAGGTCTACTTTAAGTTATTCACAAGGTTCTGTCATTCAGGTTTCATGGATTTTTTTATGACATTAGAAATTTTTTTTTCACCTAACCACTTGATGGTACACACATACACACTCACAGCGGCTGTATCCACAGTGTGTGTGTGTGTGTGTGTGTATCCCTTTTCTACAAAACATCTGGGGAGACTGTTTGTTTCCGTAAAAAATGCTTAGAGCCGGGTGTCTCCATGATCTTTTGACAGCTCGCTGTCAGGTATGAAGGTGCTGAGATGATCCTAATGGGGCAGCCACTACCTGTTCCCCGTTTAACAGTCGACATGAAAGGCTTCAGCCCGTGACCGACCGCACACGCCAACTTCAACGGTACTTGTCTTCCCCTGAAATGGTCTGTGCAGCAGCACACGCTTCTCCTGTCATATAAACGTCAATCAGTCAAACATGTGAATGGGACGTGGGTGGTGTGTAACTCCTCTGTAGCCGTGAATTCGGATATGGGGGCCTGAAGAATGGTACCACAGAGGCCCCAGGATCCGACCTCCAGAGCAGAAACCTGGTATAGTGTGCCTCATGCAGTCATAACTGCTCTTCACAGATGTGCTGTCTGATTGGCCTTTCCGAGGTCGCCCACTCCACAACTTAAATGACCAAATGTAAATATCTCGATTTTGAACTGTGACGCCCATCTGAGTCAAAGGAAGCTGGATTCTGCAACGATATTCCCGTTAGAATAGTGTTATTCCTGACCATTCAGGCGTGAATCCTGCTCAAGTATGGCAATGGTATTCCGTCATTCTGATATCTGCACAGCAAGATGTTATTTACATTGCAGTCGGAAACTTCAGACAAACTTCGAAGACAGCACGTTTTCTTTTCATCAGCAAATATTGGCACCCATCCTCAATAAACAATCAGCGTCCACTTGGTTTTGTTGCGTCAGGTTATGATGTAAAATCAAGGCTGTTGAAATGAATATAGTATATAAATCCAGAAATGTCCCTCTTAAAAATGAATTCTCAATAAAGAAACATATAGTGCAAGTTCAGCCAAACCGACTGACCAATGTTGAAATGAATCGATGTTCGCAATTTGATCTATACCCTGATATGTTCTAATGTACAGACTAAAATTACATTGTGATCACATTGTTTATTTTAGACAGAGCTTAGGATGGAACAGCTAAACCTTGGTCTGTGTGAGGCCAGAGGCCATCAACTGTTGTTACAGTTGATTTGGCTCCAGTCACCATCTCTTTGTAGTGAAAAGTAAAATTATCCAGATTCTACAGTAAACAACAACGTAAACTTGGAAGCTATTGATCATACAGAATCAGGAGGTGAAGAAAATACAGACCATTAATCAACTATTAAGCTTTGTGTTTTCTGATTGGACAAACCAAGATACATTGCTTCAAGAAGGAAGAGAGGTGATTGGACAATTCTAGGAAAAAGGTGGTGGCCTTAAATACAACTTTGGTGTTTATAGTGTCAAAAACATAGTGGGTCAGGAATGAGTGCAACAAGCAACTGTTTCTTAGAATTCATTTCTTGATGAGATGGTCAACATACCAGAATTTTAGTCATGAGGGTTACAAAAAGACTGGTGGTAACAAATTGGTGTCAGCTTGTCAAGACTATATGATGCTATGGATAAGATTCAACCGGGCTGTATGTTTACTCAATGAGTTTCAATCCACAGTTTATTATTTTAAATGGCTACATATTTCTCAGAATGGTTGGCAAAAAATGAATATGAAAACTCATAGCCGTATGTCACCTGCTTGTACGAGTTCACAGTGAGTATCCAGTACCAGTCTGCTGCTTTACAGGGGCAAGTGACATAAGCTTCTTATTTTGGCTAATATGTTTTGCATTCAAATAACTTCATCTTGTAAACATTTTACAACCCAATAAACTCTTCAGAAAATCCAGAATAGGAACACTTCAATACCTATTATAGATTTAATTGTCACTAAATATAAAGACCGGCATGTTTTTTTTTTTTTACACCGTTCCTGCCATGGAGGTGTCAAGTGACCTTTGCTGATGGGCTTACTCGTGATTTTTCCCTTTAATCCCAGTTAAATTCCCATGCGCGTTGATGCCACATACCAGTAGTGACAAGGCTTGCATTGGTCAAACATGAGGTAATGAGAACTTCAGTTTTGGGGTTGAAAGGTCCCCCTCCCCCCAAACACACGGGGCTAAATACTGCCTGGAATTGTACAGACAAGGTTTAGGATCTCATGCAAAAGGGCAAAGGTCCATTTGTTTGGTGGGTGTCATCTAAACAGGCCATGCCTACTGCAGGCCATAATAGCACCAGGAGAAACCAGGATGGGGTCACCATCTGTAACACTCAGGCCTGCTTGACCATAAATCTTATAAACTTGGTATGTAAACAACTTTAATTGCTTGCCACCTATGAAATTTGTTTTACAGAATGCTTGTAAATCAGAGACTGAGTGCATCAACAGGTGCAACACGCAGAATCAAGTCTCAGCCAGGGTAGCATCTCCAGTCTGAGCGGCACTGGATTAGCTTTTGGGCATCTCAACAGGTTATTCCATTAAAACCCGGGTGTTAAGAGATGGTCTTTCTTGTCCTCAATGCCCAAAGATAATAAAAATTGCCAATGCCCATATGTAACACAACAGACGGCCACCTCTTTGACTGTTGTACTCTCATGTGAGTGGCGGTAAGCATTCTCCTTGCACTCAGAGAAACCCTAACCGCTCCACGAGGGAACATCTATAGGTCGGAGCTGTTTGGTTTCTGTCGAAGACGTATTCCCTGTGTCATGACATAGCCATTCCTCTTCCACATTTAGAAAACTTCCCTCATAGTTACCTAACACGTCATCGTACGCCCATAAAAGTAGGACAGAGTTGTCCACCCCCCATGGTGCCTCCAGGACACCTGTGGCCATAGCAGACAGAACTAAGGACCACCTGAGGGTGATGGTATAAGAGATAAGGCAACGATTTATTTATAAAATAGCCCCATTTTTAAAAATTCCTTATGTGGTGAATTATGGGGAAAAATCTTGGGGGTGGCAGTTAATCTGGCATTCCGAATGTTTTTACAACTGACAGAGTATACATTACTGAAAGACTAAAGAGCTTCAGCAAGTGTTTCAGGAAATGCTTAAAATGGATGAGATGATGTCATTGTCATAAAGGAAATCTAACTTTAAAACGCAAATGATGTAAGCCATCGGATCGCTTTAGCTTGGTCTTGATCATAAAATGTAAATGCAAAATATATTTTCATCCCTTTATTTAATCGCCATTTAGTTATCAGGGAATTAACACCAAACTGTTCAGTCGAGTTATTACACTTATGCATGCAGCAACTGAAGCAAATGAAAGGATACATCATAAATGGATTCGCAGTTGTAGCGTATTTCCCATCAGTATTGACTACAACTGCACAGCTGCATGTCCACGTTGGAAAGGCGCCATGTTGGAACAGGTATCTGTAGAAACGCCCCTGACTACCTTTGCTATTCGTTGAAATTACAACATTGACGTCATTGTTGGGTGGATGAACATCCTTGCACTCTGGTTCAAATGGCTGTGCCGCTTGACTTGTAATCGGCTGAAAATGGTTTCTAGTTTCCTAGGAAACACAATACGCGGCCAACTTCTGCTGTGCTATGTTTCCTTGCTGTTTACTTCTAAACTGCATCATGCACGTTGTGATATGAAAATTTTAGTTTTTGTCTTGTTAACAAAGATGTTGCATTTATTTTATTCAAGATAGTGAAGCGTCAGACAAATAAAAAGTGTAATTAATATGCGAAACATTGGGTTAATAATTTCTGCCTTATGATTTTTGAACTGAATTCACAGAGAGCTACGCATGTTTTTAATTACGACCTTCTGAGTGAATTACGAAGGCACAGTCGCAGTTTCCCATCAAGCTTTTATTTTAAATAAAGTTTATTTCCCCCTTAACTAAAGGCCGTTTAATGAATCTTTTTAAGATGTGATGCCCTTCATCACAGATGACTCGGGCGTCCTTTCTTGGAGCAGACAGGGCAAAAGTTCAAATTCAGGGGCAATTAGCGAAGTCCTACAGGAAAAGGTGCTGAAAGCTGAATTAGTCGGTGGGACGCGATGGTGTTTGTCATGCGCATGTCTATACCTATCATGGGAAGGGGGTGACATCAATGCCAATAATGAAGGCGGCTCATCAATGGACAGAGAGCTATAAAAGGAACTCCGGGAGACTTACACTAATCTTAACTGATAGGCTGATCTACACACTGGGTTTACACCCCTCCAGCAAGGAACCACACATCTCTGTATAACTTTTTCAGGGCAAGACTGGTCCTGTAGTGGTGAGTACAATTACTGTGAACTTCAGGTTACATTATGTTTTCTGTTATGTGTAAGAAAATAGCTCTGTAATATTACATTTTTTTTTGTCGCATTCGTTTACGTTTAAAAAGAATCTCGTAATTTTATGTAGAGTGTTGCAATGGAAGTTATTACTGTACAACTAAATATGTATGTATATCTTCACAGGTTATCAGCATGTCACCCATCAGACGGTTGGATAAAATTATTGCATTGTTTTCTCTCTGCATCTTATATCACTGTTTGCAGGTAGAAAGCAAGCCACTGAGGTCAGTTGAACTGATTGATGGGAATTATGGCATTCTGAACTTAATTTAAGAGATCTTAAGAATGGAATAAAAAAAAATCACACAAAGTGGTTCACCGACTTTCTTGTGTCTGTTGTTATCAGAAAACGTTCCGTTAGTGAAGTACAGCTAATGCACAACGTGGGGGAGCATAAA
Organism: Chanos chanos; assembly: GCF_902362185.1. NCBI lineage: Eukaryota > Metazoa > Chordata > Actinopteri > Gonorynchiformes > Chanidae > Chanos > Chanos chanos. The sequence goes on along the minus strand of NC_044495.1, from coordinate 39,328,682 downwards.
CACGTCCAGGAGAGACAGGACTGGCTCCAGATGAAGCTACGGGACATCCACACTGCCTCGCTGAGAAACAGTGGAGCAGATCGGGTGAGGACGCGGAGGCTCCTTCCAGAGGTCCTCCCGGAACTTGAAGACTTATCTCCAAGTGAAGTGGAATATGTTGTAAACTTTTTAGAAAAGCTTATGAATTCACAATCATAATGGATTCTCTTCACACTTTTATACTGGTTCGAAGTCGGAAACTATCGATAAGCCATAATTGATTTTTTTTCCACATGTGTTTGTTGTTATTTATCTTTTTTATTTAAAAAACTTGTATTTATTGTATGATACAAATATCAGACATCGCTTTCCGAGGAGGCCAAGCCATCCACATGTTTAACTTCACAGCCGCAAGCACTTTTATTTATTTATGAGTTCTGGGATCATGCCTATGATGAAAAAATGTGTATGTATTATGAGCAATAGAATAGTAGGACCAAACTATTTTCATGAAGAGAAAAATGAGAATTAAACAACTGAATTAGTGTTCTAGGCTATAGTAGGCTATGGTTTTCAGTTTACTGACAGCCCATTGTAAATGAACAAAACGTGTAATACATGCCTAACGGTCTCACACACACTTTTATAACGTTTTTACATTACTGCTCTTTTTTAATCAATGCATGTTCATTGTTTACTCAAACATGAAATAATGAAATGTTTGAAACATTTAGCTATAGACGTAATATTGCATTTTGCACTTTGATTTTAATGATCATCTCAATGTCGCCATTATAAAATTTTATTTCAAATGTACATTCGGAGTCCTATATATGTATCTCATTATTTTTTACCCAAAATATCACCGTTGACATTAAACAGCGAAGAGATTACAGCATCAGAGCAATGTGTGGCGCGCGCGCGCGCCTGTGTGTGTATGTTTAACATGCTTTGGCTGCTGGAATATCAAACAATCAAATATTAGCCACACATTTAAAGCTTTATGTTTACGTCCATCGTCCTCTTACAAATACATCTCTTTCTTGTTACATAGTATACTATTCTATATTTAAACCTCTCGTCCAGTGTAACAATCCTTGTATGGTACTTGCTGTTACAAAAAGTCACTCGCATCGCAGTTGAAAAGTTGATTGGGCACCTGCCTAGAGTGGTTGTTATGTTATCGTTCTGCGTATTCTCGCGATACAAGGATTAGCTACTGCCGTACTTTATCTGTTAAAGCCATAGGAAGTCACAATGTGTTGAACAAGGCCCGTTAGTTGCTGTGAAGGCAGTCAATCTTTTGGTCCGTTATTCCACGAATTTGGAGGCTCCGGTTAACAGGTGAGCGAGAAATTCTGTTTCATTCTGCTGACTGACTTTCTTGCCTCAACCTTGGTTTTAGCCTCTTTGGATCTTTTTTAGTTAAGCAACTAACTCATCAAGCGATATCCGGATAGCTAGCTAACTTTTAGGAATCAGCTTTTTACGTTTTTATTTATGTGTATGGAAAGAATTATGTCTCTGATTGAAATGAGGGGAAAAAAGAGAGGAAAAAAGAAACAGCAGCGTTCCGTTTTGCAACTAAGTTCGTTAGCTATTTAGCATAACTTCCGAGCCTCAAACTGACATCCTCACCAGTCTACCATTTAACTTACATAGCAACGTTATGAAATATATTGAAAACCGATGTGCGCGACTTCAGTGAGTTTAAGCGAGCGAACAGTTAGTGTAACTGGCATTTTGCCTATGCACTCCTGAGCAGAACCCTTTTGTCCTAGCAGCGAACAATCAGTCTAAAAGACTTACTTAGCGAGCTGTTAATCTGAAATACTACACAATGTGTACACACCAACACGACATATAAACCGAAAACTGACGCATATGGGGGTATGGACAGACTTTCCTTTTTAAGTTGTGACACCAAAACATTTCAAATGTGTGAACTTCTTTCATACGGTCTTGTACTGACTTTAGGTAAGAATGGTTGAACCTTGCTCACTGTAGACGTAAGAAAACCTCACAGATGAAGGAAGAGGTTACAGTTTCGTAACCCCAGCTCTGATAGTAACTAAACGAATGCATAAGCAGTCTCTCACTTAATAACGAGGCTGTATAACTGTCATTTTGTTTGTTCTATTAGACTCCTTTTGAAATCTTGTCACTTGACTGCAGATATTTTGTTCATTTTTCACATTGTGTATGTCTTCCCAGATAATTGTATATGTGAAATTGTGTAAACATATATGAGCCCATCAGTGTCAACCTGGATAGTAAAACAAAGCCACACATTCTAATAAAGGTGTGTTTTGTCGACAGGAGTGGATTTCTGAAGGCAAAGTCACTGAGCTCATTTCAATGCAACTGTGATGGCTGCTTGTTCCTCTTCATATGACAGCAACTCCAGTGATACCGAAAACTGCGAACAAAGGACGACCGGTCGGCCCCGCAGACTTTACAGATACTCCATGTAAGTAAACAAACCAGACAAGTGTCAGACACTTCCCCTGTAATTTTGTTGCACCAAAATTGGCTGGCAGTGTCCACCAAAAGATAACCCACTTTGTGCTGGAAAGACAGTGGAGAAGTGTAATCATTCACATGTTTGGAACTGCAACCATGGATTGAATGCATGTTGGTGCCAGCCTCAGATGAAAATGGTGAGTCATATTTCAGAAAAGATTCATTTGTAAAAGTAAATGAATCCCTGAAAAATGTAAAAATTGAAACTTAGAACTCATTAAATGAACTGGTACCTGATCAGCAGAAAAGTCTGTCGCATCTTCAGAGTTTGTTGTCCCCAGTTTGCTGATCTAAACTTCATTATGAGTTATGGGTTTCAGGGATGACAGCAGCATGGCTGCTGTATGTGGACAATTATGGCATGCATTGCTCATCATTTTGTATGATTTAGGGTAGCACTGTCTGCACATTTCCATAAAGAATGTGCAAATGTGCTCCAGTGTTCCTTTAGAATCTTTTGGTAATCAGAATGTAACATGCTCTTCTGCTCAAGTAGTTGTTGCACGGAACGTAATGAGTGAATCAAAGACAGTCATTAGACAGTCAGGTCACTGATGGGGTTTTGGTTGCAGATGGAGCTTAATCACTGGTTGCCTATTCTTGAACAGTTGTTAAAACTAAGTGTTTATCAGATAAAGCGACTGTGTGAGGACGCATGTAGAAGCCAAACTGTACTAAACAACAAATGACAAAGGAGAAGTTGTATGTTGCCGATTTGGACCAGCTCAAGTGCCCGGATAAAACGGAACATTCTCTGTCACGCTTAGCTGGTGATGGGCAGTTGTCTTTCTGTAAAAGTGTTAGATACGCAGGCTTTGGTTTCAGACCTATGCAAACACTTGAGTTCCAGTAAAGGGAGGACCCAAAGACTCTCTGAGTGTTAATGGTAGTTTGATTAGGGCCTGAATGGAATCCTGCAGGAGTGTGTCACCTGGAGAGAGCAGTGCCTACCATAATGGGTTAAACTGACAGATATGTCTGTCCACAAAGCTTTACCCTCTTTGGCATCTAGAAACGTTAGCACCACCTGCTGACCAGCTTTCAAGATACATTCACACTAACACACGCACACACACAAAGGCACTAACACACATACACATGTACTGGAAAAAAGAACAATAAAATAAATAAATGTCTCTTCAAAGACAATGAGATGTGATGCGGTAGAGAAGCCTAATGGTACTATTTAAATATTACAATTCTGCAACGACAGAAGCACTGTGCACCAGCTCTTGTTTCTAAATGTAAATTAAACCCTCAGTCTAAAAGATTTCCTGTCATCCCAGAAATCTTCATTTTCAGTTAACTATATGTACATATATGATTACATTTGCTTAACTCCAGTTTTGCCCCTCAGTTTTTCACAATGTGAGACTGATTTTTCTTCATCTACAGTTGACGTTTTTATTAATATTTTGTCTTAAAACAATTACTTGAAAATTCTCATAGTATACTGTGTTTCACTCAGTTATTGTAGCGCGCGCCCCACAAAATGGCTGTGCAGATGAGCTCATGGCAGATGGCCAATCTATTTCTCCATTCACGGTGATTTTCTCCCTCCGCCTGCCACATTCCTTATTTATCAGCCCAGTCTCGTCGCGCGCTATTATGCGAAACTGAAGGAGAAAAACTACAGTATCAGGCGATCGAAGGGGTCGGACTACGTCAACAAGGCTGCTCTGCGTGTCACAGTCGCGTAAAAGGCAAACCAGCCATTCATCTCTATTCGCCTCCGCCAGATTACTATGCTGCTCAAAGACCCTTGCTTTGGTTTCTACCGATGTTATCGAGAGTGTGGTTTGGAAATCGAGTTACGGGCTGTATTCACAGCTAGCAAGTTGACTGAGAGTCTTCGAAATATGCTGAAGTTTGAAAGTAATGCCCAAGGATGCTAAGCCGGTTGGCAAGCCTTCATTGTGTGAAGGAGCGCAAGTCCTTTGTGCGTTCATCCCTCAGCTTCTTCCGTGCTGCTTTGTCTTTAATTTGCCGAGCGAGACAGACGGGTAGGTGTGTTTGTCGCTTCTATAGTGTTTGAAAACAAAAGACGTTCTGTTTTTTAATTCTATAAATGAATTACACGCGCTACCTCAACGTTTTTCCTTTAATAATTTTATGTGCATTTTATCGTACTTGAGTAGATTATACATTAAAACGTCGGTTACTGGAAATAATAAAGTACAATTTTAAAATGTAAATCAGTCGTATGAAATCATTTTTTTATTAGTGATTCGTGTGTTCGGCATCCCTGTAGCGCGTGATGGTAAAGTGCATCGAGTCTGGGCTAACCTCTACACCAGTGCAGAGCTACTGTTTAACGTGAGAGCAGCCGTGTCAGCAGTCCACTGAATTATTAATGAAACTTTCTCTTTAAGTAACATTGCGCATTTCCTCAGTCAATTTTTCGGAAAAAATGCACGAGAGATGTCGGGGATTTATGACGATTATTCTGTTTTGTAGAAACAGACGTTCTAGTGACTGTACTACAGGGTTTCTGTCTCCTTAGGACTCTGTGGCACTCCACATTATAGTGTAGACTGATACAAAGGAGAACAAAGGGTTATGTTTTTCCTAATTTTTTAAAAAACGTTTCTTTAGTCGTTCGATTGATTGAAAAACAAACGTGATTGTAAAATGACCTTTCAAATCAGGATCCACTTTAGAATAAATGCAATACTATATGAAGCTACTGAACGGTTTGTTCTGTAGCAATGAGTAAGACTTAAATAGGTGTAGTAAAGAAACAGTACACTGGAGGGTAGGTTTAAAGAGTGGCACAAGTGTATGTGGACTTTCAAATGAATTTAATTTTAAGAGCAAGGCATGGGCAGCCGAAGGTTTAAAGTGAGTTAACGCTGCTCTACTTGTTTTATATTTAGAGAGAGGGCCATACAGAAAATCTCTGTGCTGTACATATGTTTCTGAGGGAGAATTTTGTCATAGGTTCTGTTGTGGATTTATTGCAGCTTTTTGAATGACAGCTGTCTGTCAAAACAGCGTAAAAAACGGTTGGCCACTTAACTTAAAGTCCCGTAGGTTAAGCAAATAGATTTAAGCTCGCGCTGACTGATGTCCTTATGCTTTGGTTGGCTAATGGGGTTACTTGGCTCTTGGCTGATACAGTAATGAGAGGCAAAGTGAGCCAAGCACTTTAGCTAGCGCAAGGTCTTTCACTTCCAATTCAAAGAGCTCCCATCCTGTTGTATTCATCATTCATTCAACCAGCAGAGAATCCTGACCGTGTGCATGCTCCGCTGCCTCTTGCTTTGAAGGGGGGTGCTGTTAAAAGGCGGACGTTGCCGTCTGAGAGGACGGCATTCGCTGTTGTTTATCGCATAATTTTGCCGTCTCTTTCCGCGAATCTGTCTTGTGCTTTGTGCTGTACTTTGAGTAAGCTTGGCCCATTTCCTCGACGGTTGCTTAACTCCTTCTGACATAATAGAATTTTAGAGGTGACCTTAGAGATCGCTGTCAGAACATTAGAATTTTACATCATAATGAGACTGCCCTCTTAGATTCCTTGATTTTATTATGATGGTGAGTAATTGTCCACATTGGTCACCTCCGTGATGCCTTTTAAACTATGAAAATGAACTAAATGTATTTTATGTGGGCAATTTCCCAGCAGAGCAGTCTCATGCATGAACACGGTCGACACTTACTGTCATTTATCTAAATTTGTTCTGTTCTAAAATTTGCATCGTTTTTCATTGTGGGATTGTTCTGTGGCTTTTCATTGACTGCTTTCATTCACTGCACTACCCAGCAGACACAGGTCTCATACCATAGAGTTCATCTGAGTGTACTGCAGGCTTTTGCTGAGTTGTCGTGGCTGCGGAGCTGCACTCAAATGACTCTTCTCGCAGCTCCCCGCTCACGTGTCTGTCTGGCCCTTTTATTCCTCTCTCTCCGCGCAGAGCCCAGTCACGCGTGTCTCCACTGGAGGCCCAACTGGAGAAGATGAGCCTGCATGGAGCCGGCAGAGGGCTGGACCGGTCCCATGACCGCCGGCGTTCCGCCGACCGCTCCCGGGACTCCTCCCACGAGAGGGGAGATGGCCAGCTGACCCCCTGCATCAGGAATGTCACCTCTCCCACCCGTCAACAGCTCGGAGGTGAGCTCCGTCAGTCCACGCGGCTCAGTTTACTAGTCATCCGTCATGCAGTCAGTGTACTTATGACTCCACTGCTGTGTTTGTAATGTGACCTGTAATGCCGTTAGACATGTAACTGTAATGTGAATGCGATTAGATCTGAGTTTAAGTTACGTTTTTACAGTGGTTATATCTGATAAGAGGGTCCAAAGAAGTGACTGGTCAAGTCAAAGGAGTGATTAATAATAATAATAAAAAAATGCATGTTTAACATTGTTTTTATGATTGATTATATATAGAGATTTATAATTAGATTGTTGGACTTTTTAATATGTGTGATGCTTATACAATTTTAAGAGACTACCCATTTTACCACCAGTGGATTGGTAAGGTTTCACAACCCCATGATATCTGGGGGTTATGGAGGGATTTCCATATTTCTTAAAAACAAACACACAGACAAACCAGCAAACAGAAACTCTTTATTTACCGGTGTTTGTTTATTGCTTTCAGACCGAGACAGAGAAGCTGATTCTTTGTCTAGGTCGACCAGTCCCAGGTCACGGAAATCCTGTCCCTCTACGGTCCGTCTGACATGTCATGATGCCCACGGTAAAGGGCACGGCACAGCTGACGCCACCTACGTCTACGAAAATGCCAAGGAGGGCAACCGCACCATCAGGTCGTCGGAAAGGGTCACGCTCATCGTGGACAACACACGCTTTGTGGTCGACCCGTGTATCTTCACCGCTCAACCCAACACGATGCTGGGCAGGTAGGACTTGACTCAGCTCTCAGGTGTCTCAGGTCTCCGCCTCTGCCTTCTGTTCTGAGAAGGTCTAAACTCTGAACGTCAGGTGCTTAAGGAATTCATTTGACGGTGAAATAGCTGAAGTTCATGTATGGGTTATGGCGTGAACGACCTGATTTCCAGTGTTGTGGGTGTTTGCCTTACAGAATGTTTGGGTCTGGAAGGGAATATAATTTCACTCGACCCAATGAAAAGGGAGAGTTCGAGGTCGCCGAGGGCATCAGCTCCACCGTGTTCAGAGCCATCTTGGTGAGTACATTTAAAATGAATAAATAAATAAGGAGAGGGTTTTAAATATCCCTGTGGAGAGACTTTAAATGTATCAATTCACCGTTGGATTGAGCTGCAAAAAATCGAAAGATCCTGACTTAAGCAAAAAACTGCTTATGGTTGCAGATGTACTGCACAAAGTTGTGGATGTAGCCAAGCATTGAAGAGAAGTAAAGATATTGCTCTCAATTTGTAACTGTCATGATCATTTGGGGAGATTTATTTGAGTGCATTCTTACATTTGTGTCCATTGTAGCTTGTCGTCTTCTCTGGGCATCAGTTATCATTTGTCATTTGTTAAAAAAAGTGACATTTTTTTAAGGCAGAACCTGTGCGCATCATGAAGATTTTGCCAAATTCTATGTAATAGCCACACACAAGGTGATTAGAAAAAAAACTGCCAGAGATTGTTTAAAAGAAAGTTGATGTTAAGACTTCATTATAATTTGAGAGGAGATTGGTTGTCTAGCTTCACTGTAAAGGAAACAGGAAACAGCTCTTCCCAGATGTGCTTGTAGAATACGTTTCAGTAAATGGTTCTTTTCACTGAGCTGGACTAGGACTGCAGCCAGAGACTGGGGTGTGTAAGGCTCTCCTGCCTCGACCTGTTCTCTTAGCAACCGGAAATGGAGCTCTTACGTCGTAATCCGCAAGAATCTAGTTTTAGGCCGTGAACCTTGTGCAGGGTATGAAATGAAAATTTAGCTTTTTTTTTTTTATGAGGACACAGGGTCGGTGGTTTTGATGTGTAAGTTTGTTCTCCGTGTTTTGTAGGAAAATGATATTTTTCAATCTCAGAGGATTTCACAATTTCTGAAACTCCGTCAGAACACAGCTCGAATGTTAATGCACCGGCACTTTTGATAGGTTCAGTGACATTGCTGCCTCTTGTTAGTGAGTGAATGGTGTGTTAATGACACACACAGGTGTGAGTTTCTAGAAAACAAAGTACTGTGTTTATTAGTTTTGGACTCTTTTTCAGGGGTACATTTTCTTTAAGCTTTGAACCAACTGAAGTCGTTGTGACTTGAGTTAAACTGAAGGTTAAATAGAGGTCAAACTCAAATTGGCTTAGTTTGAGTTTTTTTCCTGACTGGCCCATGGCACAGAGCTGAAGATGCAGATTTGTACAAGTCTTTAAAAATGCAAGAAATGAGCTTCATAAGACAAAGACTGGACTGATTTTAAGGTTTTAATTGAGTTACACGGGATGTAAGAGTCCTGTGATAACAGTCAGCATATATCTTAATGGAGGTACATTTCGTTGTTAGAACAGCAAACAAGTATTGGCACTGAATTGCTGTGTCTGTTTTTATTCCGCACATTTATGGAACATGTACGTTGTAGATGAGGAGAAATGTGGGAGTGTGGATAATCTGTTTGGCTATGACGTAACTCAGCTTTTCAAGGATCAGCTATTAATGCTCTACAACACGCTAGCGTTTTCATTTCCGCGCCTGTTTGCCTCATCGCTGCACGTTAGTCTCCAGAGACACAGAGCAGGACAATAACAAGGTAATTATGCAGGTCTGCTAGTCTGATCGCCTCTGGGCAACAGCGTCTTGCCTTCCCAGTCTGTGCGTCTGCGAGGAACTGCATCTGATCCTGTCTTCTCTTACAGCAGGCAGACCCAAAATCATAAGATTCATAACCCAGCTTTGCTTTACACCAGTAGCGATGAATCTGGGCATGTTATATTTTTGAGATATTTCAGCGAGAGGTGTGAAATGTTTCCGGCTTTTATCAGATATACTTCTGTGGGTAATGTAAACAGAACTGAGTTGTGGCTGCGTGAGGACTAATGCAGAGGAGAAAACCGGGACAGTCAGTGTTTGTGTAGCTCTTCTGAAGAGGCTTTTGGCATTATTGAATTTGGCGGGGAGGAAGGGGGGAGGGTTATGTTGTGCTGAGTGCCCCGGTGTCCTTTTCAAAATGCTCTGTATACTTGTACTGATGTCCACGTTTGACTGGTTTCAAATGAAAGTGTGAGTGTTGAGGGGGGAGAGGGAAAGGGGGAAGGTCTTGACGTCGAAGCCATTTGCAGTCGTAGGAGGGCTGTGCTCGCCCAGCCGAATCGGTAATGGCCGACTGTTTGTGTTTTTTTTTTTTTCTCTCCTCCCCTCCTCGTAAATGGCAGGATTATTACAAATCAGGGATAATCCGCTGCCCAGACGGCATCTCCATCCCCGAGCTGAGGGAGGCATGTGACTACCTTTGCATCTCGTTCGACTACAGCACCATCAAGTGCAGAGACCTGAGTGAGTACCGTCGCTGCGTCTCCTCTTGCTTTTCCTCTCTCATTAGCATGCACTGCAGCTCAGACAGTGGCTTTAGGATGCAGACGCTTAACCCTGATTTTGCATGTGTGCATGCTGTGTATTTGTGTGTGTGCTGTGTGTGTGTGTAAAATAAATCAGCATTTGGTGAGAGTGAGAGCTGCACAAGTAGGTCAACAGGATGTCTGGTGTGATTGCTTCTTAAGATCTAGGTCACCAGCTCTAGCCGCCATTGATTGTCAATTGTGGACCTAAAATTGTGCCTGTCTGCATGAGTGTGTGTGTGTGTGTGTGTGTGTGTGTCCTTAGATGACAGTGTATATCAGCGTATAAAAACGAAGTGTGCGTAGATCATTCGTGAAGACAAATCTAAAGTGATGAGTTGGGGGGGAAAAAAAAACGTGACCGGTCCTCTCCCTCGTCCCCACGCGCAGGCGCACTCATGCACGAGCTTTCAAACGACGGCGCTCGCAGGCAGTTTGAGTCTTACCTGGAGGAGATGGTGTTGCCGCTGATGGTGGCCAGCGCTCAGAGCGGAGAGCGGGAGTGTCACGTGGTGGTGCTGACAGACGACGACGTGGTGGACTGGGATGAGGAGTACCCGCCGCAGATGGGAGAGGAGTACTCACAGAGTCAGTGCATCTTCCTGCCTCTGTCTTTGGAGGTTTATTCTCATACCTGAACAAGACTCGCAGTCACGGCGCTCCAGGGAATATCGTATTTCTCCGACTTATTGAGTCAGTGTTCTCTAATGACTCTCTCTCTCTCTCTCTCTCTCTCTCTCTCTCTGTTTTTTTATCCCTCACAGTAATATACAGCACAAAACTCTATCGCTTCTTCAAATACATTGAAAACCGAGACGTGGCGAAGTCTGTGTTAAAGGAGAGAGGTCTGAAGAAGATCAGATTAGGCATTGAAGGTAGGAGCCTGCAGGCCTTTAATAGGGCTGGTTTGGGCCCTGGACTTTAATCAGATTTCAGTTGGTTAATCAGATTTTTCTGTATGATTTATTTATTTATTTTCCTTCTTTATGGTAAGTAAATCCTATATGTTAGAGAAACTTAAATTGCCTTTTTTACCTTTTTTTATGGTTATCTTTGGTATTGTTTTATTTGTTGCATTTTAGTTATTTAAATGGTCATATTTCTGAATCCTCAGAGCTTAGGACTGTTCTTATGCCTTGAGTGTGAGGAGTAATGTTCATATCCAAGGTCACATTGCCATGCTGCATATTTTACCTATGGTAACCTTGTGTGTGTGTTCTCTCTCGTTCTGTGGCGTTGCCCCTGCAGGTTATCCCACCTACAAAGAGAAAGTGAAGAAGCGTCCCGGAGGTCGGCCAGAGGTCATTTACAACTACGTTCAGAGACCCTTCATCCGCATGTCCTGGGAGAAGGAGGAGGGAAAAAGCAGACACGTGGACTTTCAGTGCGTGAAGAGCAAATCCATTACAAACTTGGCCGCGGCCGCTGCCGACATTCCCCAGGACCAGCTGGTGGTGATGCATCCGGGACCACAGGTGGATGAACTGGACAGTCTCCCGAACCACCAACACCATCCTAACCACCATCACAGCACACCTCCCAGTCACGTGTACGAACCAGAACCAGAGTCTCCATCGCCGGCACTCTGACTCCTCCACCTCTACCTTCACCTCCTCCTGTTCTTCTTCTGATCTCTCACACCTAAACACCAAGCACTGCTGTGAGGAGCAAGCCTGGCAGCCCAAACCACGTTGCCTTTGTTACCTCCTCAAGCACCTTCAAGCCTCAAAAGACCAATTCTGCCAGACAAGCCGAGGGGCAGAGAGCACACCACACACTTGCCTTCTTTCTTTCTGTCTTTCTTTCTTTTTTTTCCAACCCAAGTATGGGTTTACTTCATTTTTACTTTGTGTGACCTTGTGAGTTTTTTTTTTTTCCTTGAGGAAGGGAGAAATAAAGGGTGAGAGACTCTTGAATAGGTCAGTGTTTTCCAGTCTGCTCTTCCTCAGGTACTTCCTCCATCGTTTGCTTAATTTCAAACTAAACCGTGAAGAACCCTCTTTTTATAGAATTAGAAATCCCAATGTTGATTAAAACACATCAAACAGGAAATAGATGTCTTGGGGGGGGGGGGGGTTGGGTTGTAACTGAAGAACAGCCTGTGAAACACTGAGTTAAAGAAGATAATGTTTGGGTTCTGTGGTGCTGCATTGTGGGTAGATTACAGTGTGTGCTGGGATTGGGAGAGAATGGAGACAAATACTGCAGCAGTGGAGTGCCTCACGATGCTGTAAAAGCTATACATTAACACACATGACAGCAGAATACATGTACACGACAGGTCCGTCACAGCTAATGCCAGATCCACTCTCTTGCATGTCTTGATTGACAGTCCGTTGCTACGGCTACAGGATCACACCCAGATGTTTTTGGACATACCACCCTTTTGACCAGCTTAAGTTTACAGCTTGACAATGTCATTTCAATGGAAATGTTAGTCTGTTTGCTACTGTGAGGTCACAGAGAGACAATGCCCTGATGATTCTGTGATGTGATAATTTATGCTTCAGAGAGGGTGGAGACAGATAATAGAATCGTATGATGTCAGGGTTTTTTTTGTCCTTGCTTTTGCACAATGTATTTTCAATTTGTGTATGTTTTGTCTGTTTTTTTTTTAAACGTAAATATAAAAAATGTGAAATGCGAGTAGAGTAAGGTGTTATTTAAGGACTGTTCTGGAAATGCATACTCTCAGCGGTCACCTATGAGTCATCTGTTTTTAAAAGGCTGCTCACACCTAAATAAAACAGCGCAGGTAACAATAAATTATTCTCTCAGACAAAGCTAAAATAATACTTCACCTGAAATGAGCTTAAACCCAGTGTCTCTTAACTTCCAACTGGGTTTTGAGAAGGAAACTGTGATTTCTCTCTCCCCCTCTCTGTTGTGAGGGAGAACGCTTTCCGTTCTCTTGCGTTTCGCTGTTTCTAGGTTTGTGCCACTGGATGGCAACGTATGATAAAAATATCTCAGCTCTGGACCAATGAAGAGCCAAGAACGGAACCATCAGGTCAGGATGCGATAAAGAGGCATTGGCCATGTCACTCCGTGACTCATAGTTGCGAAATATGACTCAGTTCTCTAGTTTGATTAAGCGACACCCCTGGTACCTGCTCATCTACAATTTAAACTCATTTTGCAGGTTTGAAGGTTGAATTCATTTTCAACTTTCAGATGTTATTTGGATGTCTAATAATGTTAAAGGCAAGAGAAAACAAATACTTTAATTTTTAAAAATATCTCACTGGTGATACAGTACATTTTACCATATATATATATTTTGCATAAAGAAATCATACATGATGGGTACATTACAAGGTTGTTACAATCTGCATATGGAATATTTAAACACTGAAACCACTTGTAGTGTAAAAACAATAAAACACCACCAAAAAAGATATATATATTTATATATATTTATATTTACTTTTTCTTTTTAAGATATTGTGGGATGACACAGGTAGACAGAGAAAACCCAGCAGGTTTTAACTTGTATTCTGTTCATGGAAGTGTCTCCATCCAACAGCAGGGGGTGTTGGTTTGTGTGGACCAGACCATGTGTGCTTTTCGGAGGGGGAGGGGAAGGGGGCGGGGGTCGAGGGGGGTCCTCCTATGTTTTTGAAACAGCAGCTCTGTGGCTTTTCCAGCGCTCCTCTTTCTGCCTAGGAGCAGTGCCTTGCACGACCCACTAATCTGGCTCCCTAAGGCTTAGAGGAAAGAGAAAAAAGAAAGAAAAACGGTGGCCGGAGAGGCCTCCTAGTTAAGCGTTGACCTCTGGGGCAGTCCGGAGGCCCGTAAGAATAGCCTCATAAAGGCCAGGGCAGGTCGCTGAAGTCCACGGGTCCACCCAGGCCGGCATCGGCCTCCAGCAGGCTCATAATCACGGCCATGGCAGCTTCATCATTACTAGGGCTGCTGGAACCAGGTTCTTCCATGATATCAATACTCAGGTGGGAATTATCACCTAGAGGGAGTTAGTCATACCATCAGCAATATACAAATGCGGTCGTGTTTAAGAATAAAAGAAGAAGAAAAAACAAGAAATAAAACAGTTCCTTCGTGCAGATGTAAGGGTATGATACGCGTCATGTAAATCATATAAATTTATGAGTCAAAATGCATTGATTACAGTATATCTGATGAGGAGACCATAGTAACTCACTCATGATGGAGTTATTGGAGTCAAGGTAGCCTATTGAGTCTGGTCCCGCAGATGGTAGATCTGGAGTTCCTCCGTTCTGAATCTGGAAAACCAAAAACACCAGCAGCTCACCGTTATTTTGCTCTCCTCTGACCGATAACAAAAAAAATCAAATGTGATTTAGCAGTTTATGGAGCCTGACAGAGCGAAATGTGCTTTCAAAACTGACGTCTAAACAAATCTGATCAGATCTGATGACTGAAAATGCCACCTGCCTGTCTCTGATTAACTGATGTTTACAAACAGACTGTTTTTCATTAAAAGGGCCACGTGGCCACGCCATGCGGCGGCGTGTCAGAGTGAACGAGGGGCACTTCCTGTCATACCTTCTTGCCTCCGGGGGAGCAGGTGTCCGGGGGCGGCGTGCTTGTGATGTTCAGTGGACTGGAGCTGCAGCTGGATGGAGAAGATCCTCGAATCCTGTCCGAGAAAGAACGGGAAACGCACGCGAGAGATTTATTCGACGTGCAAACCTCAGGCTATATTCTGAATGACCGATAATCAATTCTTATACGATTAAGATTTAGTAAAAAAGCCCCCAAAAAACAACAATGTCAAATGAGAAGTACAGCCATTAAACTGAATGCTTTAGCTGATGACACAGAACAGAAAAGGTCACCATAACCACAGGGCAGACGGTACAATGGCCGTGACTCAGTATCATATAAACAAGCCTGTGGTGTGACATTTATCTCCAGGTCAATACGAGTGTTATCACGGCTGGGGGGAGGAGTTTGAAATCATTACTCTAAATGATTCATGACTCTTCGTCTCCTCTAACGGGCTGTTTGTTTGCTTGCCTCCCTCACCTCTGAATCTCCAGCATCTCCTCCGCGATCATGCGTCCGATCTTGCCTGCCCCGGCGCGGGTTCCGCCTGGTATGCCTGGGACGGTCTGAAGAGCCCTCTTCCCTCCGCCTGCAATCCCGTGCACACACAGACACACACAATTATTCTATCTAACTCTGTACACAATTTTTACTTTTAAGGTCATTTCAGATTCATTACATGTACCCTGCATGATTTTTTTTTTTTTTTTTGCTTTACAATTTGAGCGTTGTGTCAAATGAATGAACTACACGAAACAATTCACACATCTACATAGGCTGTACACAGATATGTACATGTAACATCACGCTCGCATTCATTTGCATGGCAGTGGCAAAAGAGGATTTGTTAAATGTGTTAGATGTGTTTTGGGTAAACTGCAGGGGAGGGGTCTCACCGTCTCCTGTGGCCAGAGCACTGTCCATACTCTGGGGAGAGGCAGCGGACTGAGGATAACTAGGGTCTGCTCCGTCAAGCACGCTGCTCCTGAGAGAGAGAGAGAACCATCTCCATTTACACTGCATTGCCAACGTCATCAAATTCACTCTTACTCAGCCATAAAGTAACATGAGTAAATGCACTCAGTCCTGGGCTCTGAAATGTTAAGTAAATATTAGACTGTCTGAGAGCTATGTTATAAAAGCTGGGCGATGAAAGCTATTCTAACTCTGTGTGGGCCACAAACAAGCAGATACAGACAGGAATTTTTTTCCAAAGACTCAGCAAAGCATCCTTTCTCTACTCCAATCCAACGGACCCTTTATATAATAGCACATATAATAGTAAACATATATAATAGTAAACCCTCTAATCCTGACACTTTCACATCACACACAACCTGCCCTGTACTGATCATGAGCATACAAAGGTTTGTGATGCAACTTACGAGACCACCGTGTTTGTCGAGACGATGTATTCCACCTCTTTGGTCCAAGGATTCATGAAACTGAACCAACGGCTCCTCAGAGTGATAAAGGAGCCGTCTTTGATTTTGAATTTGTAACAGTTTGTGTTGATCTTTTCTCTCATCTGTAGAACTGTAAAAACAGACAACGCCCAAAATTCACTCAGGACAAACTGCACCCCATCTCTGCCTCGCACATGAATTTGAAACTTCACAGAACATAAAATTTAAATTTGTTAATTGAATCTAAATTAGAATCTAGAAATTATAAAGTAGAATCTAAATGTTACCCTGAAACATAGGTATGATTAAAATTAGAGAAGGTCATTTACTTATTTTTTGTGAGGAAACAAGGATAACATAAAAATAAAAACCTAAAACTAAAACGAAAAAAAAAGAAAAAAGAAGAACTCAAAACCTTGTCTGTGGCATTCTGCCAGATGTCCGATATCATCCTGATGGAAGTATTCATAGAACGACGTACCCAGGAGCTCCTGAGGTAAATAGGCCAGGATAGCGGTCGCCCTGAACGCAGAGAACAGATTGAAAGTGCATTTAGTTGTACATCACAGCCTTTCTGACACGGGAGGGGAACAAGAAAAAAAAAAAAAAAGAAATCAATCTCAAGGGTACATGGAATTAATATTGAATCCATTAAAAAGCATAAGCCGCTCGGGAGTTTACTAATGAATTGAAATGTCGTTGCAGTGGAGTCAGACTAAAATGGCTTTCACAGTGATGGTTTATCATCCCAAGTTGAGTGAAGCCATAGAAAGTCTTGTGGTTGAATGAAGACCAGGATATGCTCTGCGGTTCTACATCTGCAGTAATGTCCTACAGGATCTTCTGACCAAGACAGAAACAGCTAACTTTTGATCTCAGATGGCAAACCCAATTCAAAGCACTGCCGTACTTTTTCCAGAGTTCTGAGGGTTTTGTCTTCTGTGTGTGTGTATGCGCTTTGTGGATGCTAAACGTGTCACAGGTGTGTATGGCTAAAAAGCTCTATTTTCCTCTCATCTAGCTGCAGCGTCTGATTCCAGTCCAAATGCGAATACTGCTTATCAAATTAAACCCCTACATTTGCCTAAGCTTGACTTAACGATGGGTTTTTTGGCAGCCCTACTCCATGGCCTCTTAACACGCGGAGCGGAGGTTGATGCTAATTGTGGAGGTCGATATCTGAAATCAATTTTCACGTAATCCGTGTTGGATTATTTCATGCATCTTTTTTTAATGCGATTCAATATTATGTTTATTTGACATCGCCCTTTGGTGACGTCGAACATCAGTATGTCGTAGGATCCTCAAACACGCTCCTCGTTAGGTCTCACCTCTGATCCACGAAGACGAATTTGCCATCGATAGCGTGGCGGGAGACGTATTCCGTGGGCTTGACGCGGATATCTCCGTTCATTGGCTGCGGAACAATGTGGGGATGGAGTCGACCAATGGCGACCAGGCAGCTGAGGTTACAGCCCTCGTTGTCAGGCTCGTTGTCCTCGTCCAGGCCCATCTTGGTCGGGGGCCAGCTCTTCAGGTAACCGGTGCTGTGGATGGTGCAGAAGCTCTTGCGGTCCGCTACACGGCCGAAAGGAAAACCCACAGGTCAGTTCATATAGCTTCCTGTTTTCTGTGATTTTTCCACTTAACGTCATTCATAATTAAGCCATTTTGTAATGACTTTTTCTCTCTCATTTGTAAGCTCGCTGACAAACAACTAAGAAACGGAACAATTTCAGTAGACCACACTATTTGGTGTGTGCTAGCTTTGTCGGACCACATTTTTTTCCTTTTTTGATTTTTTTTGGTAAACTGTAACATTGAGTCAATTCTGTCCAATTTTCTTCCCTCCTTTCCACAAGGCCAGTCTTGACTTTTGACTTAATGATAAGACCTGGTTTGTCATGTAACCCTACACCCCCAACCAAGTTTAATGAGCACACGTAAATTACATTAACTTTTCATTACTTCACGATAAAACCTTGCATGATGGAGAGCAAATCAATTAGCCATCTGAACACCTGAATACAGTTGGTTTGTCTCTGCATTGGTTGATCATTGCTGAATGTGGCATTTGCACCATTTGTACCTTTCTTTTTAGAGCAGGTAGAGGGGAAGTCCTTATCCTCCATTTTAACAGATGGGCGGTTACATTTCATCCTGCAGAAGAAGGAGCGTCGGGCTCCGGAGCACAGCCTGGAGGGTCCGGGAGTGATATCCGTCTTTACTGGAAGTCCAGCTGAGGACAAGACAGGGCCAGCCGTTAGCCTAAGCCTGTTATTTACTCATCACAGACTGCACACAGGAACTTCATTTAACGCTATACCGGTTCCCAGACCTTCAAAGTGAGGACTGTAAAATGGTTCATGCAGAGGCTAGTCTATCCTGTGATAGAACCGGGCTAAAGAAACTGCAGTTTGTTTTGTCCCCCCTCTCACAGACAACAGACAACACACATGCACACACACATGCAGGCACACATGCACGCACACATGCACGCACACGCTCACATGCACTACGCGCACGCGCACAGATACTAGGATACACTGATTCTATGGATCAGTAAAAAAACAAAAAAAACAAACCAAAACAAAAACACCGTACTGTACATATTATTTTGTTTTCTCTGTCCTATGACCTCTAACTGCAGAAAACCTCTGACACATGCTCAGAGACCATAAACGAGGCTGATGAGTCATTTACTTTTAGCGTCAATGAGTCTCTCTCGAGGGGCTGTGTCTGAGGACGACAGCTGCTCCTTCACTTTGGCGATATCCTTGGGATGTAAGTAGTCAAAGAGACTCTGACCGATTAAGTCATTCTGTAACACAGAACACATGATGGAAGATTAGCATATCATCATGACGATTAATAAAAGCAACAAAAAAATAAAAAAAACAACAAAAAAAACGTGCACACGCGCTCAAATACTTTGCATACAAACCTGACTGTAGTTGAGGATTTTATAGACTGACTCTGAGACAAACAGGATCTTGCCACGATCGCAGCCGACGACAAACAGGAAACCATCAGCAGCCTGATGAAAAAGACAAGACAGAGACAGAGAGAGAGACAAAAATAAAAATTGCAGGTTTTGGATGGCAACAGTATATATCAGAAGATGATCTTTTTAAGAAAATGAAAAATTACAATAATTACGTTTCTCCATTTCCCAAAACTTTGTTGCACAGAAAAATGTGTGTTTATGCCAAAGTTTGTGTTTTTACACGTGTTTCCCTCTTCTACAAGCCAACTCAACGACAGCTGTTTCCTAAAACTCAATCATTTTTACATTTTTTTTTAGTGTCACCGCATGTTTAGCCAATGTGTGTGGTGGCGTACATCGGAAAACATGCAAATAATGTCTTTCATGCAAATGAGCACACGGCCAGTATAAATGACAGAGTAAAAATAACTGCCACAGCACAGACATCGTGCCAGGGGAACAGCATAAGTGTTACACACTGTTACACGGGCCAGGCCGGGGGAGAGGCTACTCTCTCCTGTACTTACCCTAAGAATTAAGTGCTTCAGTTCATCATCTGACAGGAATGATGGTTTATAGTTTGCTTCTGTGTAAGGGTTGGTTGCCCCTTTAAGACAAAGAAAACCCAAAACAAAGGAGAATTAAACAGATGACATATTTAGAAGGCATACAGTTAGAATTTACAGTTAACAGCCAATGGTGGACCTCAGACTGCTTTGACAACCCCGCCTTTTTTTTTTCCCCCTTTCTTTCTCGTTTACCTCTTAATGTTTTCATGTGCTGGACAGCCATGCGCAGCACTGTGAGTTTGTCCAGTTTGCGGGACATGGCGCTACACGTGGGCACTAAAGATGCCAGCTCATCTATGAAGCTGTTCATTTTATCTCTACGCCTCTTCTCAATCTGACTGTGGGCCTCCCTGTCGGCGAAAATCACAAGACACGCTTCAGAATTTACAGCTTCACGGAAACAGCTCCCGGTATACGCAAAGAGATCAAGCATCATCAATATTCCAGTATTACTATACAAACATTAAAGCCTAATCAAACGCAAATTAAATAAATACATTACCTGGCATTTTTAATCCGCCCCTGCTGGTCAGCACAGTCCCTGAAAAGAGTTTGAGTTGAGCCGTTAATTATTAATGAATTAAGTCAAAAAGTTCCACATACACTTGTGACATTTCTGTACTGATGAACATTTGAAGACCAGCTTCCTCTCACAGCACAAACATACGACCCGCTATCTGTACGCACAAGCCCAATAACGAGCCTGGTGATTATAAATGCCCTTGACCAGTTACTGAAGGGTTCTTATTTTGCATGAGGCAATCATAAACAAAATGTTAAACACTCGAAGGACTTTAGGGGGGGTCATGTCTGAGGACAACACGAAGAGACTAGCTATAAAGAAAAGTTTCAGCAGGAGAGCTGGCGAAAAGGTGAAAATAAATAAATAAAACTGATTTTAAAGGCTTCTAAAAGCATATAAGTCAAGGAATAGATGACATGGTTCTTTTATTGTTCGTGAAACGTCATCTACACGTGGTGCTATTTGCAGAGATGTAAACACCCGAGAACCACTTCAGTAATCAAGCGCATTTCCTCAAACCATTTTCAGTCACGATGGTTTTTACCACATCATGTAAAACCACAGGTGATGGCTGACCACAAGCTTCTGAACAAACCAGAGCTGAGGGGGAACTGAGAAAAATCCTGTTGACATAAATGTAAATACTACGTTGTTTTCATTTACCTTCCAAGTTGTTTATCCTTATCTGTATCCATGCTCTCGCTAGGAAAGGTTCAACACACAGTCGTAAGTAAATCAGCAATACAAGGAAAAAAAAAATCTGTATATAAAAATAGCACAACTAGAATTTTGATATACGACACAACTGATAATATCATGTCAAAAAAAAATTATACACGCACACAGTGGCCAGTTTATTAGGCACACCTGTCCAGTACTGGGCTAGACCCCCTCACTGCTTCCATGGTGGGACGCTGGTTCATGTTAATGTAATGCTATCATACAAGTGTTACATTCACACTGTGAACAGCCTGTTCCATCTCATCCCAGTTACGCTGTACTGGGCTGAGGTCTGGAGACAGCACAGACCACTGAGTTAAAGTGAACGCACGGTCATGTTCTGGAAGCATCCTGAGACAGTGCATGCTTGGAGATAGAGTGCACTGTCCTGCTGAAAGTGTCCATGCGATGGAGGGTTAACTATAGTCATGAAGGGATGTACCTGATCAGTAACAGTGTTCAGATAGGCTGTGATATTCAAACATTACTCAGCTGGGTGTGTCAGGAAAACATTTTTATTTAACATTACGCCACTATGACCAGTCTGTCCCACGGATGGGCAGGATGGGTCAGTGGACTCAAGATTCCTGCGAATCCTGTCTCTGCCAACAGCACAGTGCCAGAGGAACCAGGATTTGTCAAACCACCTCACCTCACAGCTCTCCAGTGTTGGTAATCGCCTGCTCACTAGAGCCACTTATTCTCTGTAAACTCAGGGCAGAGTCGTACGTGAAATGCCCAGGAGCGGTTAGCTGTTTCAGATAAAAACGCTGCACTTCACCAACATCTTACTCACACCTGTGACACTACTTGTTTGTGTGAGTTGTCCATTTTCATGGTGGTATACCTAATAAACTGGCCAATGAGTGTGTGTGTGTGTGTGTGTGTGTGTGAGAGAGACAAAATTATTAAAAGGACTGAAATATCAGTTTCATTAATCCTTTAGTGTATGGTTTGAGAAATGTAACAAAATTTTGATCTCAAACAGTGTTCATGAATACTTACTCAAAAGAAGAAAAGCCATCAATTCTGCAAAGCAAGAGGAAAAAAATCAGTCATCAAAAAAAGAAAGAAAAAAGAAAAGCAAACCAGTAAAAACATTGCAGTAAGCATGAAATGCAGACATCTTTAATCATTTACTTGACCTAGATTTGAGAAACAATTCTATGATGGATGTGTGTGTTTGTGTGTGTGTGTGTGTGTGCGCGCATGTGAATGAGCTCACTGGTAGTCGGTGGAGCTGCCCTTCCTCTTGCGGGTGTAGTCCATCCCTGGGGTGCTGATGGAGGAGCTGATCAGGTCGGTGGAGGAGGGGGACATAAAGTCGCTCATTGTGGAGGAGATGTCCATCCTTTGGTCGGCCATTACATCATCTGAGACGGAAAAGAGCAGGGATTGCGAACGCAATTTACATAAATACAAAACAGCACGTTCATCAACTTGCCGGAGATGATCAGAACTCGTCGCGTTAGCGACCTTTAAACGCCTGGGGGACACAGATGTAGCGTCACTCCAACGCAGGTCGGATAGTAAACAAAACAAAAGAAGAAGAAGAAGAAGAAGAAAAAAAAAGAAACTCACCATCACACAGGTTCATGTAGACGTCTGTCCTTAAAGCACACACTCCTTCCATCTACACTGCAGCATATTCTGCTGATCAGAAAAAGGAATGAGAGGTGGGGGCAAGTCCACAGACATCATCTCATCAGCTGGACACACTCAGACACATATAATGCAGCAATCCCATCTACACTGACTTCAGGGCCAGATAACATCCTTCCCAACAGGGCAACATCTACAGGCAACTACAGCCTGAGAAAACATTAGATGAACGTCATTGATATTCTAGACGATTAACTTGGCATAGAAAATGGCTTTTGTTACCTTGCCATTTCACCTTTAATGCTATCGAGTACGATGACACGCTACGGTTCTAGTCTACTTTTTCTTCTTTTAAAGAGGAAAGGAATTAAACTGTTAACTGGGCCATCGGCTCGGGAGAGACAGCACAGACAGATTAGCTGAGTAGGAGACGCCTTGTGACTGCTCAAAATATTATTTATCGGCATTTTCATATTGCAACAATCCCAAAACATTCAACTGCTTCAAAAAAAATCTTCAAAGAGCAAGACAGCGACAGAAGTCTCGCACTCTCACAGTCTCTTGCTTGCGCACACGCACGCGCAAACACAAACCTAGCCAGCTCATTGGGCCACTGGTTCTAGTTGCCAGGAAACCTCTTGGAAAACCTGCAATCTAGGCCATGCTGAGACTTCCCAAACGTGACGAGAAGAAAGAACTTAGTGAAGGGGTCGCTCTCTTTTCACAAGATTTTCTACTAAAAAACAAAACAAAACAAAAACAAACAAACAAACGAAAAAAAACCCCACACGCAATCTCACTGCAAAGGGCCAGTGAACTCTCTCAAGCCGGCATTTAGGAGCTTCAACAAGATGTCTAGTCTCTGTTCCTAGAAAGCTGGTGAACTCTAATGTCATTCTGATGTCAGCTCAGACCACATCTGACCAGCTTTCAACCATTAGAGCATTGGACAAAGCAGGAGAATCTAAGGAGTTTTAGAGGCAGCCCTCACTAGAGGCTGTTTAAAGTTTATGCAGCCTGAAAAACAGTCTGCTAATATGCTTGACTTTCTAGGACTGTCGCCCACATACCAGTCAAATAAAATACAGCCTGGAGTTCCATGTCAAAATGTTTCGCCAATATTTTTCTTTTCCTTTTGGTTTTATACACCCTTTGAGACAGGTCCTGTAACAGCCTAAAAATGCTGACTGAACAAGTAGGAAACAGCTTAAGGCTGATTTAGATATTGATATGTTTCTGATGTACATATCCTGCTTTGAAACTTCCTCTGAATGATCAGTTGGGTTGGGGAAAAAAAAAAAAAAAAAATCAAAACATATCCATATTTGTAAGAATCGTTATATTCGTGAGGTGTATCTAAAAAACAAGTGTAACCGAGAGGTTTCATGAAAAGGGAACATGAGAAAGCCCAAAAAAAAAAGACAGAGAAAATGGGCAGGAGAAGTTGTCATCTTGAAAGTAGGTCACCTTCATTTGGTTGCTTTGTAAACACGACCATGATACAATGACAAAAAAAACCCCCACAAACAACCAAAATCCCAGAATATTAGCATGAGAGAGATCATATAACATTCTCTGACAAACATTTTACAGACAAGTTTTTAGCCTGTTATGACTCTTTGAATAACAAACACGAGAACACTTCTCAACCTATTCCATATTTAACTGCTGGAACCACATTTAACTTAAGCAAACTTGCTCAATACCAATCTCAAGATAAGGACTAGCTAAACCTATGCTGATATGCATTGTATACATGTTTTCTTTATAAAATATAAAATGATCCTAATAATTGGTGAGGCTACGGATACAGGTATCATACACACTGCTCAAATGGTCACAGCCAGGATGAAGAATCTCCAAAACCATCGGGCAAGTGTTAAGAGTGTAATGATATGGTGTGAATGGAGACTGTGGCTCACATGAGAGTGCTAGCTGACTCCTCACATCATCCCCCCAGGACAGAGTTGAATAGGAACTCTATATAATAAACTCTACATGGTGTATAAAAGAATGCTATTCACTCACAGGGTCCCAGTAAGAAGCCATTAGCACACTTATGTTTCCACATACTTAGTCTCAGTCAAACAGCTGGACTTTTATGTTCAAGTTTACTTCAAGTTTAGCCTGGCTAACATGATGACAACATGAGCTTAAACAGGCAAGACAGTTATGACAGCAATTTTATTTCATACCAGTCATGTTATACCAGTCATGTCCAATCCATAATGTCAAATGGAAAACACAGACACCTGTATCAGTCACGTCCAATCCACAATGTCATATGGACCATAAAGACACCTGTATTAGTCATGTCCAGTTCATAAAGTGATATGGACCAGACAGGACAGACACCTGTATCAGTCATGTCCAAACCATGATGTCACATGGGAAAACACAGACACCTGTATCAGTCAAACAGACAAACAGTTCAGAAGTATGTTCTGCCCATAAATGACAGTGACGAAGTGATAAGACCCATTAACTCATAAACATGCTGTCTTAAAAAAAACAAAAACAATGATAAAGCAATAAACATCACAACCACCATTTAGATCATAAATATCATAGCTTAGTAGATCATCTCTCTCTAATACACTCTCCCTTTCCTTTGATGTCTGTAGAGACTTCAAATGAAAATATCTTACAATACTTTGCCAGGAAACATTACTCTGTGATGGAGATGGAGAGCTATCAGAACCTGCCCATTCATAAAATGCATCCTAATTAATCTTTTGTCTTCAGTATTTCTTACTCAAAGACTCATAAGGACAAACAGCAAAGAGAATAGTCTATTCAGCATATTCATTCATAAAGCGCACGAAAAGAGAACCTGCGAATTACTCGACATTGCGCGGTTCCTTCCTCAGATCTCCTGTCAGAGCCACAATATAAAAGTTCCCCTGAACTTATTCCCAGAAAATCGCCTGAACTTGTCAGTAATTTTATAGGAATCTCCCCACTTCTCAAGCTGAGCATGTATAACTCTTTGTCTTGGAGTTCTAACCCTAACCCCCCCTCCCCAGCACAGAACGGAAATTATCTCTGAAATTGTTCAGAATCAGCTAGCCCTAACATGGGTGGAGACCAGCTACCTCTGGTCTACGATATTAAAACAGAACTGGTTACACCTGAGGAACTTCAAGACTGGACACATTTTAAAGAAATTTCTACTTTATTTGAATATTGAGGACTCCTTTCAGACATACTGTTTGATTATTATTAACCACTGGGGAAGGAGTGCAGGGGGTGTCACACTGGGAGGAAACTGGGTCCAATGCTTAGTAAAGTGTTGTAATAGAATGCTTCCTTGTTATGTTTAGAACAGCTCAAATGACAAAAGCTGAACTTTGGTGATAAAAACAAGCTGTAAAGCGGTTGTAAACAAGTGTATAAAAAGATTGTTCCACCACAAAACCACAAGAGCTTCAACTAAAAAAAAAAGAATAAAACCAAAAAGCAAGGTGGATCTTCTAATCTGCCTTCTAGACAGGAAACTGTAACTGCTCTACTTTTCAGTCAGAATTTACAATGCGAAGATGAGGAGCTAAGGACAACCGTAATTTAATAAATACAGTCTCCGAGACTAAACAAACAACTAAACAACTAAATATACAACAAAGACAACAAATAAACAAACAAAAACATTACAGGTATGCAACACTGATAAGTTATGATGACCAAGATACTTTATTAAAGGTCCTGATCCACAATGGCCAGCTGAAGACGTTACCATTCATCTCTTTATGCAGAGCTTAGCACCGGCAATTAGTTTTAAAAATGAAGTAAACTGGCAGACAGCGAGATGGAGAAGACTGTGGGGTGACTGAGCCTCTCCAACTACTTAAAGCACGAGTCAAGAGCTCATTTATGTGAATTAGGGACCAACGGGCGGTGTATGGGAGACCCACTGCAGGCTGATAAAAATACATAGCTTGTATCCTCTAGGTAGTAACTGCGACAGGTGGTGCCTAATTAGACTGTATACCAGGAGCACTGTTCATAGATGCCGTTTTACCATGGTATAACATTCGTGGACAAACACTGAGCTACGGCTAGCTAAGTAGCCCTCTGTTCAACACAAATGAAACTGCAACGGAACCCCTCAATTATTGTATGATTAACCCAAATACAACAGTTCCGGATCGGATCTACCGATTCGGTTCACTTGGGGTCCGGACAGACCGAAATTCCTCCATATAGGTGACTGGAAATAAACAACTAAAAATTATTTCTACAACATAGCGGCTAACTTAATAGCAAGCTGCTAGCGCAAACAGGTTAGCAGTGGCCACTGGCAATTGCTAACGTTAACGTTAGCTAAAGGGATAGTAAGCTAACTCGCCAGAGAACTGGTAGGGAGGTGTTGCCCCTCCTCTCGAAGTAAATTAGATGAAAAAACACAGCGTCCATCGACTGATGTTACTGACATAACGTATATCTCATGCAGAATATATTATAGACGTAGATTTCTCTCACTTACCTGGGTTACACTACAGCAACATACTTAATCTTAGTCTCATTGATGGCTGGGTTGTAAAGAAGTATGACATAAACGGCATCTGTCACTGACCTACTTTTCTCATCTTACTGATGACTGTCGGACCACTAACCTACATTTTTGTCCAATTGCGTCCTCGGAAAAATAGACGTAATATTTTTAACCAATCGTGCAAGACTTTACAAAGCCACAAATGTAACGGACATATGTGACGACCAATAACAGAGCGTTTAACTCTTGCATTTCGAACGCTGACAGACTGAGAACCTTGGCCAATCAAGAGTCAAATGCCGACAGCTTTGGGTATGTCCCTGTCAGGGCAGGGTACAAACAAGTACAATAGATTGCGCTTTTATCTTTGTTACAATAACTGACTGGTTTTTAACAATTAGTTTAATCTCCATTCAGCCAACAGTCAGTCACTGTTCTTTAAGAACATCCTTTGTTCATGGTTGGAGTTTCAAGTATTCTGTTGTTTCACGCTTTGTAATTACATTTTTGTGTTGGGCTCTAAAAAAGTATCTGTGTGCGTGATTCTGATGACTACAAATAACGACCTTAAAAGCAATTTAATTATCGCATGTCACAATGAAATGACAGATTTCCCGATCAAGGTAGTGATTTAAGGACACCCAATGGCTCCATTGGATATAGCAACAGTAGAGAACAAATAAATCGACGGTCAGTGTGGAGCCGGGTAACTTCAAAGCTGATAAAAATCCTCTAATGTATTTTGTAATTTTAATTTTAATGCATGTAACCATTAGACATAGTTTTCCACTGAACGTTAGTTGAAAAAATAGTAGCGAAGTCGGTACATTTCTCTGTTGGATCTCTATGTTCCACACCCGGCTCTGACGTTTTGCGTGACGCAGACGGAAATAAGTACCGCTCTATTTGAATGTTGAACAATTGCCACAACACTGGAACTGCTTATGCAAGACGTTCGGACAGTACGGAGAATGATATAGAACCACTCAAAAACTATAACAAACATGATGAGAAGACGAAGTAGCAGTGGCAAGTGCTCAACCAGACGACGGAGTAGTAGCGTAGGGTTCGACGAATTTGGTTTTGCGCTGAACAAGAGAAAGGACAAAAAGCTGCAACATCGTTCTAATGACTACAGGTAGAAGTTAGTTGCATCGTAACAGTAGTGTCAGTTTCAATGCTTATCTTAAACAATATCCGTTGTATTTATAGCGGTAGCCTGGCACTTGTTCCTATGTCTATTCTTTGCCTCATGTTTCTCAGATCAAATATGTCAAGTATTTGTTTTTATCCTGACGCACATTTGTAGCTATCCCCAGCCAAACCCAGTAAGGGTGAAAGAATTATGTGAACTTCTCAGCTACTGGAACGGCTCCAGCTTCATCTGTAAAAACCAGGTGTGCACGCGTGCGTCTTTTCCATCCTAACATCCAGACAGTACAACCCAGACAATACATTTTTAAGATCTGTGAATATGAACATGAAACAAAATTTGGATGTTACGTTTGAGAGGTTAGATGGACACTAGATATCTACGTCCACATTACGCGCTAACTACTGAGTTTTTCATCAGTGTAATAACAATTTCCCTGATCTTGCTTCCGCCCTGAACTCAGATTGAACGGTATATCCGTATTGGAATCCCTCCAGCATTACGAGGACGCGTGTGGAAGTGTTTGCTGAATACTGATTCTCTCAGAGTGACCAGTGACTTCAACTATGAGGTACACGGCGGGACTTTCTTGCAACGGTCAAGTCTTGGTAAATGCGGACCAATGAGTGGTTTTAAAACTTAGAGTCAAGGAAAGTCTCAGACTCAAAGCCTCAGGACGTTTGAGTATCAGCATGTTAAAAGGGGCGCATTTAAATGCAGAAGCACACTCCACCACTTTAGAGGAGGCACAAATAATAGCAACTAAGACAAAAACAGGCCTCACTGGCAAAGCGCATGAAAAACGCGCATCCACTTTATATGTACATGTAACAGTTTGGTTAATGAGTGATATAAAGTTTGGTTAATGAGTGATATAAAATGGGCGTGTGTACTGTAATTCTTTACCAGGAAATATTTTTGTTTGCATTATTGGCATGATTCAAACTGTAGTTTGATGTCACAGTCAACAATCTTCATTTTCCATAATTTTAAGAACTAAAATGCGCTACTGGACTCTTTTTTTCATGCTGGGTAATTCTCGGTATAGTGGTATGGATCTGTTGTGTCCAATCTTATTTTAAAATTATTATTTTAAACTTAAAATGTATTATTTTTTTGTAAACAGGCATGTCTGTCGGACATCCGCAAACCTCTGGTTGATCTTGGGACCAGCGAGTATAGCATCATCTCTGCTATAGCCGCCCTGAGTGGTAAAGAGAATGGCTTTTCGCCTGCATCAGTCTTCTCCAGTACTGACATCGCCCTCTTCAGGCAGATCGCACTGGACCTGCGTGAGTTACCACTCTTACGAATACCAGATATCAGTAAGACAGAATGCTAAATATTGTGCATATACATACACATGAGGTTATTTATTTATTTATTCATTCCAGAGTTTATGATGAGTGGGATATTTCTGTGCTCTGAGTCTCCTTAAAATCCTGCACCATTTAAGATACTAGAATCTGTATCCACATTAGACTTGATTCTCAAACAGTGATTAAGGCTTAAAGTTAAACTGCATTTTGAATGGGTGATATCTTGGTTTCATCATCGTCAAAAATAAGGGAGTGATGTTTATCAAAACTTTACAGTCTCTTTCAGTCTCTTCTTTATTGCGGCCATTTGTAGAATATATGAATCAAATATATTGTTGATTTTCTTTAACAGATGAAAGAATATTAATAATAATGTGATTTCCAATGGATCAAGCATGGATTTGCATCCCACACAGATATTATGATTATGATGATTATTATTATTATTATTATTATTATTATTATTATGATTTACTGGAATCATTCTTATCTATGTGTAGAAAGGTCATTTCCGACTCATCGCTCTCTGATGGGAGACAGTGCTGAGGCCATTGAGGGCCAAGCCAAACTCTTTAGAGTCCTCACTGCATATGCTAAATATAATCCTCAGATCGGATACAGCCAAGGTAAGAGCACAACACCTGTCCTATTGTACATGCCCTGATTAGTATACCTGTCAGCTGAAATTATGTTTACTTTAATGATTTACATTTGTATTAAATTATCTTTACTTTAATGAACTACAATGATTTTGAACCTAATGATATATAATGGCAGGAACAAAGTGTTTCATTTTTTGCTTGTATGTTACATATTTGTTGATTTGATGTAATTGCATATCGCAAGCACAAGGTGGTAGTGTAGTCTCAGTTAACATCCAACTGCACCCAACGCCATGTTGATCTAACTCGCGATGGCCTTGTACAGTAGATACTAATTGCTGATTTTCTGTTGTGACTCAATGATCAGGTATGTCCTACATTGCTGCTGTTCTGCTTATGAACCTGTCTGAAGAGGAGGCATTCTGGGCTTTAGTGGCGTTGCTAGAGAACACCAAATACCTGGCAGAGCTGTTTGACAGCTCACTAAAGAAGTAAAGGAACTCCATTCATTCATTCATTCATTCATTCATCCATTCACCTATCTATTGAAAAATTCTCACCTCATGACCTTGCTTTTATCTGTTTAACAGTAAAACAGTAATAGATATAGATCTAAAAAAATCAGGTGTTAATTTTTATTGAGAATGCTTGCCAGTTAAGACAGGTCATTTTTGTAGTAAATGGTCTTCATTGTGTTATTATTACATTATGTATATATATATATAATGTTGTTATCTTCACTGTGTTATTCTTTTCAGAATACAGCACCAGGCTTCAGTGTTTCACCAGCTGCTCAAGCACAGGAAACCCCTGCTCTCCCAGCATTTAGTAAGTTTAACTGGTCCACAGCAAACTTCACCATCGTTAAACGTCCACTGAGAGTGTAAATGAGAGACTGGTCTCATGTATGGTCACCCAGTAATCATTTAACACTGGAAGATTTGCTGTGTACCTAGTCTGTCAGGGTTGTGGGTTTTGTTTGTTTGTTTGTTTGTTTGTTTTAACTTGCACTGGTCCAAGCGCTCATTGTATCTAAATGATTTTGTCAGATGCCAGTATCATAGTTAAAGAAGACTGCACGTAAAATATTTCAAGCCTGAGTGAAGACTTGTCCATTATTTTCAAATGCATATTATTCATCTATAAAAAAAGCTGACAATTTAATCCCTGTGTAGTTTGAAAGTTACATCAGTATTGTCTGTCATTCCATGTCATATTGTATGTCATTCTCAAGCATTCTCACACCATTAAATATGCCTTAGCAGTGGCTGTCATACAACTGAACACTGACCACCTGTTTCCCAATGCTAATGAGTAAAATATAGCTGTGTGCTGCCCTCATCACATCAGTGGTTTTTAGTGACGCTCCCTTGGTGGAGGATGTTGCTCTGGCTTTGACCCGTTTTTCTGAAGGTGTCTCTTTCTCTTCTCTAAGGGAATGTTTCATTCCCTTATGAATCCTGTCAATGCATATTCTCCCTTCAGCCTTGATACACGCGCCGCTAGCACTCTGCAGCGGCCATCAAAGTTGCCATCTGCCGTGACCCTCACCCTGTACTGCCTGTCAGCCATAGAGAGTCTGGCAGAGAGGACAAAAGGGTACTTGACATCTTTAGTATTACAGTCACCAGGTAGAAAATACAGATTTAAAAAGAGCACTTGAGCGGCCGGTACGTTGCTGACGGCACAAATAAAAGGCTGTAGGACTGTGAATACTGTACGATAAGGTTTTTTTTTTCTCTCATCTGTGACTTGCGAGGGAGTAACATAGAGACCTAAGCATTTACTGTGTAATGGAAGCAGATCACCCCCTCCCCCCCCCCACACACACACACACACACACTTTTATTCCTTTGTGTCGTCTGAGTGAGTCAGAAGGGATTTCTCTCTCTCAGCATTGACTCAGCATGTCTGGCAAAAAATAAAAAAACAAAAAAAAGAGGGAAAAACCTGTGGTGTAAGTACAGGGGCAGAGCACATATAGGCTTATAGAGGATTAAAGAGCACACACACAAACACACACACACATACACATACTTTGGCCCATGGCACCGACGCACCCTGCAGAAAAAACATTGACATCAGCACAAGCTCATTTAGTGTTTGTCCTTGAGCTGATATGTACATATATATAGACTTGGAAATTGTTCAGTGGCGTTTTGAGATGCACAGATTTGGTTTTTGATTGACACGCTACTATAATAAATGACATTTTTTTTGATACGGTTCTCTCTCTGTCTCTCTCTTTCTCTCTCTCTGTCTTGTTTTTTTTTTTTTTCTCCTCACAGGAACAACTGGGGGTGTCCTCCCTGCATTACATCATGCCATGGTTTCTCACGCTGTTCACCTCCCTGCCCTGCTGGGATTCGGTTTTGGCAGTGTGGGATCTCATCATGCTCCACGGTATTACACAGTGCCTCAACTCTACAGCAGCTGCTGACTTCACACCTTACATGTAATTGATTCAGTGGCATTGGTCCTGTGAGCCCCCATCATTTGAAGTCTCTTAACCCCCTAACAGATTCTATAGAAAAAGAGTACAAGAAAGAAATCCAGAAAGAAAGAGGAAAGAGAGAGAATCAGAATTACAAACCATCACACTCACCTGAGAATGATGTTACACTCCAGCTCAAAGTGCATGCCATGCGTTTAACATGTTAGTGAGCCATAGTTTTAATGTCTGTGCTTTACTGATGTTTACCTCATATGGATTCCAGGTAGACTCATACCCGTGTGTGTGTGTTTGTGTCCATGTTTACAGGGCTCTTGGCTGTGTTCCGTACCGGTCTCACCATCATGGAGCTCCTGGAGTCGCGGCTCATGAACATGGTGGATGAGGCTGTGGTGTTACCTGTCCTCCTCAGAGTACCTGTGGATATGTGAGTGTTTAATTCAAAACTGTGCTTCTCACAGTGCCTGTGGATATGTGAGTGTTTAATTCAAAACTGTGCTTCTCACAGTGCCTGTGGATATGTGAGTGGTTAATTCAAAACTGTGCTTCTCACAGTGCCTGTGGATATGTGAGTGGTTAATTCAAAACTGTGCTTCTCACAGTGCCTGTGGATATGTGAGTGGTTAATTCAAAACTGTGCTTCTCACAGTGCCTGTGGATATGTGAGTGGTTAATTCAAAACTGTGCTTCTCACAGTGCCTGTGGATATGTGAGTGTTTAATTCAAAACTGTGCTTCTCACAGTGCCTGTGGATATGTGAGTGGTTAATTCAAAACTGTGCTTCTCACAGTGCCTGTGGATATGTGAGTGGTTAATTCAAAACTGTGCTTCTCACAGTGCCCATGTGAGAACTGTCAGAACTGTTACCAGTCGTCAGTCAGTAGGAGACTATCGAGGCTTTATAACAGTACTGTTTTTTAATTGGACAGAATTCACTAACAGGTCTCTAAAACACCTCTGTAGGACATCTCTCAAGGGCTGTAAGGTTTAACAGAGAGAGGTAGATTAATGGACGGAAAACAGAAGTGCAATGAAAGAGTCAATGTTGAACCATGCTAGTGGATAATACCATATTTAATGTTGTATGGGGAGTGCGTCTGCGATAGAGAATAAAGGAGGATAAGAAGCTTAACAATTCTGTGTGTGTAGATATCTGTCAGTTCTGCTGTTAAACACAAACAGGACTGAATTGGTGCTGCGTCATATAAATATTTTGTATTTTTATTCACTTATTTTTTTCTCCATCCATTATGACAATCTAGCCACAATCATATTAAACCAGCAGTCAAAATGTCTTCATTAGTTTTTAGCATTTTCTTTTGTTATCCTGTATTTATCCTTCTTTTTTTATCCTCAGCTGTAAACTAAAACAAGTCTGTGTGTGCGTGTGTGTGTGCGTGCGTGCGTGTGTGTGTGTGTGTGCGTGCGTACACATTAATGTTTGTGTGTGCGTGTGCGTGTGTGTGTGTGTGAGAGAGAGAGAGACAGAGAGAGATATGAGGAATGAAAAAGGATCTCTTTCGCAGCCTGCGGTTAATACTGACTTGACAGCTAACGGGATCTCACCCATGTGTGAGAATCACTCTGTATTGTTAAATTGTGGAGAGCCAGTCTGTTCCATGCTGGTCTTTGGTCTGGTGTGTGAGTGAGTTGTTATGGCAACTCTTCCATACTCCTCTATTGTAGGCCCAGTGATGGGTTTGAGGCGTGAAGACGCGTGCTCATGACCTTTGACCCCTGGCCCATTCTACACCTACCCTCTATTCTGCTTCACTGAAGCTCCAACACAAACAACAACTCACCAGGACACCCAGCTTCTTTACCTGCTTCTTCCAGAATCTGCTCTGAAAACCGCATCAATTCATTCGAGAACAATTTAAATCATGACATCTGGGAAGCTGCCTTTTTTGCTCGAAACAATCTCGCGTCTCGCAGCGTCCGACCAGTTTAGAAGCTATTTGTAAAGGATAACTGCCACGAGAGACGACTGAATCACGCACCCTTTGTTCAGATCTTTTTTTCTGCATTGTTTAAGCAAATTAAGCTGTTGTTTTGTTTCACTGGGGTATTGGGTTTTGTCATGCAGATGCCGGCACATACAATGCTGCCACACAGTTTGGAGAGGGGCTCATGTTGCCGTCCTGGCATTGCGTCCGTGCCAGAGGGATCCTGGTTAAGTGCCTTTCCTCTGATTCACGGGCCAAGGTTCTTTTAGGAGTCCGGGAACTGAGCTGCCTGAGAGAGAGAAAACTGCCCTTTCTCTGAGAGACAAAGTTTGGCAGAATGGGGAGGGAAAAAAAGGCAAAGGCCTTCAAAAACGGTCAGAAACCACCAACGACCCACTCCTTCCCACTCACTCCAAACGTCTTTGACGTCCAGTTTTCAGCCGGGAGTCAAGTAGCATTATGTCATAATTCCATTAGTCGGAGCTGTTCATGGGGCGGACCAGCTGGTCCCTAGGTGTTTGTCGTTAAAGTGACTGTCTTTCACCTGTCAGCGTGGGCTTTGTGAAACCGGGCCCTGGGTTCGCCGCGCGGAGAAAAAGGGAGGGAGAGAGAGACTGGGGTGTCCTTGTTCTTTCACACAATATGCCCCCTGCTTCATTCAGCCTTACTGACATGTCACCCCCACTCCCCCGTGCAAAGCCTTGACAGATCATTTGTTTGCTGCCTTTCTGTGACAAGGCCATTTCAAGGCCTCCCCTCTCCTCACTTTTTTCTCTTTTTTTCTACAGTCCTTATGTAACACTTGATGGGACATCCAGCATGAGGGCAGAACTAGCTGATGTTTAGAGGGCTAATTTTAGAGGGTGGGGGGGTGCTTTGGATGAATTGTCTAGCATCTTTTATAACATTGTTTGTTTTTAAAGGTGAATATGCCCTGCAGTGCCACCTGTGTGTAATCTGAGCTCCTGTACTACAGCCTTGTGAAATACAAGTATTGTTATTTTGACAGTTTTTACAGATGCAGTCGTACCGTACATTGGAGAGAGCAGCCTAAAGTATGTTAGGAGATGAGTACCAGGGAGCTTTGACAGGGAAACACATGCTTTTGTGTGTTTGATGGTGGCCTTCAACAGTATGTCTTCCCTGTCACCATTTAACACAAAGTGTAACACGTGTGTGTGTGTGTGTGTGTGTGTGTGATCTCCTTAGATCTCAGCACTGTGTACTGATACCAGCTCTCTGGAGTACTGAGGTACAAGAATGGGAGATCACTTGCATGAACAGCCTTGTTCTGGAGGAGGCCAACGGACACTGCGCAGGTACTGAAACACACACACACACGCACACACACACAGAGTTTTGCGCTTATTCACATTCATGTTCTGAGTAGAAATGTATAGAGGCTCACTTCTAGATTATTCCGGTACACTCGGAGAGAGCGGGAGTGTATGTTATTATTACGGCAAATTTTTTGTCTATGAGACATGCATGTGCGGAACTCTGTGAGGACTCACTATTGTCACGAATGACAGAATATTCTCCACATAGAATGATAGCTCCATTCACGTATCTTTCCTAGAAACATACAGTACAACACGTGCAATACAACACATACAATTCCAATCTGATGTACATGAACCAGAAAAAACAAAAAAACAAAACTACATTCCAAATCATTCTGTCAAATAATGTGCTAAGTGTTCCGTAACATGCTTTGTTTGTGATGTGAGAAGTTGTATTGTGGAGCTTTATGTTGACCATATGCAACTACCGCAGTGTTTTAGCAGGCCAGTCTGAGGTTAGAAGCAAAGGTTAAGTGTTGGGTCTGACAGAGACACTGACAGAGACTGGATGAGGGCTTAAGTCACTGCTTTATCTGGCCAAAATGTCAGCGGCATTTTGTGTGGACCCATGGGAAGACACTAAATTCCTCCCACAATGCTTGCTCTGTGCTGGGTGTGTTCTGACTGGGTGCGATCATTAAACTCAAGGACAAAAAGACTCAACCATTAGAACGTAAAATGGATCTCGGCGTTTTCGCTCTGCTAAAACAGAATCCGGGGGCTTTGTCTTTTCCATACAATTTTACACGACATCATAGGCATCCCCCATCCCCCTGCTACTGAAACGCGTGATATTCTAGATACCTCGGCTCTGACAGTAATTCAAACTGGAGAGTGAAGTGATGTTAACTTAAAGTGAATTGGATACCTTTTGTGGCTGGATAGCTCCACACGCACACACACACGCACACACACACACACACACACACACACACAGTGTAGGTGAGCCCGACTACTGTGGATTATGTCATAGGGTGATTCCTCTTTTTTGTTTTTTGCTCTAAAATTCTCTTATTTTCTCGTGATGCCCTGGTGTCAAATGCCTTCTGTCGTTTGTCTCCGAGTGAAAGAGCTCCTTCACACACCCAGCCACAGTTCTTACATAACTGTCTGCTTCACCAAGAGATGTGGACTGAACCACCCCAGTGTGTCCCTGCCCTGTCCCGTCCTCCTGAACTCTTACTGCTGTCCTCTGGTAGACAGAGGAGAGATGTTCCACACTGCTCTAATCCTATTCGTACTCCGAGACTATAAGCTGCTAGATCACTGTTCTTTTCAAGTAACTCAATTCTTTACGAGTGACTCAAAACAATGATCGTGTTTTGGCAAAGTAATCGACTGGCGCTCAGTCACGTGAGTTTGTTTTTGTCTGATAGTCTGCGTTTTCTATCAGAGATACACAATAGAAGCATCGCGACAGCAGACATGACGAAGTATTGCCAGACGTGTAGCTACGCCTGCACGCCGTGACTCATCGACTTTTAATGCAGGAGAAACTCCCGAGGGCTCCGTCAGAACGAGACTGTGTGTGTGTGGTGTGGTGTGTGTGTTTGTGTTTAAGAGCGGCTGCCGAGGGGGTTTATTGTCAGTTCTGGATCTGGCAAGAGGCCCCTCAGCGCCAGGCTAATTGAAAGGCTGAGTTGAGAGTTTTACAGTGTGGATCTCTCATCAGGGCAGAGAGAGTGTGTGTGTGTGTGAGAGAGTCAGAGTGAGTCATGACCAGGGGACCTGCTGTCTCCTCTGCTAACAGGGTAATGAAAAGAAACCCCCTCACTCACTCACTGACTGACTGTTTTCAATGCTCCTGTGGACAGCCTGCCGTGACGTGAGTCTGCTACAGCTGTTCTCTAACAGGCCTGTGAATACAGTGTCAGTGACCACTGGGCCGGATTATACTGTATCTGTAGATTTTCGCAGTACATTTATGATAATGTAGAATACATGACTTTGACACAATAATGTTGTTTACTCTTTGCAGCATTTATATATTGATGCTGTGATTACAGGGAGCCATTTTCAATGTCTCTTCTGCACCTCATGTCATCGTCCTCTCCACTTTAACTCATAATACCTTTTTTCTCTTTGTTTTACAAATTAAGAAGCTGAGTGAAAGGAATCGCAGTTGTAAAATATCTGTGATCGTGGCAGATATTGTGTGTTGAGTTTTTAGGCAGTCTAACTGACTGGGTTTTTGTAATATGTTGTCAAAAGTATTGAAATCAAATTTAGGTTCTTTAAGTATTCAAAAATAATCATCATTTAACACAAAAATTGGCCTGAGCATCAAAACGGAGACAGTAAGAAATTGTAACCTTTTTCTCAGAGTTTCATTTGGCAAAATTTTTAAAATGCCAGTTTTTCCCTCAGATTTTCCTTAAACGTTAAACTTTAGCTTCTCTGTGTTTTTAATCAGTTCAGAAGAGGAGGTCCAGATTAGCCACTGTACAAATGTTTATTTTGTAAACCTTACCCAGAGGGTCCAGTATCTTTTTTAAGAGTTGCATTTGGGGTCAGAAAAGACCTCTGTATTTGCTGCAGAGAGAGAGAGAGAGAGAGCAGGAGGGAGAGAGAGGGGATTGTATTCTGCTTTAGTGAGCTTGTTGGCAGGTTCAAACCTTTGCTGTGCTGCTACCTCAGCACAACAGAGGGACTAATAGCAGGTGTTCTCTCTTCTCTCTCTCTCTCTCTCAGTCTGTCTCTTTGGTGCAGTGACTCAGCTGTTCTTAATGCTAACAAAGATGTTCTTGCTCTGGTTTAGCATCTATTGGCAGTCTCCCTTCATCCTCCTGAGACAGGGAGAAGGGATACAAAGTCATCACCAAGCCTCACTGCACATGCTCCAAGTTCTCTGAACAGCCCGTGACTGGACAGTGAACTGTTCGTTGGCTGTGTTTTATGTTTATGTTTTATATAACAGCTATGTGTTGATATTGGGGGTCATAGTTTAAACTGTGCTGTCTTGCCCAGGCGCAGTGCATATTATTCATATTTAACATTTTGGAATGACTTTGTGTAATTCGATACTGCTGAGCAAACTTTTGAGAACAGCCAAAAAAGCAAGTGAAGAAAATGTGAAAAATCTTAAACCTCTGTTTTTGATGATTCATTGGAGTATGTTTTCAGCTGGAGTTGAGTCAGTGAAATGTGATCAGTTACCATCTGAATGACCATCTGAATTTTTTTTCTTTCTTTTTTTTTTTGAGCTGAACTAAAGTCCTGAATCTGCTCTTTTGGTCACCTTGTATTATCCTCTTGCATTTGCAAAACAATATTTTCAGGCTTTTTGCTTTTGTGCGGCTTGTCCTCTAACCTTGGACGGTGGATTTGCAGAGGGTATTTTCTTTTTTAACAATCACATTTGACTAAAGTTCTGCTCAAGGGACCTATGTTCTGTAAACCAAGCATTTGTGAAAGACACATCTGATTAAAAAAAAATCTCAAGTTTGGTAAATGGGTGAAAAAGGGAGGGAAATTGGCCGGGCAGCCAATCAGATGTCTCTATTTGGCCTCAAATGGTCAGCACAAAGACATTGTATGGTGCAGACTGCAATCTCCCTTAGGCTAGTGGACACAAAGTGGACACACACTCAGTCAGGGAGATTAGTTCAGGGCTTAGCCAGGTTGGAAAGGTGACGTGCCTCTGCTTCTCCAGGGACAAAGCCCAGGAGCACCTTTCAGGTCTAAAACCATACCAAAGCTAACAACTAACAGCCCCTGTTCCACCCCATGTCTCATCCCCAAAGGCTCGGAAGAATATCCTTACCTCTCTCCATCCTCAAAGAAGCGACCTAATTTATGCCATTCTGTGTGACCTTACTTGTCTAAAGGTGAGAGATTTGTTTGATCTTTCTTCTGTTGTTTATTAATTTAGCATTGATATAAAGCCCCGTTTTTTGTTGAAGTCCCAGATCACATGTCCTGTGTGCACTTCCTCCATGCAACTTTTGTAACTTTTTAAATCACCAACCACTCCTCCACTTGAGAAAGTAAAATGAGCTATACCGTCTAAGATAAAAACAGACCAGGCATAACACAGCTGCAAAAATCTTTTGTTTGTGCGTATATATAATTGGCTGAATGTTTGACTCCTGTCAAATTTTCACTCTCCCAAGTCTTCTACTCAGAAACTGTCAGACTAAGTTCATGAAACTCATATCTCTAAAGAGTCTTTAAAACGGTTTCCTTGCCAGGGGACAACCCATAGCAGGGCTTTTATGAAATATTCAATTTGATTTACAGTAACATTGACTCGACTTAATAAATATTTAGCAGCGGCCCTGAGACTCGGAGGAGACGGCTGTGGCTGTTACGTCATGGATTATTCTGCCTGATGCTTTGTTAAAAAAAAAACAAAAAAAAACAGGAAAAAAGAAATGTTTGTTCAGAGATAATAGGTCAGTAACTCATATGAAAGACTGTAATTTCATGACGTTTGTCACACAGGGATCTCATTTTTTTTCTACTTCTTTTTCTCTTTTGTTTAGCTGGTGGTCTCTCAGTAAATGGTATACAATTAGCCCATAAGTCATGACTATAGCCTCGCGTGTAGCGTTTTCCCCCTATAATTAGTCCCTGCTGCTGATGGCTTTCTTTAGATATTACTCCTGGAGAGAAACAAAATTGGAATAAGGAATAAAGACCAAAAAAAAAGATCAAACAGGTGCAAAGAAGGAATGTAAGGAATGTTACTATTCTCATTACATATCAGACTGAACCAGGAGTCACTGCACAAGGCATCTGAGAGAGAGAGAGAAAAAAAAAATCCTTTTTGAAATGTGGGATGTTGGTGACAGTTGTAAGAAAAATTATGTGGAGGGAAAAAAAAGCTGCTCTGTAGTGTTTGTTAAAACACAAGGCAGAATAAACAGAGCAGGACGTTGTGGTTTGCAGTGACTACCTCTCTGTCCTTATGTTTGCTTGGTTCCCATAAATCAGCATAAGTTGGGGATATTCTTATTAAAAAGAAAAAAAAAAAGATGACGAAGCAACAAGGTCTTTTCTTTGCGTAGAGAATAAACCCAGGCAGCATTGTGGGTAACTGTGTCAGGCATCTGGAGACCACCCCTGTCAGGGTAAGGTAACGGCTGATTCCCTCTTCCTAATGTAGTGTGAAAAGGCATTGCATATGCTAGTCGGCCTTGTGACAAAGTTTGTTACATATTACAACTCCAAACGTCTGCACTCCGGGGAAAGGAGTCATCTTCGAGAACGACAGACTTTGCTCTGATCTACATACTTCAAATACTCCAAAGTCGTTCTCCATCATTGTAATTTATCACTTTGTTGGGTTCCCCATTTCTGAAAATCCTTTAAAGGTTTTTTTTAATATGCTCAACAATTGGTTCTCCCAATATCTGTGTTAAAATGATGTGTGTTTGTAATTCTTTATTCTTTTCTTTCTTTCTTTCTTTCTTTTCTTTCTTTCTTTCTTTCTTTCTTTCTTTCTTTCTTTCTTTCTTTCATTATTTGCTCACTCACTGGCTCGCTCGCTCACTCAGAGACTGCTGCATTGTTGAGTAGAGAGAGATTTCATCTGAAAGCACTCATATGTTCTGTATAGTCCCCAATCCATCTCAAAACAAAAACCATATCACCCAAAGCAAGAAGAATAAGGAAAATTAGAGGCCTGGTCCTTACTGCACATCATTTACCTGTCAACAGTAATTACTATGAGATCACGAGGGGGGGCGGGGGGGATGCCTTCGACAGAGCAAAATGGAAAAAAAAAAGGTACTGAAAAGGTATCCTCCCTCTTCCTAACCAAACCCCACTCTAAGCCCCTTTTTTTTGGCTTTTGGCCCCCATGTTGACCTCTGACCCTGACACAGACTTAAAGGCCCATTAAAACCCTGGTGCTGAATTGCAGGGTGTGGTGGGGTCAAACTCAGGGTCATGAGGTTAACACTCACGGCCCGTCCCTCTCTGGCCTCTCCCAGCGCTGGGGTTTGCTTTCTCCTTCACAACTGCCTCTTAACTTTTCAGACGTCTTTATGCTCCCCCGTAAAGACATCCAAAGCGCACTCAAGGATTTGACACGTTTGAATCCAATGAAGAAACAGTTTTGGATGAAACTGAAAAGTGTCTCTTTGAAAACGGATACTTTTACTACCTCCATGGGTGATGGTAACAGGGTTAGAGAGCCAACCTGCAGTCATTTTTGCATTATGAAGAGACTGCTGAAAAAACATGGAGCTAAATGTAAAGTATCGGTACTGTATACAATTGGCCAAATTAAACCTCACACAATGTGGAATGTAAGTTCAGATTCTGCTCATTAATGTAGCTGAATACCTGTATTGTGAATCTACGTTGGCATCGCCTCCGCATGTGTGTGTGTGTGTGTGTGTGTGTGTGTCTGTCTGTCTGTCTGTGGGTGAGAGAAATCGATCTCTGTGGCGGACAGTGTTCACGGCCGTCATCTTGACGTGTGTATTAACATGGGTCGTAGGAGAGCAGCGGGGGGCGCGGTGAGTGGCTTTTGTGGTCTGACCTTGGCATGATTGATCTTCATCAGGGGGACTGATAGATGGCTATGAGGCAGA
Source organism: Chanos chanos (assembly GCF_902362185.1). Taxonomy (NCBI): domain Eukaryota; kingdom Metazoa; phylum Chordata; class Actinopteri; order Gonorynchiformes; family Chanidae; genus Chanos; species Chanos chanos. The sequence goes on along the minus strand of NC_044495.1, from coordinate 39,286,504 downwards.
GATGAGTCCAGGCTGATTGATAGCTAAGGAACCTGCGCTGAATGAGCACAATGTCAGACCAGCTGACCTCCACGGATCCTCCCTTTTGTTTCTCCATACACTCTTCATACACGGAGACTCCAGAGTCACTTTCCCACCGCGAGCCAGAGTGTTTAAGGAGTACTCCTCTTGAATTGTGCGTTTCTACGCTTAATTCAGTTTTTTAAATGATGTGTGAGGTTTCAAAATGTTTTTTTAAAGACCCTAATACCTTACTGATTTGTCAGTGTTGGACTGAGCTCACAAGTTCCAACTTGTAACAAAACATCACAAGAGATCTGACTGTGTAGTAGGTTAGAAAATGAATGAACATGTCCAGTATCAAGAATGTATGATCTACGAGTTCCCCACTGTGATTTGGGACCAAGCTGTGTACGTTAATGCTGGCATAGTCACAATAATTATGTAAACATTTGATTGGCAGATTTGAGCCCACAAAGTCCTCATGGAAGGTGTTTTCTACCAAAATGTCCAAGTGCATTGTGACATTACTGCTTCACAAGACAAGTCTCACAAAGAGAACTGCATCATAGGTTTTGACGTTTTGTAAATAATAAAAGTTATTGACAAAATGTGTAGAAAAATTAGTAAAACCTAGAACTAAATATTTAGGATACAGTGTCTTTTCAATGAAAGAAAATAACAGAGTTTTTCTGAGTTTTGACTCATTGCATAAAAATATAGCGATAATAGATGGTGAAAAGCAGAAGTTCTTTTACTTCGGACCCTTGGACAGTAAGGCAGTTATGCAAAGAAGTTAAACTTTTTGAATATTGACCCCCCCTTAATATGATTTCACAATTAGAAATATAACTGGACTTCTCTGTCAGCATGTTGCATACACAAATTAATTTCACATGTATTGAAAGATATTTTAGCCCATGACAGTGAGAGAGAGAGAGCTTTTGTTTCTTTGAAAAACTACTCTTTGATATGTCTAGCATTTTTTTCTTTTTTGATCAATGTTTTCTTTTTGATGAAAAGGTTAAATATGGGTATTAAGAGCACAGAATTATGTCTTTTGTTTTAAAATTAGTTTTTTTCGTTTGGTAGATTACAGATGAGAGAGGCTTGAGGTGGCGTTGCCATTAGCACACGTTTAAGGTCAATGAGTTTCTTTTCTGTTACGTTTATAGTCTGCTTCTTGAGGTCCATTTGCCTTTCAAACAACCTGTGTGTCGTTGGATAAGGCAAATCGAATGTTAAATAAAACACATCGCCCTCTGCTTGTGTCTTGCCTTGGAAAATAGCTCAAACATGACCTAGTTAAGTTCCTTATGTTTGTACTCTGATTAAAACCACTCTTCAAAGTTCGAATCTGGACAAAAAAACCCCCCGATAATCGTGCTTAATAAAAAATACCACTGTGTATTTCGATTCTGTAATCTGTAATTACTGCCTTAAGCCCCTATCCATCCGTCTTTTTTCTAGAAGATTCCACTCTAAGTGGGTGATCCTTACTAGCTGCATTTGTCCATTGTGTAGTCTGTCGTCCTTTCATGCTTAAACAAATTTTTAATTTTTTAAAAACATTTTTTTTTTCGAGTGTGTGGGATCATTCTTGGCAGTACTTTTTTTTTGGCCAACAAACTAATTGTGCTTTAATTCCCCACTAAGCCAGTGTCGCACATTTATTTTACTCTAGACTGAAACACGCACCATTTCGTGCATGTCAAAACTATAAAAGTCACTTGTCTGTGAAATCATATCTCAATGGCAGAACTGGATTAGCTTGTCCAGACAGAGACTTGGCAAATGGACAAAAGCCTTGTGTTTTCCTCTGGCCTGCTATGGGATGTTGGTTAATTTTGGCGCGTTTTCACTTTTTCTGAAAATGCTATGTGTGTGTGAGCTTCAAAAACTGTGGGTCGGCGAGAAAGACAACATGTGCGTTTGTTTATCTTTAGGCCATGATACAATTGAGTGCGTCCATAACTCAAATCCTCTTGGTGGTTTTTTTTTTTTTTTGCCTGAAGTGGAGATTTGATCTTCTAAGACTATTCAGACGTGCTCGGTTAATCATTTCTTGTAATCTGTTGAGCTTCCTCTGAATGGGTCGTGTTATGTGGGGGATTTTACCAAACATTCTGTAAGAAAGTGCTCCAGAATTCCCTCATCCTTAGGCTCCGTAGAAGCCCCTTAGGTCGCCTTACACTGTACTCATTGACCGTGAACGCTGTTTTAAGGGTAAAATTATGTAGTTCAGGTAGCTGTGTTTAAAATACATCGTCAGTCGTGCTTTCTGTGCCTGATACATTTTGAAGTTTTGGTGAATGCTGTGGTAGCTGTTTTAACTGAGGCTTATTTCCCTTTTTTTTTTCTTTTTTTTTTCTTTTTAAAGAATCATTATGAAACGCATTTGTTCGGTCAGCAGCTTTCTTTATCGTGTTTGTGTGTGTGCGCTGTGTGTTCCTTGGCTCAGTCTCCCGCCGTTTGTCATTGTCTCCGGGGTTAGCTGTTGCTTGCCTTTTCTGTTATCAGCTTTCCTGTTGAGGTAGGCCTCTGCCCTTTTCAGAACAGCTGCTAAAACCACTACACACACGCGCATACACTGTCCTACAACCTCTACTGCCTGTTTGTTTGCACTGTCTACTAGTTTGATAGTATCACTCCTGCCTTTCACTCCAGTCTGCGATTTTTGGCGCCTATACAGTCAGTCATTTAGGACTGTGATTGAATGCGTTTTACTCCTTCTTAAAAGCACCTACTTTGATGAAGTTGATAACTTAATTTTTTTGGGGGGGGGGCTTTGTAGTTTTATTGGGGTCTCTACAAGTCTGCCTGTGCCTTTTCCTGGCTCCAGGAAAATTGTGAAAAGGAAATTGTGCTCCTAAGGAAAATGGGAAAAAGTGTTTGTGTGTGTGTGTGAGAGAGAGAGAGAGAGAGAGAGAGGTGGAGGGGGGAGAGGGAGAGAGAGAAAGAAAGAAAGAGAGAGAGAGAAAGAGAGGTGATGTTACTGTTTCAGCTAATTTAGACAGAACCAACAGCTGCCATTTGCTTCCCTCCATCTTTTTCCTTTCTACCTGCAGGGCAAAATGATAGACAGATCTTTTCTCTGCTCGTCTGCAGGGAGGACACACAGGCTCTTTGAGAGAGGAGTCTTTTGATCTTAGAGATGGACCTCTGATAAGGTGGCCTGCAAGTCCACACAGCTTCCTATAGTCTGAGAAAGTTCATCCTAACCTTGAGAAAGTTCATCCCAACCACCATGAAGAGTGGATACAGACTCTTCTCCAAACTGTCAGGCCTCATTAAAAATGTTTATCCTCTGCTATGTAAATAAGGCAGACAGAGCAGTGTTTATAAGCACAGCCTGTTGCAGTGTACAGCGTTTAGTAAAATAGTGTTAGACTCCACCCCTCTCAGCTCATCGGTCGAGCATTAAAACAGAACCTGTAGTCTCAATGTGCACTTTTCTGTTTTTGATAGGGTAACGTATTCTTCTAGGACTCATCTGAACGTACTGATTTTATCTGGTCAACTTTAGAAGGGAGAGCTCCTGAGGTTAAGTCACGCTATCCTTTTCAGGCCTGAGGAGCAACAAGCAGCCAGCAGGGTTAGGCCGTGCAGCTCAGCTAATTCAGTAAAACCCTGTGTGTTGATTAGTTTGTGAAAGGTTTAGCTTTGCCCCTAAAGTCACTTCATAAAGCTGTCAGATTCGGTTTTGGACAGAGAGATGGAATCTGAAATTGCCTTGGTTAGGGTTTAGTAGGTGTTCATACTGAAAAAAACATCAAGAGCTGTTCTCTTGGTGCTGCTAAACTTCAGGTTTAATCTCACTCTGCTAGCGTTCTTGTGCAGAGATTCCATGGCAACTGGTTACCAGGCGACGCTGTTGATTTGTTTTGCGTCAGAGGAAGTGGTGGCTATCAGTTTCAGGGCAGGAATATGCTTTCACTGCTGAACCGTGCTGACCTGTACTCCTCCGCAGCCTGGTTCACACAGGCACCTCTGTAATGGAAAAAAAAGAGGGGGAAAAAAGAGTTTGACATTTTGTCTCTGTTTGAGTCCTCTAACACTGCTTAGGCTTTCAGTGGTCACAGAATTAACACTCAAAACTCAGTAATTTATTACAGCTATTGTATAGAACCATCTCAGAATACCTGACAGTTATTTTAAACATCCAGATCTGAATTTATTAATTTAAAAAAAAAAAAAAAATTATACAGCCAAAGAAATGCAACTGCTTGTTGTCCTGAGTGAATATGAGCCTGTGGCCTCCTAAACAGGAGTAAATTAAAATTTTGTGTAATAATGCATTTTATATTGCTGTATAATATAATGAACATATTTTATGTCTTCCTATCGTCTAACCAAGCAGAGCTTTACAGTCCACAATGGCAAAACAAATCCTCATCGTCGACACTTGAATTTACACGCTTGTCTGTCATTACTTGGATTTCAAAGCTACCAAAAAGTTTGTTTGTGTGGAGGTACAATGAGTGCTTCCTTTGTCTGAGTAAAGTGGACTTAAGAGCTTTCACAAGTTCAGCACAGTAACATGGGGGCTTTGAAGTGTTTTCCCTTTGAATTCAACATAGGCAGGACGGCAGAGGTCCTGTCATCAGCAGAGAAGGGGCGTGTACCCGATAGATTCAATGTGTATGTGGTTTGTTAGATCTGACTTTGCCTTATAGATTAGCTGTTCCAAAAATGGTTGGGCTATTTGAGGGCATTTTGTTCTCTTACGTAGGAACTGTCAGAAACTTTTTGGATCTCTCGGTGTTGATAGAACCTGCTGAGATTGCCTGTCTACTGTGGTGAAGTTTCTACGGTTGATTCCTGTCGTAGTATATCTATGTGACGGTCTTCAAACAGACCCTTAACTTCACTGCTTTTCGGGTTGGAAAAATACTTATTGCTTCATAGTTCAAGACGGAAATGTGTTAAGCATTAACCAGCTGATCTGGTATTTGTTTTCCCCTCTAATTCTTTATTAATAAATTGCCAAGGCATGCGTAATCAGCATTACAACTGAACATACATGCAAATAGCCTCTTTGCTTCATGTTTTATCTGCATAATCAGTGTGGAAACCGTAAAGTATCTGCAAAGTTGTCTTTTTCGTCGCCATTTGGAAAGCGGTCCAGTGGAGCAAAGTGTGTATATAAAGTATAGTGAGAGTACTGAGTGCTGAACGTATTTCCTTGACTGTTGAAGGATAATCTCCGGGAAGTAGAAAACCCTGGAAAACTGTCTCTTAGCTGATATCGTGGCTACTACCAGAGCTTTCGTGCCTGACACAAACATCGTCTTTCGAAACTGAAAGCTGGAACTGCCTCAAAGACTAATTACATTGGAGCATACCTTTACCCTTTCATTAGTACCTGACTCAAGCGGTAGGCTAATCATATTTCTAAATCACCTGAGGCTAGACTCGCACCTTCAAAGAGAGCGTGAATCGTTTCAAGTGTACGTCAGCGGACAGAGGAAATCACAGGGTCAAAGCAAGCAGACTTTATAGTAGCCTAGTTTCATCGTTACACACACACACACTAACAACACACACACACACTGCGTACATTAAAAGCTGATAGTATATAACCTGAGGATGACCGACCGTTTTGTCCCACTCAGCTATGCAGCTTCTGCAAATTTTGGATCAAGTAAATGTGAAATGAAATAGTGCATGCAGGCCAGTTTAATCAAGGCAGGCAGATCAGCCCATATGTTAATAATCTGTTTCCCTTTCACCTATTTCTGTCTGATGTTGCCTGTCCGTTAAACTTTCCCTCTGAAAGGCTTTGAATCAGCATCTGTTCAGAGAAGGGAAGAAAAAAATCTGTTGTAGCGATAAATTGATGGTGGGGGTGTGGGGTGAGATGGGGGGATAGAAACAAAGTCCTCTCCTGCTATAAAACAGTGCAGAAAATATTTTCTGTCATCACGGGATTAACCCCTCATCCCTGCAGATTTGTGACTCTGTTATTATGGCATTAGACCGCCGGGAAGCCTCTATTTTGCATCATGAGCTAATCCGGTCGACTCGCACTCTTCGAGGCAGAAGCCGCCGGCGCGTTGTTTATTGAGTTTTTCACCAATTAGCATCTACCTCAAAGAGCAAATTACACATCTGCAACTCCTCTGCCCTACTGTCCTACATAGCTGCCTTGCTCCAAGGAAACCTCTGAAAAGAATGAACTGAATGTATAATACGGTCATTTAGCACATACAGAGTCAAATGGATCTTTAGGCTATGCTGTATGCTTTAAAATGACAGGTTTGACTTCTATACCACATTAGCTGGCTGTCAGAGAGCTTGCACACATGCCAATACTTGTTGCTTTTTGAAGTTTTGCTGCCATAGAAAAGCTTTTAAGTTAGCTCTCCTGTTAATAGAGACAGATTGGAAAATAAGCACAGGTTTATTGCTTTTATGCTATTGTTAACTGACTGCTCTATCAACATACTATGTGTGTGAGGGTGTGTGTGTGAGTGTGTGCGCATGCATACACACACACACACACACACACACACACACACACACGCATATACACACAAATATATAAATATATATTTGAGTATATATTTTTATTTGTTCGAATCATCTGATTATCTAACAGTTTAGATTTGTAGATTTGTCATGTATAAGTTGATACCTTAGCATTTAGGGATGTTATTGCTTTGACCACTGAAATTTTTCAAATAAAAAGTTACCTGTTCAAATTTACTTGTAGAGTAAAATGAAGTAGTGTTCCCACATTTTTGGGAATAAAATGTAACTCATTACAGCTGGTGTTTAAAACTGCTAGGGAATGGTCTGTCTGATTATACTGGCACAAAATGATCACCTTCCTCTGTTCCCAGACAACGCAGAGCAGAGCCATGCTGCTCCAAAGTCCCCTGAGCCTACAGAACAGACACTTAATATCAAAGCACCTGAAGAGGAAATCAAGAAGACCACCAAGAAAGGTATGCAAGGTTTGCCAAGGGGTTCTGGGTAATGTAGGCAGATCTGAGTCTCCTCACACTTGTTAACTAAATAGGACATAATAGGAATGAGATGAATGCTCTGTGAAAGGTACACAAGGTTACCAAGGAATTATGGGTGATGTAGGCAGGTCTGAGCTTCCACACACTTGTTAGCTAAACAGAACATAATGGAAATGAGATGAACGCTCTGTGTCAAAACTCAAGTACCCATAGACCCAACACAAATTAAAGCAGGTAATTGGTAGTCAAACGTTCTCAGTCGTGCCAAGACCGGAGTTTGGCAGCGTGACACGTTGCGCAGAAACTTATAGCATCCATTTGAATCCAATGAAGAGATGCAGATTTGTGCCACTGGCTCAAAGCCCAGAAACAAAATGAGAAAAAAAGGCCAAGTTCATCCTTTTACAGTATCATGTCAGACTATTGTATACATCTCCACAGTCGGCGCTGTTGTCAGATGACAGGTTGTTTTCCGATCCAGCTGTGTAAACAACAAAATTATCTTTTTGTAGAAGTAGACAAAGCCAGTATGTGTTTGTGTGTGTGCGTGTGTGTTTTTTATCCCGCTGGTGAGATTGCAGGGGGCAGATAGGGCCGGCTTTTCAAATCCCGAGGACCGTGTGCGCTTGGCATAGATATTTCTCCTCCCGTATGTGGGCTGCGGGGTGGCACAGCTGTGTAAATTTGATTTACTGTGATAGCGCTCGGTTTGAACCACTGCTGTTTGTTTCTGAGTGTTTTTCAGTAAAAATTCAGTCTTTTATACATTTGAGTTGAGCTTTTACTTTAGCTTTTTTGTGCCTGTATTTAATTTCTCACGTTTAACGTGTTGACATCAAAAATGCATCGTATCAGAACTTTGTGCCTGTGTTTGCTTCATATACAATCATTTTCCTGTCAGAGGTCATTCTTAATAAAGTTATGTTTGTTTCCAACTGTCTGTAGGATCTGCCACTAAAAGCGTCTTTGTGCGGTTCCTACGCTTAGCTCAACGCTACCTCTCTGATCCCAGCAAACATGGCGGGGGTGCTAAGCCCTCCCCTGCGAAAAGCAGTCCTGCTGCGGCCCCCTTCTCCAAAACCAGGGCCTCTGCCTCCCTCACACAAGCACAGGTACAGTACCACAGGGCTCTCTCAGTGTGGGGAGTTCAGCATGAAACACGTAGAGATATTAGTGTATTGACTATTTAGAACATGTGAAGGTAACTAGTGTATTTTGTGAAGATTTGTTCCTCTTTAAAGTGCCTTTGTGTGTAAATTTGAAAAACAGTCATTGCTTTACTGGATTTGAGTAGTGAGTTTTCCCCTTGAGAAACTTAAGCTCCATACCAGTGGATTTCGTCATCGACAGTTGGACCCCTGCAGGCCATTTCAGAAAACAGTGCTTGTTATTGAAGCACATGGGCGTGTGGCGTGCTATTGAGCTACATGGCTTTGTGGATATTGAAACCGTGGGGTTATAGTTACTTGTTTAAAAGGGGGGTCACTATATAACCTGAGGGAGAATTTTTTTTTTGGAACCTGTATTCCCTTTGTGTTGTATGGCATGCCAGACAACATGGTAAAACTGTAAACTTGATAGCAGAGGCTTAAATACCATAGTGTAGTACGTGGAGTCATTTTTCATACAGACATTCAGTGAGAGAGAGAGACAGAGAGAGAGTGCATTCGTTCTCAGGTGTTTCAGAATGTGCCAGATTTTACAAGGGCGAACATCTCACTCGTAGTTTGGATTTTTGCCATAACTTTTTTTCTCACGCTGGTCTACCCACAGCCCATGTAAAGAGACTACTGTCATTTGTGTAAATTAGATCCAAGCAAAGAGGAGGAGCCAGAGGAGACTGTCCCAGAACACCAGTGTGGGTGGGGTCAGGAAAGGACCGCCCTCTTCACAGCTGGAGTCAGGTGGAGGTGGCGCTGAAGACAGGTGTGTGTGTGTGTGTGTGTGTGTGTGTGTGTGTGTGTTTGTGTGTGTTTGTGTGTGTTTGTGTGTGTTTGTGTGTGCTGCAATATGTGCAATATGTGCTGCACCAGAAGCTAAAAAAAGCTTTATTTAAGGGGCTTTGTCGATGGCATTTTACACCTGTGCCATTTTGATAGACTTTTGATGGACCATTTTGATTGACTTTATGACCAAAGCTTCAAGCCCCTACACCCTTTGATCACCTGCTTAGCACAGATATACGCAGTGAGACAGTCATAAATCAACTGTAAGAGTGTATTGTATAGCTTGTTTTGGGCTTTTCGTGAGTCCAATGATTTATGGCCTTGTGCCTACGTTTTTTTAGAGACACTCTTTACTTTTTTTTTCTCGTTGGCGCCGCAGCGAATGTCTCATCTCTGAGAAAACGCTTACGGCCAAGTCAGTCCCCTCTGTACAGATCAAGCATTTTTTTGGCTTTAATCACACAACTGAGTATCTCGTGCAGGAAAATCAAGTCTGCATGAACGTCAAACTTCTTCTTTTTTTTTTTTCCAATCGCTAAGAGGTTTTTGACGTAGAGCACATTATTGAAATGCCTCCAATCTGAACACGCCTTGAGGTGGACAAATGTTCCCACTTCTGATGCTCCGTCGTTTAGTTATCATTTCCAGATGCGCTTCATTTTATTCACAAACGCAAATTATCATTGTCTGTCTGTCTGATCTTTATTGACTGTAGGCAGAAATGGTGCCCTGGACAACCTGTTTCAACAGGGTCAATACAGTTGCCATCATCCAGCTGAGAACTTCTTAGATACGTTTCATAAACGTTCTTTTTCTAACGCAGAGTATGCCATATCAGCAGAAAGAAAAACAAAAAGCCTGGCGTCAGGGCTATTTAAATTATTTTGGAGATTTGCTGTCTAAAACATAAGTTTCATACTATAGCTCTTGAGTAGCTGGTATGGAATTGAGGTTGACTGAGGACAACACCCTGTCACGTGCCTCGCCCAACTGCACATCCTCAGAACATTCAACCACTACTTCTTTAAAATGAAAAACATCAGAAATACCAGGGAATCAAATAATAATACCTGTAATTAGACGGTAAAGATGTAATTTTAAACGTGTCTTAATTCACATGATCTTTACTGTATTGTATATAACTGCTCATGTGATATGAGGCAGCATTAGGTACTATGGTGGTGTAATTTTGGCAAGATGATACAGACTGGCTTTCAAAAAGGCAAAGAACAGTGACTCAGTTTTGTTTCCTTAGAGAGGAGTGTGTGGAAGAGAAGCCAGGAGGTGGAGAATGTAGGGAGTAAGTCCACCATCTGAGGGAACATGTTGATGTTATGCCCAACAAAATACAATGTTGAATTGAGGACACTCGAATGCTTCAGAATGATCCCCCATGCCACTGACATCACATACGTCAGAAAATGGTTTGGAAAAAGTTTGTTCAGACCCTGCGTGCTTGCAGTGTTCACATTGTGCCTCAGGTAGAAGCCCAAAAAAAAAACCCCTAACCAAATTCCAGTCACCAAATGTAGACATCTGTCCTATCAATATTCTAAATTATGTTTCCCCTCATTTTGGGGGGGGGGGGGGATGAAATGGTCCCAAGAGGATTATAAATGCTGGGGAAAAACATCTTCCAATTACATACTCTGTTCTGAGAGTTGAAAATCACTCTGAAATGAAAATTGGGCTTGCTGGATCAGGGTCATGTTGTTTTGGTGTGAGAGGAAAAGAGAGAGAGAGAGAGAGAGGTAGAGGAAGGAGGAAAAGAGGCAGTGTGTGGGATTTTGGGCAGAGGCCAGAAGAATGTGCGCATACCTGTCATTCCTCGCAGGTCTTACATTAGTGTCAAGTGGGTAAAATGGCTGGAAGGGGACCAGGTCACTAAGGGTCAATGAATGGATTATTCTAATTGGACAAGATTAGGAAATGAGAGCAAGAGGCGAGGCCAGGCCAGTCTCTTAGTGTCACAGCCAACCCCCCCGCCCCGCCCTGCCCTACCCCAATACTCTGCTTTTCAGCACATAATCTGCCTTCCACAAACTAGAGGATTAGAGGCATTAAGCACTGAGAAAATAATGAGCAGGGGCTAATTTGGTAGAAACAGAAGCTTTCATTTAGCTCTCATTTAAGACGTTAGAATGGGGTTCGCAGCTCCACTGGTCTGAAGTGGTGATAGTGGGAGGTGATTCGGCGGAACCTGTAGGTCAAAGGTCAGCGCGACTCCGATATCTCAGGCTTGCGGGCCGAATGCCATACTGAGATGTAACATTTTTGCCGAGCAAACATAAGAGTCCTCAGCGTTGAGAAATGCATGGTGAGACATTCATGCCATTGGAAGATGGAGATGCCACAGACTGTCAGTGGTCTAAGTCAGGAGGAACTCCATTTAAGGCAGTCTTCTTTCAGTAAACCTAATCTGCCACCCTTTGTACAACCAAGCTGTCTGCGTGGTCTTCTTTTCTTTTTTTTTTTTTCCCCCTAGCTCTTTTGCTTTTGTGGTTTCAATTCGTGCCCTGGTCCATTTGTTTCATTTCTCAGTGCTCCAGGTCTGTAATGTAGTTTGTTAATCAAATCACTCTCGTCTGGTTTATGTTGTTATGTTGCCACGGGGCGTGCGTGCGTGGGCGTGCGTGCGTGGGCGTGCGTGCGTGGGCGTGCGTGTGTGCGTGTGTGCGTGTGTGTGTGTGTGTGGGCGTGAAGGCATGTATGTGGGCGTGTGTGTGTGTGTGTGTGTGTGGGCGTGAAGGCATGTATGTGGGCGTGTGTGTGTGTGTGTGTGTGTGTGTGTGTGTATTCTTGTAAACAGGGTGTTGGAGTAGTATCATATCTCACCTCCAACCACTACAGCTGCTTCCTCCCCACAGACCGCGACTCTCTAGATAAAACAGCCCACTGAGGTGTGTGACAAGTCATCATTAGTAATAGTTAGCGTGCTTAACTTAGCCTCATCGTGTGTGTCCTTCCCCACTGCTGTTTGATGTGTTTATTTTCCACTTCCGTCTTGACAACTGCAAAATTACTGCAAAGTCGTGGCAGGATGTGATGGCCCCATTCATTATGGTCCTGAGCAAAAGCTCTCGGTTAGGATAAAATGAATAAATATATTTTAAAAATGTACAAAATGTATTTAAATTCACTTTGAGTTCCCCCCAAAGACGTTTGGTCCAAACTGATAAAACAGCATTGGAGTAATGGCTGCATGCTTCTCCACAGCCCTGTGCCGACCTTCAGGAGACTAAGGTCAGGACCAGCGGGTCGCGTGGCTCGGAGACGGAGCAGTAGCCAGCCCGGCAGAAAGTCCCTCCAGCTCCGCACCAAGACGACCCAGGGCTGTCACTCCCCTTCCTCCCGGGCCGCTGCTCCCCCGGAACAGAACCAGCCCACTGAGGCTTCTCCACCAAGTCCGCACAGGTAAACCAAACACAAACGGGTCATTCGTCATGACGGGGATTAGTGACCTCTTGAGAACTGCACCCTTTCACCTTCAGTCACGTTTGACTTGTAGATTAAGTGTTCACACTTTAAGGTTTGTGTTTATCTATTCAGCCAGTTAACCCAGACTGGATGGATATTAAGTCTGCGATGATCTTTTGAACTACATTTTCATCTACTCGTCTCCTCATGACACATGAAATTACAATCCTGTCAGATTAGCTGACATCAGTGGACATTTGTCAGGTTGTTGATGTAAGGTGTAATAAAGTATTCTTCAGTAAGGTACAGCTGCTTTGGTTCTGGCAGGTCATGTATCTGTTGAAAACTTAGTGGTCCTGATTAAGGCTTAATGAGAGGTATTACTCCTTGTCGAAGCATTTAAACATATCGTTGACAGATGGATTCTTTGTTGTGGGAACGGAAGTCAAAGAACACATCGCCCTGCACAGAATGTCTGAAATCTAATGTTTCATTCAGAAACTGAATTTTTTTGCTTTCATTACTTAATAAGAGAATTTTGGAAAATAAAATAAAAATGTAGTATGTAGAAGTGGTAATAGGGATTCAGTAAAATTGTTTGTGACAATCTGTGAGAAAACAAGTTCTTACATTTCATGTGGCAGGTGTCTTACTCTGGGACCTTTATTATGTTAATCCAGATTCTAATTCCGGAACACTCCGTAGACTTTGCTTGTTTGGAATGTGATTAGCCTAGTTCTCTCTCCCCACAGTTCAGTTTTATCATGAGGGAAGCCCTAGTCAAGCATGGAAGAAAATCGCAGTTAAAGAACACAAAACGATAGAATCCAGACATAATAACTCAAGGCTGAGAAAGAGCAAAAACACTCTGATATGAAAGCAGACTCCATTACACACGTATCTCTCTCTTTCCTGTCTGCTCCTACTTTTTCTTTGTCTCTGTTCCACCTGCGTTAGATACCACTTGTTTTGCAAAAGTTTTTCAAACACGCTCCTATCTTTCGGTGCCCTGGAAAAAGACGAACTATGCCTGGGCCCAAAAATAACCCCAAACCCTGCCTGCATCCCCCTTTTTAGTTCCTGGGTTTTTCATTCAGAGTCCGCAGGCAGCAGGAGGAGGGCCGGAAAAGGCGGAGGCGCGAAGGAAAATGACAGAGCCCCCTCGGCGCGCACGGTTATGTCAGCAGCCCCATAAAAAAAAAAAAAAAAAAAAAACCCTGTTCTGCGCTGCAGAAATCCTGTGTTTATGCCATTCACGTACCCCCCTTATCCCCCCCCAGAGCCCTGCTCCCTGACATCGTAACCGTTTCTTTCGGAAAGAGCTGGAGCTAGGACGGAGGACAGAGTAGATGAGTCAGGCCAGCTATGAAAACAACTATACGGCCCTTCCATTCTCAAGGCCTTTTAACTGCTTCACATAAACTCAAGGTTCTCCTTTGTACTGTCCTTTGTACTGTCATTGAACTGCTGCCGGGGGTGAGGGTGGGGTGGTGGGGGCTCTGAAACCTTTGACTTGCAAAATGATAGGGTTTTTTTTTTTTTCTCTCTCTCTGACGGAGAATAGACTTTACCAGCTGAGAATATTCAGTGTTCTCACAGAGTGGCTGAGATAGGAAGACGGGGTTCAGGTAAACACTCCCAGTTATATCTGAGCACACACCAAGGACTCAGTAATTGCTAGTGTGACTCAAAAAGCAAAAGTAGTCCGACTAGATCTTTTCCTTTTTTTTGTGTGCGTGTAACGCACGGTTTGAACTCGAGAGGAAAAATTTTACGACAGAAACAGACTGATTCCACTTGTTGGTTCATATGAGATAATGCCCTGATAGATTTTTTTTTCCCTCTGAACAAGCGTGGGAAGGTGTATGTTATGTCAGTGCTGTACAGCTGTGCGTCGTCACTCAAAAACACGAGGCCATAATTCTAGCGCGTTCATTTATGATTTGTTTTTTGTTTCTGACTGGGTGTGTAAACAAGTCAGTCTCCTTTTTAGTTCAGTGTGAATGTAATTATTTTCTTGTAAAATTGAGATGCCATTAAATTTTGGATTATTTTTGGAAGTTCTCTGTGGTAAACATTTAGGAAAAGTGTTTTTGCTTTGAAATGTGAGTGTGAAACACACTCTCACCAACCACACCTTTTAATACTAACGAGTAGCATTTGACATTAGAAGTTAAAAAGGCACATTTTTATAGGTAGGAAGTTTTTTATTTCCATAATCTTATGTTCTCTCATATTTATGGTTATTATCCATGTAAGCTTTACTGCCTCTTTGCATCATCACAAATGTTGAAACACAAAATCACACACGTGGAGAAAATGAATTGGTCCCAAGTGTGCCGTGTGTGCCGTGTGTGCCGTGTGTGCCGTGTGTGCGTGTGTGTGTGTGTGTGTGTGTTTGTGTGTCTGTGTTTTGAGACGCAGTGCACAGATGAGTAATCCCATGTCTTGTATTTGATGGTTTTGGCCAGGCACGTTGTAAGGAACACCCCTGGGAAGAGTGCAGATTAAACTACAACATGGGGCTGGAGCCAGTACTCTCTAAAAAACACAGTGTAGAAAGATTGAGCAAGAGCGTGGCTATGGAATTATCATTACCACACATGGGGTCCCATGCTTCATAAGACAAACTAAATGGGGATTTTCTTTTTATCCACGGAGCATGAAGCGTAAGAGAGAGAGAGAAAAGAGAGAGCGAGGGAGAGGATTACTGATCAAAATCACTTTGTCCTGTCTCAAATAAGAAGAAAGAGCTGAAATATCTCAGTGGGAGTGTTTGTGAAGTCATTAGATGTAACACACACAGAAAAAAACCAGAACAAAACTGAAAGACAGCCAGAAGCAGCGTGAGCTGGGACTGGGAAACTCACTGCTCTTCTGTCTGGATGCCACACTGAGCTGGAGTGGCCTTGACTTATTCATGATGTCACTCCTGATTTCCCAGCATTACCCTGCTGTTGAAAGCCGACTGGGAAATCATTACAGCCCATATGTTTTGAAACATAACTCCGTGTGAATTTTTTTTTTTCCCCATTTCTTTTTTTCTTTTTTTTGTGTACGCATGGTCGCAAAGAGAGATGAGGGGGGAGAGAACGACACACACTCACACTCACACACACACACACACACACACACACACACACACACACACACACACAGATAGACAGATAGATACCATAGATATATAGCTAAATGCTAGGATGAAATGACTGTGATTGGTTTCTTATGATCATCTATATTAAATTATAAATCAAACCAAAATCAAAGGTGAAACTCACAGCTGTGTGCACTTTGGCTTTGTTGCCAACTCCTTTTTTTTTTTTCTTTTTTTATCCTGAAAACATGTGAGGGAAGCAAACATTTCTCAACACTAGGACATGATGAATGTCACAACGGCACACCCACCTGTTTGTTCAGTCCCTGATCAAAGCAAGCCCACCTTTCTTTAAGACGAGTCAAAGTGAGATGAAGCCTCTTCCCTAGGTTTCTATAGCACTGTGAGAATTCCCCTCACCACACACCTGCCCTCTCACCTCTATGCCAAACCCTTCTCTTTTCCTCTGCATGTCCCGTTATCAACACACAGCAGATCAGAGCTAACGACCGTTCACTTTCAGACCTCTGCTTACCCACAAACTCACGGTCATCGTTTGGGCTTGAAAGTATTTTGCTTTGTGTGTTTGTTTGTTTGTTTAATCCAATTTAAGCTGCTTTGTTTCTGACTAGTGTATGTAGAATTTGTGTTTAGCCTTGGACGTCTCTGACGTTCGGGGGGTTTTGTGTAAGGTCACTGGAGTAACATTACCAGAGGCGGCTGAACCTAACCCTCTGATTGTTCTGTTTGGTTTTTTTCCTCCCTCTCCTCTCCGGCATAATTACATTTGAATAATGCATACGTCCGCCTAAGCATATAGGAAATAATTGCTTGCTTTTGTCTAATGTGGTAAGCAGTATCTCAGATGTGTCCCGAGCTCTGTGAAGACAGTGTTTCAGTTACCTTCCCCTGGGACAAGCATCAAGACTGAATGACAGCCAGCTCAACTCAAGCTACTGTAGACAATGATTGCCCAGTGTTAATCCCTGTAAATGTAACAATGAATTTTTCGGCCTGTTTTTTTTTTTTTTATAGCCCGTTTTTAGTGTTTGAATCTGACACTTAAAGAAGTGCTGTACCGGAGAGGTTCCGTACGGTGTCAGAGGTTGCAAAGGTCAGGGGGGGGGGGGGATGGGGGGGTCACGACATAATGTTTTATTCTGTACGCACGTTCATATGTGCACCACACATGGGCAGTGTTGAGCTGCCTGGGGTCAGAAGGTCACAAAGCTGCTTTTTTGGATATGAATCCAGTGGCAGCCTTCTCTAATGCAGCATATTACAGCAGTGGAATTTACCCAGTCTTAAGCCCTCCAACCAGCTGACAGCAAAAAAAAAAAAAAAAAGAAAGCATGATTTGGGACTTCAAATTAAGCCGGACTAAACTGAAGCACATTAAGTACTTAATATAGCAAGTTCCTCATATTTAATAGTTTGTGAGCAATCTCTTTTTGTCTTACCGTCTTTTCCTCTCACACACACACTCTCACACACACACATATAAACCAAGTTTTTTTTCTTTGTTATATGACAATCTGTGTCATGTGACTCACAACGTGAAACATTCGGTCTGTAATCAGTGGAGCTGCTTGTTTCCAGTCAGTTCTGTGTCTGGTGTAGGCAGGTGGTGGTCTGTGTGAAAGAGAAGGCTCTTGTGAGAGAGAGCTTTGGCAGAAAAGAGAGTGAGAGAGAGAGTCTGTGTTTGTGTGTGTTTGTGTGTGTGTGTGTGTGTGTAAAACAAGGAGGTGAAATACAGTGTTCTGTGTGTGTTTCTCCTCAGGGCACTAGCCACTCTGCTGCTGTCGAACGGCATTAACCCCTCTCTGATCTCATTTCTATCAGCCCCGCACGATAATCAGTATTTTTCCATTCTTCCCGTCTTTCATCCGGAGCGGGTGCTGTAAGCGTTTCGTCAGTGCCCCTCAGCCCGTCACGCAGGCCACTCTGACCCGGGCTCCTGTCATTCAGGATTACAGCAGGCGGACGGGCCGAGAGCACCAAAGCCATGGACGGCCAGACGTCTCAAGCCTGCTGTCTCCATCTCAGGCTGGCTTTGACTGGGCTTGTATTGTCCAACGCGCTGTCTTTCCCCAGCCTCTATTACCTCATGGTTCTAACACAGGACTAAATCCAGCGTGGCTAAACTCTTCAGGGTAATCTCCCCATAGTCTGATGTGACGTCCGCAATAGAGGCATGACGTATAGCAGCTGTTCTTCTCACCGCAGGCCGGGGAACGTAAAAAAAACCCCGACGTTCCGTGAGCTCTGACGGAGGAGCGGTTTTTATGGTGGACGGGAGAGAGAGAGAGAGAGAGAGCCAAAGCCACGTAATGGCTCTTCGTTGCTCGGGGAAGAAGAGTGAAAAAAAGAAAAAGCAAAAATCCCTTTGCATTGTTTGGAGGGATTTTTTTTTCTTTATCTGGGAGTATGTTTAGCGTAACGCATATCTCGTTTAGCCGTAGCTCCTCTCGCGCTGTGTCCCGTCGCACAGATGTGGAGGCAAAGCTCTTTGACCGTAGATCTGCCAGATGGAACAAAGACACTCTTTAGATTATGACTTACAAACCCTGCTATGTTTATGTCAACAAATTAAAAAAAAAAAAAAGAAAAACTTAATATCTTTATGTAAACAATAGCAACGGCATGTTGCGTAATATTCTGTGGATGCTGTGATAAAAGATAAAAGAAGACCCCACCGCTCACTGACAGAATCTGTTAGCACGTGTAACCGTCGACTAATGTCAACATAATAACAACATGAAAAGATGTAAGACAGATGTTATACGTGTGTATGAAATAATGCTATGACTAACTCTATGTCAGCAGCATTGTGGGTAACCTCAGCTGACCTGAAAGCACTTTTAGAAGAGGTTGTCTTTTAAGTAGTGCAACCAATGACATATCACAATGCCACGATGTCATCTTATGAGTAATTATGACACAGTCAGACAGCTGCGGGCTTTATTTGACACAAATTTATTTATTTGATCAAATTTATTTATTTTATCAACTTGATGTCTTGCTCTCACCGTTTTTACTGTTTTTTTATTTGTTTTGTTTTTTTTCTTTCCTTCCATTTCAAACACCACGTTCCCTGCGGTATTCCGGCTTGCGGTATTTAAAGCACCGGAGACATTCTCCATTCCGAGGCCTCTCATTGCCGTTTTTCTTTCCCCGAGCCGGAGATGGGAAGTGCTCTAACAGCCTCAGGTGAAGGAGGCGAGCGGGAGCGTCCCGTGCTTTTAGCGTTCTTTCACTCCCGCTGCGCCCGTCTCGGTGGGAGAATCCTAAGAGGCATGTAAACTAAACAGGCCTGGTCTCTCTGAAAGGACTCCATCTGCCCCCTCCTTTTGTGTCAGCCCCTGAACTGCCACAGTAACAGCAATGTTTAATCCATGAGAACTCATATACATGTGCAGCAACCGCAGGATGTGTTTGCAACTTCAAAAATTTTTTTTTTTTCATCTTTTTTGTTTTAGTCGTTTTCCCATCTGTGTATTCATCCGTGTACTCACGTTCGGATTAGAGTTCATTGTCAGCAAAAATGTTCTAGTCTCTAGCTGTACTGTTCTAGTTTCAAACATGTTGTTCCCATTGTAAGTAGCAATAAATAATTAAATAAAGACACCTGTGCAATTATGTTTTTTTCCCCCTGAGGGTAGGTCTGTATCCCTTAGTGAAAGAGTACAAACATCCATCTAATCTCATGTTTGTTGTTGTTGTTGTTTTTCTTGAAATGCAGGGATCAGTCACCAAGACGTCCAATGCTGGTTGAAAGGAACGTCGCCATAATAAGCCCAATCCCAGCAAGCCACATTCGGGAATCCCAGTTAATCTAAAGAGAAGCAGAAACACACACATCTGGGCAGAAGAAATAGAAACCGTCTCAACCTCAGTCTGGAACTTTTCTCTTGAACTTTCTCCTGTCGTTCCTGACACAAACACTACTTGATCCATTTACATTTAAAAGACTTGTTGTCCTGTTTAGTTCTCTTAAATTTGCCAACTTGTTATTAATGTCACTTTTTAAATGCACTTAAATGGAAGAACACCTGGGAAAGACTCTGTGTAGGACCTCAGGGGGGTTTTCCTCGGTGTTGATTCAACCCGTCCCACTTTCTCAGACTGGGTGTCACAAGACAAAGGGAATTCTCAAAGAGAGCCTTTCAGGAACGTTGGAGCGGGGCCAAGGATCCAATCATGTCAAATAGGTGTTTGTTCAAGAGTTGGAAGGTAACGTTCTCCAACCTCAACCTGCGCCGCAAATCATGGCTCCTACAGTTAAAGGAGCTTATGTCGCCCAAGCCTCCTTAAGCCCTGGTGAGAAAAGCCAACGTCAGCGGAAGTTTCTAGACCATGTATTTGTTTAAGTCGAAGTTTGTCGCTGTGTGTCAGATTATCAGTGAATTGTTGTGATTTTTTAATAGCAATTTGAAATAATAAAAGATTAATGAGGTTCTTAATGGTCTCTCATCTCTAATTTATGTTGATGTCCGGGATCCAAGTGTTTAACGGCGTCTAGTGTGGAAACATCAGCACTGGCTTGGCAGTGTTCTGAGATCTGCTTTATATTACACACCGCAGAGTTATCAAATATTTAACATTTAAATACTGAAATACGTCCTTATTGTTTCAAACTGATAAAAACACATCGCAGGTTAGAGGGCATATGTTGAAGATTTTATAGGGTTGTGTTATTGGATTGTTTCACTAAATGCCCTCTACATATTGATAGCATACTGATAAATATGAAAATATGCAAATGTGAATTTAGAGAGTATAGACAAAGAGACACATTAAACGTCTCTTTTCCGAACTTCAGTTAAACCGTTTTGAGTTTTGAATGTTACGTCAGCATTATAGTTTTGATTTGTCAGCAAGCTGAGTTATTGTTCGTGTCCTTTTGGACTTAGTTAAGAATGACAACACATAACTGTGGCTGATTTTGTGATCATTTGTCCCCAGTCAAAATCTATAAATAGGAGCCCTGTCGAAAGTACATGAACTGTGACTATACTAACAGGAAAAGTAACTAGACAAGTACTGTGTTTGTGTGTGTGTGTTTGTGTGTGTGGGAGTGTTGTGGAGTGTTCTGAATGCTGAAACTCCATAATTATCCTAGGTGCAGGTTTTACACAAACACAACCTCAGGCCAGCAATGACTGCACTGACATAGTAGTCACATGATTTTACTGTAGATGAGCTGGTTTCTGGTTTGTTTTTCTTTTCTTTTTTTTGTTTTGTTTTGTTTGTTTGTTTCTTGTTTGTTTGTTTGTTTCTTTCTTTCTTTCTTTCTTTCTTTCTTTCTTTCTTTCTTTCTTTCTTTCTTTCTTTCTTTCTTTCTTTCTTTCTTTCTTTCTTTCTTTCTTTTCTTTCCTTTTCTTTTCTTTTCTTTTCTTTCCCTGAGAAGTGATTTGACTCCTAACTCCCTCATGCGAGTTCCTTTTGATTTAGCTTAGAGAATCCAATACTTTCTGTTTTCTTTTCCACCCTCCACCCCACCCACCTGACTCTCATGGCTTTGTCTTGATCCTTTGTGATAGTGACACTGAAGTGTGTCTGTAATTTAGGTACTCCCCTCAGTCAGTCAGTCAGTCAGTCAGTCAGCTATGTCCGCTCAGGAAAAAAAACAACAACTCAGAAGTATGTACCTCCTCAGTCTTGGTACACTTTAAAATATACAAACTCACACACACACACACACACACACTTTTACCACACACATTCTTTTCCATTTGTCCAGTTTTGTAACTTGTATAAGATTTACCAGTGTCCTTGCCCTGGTATATGCCCTCACATACAATATGTTATAGTATTGCAGCATTTGAAGAATGCTAATAAAGAACCAGTGTCATCTATGTCGAGGCACTCCTTGGTACTAGTATAGCTAATAGCTTCATAGCTACATGTTACTATAGTAGTTACTATAGAAACTACTGTTACTATAGCAACACAGTAAAATAACAACACCATTTCTGTAGGATCTTAAACTGTATCTTATTATACAGTTGACTTATGTCTTACCTATTGCTAGCTGCTGGACTGGTAGAGTGTATGTATATCAGTGTCTGTGAGGAGGGTATCTAGGTTGGGAAGCATGCATACCTGAACTCCCTTCCCACATCCACCTCCCCCTCCACCCTCCACCCAATCTGGTAGAGTAGTGACCTATTAAAGCGCTGGAATGCTTTGAGAGAACCCTCTGACCTTGTAATGGCTCAGAACGACTAGTTCAGGATCAAAGGCGCTCCTCAGGCACTGGCCGAAACAGTGGGGCGGGGGCGGGGGTGGGGGTGGAGGGGTAGCTGCTCCTCACACATGCCCCTTCTTAACCTGGACCCCAGAAAATGGGAGTTTGGACATGTGAGGTCAGAACCGAGGTCATCGCTTTGTGTGTACATTAAAAAAAAACAAAACAAACAAACAAAAAAAAACCCTGTCCTATTCCCTCTGAACTTCTCACTGAACAGAACACAGGTTTGCACTCGTTAATGTGGCACATCATGCATAATTCATGATTAAAAGGCTACATTAGTCTAATTGTTTGTGACAACACACGGTGAGTGGAGAAAAAAAAATCAATCCGTGAGATCCACTGTTCTCTTAAGATGTTGTACTTTGGGAGGAGAAGTGTTATATTTTAACCAAATAGTGTGCCACATTGAATTAGTGTTGTCTTTTTCTGTGCTGAGGACAGAAATGGAAAGCACAAAATAAAGTCAAACATTAACAGTAAAAATTCAGCGTCTTTGTTTAAAAAGCGTTCTTCATCTGAATTTCCCAGCAAACCCTCTCGGTTCCGGATCTAAGCTTCCGTCGTGTCTGTTTGATGTTTGACCTTTTCTCCGTAACACTGACGAAACTGGTAAAAACTAAACATGCCTTTCTCTCGTCCAAGGCGGGTGAAAGATGTGGAGGCCCGTGAGCCAGTGTGTTCTGCGGTCAGCTAACAATTAGTCTTACCCCCTGTTTGTCGGAAGTGAGGTTTGACAAGGCCTGTTCAAAGACTCTGGAACATCTGTGTGAGCAGGAAAAGGAAATCAGAGAAGTTTAATTACTGACCGCTCTCTTTTTCACAAGCTTTCCACAAATGGAGAGGGTACTACACAATTCATTTGGGGAACAGAGATGTGGTTTGGTAAAGTGCATATTTAGCACACACACTGCTGATGCATGGTGTAGACTTCTTACTTGGGATTGTCAGACTCATTGGATTAGGACTTATGACAAGAGCGTAATGGTCTTTGCTTGAAGCGAGATGGTTCCTCTGTTTTTCTTCCTTTTTTCCCTTCAAGGGCTCTCTCTCTCTCTCTCTCACTCTGTCTCTCGCTCTCTTTCTTTCTCTTGCTCTCTCTCTCTCCTCTCTTTTTCTATCTCTCTCTCTCTCTCTCCCTCTCTCTCTCTGTCTTTCATTTTCTCTGTCTCTCTCTCTCTCCTCCCTCTTTCTCTCTCTCTCTCTCTCTCTCTCTCTCTCTCCACCCTCTTTCTCTTTCTCTCTCTCTCTCTCTCTCTCTCTCTCTCTCTCTCTCGGGTGAAGTCAGGAAAAGTGGAGCGCAGGAAAGGCAGAGTGGCCATCTGCTTCCTGAGATTCATGCGCTGGGTCGTGTGACGGAGCAGTGGGTGCCAACATCCGGCACATGTGGATGAAGTCAGCCTGCCCCTCTCCCCTTCCCTGCACCTCCAGCCTACATCTGGAGCCCCGAACAACACTGTGCTCCTGCTGGAGTAAAACCTCTGCTCCAGTGGAAAAGGAGCTACCACAAATTTCTCTCAAAAAAAGTACAAGACCTATAAGAAGATGAGTGTTTTATGCCAACAGTCAGGTCTAGCTCAGTATGTAAGTCCAGTTATTTATATATATATATATAAACATATAAACACTTACGACAGATCAATTTCTACTAATAGGAAATTGTTGCATTGGTTTAAAACCCTAATTACCTTCCTGTTAGGAAGTAACGTGGTAGCCCACGTGTTGTCTTGTTTATTAGTTTGCCTTCAGGTTATTAGCTTAGCTTTAAAAATACAGCCACGCACACGTGCATGCCTATGTGTGTGTGTGAGTGAGAGACAGAGAGACTGTCCTATTTAAAAGATAACATTAACAGGTGCTTGTGTAAATTGGTGATATATGAGAAGTGAATTCTCAGGCCAACCCTCTGTTCAGTCCAAATGCTCAAACACATTCTCCGGTGAGAACCTGTTCCTCATATCGAGCTTTTCCTGCCTGTCAAACACATATATCACTCCCACCTGTTACATCATTCCTGTGGGTAAAACCACAAGGGTTGAGAAAATGGATCAAATGAATCATTCTTTTTGGATCAGGAGTGATGAAAAAAAAAAACAAAACTGTTGACACATTACAGGCTTTGACAGCAAACAATGCTAAAGACTCAAGAGCATAAACGTTTGCACATCTCTTCATCCTTAAAAATACAGACAGTTATTTCTGAGACTGATCTTAATCTCCTGCTTGGAAAGAAGACCGGACAGTTTGGTGAGGCGTTATTCTGGGAATGTCTCGGTTAAGAGGAAACATGTTTGTAATTTGGCTTGAGAAGACAGGTATGTTCTTCTGTGGAGGAATGCTAGGCCCTGCGGTCGGGCCTGTGTTGCCACACAGTTAAGTCTTGTTTACCTTTGACAGGGGCTGTGTAGCATGGGGTCAAGGCTTCATGGAGGGATGTGTTTACTCTAGTGAATGTGTAATCAGGGGCCACCTTTGGGTGGGCATCCAGTCCTCTACCTCACTGTTCATGGCCTTCACTCTCTCAACACTAGGAGTAAACCTGTGAATTCACCAAATCAGCACACACCTGACTGGCCGACAACACACACACATACACCATGCATAAAGTTATTTTATATACCGGCATGGGATGCTGACTGTATTTCTCAATGGACTGAAAAAAAGACAACATCTTGATAGATAAGAACATGAAATCTAGGACTCTCACATCTCACCTGATTTATTTTACACACTCAAAACTGTTGCTGTGAATTTATTTTTTTTCATACACCTTACCTAAGGTAGGTGTGTGCGTGTGCGTGTGCGTGCGTGTATTCTGTAATATTTCCCTCTGGCAAAATATGTTGATAATAGTATGGTGCCAGTACTATTAGTATAAATATCTGAAAAATGTTGAAGAATATAGATTTGCTCGCATTAATTTTACAGTCACGTGCTCTATAAGATGTGTGAGGTTCTAAGTCAGTGAATCTCTGCACGGATCCGTTGCATTTCTTATTTTGTGCCCATGAGCAAAGCTGTCCAATTGCATTCCGTGTTTCCTCTCCGGGTTCATGTAAGAGCTTTGACTGGTCTTTAAGTAAATAAGGGTTGCTCTCTGTCTGTGTCTAAGTCTGTGAAATTGCCCTGTCAGATGGTACCATAGTAACTACGTTGTTGTCATCAAAGATTCATAAAGCGTCGCACTGGCCTCACTCCATTTGCCTTGACAGACTGATGTGAAGATCCAAACTGGCTCGTCAAGTTTATCAAACATCAGCTTACAGACAGACTCCAAACACAATTATGCTTTCCCCTTCCCTGCCTGCGTCAGTTGCTGCTTTGGCTCTCTTTTAGTACAAAAATAGAAGTTTCCAGAATGTTCTTCCTGTACTGTAGGCCTACACCATTTGCATCCTTTCATTTATCATGCGGTGAACTGAACTATTCCATGGAGGCCTTTCCATGGAGTGGCAGTGAAACGTGTTGACATTTTAATGTGTTACATAACCACCGCGCAGCGAGAGCACAGTCTCTCATATAGATTGTTTCCTCACCTGTGTTTCTCCATGGTGGCCCCTTTATTACAGCCAGTAAACATACTCTCAATACACAAGACATTTCTGTGACTCTGTGTGTGTGTGTGCGTATATGCACATGTTCATGCATGCTTAAAGGTGGAAGTGTGCGTGTTGTAATATGTATATTTACTCAGGGGATGGGATGTCACATGCGTTGTCATACTTATGTCATGTTTCTTCATTGGCTTCAGAGCACTTTGAAGTTACGGCCTACATACATATTACAGAACTTAAAAAAAAACAAAAAAACAAACAAACTTGAAAATGTTTTCGGCTTTGACCATATCACTGCATTGGTCCCCTTTAAGCACACTTTTGCAGTGTGAGCTGCCCGCCTGTACTGTCCACATTTTAAAGGGAAGTCACAGCTTGCTTTGCTGTGGACAGCAGTTTGGTAAAGAAAATTGTTGTATTGAGCCAAATGAATTCTGTGCCCAGGTTCGTTGGGAGCAGCTGTGTTTTTTGTGTGCCAGGTTGCCCAGGGTACAATGCGCTAATCCAACTCGACACAGCAGAAAAATAATACCCATAGACAGCTGTTCTTCAAAAATATAGATCTAGGGCCTCTGTCACTAACATGTATTGATACTTGTTTTTTTTTTATTATTGTTTCTATTACTCATAATGAAACGTTGCTTTTGCACTGAGAATTTTGGAGTTTATTCCACATGTGCAAGTTTCACAGAGGCCATTGTCATTACTGGAATTCTGAAGTAGAATTTAGTCTTATCACTTGGTCTCCAGTGACGATGAGTATGAAAAGACCATCATTATATTTTGTATATTCATACAACATAAATCACATACTCTAATCATTCACTCACTTCCCTGTCCACATCAGACTGAATTTCCCAGGTCCATGCAAAGGTGTTAGTCACCACTAAGCCAAAACAAAATGTCAGAATAAAGACCAAAGCCTTTAGTTGACCCCTAGTGACCACTTGCTCCATGATGCTTGGAGAATAATTGCAGGATTTTGAAAACTGAATGAACATTACTTTGAAGCCTTTCAAACCGAGAGCTGAAAGAGAGTAACAGACGTACAGACGTACAGACTGTTTGCTTTGATATCTGTAGTAAATAGTTTATGTGTAGTAAATCATATCTGTTTTTGTTCGTTTGTCAGTGGATTAAAGAAGTGGATTCGGTCTGGCTGTGTTCTGTGTGCCCTCGCTCGAACAGCTGATGTTCTTGAGGGGCCAAGGGAACGTAACTCCGGCCCCCTGCTCTAATTTGATTTCACGCCGGAGTACAATCAAACCTCAGATTACACAAGAACCACTGAGTTGATGAACAAAAAGAGTGAGGACATGTTGAGTTCAGGGGTATGTGTGATGTTAGCCGGAGGCTTTCACACACATGGAGGCAAGCCACATCGAGGTTAAAGAGATGTCCTCAACTGATCTAGTGGATCTTCTCATTAACGATAATGACATTTTCTAGACAGCGGAGCGCGACGGAAATTCTAACATGCTGGCTGGAGATTATTTAAGGACAGTGTCACAAGGTTATGCTAGATGACCTTATCTTAAAAGGTTGCTAGGTTGATTGGTTTGATATGGCGATAAACAGCCTTTGAGAGAAGCCTTATCAGCCAATGGCGTAAACGCAGCTGCAGGCACTTAATGGAAACGCATTCACACGGTGGGCAGTGTTAGACGTAGCCTAATCAACCCTATTTACTTACTTTCAATGTGGTTTTATACCATTTCGTTTGCCTGGTTACTTCTTACGTTCTCTCTCTCTCTCTTTTCCCTTTTTTCTCCCTGCAAACATAACTTTAACACCCCCCACCCGCACACGCGCACGCACGCTAACGATTGCGGTCCGTGCGGTTAGATGCTGTCATTCCAGAACTTCTTATTTGAAATTTAATGTCTTACTCTATGTAGTGCTGAAACTATTATTTCATCTGCTGATTAAAGTGGGGCGTTCCACATGGGTAGTTTTTTCATCTGTGTACAATGCATCGTGTCCAAATGTAAATAATGATGCTTTAATCTTTCAAAACGAACCTCCCATCTTGAGTTAATGACAACTCCTTATTATATGACATAATTTTTATTACATGACATAATTTTCCTGCTTAAAAACACACTGTAGGTAGAATATTAGTGACGCTACTTTGATCTACGAACCATTAATTATGTTTGTTAAATGAACCAACATCAGCTATGGATGGAAAAGGATTTGCTAGTTTAAGATGAAGATCGAATTAGCCCACACATGCATAGTAGTACCATTCGTATTCCATCAGCCAAACCCAAACACACACCACGGTGGATGAAAACATCATTATTTCTCTCATACTCATATTCTTTCTGAAACGAGCTTACGCCCAGGCAATCACTGTTGATGACAACGTAAATGTAAAAAGTTCAGTGGGTAAATCTCCTATAATTTGATGATGCAAACAGCACAAGAAAGTCTTCTTGTCATCGTACTTCAACATAATCAAACAGCTCCGGTCACTCAAACGCCACGCGTCAGCCCAGTGTGTCAGGTCTCGACCGAGTGTAGTACAGTAGAGATATCCAGAACTCGTCAAACACGGACAAACCGTGAGAGTCTCAGCTTGGCCAGATGTTCCTGACTAACACACCCACTGTGGCTGCTAACACTGTCATAATTGTGACATATCTGCCGAATATCTGTTTTGAACATTTTGAGAACGTCTTAATCTGATACAGTTTAAGGAACGACCCATTTTCTCTCTTCCTCTCTCCTCCTTCGTCTTCTATTCATGCTCCATAAACTCTTTGCATTCATTTAAGTGAACCAGGGAGAAAAGCAGGGACATAAGGGTTCTTATGACCTCCAATAACTTATACAAGAGCTGAGGACACAAGCATACTGTAAAAAAAAGAGAGAGAGAGCATCTGTTCATTCTAAAGCTTTTGTGACCAGAGGACCTTCATTGTCAAAAGTCTTTCAACACTGTCAGTTACTCTACTGTTTGGAGCCTCTAAACCAGAATTCACAGATTATTTGTATATTTGTACGTTATTATTAATAACCCTTGCGTGATCAGGTGTTGCATGAAGTCAAATATTAGACATATCAAAAATCAGTGCTGTCCAGCGTGTTTTTGCCGTTCTCGACCACAGGCCAAGCACTACAAGCTCCCCTTCCTCCAACTGACAAAATACAAAATTTAGATTAAAAAAAAAAGCTTAGCTGCGTGTGAGATTCATCTGCTTCCTGTTTTAAAACATTTAAGGATTACTGCATAAATCCTTTTGATATACGGATGAATGTACTCATTGGCACGTCGGCAGCAGCCAACACTCACATATACTATGTTTATGAGCTTGACTGCTCGGACGCTTTCATACTATTACTGCCACTGTTCTTTTTTCAGGCCAACTACTGCTACCTGTGTTAAACAAACTGTCCCACACTGTGAGCAGTGAACCTAATGAACCACACACACAAACACAAAACAACACACACACAGCTGCCTCTGGCTTGTGTAACCATCACACACACACACAATCCATTTCACATTCGTTTTTGACTCATGTTTGTGATTGTCTCACAATTGGTTGTTTGACAAATGAATTTGCAACTTGCTCTTAATTTAATGAGGATACTGTTCACTATAAATTAGGTATTTAGATTACTAGATGAAATATCCCATATTCATCAATGAATCAACCCAAGCAGACATGACTGGACACATTTCCATACTCCTTAAGATTAAATCCTACTCAAATCTATGTAGGTGGTGACCACTTGTACCATACTTACGCTTAAAGATTTGACTCAGTTTTTTTTTTAAAAAAGCTTTTAGTAATTATCTTGTCAAAAAAAGGTCTAGTCAGGATTTCAGTAAGTCTGTTCACGTAGGGTGTTCTGAGCCCCAAAGCAATGGAATTTGGTTTCAGACATATGAAAAAAAAAGACTCTAATAACTTCAAAGCAAACACCTTTTGAAGGCCCTGATGCTGCTCGAGATTTAATATGGATGTCATCACAACACTCTATTGTTTGGGGGGGGGGTTGCAGATTGTGTGACTCCGGGCCCTCCATAGACAACTTGCACTGTCTGGTGTAAGAGCTTGTGACAAGCAAATGAGTGAGTATTTCAGAAAAGTAACTAATGAAGATCGGGAAAAAACCCTTAATGCCAAATTCCACTGTAATGTGTCTGGGTCTGGCTGGGTTAATAGACTGAACATAGTTAAGTTTAAATTGCAGCAGTCTGCGTCTGAAAGGTGTACGCCTGCACCAATCATACATTATGCAGTCTCGGGTTCACGCATCGTTGCTCTCGAGGTATGACTAATTAAATACAACGGTGCGTGACGCGAACATTTCAAAGAACGCCCACCCCAAATTATGATATAAAACACCTTTGATCCACAGACTTTCTTCCCCGAGACTTACTGTCAGATGTATGTTGGTACTTCATATTGGCAAATCATGCAGAAAGAACGGCCTCGTTTAATAAAATGCGTTTCCTTGATAACTTTAATTCCACAACATGATTACGTACACGTTAAATGGCATCAAAGTCCTCACGGTTATGCTCTGTATCTGCAGTACAATGCAGCCGTTTGGTTTTCTTTGCTCTAAACATTTAGAATAAATAAGTTTGTAATATCTGATCTTTACACTGAAAATAGAGTCGGAACGTACACGTACAATTCAATTTTCCCCACGATAGTCTGATAACAGACATGATCCTACAAATGCATTGGTATATGAGTCACTATTTGGTGTGAAGCCTTGTTTGTGGCTGCTCATTTAACCGATTAGCTCTGTGAATAGGCATCTAATTGTGAGCTGTCCATATTTACTTCAATAATTTAATGCATGCGGTTTGTTCAGAGGAAACTTTAAACATATGGGAGTCACTGGATTGAGGCGCATAGTTCCTTAAGTTTGCACACCCAGGTGTAGTCATACTAACGATTCGCAAACAGGTGTGTTATCCGAGTCCTGGCTATGCATGGAACTAAGTCCGGTGTCCGAATCATCGTCGTTAGCGTTACAACTCTTTGAGAGACCACGGGCTTGTTCTACCCACTCACTGTTCTTTTCTATAGAAGGCAACCCCTCGGTTTCAGTGACTACGAGTTCGTCTTTGTTTTCCTCTGCGTCGTTCGCTTCATCTATTTCCAAAGAGTCGACTTTCGCAAGCAAATCCTTCAACTCCTTTTCTTTTGCATCCCACAGTTTCTGGCTCATGTCCAAATCGCCCTTAACAGCCTCTAAATCTGTATTCAAACGAAGTCCAATGTACAAACTTGTGTCCAGTTGCGTTTTGATTCTCTCTTCCTCCAAAAGTAATTCATTTTCCGATAAATTGTCTACTTCTGGCGCAGCGGCGTCTGTTTCCGGAGAGGCTGTTACCTTGATGGCCATCTCCTCTGCTAAACTCTCGGTATCTACACTGGAAAGCTCCTCTTGGCGACGCCTCATCCACCTGTGGTTAAGTTCCTCTTGAATCTCACCCGTGAGGCTGTCCAGGAGAGCCTCGCGCTCAGCAAGCTCCTCTTGAAGTCTGATAACTTCCTCGCACCTTGACGCGTACTCCTCAAACTGTGCAACAGCCTCCGCCGTGTATGGCACATCACGCTCTACATTCGAATCCGTATCCGAACTCTGATCGACTAAATATGTGTCCTGCACGTAATTAATTCCATGTCTTTTCATTCTGTCAAAGTGAACTTTTGCTTCATACCTTTCGATTTCACTGTCCAGTTCTCTGATGCGCTGGATTTGTTGTCGAATGGTATGATCTTGGGAAATAACAAGGTGCACTAGTGTTTCCATTTTCTCGACTGAAGACTTATCCTTGGACATAGCTTCTTCTTTCTTTTTGTTCATTTTGTCCAACTTTCTGAAAGCTTTTCGCACTATACGGCGTTGTTTCTCCTGCGAGAGGGCCATGGTCACTCTCGCCGTGCCCTTGTACGCGCACGGACTTTCCTTACTGGGCACAACACGCGCCTCAGCGCTGCGCGGTCCGTTGTTTGGTATATACGCATCGTTCTTTACCAGAACAAATCTGACATTTTCCTGCTCGTCTCCCCACGCACTCCAAAGACGCAGGATTTTGGTTTTGTTGGGTAAAATCCTCTCGAAACCTCTCCATTTCTCCACAATACAGTATGACTGGGGAGAGCTGGAGAGCATCGCCGCAGAGGCACCTTGCTTTAAGTTTTGGTCCTCCAACAGGACTCTTATAACATCGGCACAGGTGGTGCGCCTTGACAGTCCCGACACAAGTTTCTCCTCCCGACAGACCCATACTGAGATTTTACAGTCACCGGGATCCATTTTGAGTCGAAAGAGGCAGTTGTCTTAACACGTTTCGAATTTCGAAGACTTATCTCTTAGCTTGCGCTTTTTGTTCCTTTTCATTAGCCTTCTGTCATTTTGCTTACTCGGTGCCAGATCATGTTGTCTATCTCGTGAATTTATTCCATGCTTTCGCTCGGCGCTCCTTTCGTAACTGCCTGTACCTCACCAACCGTCTCCTCCAGACACGGTGTCCACCTCCCACCTCAGCTCACTTTGTTGTGACTCTTCCAACTACAAAATCGCGTTTCACGCGCGCAAGCACCTCCTACAGCTTCTCGCTGGATCATGTGACACTGTAGGACAACTCTTCATAGCATATCATACTCTGTAGGATTTATTGCTCAAAATGTAATGCGAAGTGATATTTCCCACTATTATGTTACATTATATTATAGGCTACTGAGTATAATAACTAACTATAATCTGTTGCAATTCATTGTTTCACAAGAAAATAACAATCTATTATTAGATCACTTGATCATGTGATATCACAGTTGAGCATCTGAAATATTCTTGTCTCAAATATTTGTCTTTCACTTACGCCATTTTAAAATGTTTGTTAGGAAGCTGCGCTTTAGTAGGACTCAGAGAAAAGGATTTGTCTGCCATCAGTGTTCTGTCATATATGTATGTTAACGGCCTGTCCGGAAACGAAAGCTGCCATTGCCAAGGGATTTAGACCACTGAAACCCAAAGTGACCTGAGGGTAAGACTAACTCCGCTGATGAAATAGAGTGTAAAGCTTTTAAGGTTATCATAACGGTTAAAGATCTTCCCACATCAGCACTGGCCGCACAAGCTGTCACTTAGATGTCAGGAACAAACAAACAAACAAACTGTTTATGTCTATATATGGCAGACATAAAATGCAGTGTCAAATTTGTGAGAGGATCAATTTAGTCATAATAAACGATAAACTTTCATAAATGAAATAATGTTGACTGTGAGAACACCTGTAACTGTTTAAGTAGAACTGATGTTATAATGATGTTGCACAGCCCGTGTAGGCCTATTTTAACAAGATTCGTCTATTTTGCAAATGCATGGCATAGAATTCTGTATATTTTTCATGTATGGGAAAAGAAACGTGGGCCACATACACGAGAAAGCCATTCTTTAGAGTGTGGCGCCATCTGGTGGTAGAACCGTTTGCGTGTCTCACCGCCCTCACGAAAAATGGAGCCATACCCTATGATACGATTTTATAGGAAAGTAAGTGTCTATTTGCTCAGGAAAATGCTCTGTGGAACGAAGACTTCACACTTTATCGTTAATAACGGGACAACTCTAATGTCACGATGAAAAGCCAACAGCATGTATGCTATGGATCTAAAATATACCCACCAAAAGCATGTTCTGCAACCTCTAGAGTGGTGATACACATTTAGTTCTATAAAGGTTTATATTCTTAGATTCTAGAAGCTACGTTTACGGAGGGCAAACACTTTAAAGTTTTACAGATGTGACTCTGGAGCATGTAGTCCAATGTTAGAACACGCATTAAGTTTAACTCACCTCACCTTTATCCTTTGTTAAACTGAAGTAAAGTACAAAAAGCAACATTCGTGAAGCTACATTTTTTCCTTGAATATTAAAAAGTCAGATCCCAAAATTCTCTTAGTGCTTTCTAAGCAATATATATAAATATAAAATCCTGTCACCAACAAAATATACCAATATCACCAGTGACAAAGACCATACAAGAAGTAAGTCTTCACAGAGTATAGGTTTTGTCAAGTTTTATTGTCATTTCACTAAAACGAAACCTCCAGTAATGTATCACCTTCAAACGAATTATATTCTCTCAGTCCGTATGGGAACAAGAGGTTCAGCAAAGCGCTCAACTGTGCCATTAACGTACCAGCGAATGGAGACCACTGAGCTGTGATTAGGCGGGTTTCTTGGTCTTAACATGGAGTGTCGATGTTGTCTCTAAGTCAAATATCCAGAGAAAGACGATTTTAAGACATAGAATGGACCGTATAATGCTCTGCAATGACGCATATCAAAAACATATGAGAAAACTACTTACAGAAACATAGTCAACACAAAGGGATAGAAATAACCACACACAAGGACAGTTCTCCACATTCTCCAAAAAGCAGATTAAAAACACACTATTAATAACAAAATTACAAGAGGAATAATAACAATAAAAAATTGAAATACTCGACCAGAAACCACTTTTTGATTCTCTTTTTTTTTTGTTGTGTCTTCATCCTTCTGCAAACCATACGCTGCGCAGCCGTGTTGCCTAAAACCCTAAAAACTAGTGACACAATTCCAACGTGGTCATTTTAACCCTGATTTGGTAGGACATTGATCAAAAAATGTCAACTGATTCTTCTTGCTATAACTTCTAATATTTTCAGCTAATCATTTTGTAATTACCGGTAAGTGAGATCAAAATTCTGTAAAAAGGCTGAATATTTGTGATCACAAAACACTCTTTTCTTAAATCATCAGATAAGTCTGTTTGCGGAATAAAAATTATTTTGTATGGGCAGACATAAAGACACACACATATAAACACACACACACACACAATGCCCAGATTCATTATAATGTCTGTTAAAAGGCATTTAAGGTGATCCATACCCAAACTGAGTTTGACTTTTTGGTTTTACTGCTTGAATACCTTCTTTTCGGAGCTGAAGAGTCCATATCAAAGGCACTTTGATGCTACGATGTGTGTAGCATTTTCAGTTTGCTTGACACTGACATATTGACGCTCTGACGTATTTTTGGTCTATTCAAAGAAAGGCAATATTAGTGACTGTGTGCTTAGATCGGTAAAATGATTGCGTAGAATGTATGCCTCTCCCCACAGTAATTTTTAATAGGTCACGACGGACGTTGTATGTATACATACGTTTCATGGTTAAAACGGTTCGTAATTAAAAGCATGCAAGCAAAGGGTATTTATCAAAACAAACACTAAGGCACCGCATACTAAATATGCTTTGGCTGACACGTACTCATCCTAAAATCGATTATTGTACTGCTGGTCAGACGTAGCCTAACGTTAATCTGAAGTAGCACAAAACAAGTATAAATGTTGCCTTCTTCTATATTACACTCACTCACTGCCGATAATTAACTGATTATAACCGCACTGCTTTGACGTGTTTTTTCATATTTGTCAATGGGCTCCTTCATAAATCCATTAAAATTTGGTTTGGTTACACTTTTATATTTGGGAGGGAAAATGGTGGGGGGGGGGTTTCAAAGAAGGGCATTGCTTTTGCCACTACATTGGAGTTATATTGAGAAGGGCACGTTTGAATTCTTACGTATTAGAGGTTAGGTATTTCAAGAACACTACAGTACCTTTTTTAAGCTTTCCTTCAAAAGTTACAGTAAATAATGGAGTTAAATAGACATCTCTGTCTTTAGGAGAGCAATATGTGAATCTTTTTTTTTTAATATATATTTTTCTTCCATGATATTGAACACGGTAGAATGAAAACCATATTTCCAGAAGCAAGACAGACACAACTTTTGTCTGAGCAACTTACACACAAAACACATTCATCTCTCATTAAAACAGGAGATGATTCCCTCCAAAAAAAAAGAAGAAAAAAAAAGAGAAAAAAAAGTAACAAAACTGTACCACTATTTTTCCTTACTGTTTCACTCATATACATTTACATTTAAAACACAAAACATTTAAGACAAAAAATTATTATAATACATGTAACTGTCAATAGACTTCACCCAGAGGTGATAAAAACACACACTGGATGGGACTTTTATTTTGAAGAGGCACAGCCACTTATAAGAGGTTGTCAAGTCTATAAAAGGTTCTTGCAGTGAAGTCTGGCTGTCCTGTCTCCTCACAAGGTATTAGTTGTACTGATTTTGTGGCGTAGTTTTGTTTCTGTTGAAACAAAGACGCCTCCGTTCCTCGGGGGGACCTTGGGGGGTGAGGGGTGGTGTCTGGGGCAACGACTAGCTGCCTGACATGTCTCAGTCTACATGGTGTGAATGTATGTCTCTCATTCCTTCACCAGTGTGTAGATATGATGTTGTGCACCATGTTCACTGTTGGACACTTCAAACACACATGCCATGCACAGCAGGGTCTCCTGTGTGTCTCTATTTGTGACCACCTAGAATAAATGAGAAAAAATACATTGTTGGTGACAATTAGACACACAAATGCACACAGAAACGTGTGCACGCACACACACGCACACACACACACACACACACACTCTGGAGAAGGACACTCACTCCACTCTTTAAAAGGATGTTGACTGTGTTAGCCGTGTTTTTTTTAAAAAGTTGCACGAGCCTCACCTGTCCTAACCGAGTTGTTTTTCTTTTTTTTTTTTCCCAGAACAAAGCTTAATGTTAAGGTATAAAAAATATTTTCATTTTTTAAAGAAATATAAGCTGTGATTTCAGATACAAAATCAAATACATCAATTAGCAGTTTATCATTGATTGCTTTATCATGCAGTTTATCATGAAGCTCTATTGTGTACACAATCACAAACAGAAAAGCTCCTCTCATTACATTAGATCTTTCTTTCTTTCTCTCTCTCTCTCTCTCTCTCTCTCTCTCACTCCCTCTCTGTCTACACCCCCCCCCCCCCAACATAACAGTAGTGTTCTAGAAACATCCAGATGCTCAACCTCATCTTTTTTTTTTGTTGTTGGAGTAACAGTGCGATGTAACCAACTGGTACTTACCAGTAGAATAGTGAAGTTCTCCAGTACACTGTTCATCATATATTTCTCAGGTAGGTGTTTTAGTTTGTGGATGAAGTTAATCATATATTCACACATGGGCGATCGGCTGATTTTATACACGAAGCGTCCATTCTCAAAACGCGCATACTCCGTCTACAGGTGGTGGGGAAGACACACAGAGAACATTGTTTGAAAGCAGCTACACTGAGACCAAAAACAAACGAACAGACAAACAAACAAAAAAACAGATTTGTATGCTTTCATATTTTTTAACTAAAAGAGAAGCGTTACAGGTTAATCAGCTTTAATCCTTGGGAATCAATAAGGCTAATTTAAAGATCAGTCAGTAGGCATGATCATTCTTCTTTTTTGACCTTTTTTTTTTTTTTGGTCATAAATGACACAGATTTTAAAGCTGTCTGAGATGGAAATTCTCTTGTCAATTAATCAAACAATTATTCATGACCTGGGCAAAGGCTGAGTGTTCCTGTACACACAAAAAAAACCAAGAACAAGAATGCGAAAACAAAACAAACAAAAATCAGTGACATTATTGTACTATGTGAATTTTCTGTGAAGTTAACGCTTTTAGCTTAACGCTAACCAGACTCTCACCACGCACCTCCACTTTCTCCACCACCTGTTTGCCGAAAGAGCAGACCTTGGTCGAGCAGGTGATGGTCATGTTTTCTGAGCTCTCATACTGACTGGTCACTCCATAGAACGCCCCAGAATCTTCCTCGATATTGCAATTCAGGTCAGCCTGTGAAACACGGAAGACTTTCTCTGGTCACTGCCAACAGTGAGGAACTGGCTTCTATATTATAAGACAAGGGAGCTTCCACGAAATATTATTTTCATGTATTACTGTCAAGCCAGGGGTTCCACAAACATACAGCCAAAAGAGAAAAAAAAAGAAAAGAAAAAATAATCAAAGTGAAAGACATTTGAAATGAATCACCGATGAAAAGAAATACATGTAGCTTTTGGTTTTGATGAAACATCTGCTCAATGGAGAGGGCCTGAATTCAACTGAAGCTGCAGAAAAACCTGTATGTATGTATGTATATGTGTGTGTGTGTGTGTGTGTGTGTATATATATATATATATATATATATATATATATATATTTTTTTTTTTATTTTTTTTTAAGCTGTTTTTCAATGTATCTGTCTATGTGTATCTGAAGAAAAATATATGATGAATTAATGTTCATACAAAAATATATATACTGTATATAATTGGTTGCCAACGTTCTGCCTTCCAAGCTATAGAAACGTTTTATACTGTTGTGCTGACAAAGTACAAGCTAATAAATAGACGGGGGGGGGGGGGGGGGGGGGGGGGCAAACAAACAATTCTGCTAGCCTTCCAAAAACACAGTTTTATGTTTGTGTTTGGCAATTAAAACCATGAATAGACTGTATTGCTTTTTCTTTTTATACCTCTATCTGCTTCAAGGTTATTCATCTTTGACGGTACAAACGGACAGCTTCTCCATGCAGTCTTTTAAGTTTTAAAATCAAAATTTGTGCTGATTTTGGTCACTTCTATTCACATGAAATCACATGCATTCTGGTATTCTTTGGGAAAAATTCTGCCATTTCTTGGGGAAGTTATTAAGTGTGGTAATTTCCCTAGCTGAAACTGTAATAATTTTGCATAATATTTGCGTTATAGCCAATAGTGAGCGTGCAATGACACTAACAAATTTTAATCTAGCAAAAGGATCTGTTGTGTTAGCTGCACTTCACACAGCACACTTTTATTTACTGACAAACTGCCAACAGGCAAACTTCTGTGTTCAAAATCACAACAAATAATTCTTCAAAAATAAGAGCAAAGCAGCATTTTGTGTACCTGAACAATGTTAAGCCTTATTTATAAAACAAACAAAAACAAAAACAAGCAAACAAACTCTGTCAGTTATTAAGACAAATCAGTCTAATGCAACGGATTTTAAAAAATATGCCTGACACAGTGAACATCCAGCAATGCCCAGAGAGTGGTGCAAGAGAGGGAGGGAGAGAGAGAGAGAGAGAGAGAGAGAGAGAGAGAATGTGAGTGTGAGAGTGAGAGAGAGAGAGAGAGAGAGGGAAAGAGAGAGAAAGAGAGAGAGAATGTGAGAGTGAGAGAGAGAGAGAGAATGTGAGTGTGAGAGAGAGAGAGAGAGAGGGAAAGAGAGAGAGAGAGAGAGAGAGAGAGTGTTTGTGTAAAACAGAAGGATTGGTTATCACAGGGTGTTTTACTCTCTGTTTCCTGTCAGTGCCAGCACCTGTCGCCCTGAGGGGCAGGTGTTTAAACAAAGCTGCAGCCTTGGAGTCGACAGCAGCCACAGCCCTGTTCAAAGACCTGTTCCACCAGCGTGATGTCTAACACTGACACCGCTTCACCACCACTATCTCACACTCTCACCATGTCAGGAGTACAGCACCCAGTCACAGCTTAAACTCCAAACAACACTTCCAACACTCGCATTTGTTTAGCAACACGAAGTAGAGTAAAAGAAAAACAGAGCCGCATAGAAGCACTGGAACGTGGCTAATCATTAATATATCTGTAGAGTCAATCAGTCTCTCAATTTTAATTAACCCAGTGCATTGTTCCATCCTCTGGTTCTGGGCCAGTGTATTGTATTAAGCATATATGTCAATATAGAGGACTCACCCAGAACTTAACTAAGAAGAAAGAGTTCTGAGGTCCTTTCCCAAACAGTTCTTTCAAACCTCCTTTTTTCTCGGGGAATTTGTCGTAGATTTGACGGATATCCACCGACTCCAGGAGGGCGTCGCTGTACGAGTGGTTCGTCTGGCCGATGTGCACAAAGAGATGCTTGTTGTACTGGAAAGGAAAAAGAAAAAAAAGAGAGAAAGCATGGTTAGGATATGGTGATGCCCTGACTTAAATTGAACCTACTAGGAAAAAAAAACCTGATACAACTCAATGACTCCAGTTGCAGAGCTGTGCTGGTTGTGCTGCTTTTTACCTGAGCAGCTGTGTGTGTGTGTGGTTGCTGATGGAAACATAAGTGGCCTGGAGTTCTTAACGGGCAAAAATTGTATAGTGTCACATTAAAAAATTCAGTTAGCCCAAATAATAAAAGTTTGATGAAGGCCTGCTGGCTAAGGCTTTTAACACTGGTTTTCTCTTTATATTGAGTTTATGCTACTGCTCATGTCACACTGTGTTTGGGTCTGTTTCTCAGCATCAAAGATATATTGATGTGTGTGTGTGTGTGTGTGTGTGTGTGTGTGTCTATGTGTTTAGATGTACTTTTTTTTTTTTTTTGAAGATGTCTCTGAAGCTCTGAAAATAGTTATTGAATATTTGAGGAATGAAGCCCTTGGGAGTATATTAATAAAGCTATTTCAAAGTCTCGCCTGCCCTTCACCTAAACAGAACTTTTATATTCTCCATCTACAGTTCAGAGAATACACATCATTTCACTTATTGTTGCAAATATAAGATTAATGGCTACTGTCATGAAAGATAAGAATAAATAAATTAAAAAAACAGTGCTTCACAGAGATGCTGACAAAATGATAGATCACCCACGCCAACAAAAAGAGCAATGTAACAACTGTATGTGAGAGACAGAGAAAAAAAAAAAGCCATTCAAATCCAAAACTAATTTTTCTCATGACCTGTGCAGGCTGTGTCTTTTAGTCCCAGATCTCAACCAAGAAAAAAAATGATTACTCTTTTCGCACGGCTTTAAACAACCATGCTAGTTTCAATAGTGTTGTGAATCTTAAAAGGGTTGTTGCTGATTGGTGATGTATCGGACACTGGGTAAAGCATGAAACAAACAGGTATCATTTCCCAATGTTTCCTGACTATGTTCAAACTATTTTAAAATGGAAAAATAAAATAAGTTAAAATCTACACTGCTTGATTAAGATTGCAGGACAGTATTTAGAGTGTGGTCCTTTCTTGATTATATCGTATAAATATGAGATCCTGTCTGATTCCACTGCCAGTGCAACTTAGAGAGTGATTGTTCTAAAAACAAAATTCACAGCCAAAGGGTGTTGCAGGCAGAAAAAGGACAGAGAAATGGCAGGTCATGACTGTGCTCGTGGGTGGAGCGATGGAGATGTATTGAAAGGCGGAAAGTTTCTTTTGCTCACTGAGTCGGGATCTCGCTGCTGTTCCAGAAAGGCGGAGAACTCGACTAGCCGGAGTTTGGAGGTGCCAATGGAACGGCCCTGCCAGGCGGGTGCGGTGGGGGCTGGGGCCGTGGGGGGGGTCATAACCTGTTAGAGGAGAGACCGTCAAGTCAATAAAAAAAAGTTCTCCAAAAGGACAGCCAGTGTCATTCTGAAGATCCAGAACATCATGTAAAAGAAAAGGACAGGAAATGGAGTTGTGACCTGAAATGGCCGTTGTCACTGCCGTCTGAATGGGGTAGGCCTGCTGTGTAAACGGTTTTATACTGCAGAAAAAGGGGCAGGGACAATAAGGACAACAAAACAAACAGCATACAACATCACAGAGAGCAGTCTAAACTCATTCTAGCCAACACTACCACAGGAGAGTCTGTTGGTGCAGTCAGTAAACATTGTAGAAACACAGAATTCTATCTGTTTCCTTAAGGCTCTCAGAACACTTAGTTATAGAACATTCTAAGAATATCATGTTTTTATGTTTAGTGACAATGTCTGCAACGTACTTGTGATAATGTTTAACATTAACTTTAGAATAAACAATGTCAGGTCTTTACAATTTTAGGTGTATTATGTGGTAGGATTTAATTATTCAATATACACAGATGCACAAAGAACAGGCGTTTCAGCAGAGGCTTGATAGTAACATTTAAAACAAGCAAAATCGGTTTGAGTCCGATAATCACTTACTCTTGTGAGGATCCAGCCTGACCCGTGGATATCATGCCCTGCCAAAACTAGACAGAAAACCAACCGGTAACTGTACAACACACATGATTGAAACAGAACAAAAACCAAAGCAAAGCCCATTCATTTACAGCAGTTTATGTTTATTGATGAAAATCGATGTTTCACGAAGAACTGATTATGAGACACGCATAAGAAAACATAAAAGGTTCAACATGCCAAACCTCGCCGTGTCCTATTTTAGAGGGACCATCTTAAAGGGATTGTGGCAGTATGAAATAGCATTAAGCCTCCACATCCGTAAAGTTGTCTGAATGGGTGGTAATGCGTTTTTCGGGTAGAGCTCTTACCCCTGCCGCCCCGGGGAAGGTGGGTCGGGGGATGCCTGCCAAACCCAGCTTGTTGTGGATGGCCGTGGCCGAGACGATCTGAGCCGAAGACATGGAAGCCATGCTCTGGAGCGCTTTGTCCTTCACGCTTTGATCCTTCGACAACAAGACCGGAAAAAAAAAAAGAAAAAGAAAAAACAAAGGGGTTTAGCCAGAGTGTGCAGGGCCAGGAGGGATGCAGCAGGAAAAAAAAAAAAAAAGAAAAACAGTCTTCAACAAAAGCCACACACACACACACACACACACACAAAAGAGGCGGCACAGTGTCAATTCCCTTCAAGGCTTCAGAGGCAACTTTCATTTGTGAGAGGAGCTTACAGTTTAACAAGGCAGTTTAAAAATGAGGCATTTCACCTATCAAAGATTTCATCTTAAACACATTTCTGTCTGTGAGACACTATGCATTCCTTCCGCCAAAACGCTAAACCACTACGCTAAGGTCAATAACGAACCAGAGCATTTCACTTCTATTTCCCATCATAAATCCACTTTTTCCAGCTGACATGGAAAAGCCAGCAGCCAGTTTCTCCCTACTGGGCTTGTATACACTTGGCAATTTGAATGACTGAAACAAAACTGAAGAACTCTTTTCTCAACTGGTTTTTCTTCGTCGTAGATGTTAGTTCGAGAAGCACAAACAAACTTACGATAAGCTCGAGAGAGAGAGAGAGAGAGGGTTCGGTTAATGGCATGATGGGAATTTTGTGGTTATCGGGGTAAGAAGCAACCAATCAGTAGCAGGCACTGCAGAGGGTGCTCAAACCAGGCCGTGTCATACAGGAGTCAATATAAACACTGGCAAGATGAGAACAACACAACCATGG
Organism: Chanos chanos; assembly: GCF_902362185.1. Taxonomy (NCBI): domain Eukaryota; kingdom Metazoa; phylum Chordata; class Actinopteri; order Gonorynchiformes; family Chanidae; genus Chanos; species Chanos chanos. Next base: position 39,244,187 of record NC_044495.1, on the reverse strand, counting down.
GGTGGTGAACACTTTCTAGACATATTTGCCAATGTAACACTTGTAAAATAAAAGAGCACCATTAATTCAATTCATCATGTATGTACGTGTGTGTGTGTGTATACATATATATATATATGTGTGTGTGTGTGTGTGTGTGTGTGTGTGTGTGTGTGTGTGTGTGTATGTATGTATGTATGTATGTATATATGTACATACATACAAACACACACATTCACACTCTCTCTCTCTCTTTATATATATATATATATACACACACTACTAGATTCTAATTATACACATGTTGGCTATGATTCATAAATAGGTGGTTATTTATGGCAAATGTGAAAGAAAGTGTTATAACCATGTGGTGTGGGTCAAAAGCAGTGCTTTAGTAAGGACAGAAATGCAGAACCCTCCTGAATGATGGGACAGGGGCGGCAGACTGAATTTTATTAAGGTCAGAGCCCAAAGCAAAGCACATTATTTAGAATTGTACTCACCATGTTTGTGACCTGAATGCAAACATATTACATACTTTAATTATCCTGCATTCACGACTCATCAACAGGTCAACAGTGTTTGGCTATAAAACCAACGCAGAAGTCTTTGGTGCAAACATATTCACAATAAAATCATTTCTGAAATGAGTGTTCTAAACAGATCAGTTTCAGCCCTGAAAGCATGTAGAACCATTCACGTCATATAGAATTATATAAACAATTTACGTTAATGTTTTCCTTTTGTCTCACTCATACTCTCTCTCTTTCAAAATAGAAATTATGAGATTAATGCTTTTTAATAAAACAAAAGGTATTTACGGCATGTGTGCTAAAGCCATGATGTGCACACATTTGTTTCGCTTATGCAAAAGTTATATGGCCAGTGATTGGTAAAGTTTGTTTACACATGCAAAATAAGTATATAATTAGTAGAGGAAGAAAAGAAAATGTTAAGGAGCTGATGGATGGAGATCTTCAAGACTCAGTTAGGTTATGAGAGATGAGGAGTGGACTCCAACCTCCTGTCTGCATCGCAGGAAAAGAGCAAGCAGGTCACTGTCCGACACGGGCGAGAGAGAGAGAGGGCCAAAGCAACACAAGTGCAACATCCAGTACTCAAAGCCAAAATTCAGAAAGGCAGAGAGGAAGAGCTCTGCTCAGAAGACCAAAGCCTTTGACCGCCCTCATGTCCAATACCTCGCGTCTGCCTGCTAATAAACGTCTTAGCATGCTGCTCTGTACATGTGGTGTTAGCTAGCTTGGTGATCCGTACGTTTGAACTTCCATCTCCATCTGCGAGTTATTCACATTCAAAAAACTTTCATAATGAAATACAGTATAGGTCTGCTGCTAAACAAAGTGGAATGTGTTGTTTTTATAACATGTCAGGTACATAAACTGATCTTTTTCATGCACATTATGTTACTGTTTTAGACAGTACTCTGAGCTTTGGGGAGATCTCATTTAGACTTTCTCTTTTTTTGGACATTAGAGAAACTTCATTTAAATTGCAGACGGCCGTGCTGCTCCAGTCCTTGACGGACGCTAATGGATTGGCCCTTTTCACTGGACGTTTAACACCAGGCCTGTGAGGCACTGATGTCTCGCTCTCTTCACAAGCACTTTTGTCAAGCCAGCATAAATAAGGGTCCGGTCCAGTCCGAGTCAGAATCGCTGAGCGGGTTGTTACATTGCCAAGCTGAACGCTCTTCAGTCCAAAACAAACTCACTTTTGTAAGTAAGAGGAAGGAAAGAGAGAGAGAGAGAGAGAGAGAGAGAGAGAGACAGACAGACAAACTGGCAGAGGGAGGAGGGGTAAGTGTGTGTGGAGGGGGGGGGGGGTTGGGTTTGGGCAGAAAGAGTCAGTCCAGCCAGGCACATACTAAACAGGACAGTCACATGCGCGGCAATCTAGGTTACGGACGGCACGACAACACGGCCTCCGGCCGTCTCTACGGAAACGGTGGCGGTGCTTGCGTTTGCGTAAAGGAGCAGGGCTGTAATACGTACCTTTAATTTGGACTGAAACTCACGGGATTTTCTCCGGGCGAGGACCTGAATGTGACTGGAGACCTGCGGGGAGGGGAGACAAACACAAAAGACACAACTGGTAACTACGGCAACCGAAAGCCCTCCTGCCATTAGGGGCAGACTCATCTACCTTAATGAAAACCTTCTTATGCTGTTCTTCACATTATATATTTAATAAAGTTGTAGATTACAACTTATTAATAAGGCTCAAAGTTAATAATACAAAAACGTTTTTTAATGTAAAACACTTATCATTAATGATTAGAGTTATTTAAAAAAAGTTATTATTAATGTTACGTTCAACAACTGCATTTTTCAACCTTGTAATTTACTGTGTTTGAAGTGCAATTCAAAAAACAAACCTGCTTCCTCGTCCTTGTCTTTCCTGTCCTTAATTTAATATACCTGGCAATCAATTCATTTCGACCTGTAGGGGAAAGGAAATATTCAGTTTAATCAGATAAAAGGGAAACAATGAGAAGCCTCAGGTCTGTAAATGTGCTTAAGATTTAACATATCAACATAACGTGCTAACGTGCTATTTTTCAAACTACTGGGATTTATTAAAGTGAAATGCAAACTTTTATTCTAAACAGGACTGTTTCAAGAAAACAGACAGTCATGTAGACAGTACACACACACACACACACATACACACACACACACACACACACACACACACACACACACACACACACACACACACACAGAGCCCTGAGTCCTGATTGGTGTAGAGGTGTGTGTTACTGCTGTTTGTCTGTGGCCCGTGCTCTCCAAAGCCCTATACTGTGAGGGCCATTGGGGCTGTAAGGACAACATGTGACCTCAGACCAACAAACACATCATCTGGGGATTTTCTGCTGCTACCATTTAATGCAGCGTGCCTACACTGCAATCTCCCATGGCTCAGACCTGGGCCTCGTCTATTCTTCCATCACTCACTCACTCTCTCTCTCTCTTTCTCTCTCTCTCACACACACACACACACACACACACACACACACGCGCACACTTACACTGTGTACACATATCACCACAATACAACCATTCATGCATGCTTCGCTCTCAGATCAAAAGGCCCCAAACAGGCAGCTGTACGCATGCTTACTGCTGAATAATTCATTCTTTTCAGACGCTTGAAAACACGCTCAGCAGGACCTGGCAAGCGTGCAAAAACAACCTCCAGAGAATGAGGCCTGGGCCGTCGGGCGAGCACAGCCCCCCCTCCTCGTCGTCGAGGAGAGGGCACGCTCCGAGCGGCGTAAACTAATCACCCGGATGGTTCTATTTTTCCCCCCACACAGGGCGAAGCTACGACGACACGCCGAGAGAAAAAGGAACCGAACATGCTAAATCGCCAGGAGAGCTAGGGCTAACAACGTTTTGCGGGATACTTTTAATTTGATTAGAAATGAGATACATTCAAGTTTTGACTCAAATTTAGTGAAAGTTAAAGATGAATTAAGATGTACAGACTCTTTGATAGCAGCAGGCATAACTAATTATGCCTCAACTCCAGTAAAACTACAGAGCAACTCTGCAGCTCTCATCACCACAGTACGGATATGAGGGCATGTAAAGACAACTTCATTCTAGCACCTTATGCTAATATGCACAGAGAAACGGTAACACGGGGGCAGCTGGAAACGAGCTCATTTCAACTCAGGACACCAAAACACTAAAACATGCCAAATCTCAGGTAGCTGATGATAACTTCCTGCGAAAATTCAGCCAGTGATGGGTCGGTGATGATTCAAGAGACTCATCACTGGCCATGAGCGAGTTCATATAACAGAGAACCACTCACCGGCTCTCAGACACTTCTTAATTTCCCACAAATAAAAGATGTATCTAAAGAAGGCAAGGCAAGTGGAGCAACACAAATGAAGCGGATTGGTGTGTGTGTGTGTGTGTGTGTGTGTGTGTGTGTGGGTAGCTGTGGTGGTGAGTAATGCGGGCCAAACTCGTGGACTGAATGAGAGAATGACCACTGGAGAGTCATTCTGGAGAGCAGTGAGGGATCTGAGAGCTGTGGAAAATTCCTTTAGAGAGGAGAGGCAAAAAGCTGCGGAAAAGGGTCAAGGCTGTGGGATGACATGGCGCGGGTGGGGGTCACAAAACAAAGGCTAGTGAAGATGTCACGGGTCAAAGGGTCACGAGGTATTAATGCCGGGGAGGGGCTGAGACTGTTCCAGGATCAGTTTGGAGCTCTGGTTGAGATGGGAATAAGCCAAGCAAGATGATGACTTAAGCCGCCCTCCCACAGTTCCTCTCAGCCAAAACGAGCCTGATGGATGAGCGTCCTGCCTGGCCTGGGGTGAGGGTGAGGGTGGGTGACCCCCCCCCCCCCCCCCCCCCCCCCCCCCCCCCGGACCCTTTGAGTCCGAAGGCAACAGAGAATCACAAGACAGCAGAACGTGTTCATAATGCTGCCCTGACTGCAAACGCCTTAGTATAAACATTCTTCTGTGAGAACCCAAAGTGCCTCTTGAATAAGTGAGAAGTGTTGTACACTGAAAATAAACACAGATTGTTGACCCCCCCCCCCCGCCCCCCTAGTATTGCTAAACTCAATTCTTCAACAGGGTTTTGACAAGGTAATGCTTCATTCAGTTTTAAATCATAAAACAGGTAAGTCAAAGACTTGGAAATTACTTCAGGTTTCAGATTTGCTTTGAGGAAGAGGTAAAGCGTACGTAGCTGCTGAAAGTGTGGAACGCTGAGGGAGCTTAGCAACTGTATGGACTTTACAGTCTGTTTAGTGATGCTTTATTTTACAGTTTGCTAATTACCAGTTATTAAATAGGAAACGAGATGGTACTAAAAATACAGTTATTAGGATGGGAAACACCAAATAATTTCCTGATAAGTACATAAAAACCTATTAGGAAACTAGATGGCAACAACCCTAACCCTAACCATCTACTTTCCTAGTAGGTTTCCATGTACTTCCTAGATAATATCTTAGTACTTAATACACATTTCTAATACTTTCTGAATAACTATATTTTGTTGCCATCTAGTAGGTTTCTATGTACTTACCAGGAAATTATTTAGCACTTCCTATCCAGTTTTTTCTGGCACTTCCCTAACAACTGTATTTTTATTACCATCTGATTTCCTAGTTAATACCTGGTAATTAGCAGACTGCAAAATAAAGCATTACCGTCTGTTTTTCACACAGGCTAACTCAGCGACTGTGTTTGTTTTTGAAAAGAACTCCCATGGAGCTGTGTTTCACAGGGTTATGTCACAGGCTAAAAGTAAGCCCAGTTAGGGATCTCTCACTCACACACACGGAAAACCACAGGCAACTGCGGACACACACACACAGAGAGAGAGAGAGAGAGAAAGAGAGAGAGAGAGAGAGAGAGAGAGAGAGAGAGAGAGAGAGAGCGACTTCAGCATACAAAGCTTGTTTCCCCTCCTCTTTCGCTTGATTTCTGAGGCTCCGCTGAGGGGAAGCCATTTCAAAGGAAACAAGACTCCAAATCCAAAAGCAAGTCAAAACTTTGATGATCTAAAAGCCAATAAACACACCGTCATTTGAATGTTCTTTTCCATCCGTGGTTTGTCGAAATTTTAAAAGAGACCACAAAAGTGGTACAGCCCATGGCTATACTATGATTTAGAATTGGACCTGTTGCTATGAAAAAGGCGGTCCAGCTGTCACTCATTTAAACGTTGCGACAGGCACACTTTGACATAGCAGATCACACAAAAAATAAATGCATGAACAAACTGGTAAATGACAACATCTGGTACCAACAACTAACATCTATTACAGAGAAAAACAATTATTATATCGTTATCTAACCGGTGTCACATTCAGAGACGCTTACGTTTCTAAATTCACAACTTGAGTTTCTAGGACTCAGTTTTGCACCACAAAAGGTGCCTCAGACTGGTCTGTATTTATATAACAAGCACATTCCTCCTCCTTCTCTCTGTCCCTCTGCCTGTCTCCCAGTGTGCACTGGGGGTATCTGAGCGAGGTGAACGGGCGGGCGGAGCGGGCGGGAGCCCCCAAATCCGCTGGACAATGGCTCTGCAGAGCCGCCAACACTGATGGATGACTTGAGGGTCTGGGACTGACATTAGCATGACAATTCGCTGAGCCAACAATATGGAGCCTTTCAGTAGGAGGTCCCTGCCCAGGGAGGAGAAAAAAAAATTAAAACAAAGTCAGACAGAGACAGAAAAAAAGAGAAAGAGAGTGAGAGAGAGAGAGAGAGAGAGAGAGAGAGAGAGAGAGAGAGGGAGGGACTCCGAGAGGCCAGTGCTTACACAGCAACAGCTACTTCTGTCCATCTCATACGCAAACTGAACTGAAAGTACATGAAAATGGTAACAGTAATAGTTAAATTAATTCAGTTCGGCTAGTTGAATCAACCTTGGACGTGGAGGTTCTACTGGAAGTTTGCCAAAGCTAAAAACTTTTTCCCAGAATGCATATGACTTGGTTGACTTGCTAAGGTTGTGTGATTCAAATCACACATAAAAAAACAAAAGGTGCATGCTCGCTTCACTCTACCTGTTGATCTAGCATGCAAACAAGCCGTCAGAAAGGAGAGAGGGAGAGAGAGGCAAAATGCCATATGGTTTTAAGTAAAGGTCAACCTCCAAAAAACCAGATGGTGGTCTAAACAATCCCCTCGTTCCGAGTCAGGCAGCTTAAGCTGATATCATCTGTGGCCAGAATGCAGGTGTTTTCCTGGGAACGCGTCTGACGGCTACTTCAGATAGCACCATTCATTCATACTGACACTCTCTCTCTGTCTCTCTCTCTCTCTCTCTCTCACACGCACACTCACACTTACTGGCCTGCTACCATCTGATTAGAGTGGACCAGCTGTCCTTTTTGAGTGGCGTAACCCGAAACTTGATGACAGCCCTGTGTCCCCAGGCCTCATTCAGAGGGTGGGTCTGAGAGAGATTTCAAGTCCAAAGTCAGATGGCCTGAAACTGTGACGGAGCCCTCTGTCTATCCTGGTTTACCCCCCAAATCCCCCCCGCCACCTTTTCCCCCTTAACTTGCTTTGGAAGAATCGAAGAACAATTAGACTGAGTGTATGTGCATATGTGCACGCACACACACGAATACACACATGCGCGCGCACACACACACACATCCACCAACACATACCGACACCCACAGCCTGACAAACAGAAAGGTAATAATACATTTCTAAAAATGTCAAAAAAAAGAATGAAAAATAAACAAATGACAAGTTTTTTGGTCCACTTCATCAATAATAATAATAATAATGATGATAATGATGATGATGTCATGAGCTCCTTTGAGACCTCGCTGTCTCAGTAATTTTACCAGAGGAACTTCAGTTTTTTACTGTATGTTTACCTGTAGGACTCCACGTCAGCTTTTTACTCCCTCTCTAATGAGAAAGCCACAGACCACAGGAGCCTGCTCTCAGTTTGGAAATGGACAACGCACTTTATTTCATCTTTACATCTGAGCGGGTACTTACTGAAAATCTGATCTCCCTCCTCTGAAGCAGGCTGTGTGTGTGTTTGAGCATTTCTGTATATCCAAAATGCCAAGCTCAAGTCATTAACGGGTAAGCTGAGTTGGTTAGAAGCTTTTGACTTTAATGGGCGTAATTAGCCATGCTTCCTCTCCCTTTCTCTCTCACTGTGTGTGTGTGTGTCTGTATGCGTGTGTGTGTGTGTGTGTGTGCGTGTGTGTTTGTGCGTGTGCGTGTGTGTGTGTGTGTGTAACTGTGCCCTGATAGGGCACACTGCCTGGAAACCTACCACCAGGATGCTGGAAATCACACATGGAAATTAGAAACAACCCGGATTGACCCTCCTCTTCTCCCTGACGCAATGCAATTACTGTGTGTAATGTCTGTGCGTGTGTGCGTGCGTGTGTGGTTCATATCTAACCTGCCAGCTGAAAACCACAAAAACTACACATGCTCAATTGGACCAGACAATTTTTTCTTAGGACAGTCTCTGTTGTCCAAGCGAATGCTTATTTACAACATTTACTTAAGAATTCTGTGATGCAACTCATGACAATTTGACCCAATCAGTTTCTTTCAACAAAAAAATCAAAACTCTTTTCGATGCCTAAAAATAAACATGTACTTAATTTAACTTCCTTAGAAAACAAGACTAAAAAAAACTGTTCAGGCTTCATATATCCTTCATATACTGTACATATAGGACTTTTTTGTCAAGCACACACAACACGTGTTTATCTGTCAGAGCTTCACAGAGAAGAGATTAAATTATAAAACATTCTTGAATGAGCCAAGCAAAAAAATTGAAAAAGCATTGTGTTGGCTTCACTTTAGTCAGTGGCACATTACAAGCCGGTAATAAACACGAAATACAACAAAATGGCCTTCGTGTTTCCAAGACTAGCATATCAAAAGAGAGACATCCACCATTCAACTGTTATCAGTCCTTTTCAGACATACAACTTAGATACTCATCTCTCAACACAGAACCCAGAGAGCGTGGTGAAGTGTCAGCTGTGGATATAACCATCCAAATATTTGTCATAAGAAAAAAAAAATCACAGGCTTAATATGACACCATATTACTTTCTATTTTTAATCACCACTTTTCTCGACGCTCTGTCGTTTCACTCTGGTTGAAAAGTGTGAAACCAAGACAAGCTGAGACATGCCAGCCCAGTCCCACCGAAAGACTCCCTCCTGATAAGCCTCCTCCCTCTCTCCCACTGTGTGTGTGTGTGTGTGACTCTCACTTATTTCCCTCCTCTGTAAAAGCAGAATTCTATAACACTATTCTCCTGGGTTGATCCGTGCACTGCAGGTATTGTGAGTGAAGCTGTACGCTGCAGGTACTGTGAGTGAACTGAGCAACAGGTGCAGGCTCCCAAGCTAATCCCCACACCTTGACTAAACTGCCACTGGCCTGTGGACAGCTATCAGGAGGCTCCTTTCACTGGCATGAAATGTTATGAATTATCTGAGAATGTGACAGTGAGAAATCTAGAAAGTTAACATCATTTGGTCCAGATGTTTCACGCGGGCCGCCTTGGTCTTAAGGAGGAACTCGGAACCAAAGGTTTTGATTTCCACTGTTTGTGTGTACATACCTAAGTACAAGTAAGCAATTTTAAGCCTACCTGTATTTTTCCATTAAACATTGTGAATCACGCAAGTTGCCATGGCAATTCCGTACCTAAAAAAATTACATTACCAGTACATTACATCTACCGAAATGATGGGGAAACATCACATCAGGCTGACCTCGTCGTTGTGCCTGCAGCTCCTAAACACTTCACAAGAAGCCACACATATAGCTTTGTAGGGATGGTCCCTAAATGTCTTCTGGAAAAAGTGTGAACCTCCTTAAGCTTTGAATTATTCCACTCTTCAAGCGTCGCAGGGACACAATACAACCTTTATCATAAAGCAATTCACTGTGTGTTTCACCAGCACTTCCCTCTTTCTTCATACACGTCCATTCTGAGGGTCTGACCTTATTCCGGCGCTCTCAACGAACCACAACAAAAAAGGTGATTTCTCCGTTCCGCGCCGTTATGGAAGGTAAAATAAACGCTGTCTGTCTTAACCCAATCTTCCTTATAACCCCTTAGCACCCAATAACGACGACAATATACAAGACATAATATTACTCTGTCTCTGTCTCTGTAGGGGTAACGCTCCCAAGGAAAACGGAAGAAAAATGGCATTCATACGCAGTTGAGTTTTCGGCTGCTCTAATTCAAGAATATTGTTGTTGTCATCACTGACCGCTGATGCTCCATGAAAACGTTTAGCCAGAGGGTGACCCAAGAGTGACTCAGATCTCAGATACCCCCCAAAACTCCCATGAGGACATTAAGGAGGCTTAGGCTAGCTGCCGGCTTACAGAAAACCCATAGTATGTCATAATAATGATAACGTATCTCATAATTTTGAGTTAGTATCTCATAATTATGACTTACTGCCTCATAATTATGACTTAGTGTCGCATAATTTTGACTTGCTGAACGTATCTCATAATAATGACTTACTGTCTCATAATTATGAGTTACTATCTCATAATTATGACTTACTGTCTCATAATTATGAGTTACTATCTCATAATTATGACTTAGTGAGATAGATGACTCTGAGATAGATGGCGTGTTACAATATAAGTCTGTGCCTACTGAAATATGTCATGCAATAGACATATGCAATAGACATATGCTTTGAACATGTTCAGTATCACCTACTGTACATATATAATCAACCTTCACCATCCCGACCCGAGCACCCCCCCCCACCCGTCCAGTCCAGTCCCAGCAGATACGTCCAGGGATGCATTTCTTTCCCAGTACACCCCTGCTCTCTGAGTCGACACCAGCCCAAATTGGGTTTCGACCAAGTGGTTATGTTATCACCACCAAGCACTGTTAATTTTTGACCGGTAAATTTAAAACATTTGGCAAGATAGTACTGTGAAAATGACGCACGGAAGGGATTAATTTACCCCCAAATCTATGATCTGATAAATCAAAGAGGGAGCCGTGAGGACCGAGAGAGTCAGCGATGGTCCACTACGGACAGATGGTCTTATCAGACATGCACACGCACAGTAAACATCGTCTCCTCTCCTCTAACCTGGAACATGTTGTGATATTTGGACTGTAACAGATTGCTAACAGAGCCACACTTCAGACCACCGCCGAGGTAGTGGAGAGGATGTGTTTCCTCTGAGACAGCAGTTATGGGCTGGGGTGGAACTGCTACGATTAGATATGGCCTTCATCACACCCAGCAGGAGCCTGTCAAATCAACTTAGCCATACTCTCTCACTGCCAGGGTTAATCACTCAGAAAAGCGGCACAAAGCACTCTTCGATATCAGTTATAAAAAAAAAGGTGGGTGGGGGGGGGGGGGGGGGGGGGGGGCATATGCTAATTTTGTCGAATGTGAAAACACTTGACATATGTTAGACACACGACTGATTTCAAACACAAAAGCCCCGATCTGCTGATGACAATGCAGCGAATAACCCTTGAATGGCATCTCTTTATTGGAAATTAAAATAAATAAATTAACACTTGCTTTGTTTGTTGTGGTGTTGTGTGACCACACTTTGTGGTAGAAGCCTGGTTAAGAGGGTAAATTTAAGTGGGCCTTTAGGTTCGGTCCCCTACACTTTCTCCTATTGGAGAGCTAGTGCTCATTGCAGCTGTCACAATGGTGTCTACCGCTGGCAAAACAAACCCTGCAGCCTGGCACAGCGCCAATGGTGTTGTGACTCAAAAACAGCCGAAAAAACCCTCAGGTAAACAGGGCGATAAGCTCAGCCACCACAACCACAGCACAAAAAAGGGGGAAAAAAGGAAAGAACAACCCCCCCCCCCCCCCCCCCCCCCCCCCCCCCCCCCCCACCACACACAATGTTTTGAAGTAAGAGCCAGTTGCTATAGAGACTGTTGCTAATTAACTGCATTGAGCACACAGAACAGAGAGACTGGGGTACTCTGTACCTGAGTCTTAGGCACTGAGTATAGAGAATTGTAAGTCGCTTTGGCTAAAAGCGTCTGCTAAATACCAAATTGTAAATTGTAAATTGAGTAGAACATGATGCTAACATACCACAACCTATAGGTCTTTCAGAGGGGAAAAAAAACAGAACAAAATTGAGCTTATTTCAATAGGACAGCAACCTATATCTCCACCATTTGGAAAACATTCAGCATTGCAAGAATTTGACATGCATTGCTAATAAAAGAACACTGTTTTGTTTGGTTCTCATTAGTTCTAAGAAGTTTGAACAGGAGCTAATCTGGCCTATACTGTGACAAAAGCAGCTCTTGTATTGAACAGCAAATTCCTGCCATGGGAAATGAAAGACTTAACAAAAAAGAACGCAAACCGTGACGTCCAAAGCAATCCTGGACGCTTGGATTTTAACTCAGACCTTGATCTTTTCACAACGTTACTATAAAAAATGTCAGCCGAGCCCTTCACGCTTTTTGTGAGGGAAAACCACGTTTGGGTATATGAGAACCAGCTGTAATTAAAGCCGTGGAGTTCAAATCACATTACACATTGAAATCACATACGGCCAGCACTTTAAAAAAAGGATCAGTGTGAAATCAAGAAAACTATGTAAAACCTATTTGCGAAAACTTGAAATAATTAAACCGACCCTTTATCATGATAACAGTATAAGCGCTGAGTCCTCAAGGTCAGAAGTTAGTAAGAGAATCAGTAACCATTCTAGTTCTCTATATATCACATTTTTTATACAAGAGAATCAGTAACCACTCTAGTTCTCTGTACATCACACTTTTTATACTAGAAAATCAGTGACCATTCTAGTACTCTGTACATCACACTTTTTATATTGGAGAATCAGTAACCATTCTAGTTTCCTATACATCACAGTTTTTATACTAGAGAATTAGTAACCATTCTAGTTCCCTATACATCACAGTTTTTATACTAGAGAATCAGTAACCATTTTAGTTCTCTATACATCACAGTTTTTATACTAGAGAATCAGTAACCATTTTAGTTCTCTATACATCACACTTCTTAATACATGGGATATAAATTTGACAAAGATGAATATGCTCACACTCAATGTGAGCAATACTTTTTCTTCTGCATGTTTTCTGTACCCAAAGGGCTTTTTGAAAGTGTGAAGGAAGGGGGGGGGGGGGGGTTTGGGAAGAAAAAGGGGGCCATAAGAAACTCCAGGGTTGAGGCAGAAAGACTGAATCTGTCATTTAAGACCATCAGTTATTCATAAATGGGTTACTAATCTGACAGAGGTTTCACTGTTAAGCGAACTTTACATCTCTCTGGGCACTGTATTCTCTCCAGACCGATCAACTCATCTGCCAAAGAAAGCAGTAGGAGCAGCAATCCCTCTATACATGACATCATCTCAACCAGGAACGGTGGTGGGGGTGTTTCGGTAGGGAAGAGAAGGAAAAGGGGAGGGGTTCGGGGAAGGGGGGGGGTAGAGAAAGCGCAGCTGGTGTCAGCCACACGACCATCTGCTCTTCACTAATGGTTTACGCTGGCTTTACAACAGGACTCATCAGAACTGCTTCTCCAGGGGCTCCACAGCCCAGACTCTCTCCTCGCACTCTCCCAGGACCCACTGACAACTTCCCTCTCACAAACCCTGTCTCAAAGCTACCTTTCTGCTCTCCACTACAGAAAGAGAGAGAGAGAGACTCCTGTGGACTGTGGGATTACGTGAAATCACAATGCTCATTCACACAAGACACAACAGCACCTGTCCAACCGTGGCAGAATTCAGACGGAAACCGAGCATCAAAAGTTGGTTCAGAAGTCAGTCACAGCTGTCGAGGCTTTGGTATTGGGAGAGATCAACGACGGCGATCCAAAACCCCCTTTTGGACTCACCGTACATCTTTCCCTCATCAGACAAGATGATTTTCCGTCTGCCGCAGGGGGGGTAAATGGCCAACGCCTCCTGGAAGCTCTGCTCGATGTCGGGGCTCCACACCCCCTCGGCATCGTTGTCTGTGGGCTTGTCGGCCGAGTCGCTCATCCTCTCGATGTCTTCTCCAGCGCTCTCGCTGCCACTCCAGCTGCTGGGATCCATGACGACGCCCGGGAACTCTGAGCCAGAGTCTGGAGCACAACTGCAGTGAGCGACCTGAAGATACAGCAACAGAACATACAAAACAGTCAATGCCGATGTTCTGTTACTGTGCAAGGAACTCAAATCACTTAAAAAAAAAAAAAAACACTCTTCACGCTCCCTCACACCAACAGGCCAAGTTATTAGAGTGTCAGAGTCAAGATGATCAAGAAAAGCAAGGGAGCAAATAAACCTGTCAGCATGTTTTCTCAGAAATGCCGTGAATCTGATAGAATGTGAACGATTCTAATCACACCTTGTAGAGAAGCTCTTCTCACTGCCTTGACAAAAAGCATCTCCATCTCTATATTAGGTTCATCTGAATTCTCTCTCAAAAAAATAAGTCATCAAAATAAAAGCATATTCACAAGGATATGACTGAAAGGTAATAAAAGAAAGTGGGGGGAAAAAAACCCTCTGTGTAAATCAAGAGCTAATTTAGGAGAGGCTCTTAATCCATCACAGATGGCATCTTGTTAGAAAAACAAGAAGTCAATGTTGTCAAGCAGAACATTTTCACTGGGATCACATTTGTGGAGACTGAAGGTTGCACATGAAAATCAATAGCTCTGCATAACAACTCAATGTTCAATGTGAATTATTATTGGTAGACATACATGGTTCTAAATCTAAAACTCTTCGAGGCCCCTAGATTCAGTAACATCAGCCCCCCCCCCCCCCCCAACCAAAACTGTTAAGAGTTTCTGTCTCTGTCTTTGTGCAGACTAATGTAGTACATTTAAACCTCATTTACAATCTGATATCTTGTTTCACTTTAAAACACTGCACCAAGTATTAGAAAATAGATCCAGTCAGAAGTGTTCAGCAACCAAGGGTGGAAAACTACATTTCCAATGCGGTGAATCCCACGTGTACACAGCTAAAAAGTAAAAAGACTTTCACATCTATACACTCATAACCCATAACTTTATTGAGGGAAATGATTTATTTAGACTGGTCTGGATGGCTGGAGACATATTCTGAATTAATAGATGTATATCCACAACTTACCCCAGGCAGCAAATATTGCCAAGGAAATGCCCTTTACAAGCACAGCAGTCTTGTGAGGTCTTGTGATTGGCAAACATTTTTGTGTGTGTGTGTGTGTGTGTGTGTGAGTGTGAACATTAATTAGTGACTAACAAACACACAGAAAGAAAGAATGAGAGAGAAACAGACTCTCTCTCTAAACTGCTGCAACTTTAACTGAATTTATTGCCCCTTTTGTACTCCAAGTGCTGATGAGGCAAAAACTCCTTTTGCAAGTGTGATGGTGATGAAAATGTACACCGCAAATCCGCAAAACGGCTATGCCTCTTAACTATCATCCTCCACGGAATAACAAATTTAACAGACTGATGTGTGTCCGAAGTGCTTTATCCAGAATTACTTTGTGATCCTGTTTTTGTATTTAAAAAAAAAAAAACTGGCTCAAGTTCTTAAACCCAGTCTCCCAAGATTAGTTTGTTCGACTCAGCAAGTTTTCAAACAGACATTAGAGGCTTAGAGGCAGTGGCAAATTACAAGGTAAGGAAACCATTGAGCACGGATCTGTGCATGAGACGTGTATGCAGATGTTAGCATGACAAAGCTAATTATGACACTCGTAAGTGTGTCGGAAAGGTCTTCAAATCGAGGTGTGATAAAACCTTTTCTCCTGAACACTTTGTCTCAATTATCACACCAATGGGGGTGGCTATTCAGGAAACTCCTTTGTATGTGAGCATGGCTAGTCATGGAAGACACCACCAGACTGTAACACCAGTAAAAAAAAAAAAAAAAGGGATGCTTTTAAATGGCGCAGAGGAGAAGTTGGGGGGGGGGGGGGGGGTTGAGAGAAGAGAAACATGTGGCTACAAGCTGATCCAAAAGAGAGAAACAGCTGTAAACACACAACTGCTCACTGTAATTTGCTGTGATACACACTTCAAAAGCACGCCCAAGTTTTAAACACGTTTTTTTTTTTTCTTTTTTCTTTTTTCTTTTTTTATGTCTACTTGGCCTTGATAGAGGCAGTGGATACACAACTCTGCCAACATATCCAATAATATCTGCTGATTTATGGAGCACAAAAAAAAAGTTACTTTATTCCATTGTTGTTTCACTGTTCATCACTCTGCATATTAAATAGGTTCTGGGCAAGGTCCAGTTCCTCTCTTTTGTTTTATCCAAAACAGCAGACATGCCCTGTATTAAATACCGTTACTAATCTGAAAACTCCATCAAACAATATATGTATATTCCACTCCAACCTTTCTTTTTAAGACAGATCAAAATCGTTAGGAATTCTAACTTTTGGGACATGTAGGTGAGCACAACTAGGGGGGCTGTTTTCCCATACTTGCTTGTAAGTGATGAATTTAAAAAAAAAAAAAAGGCCAAAGTAAACTTTCCAGTTAGTTTTAGACTTGACTCCAGACCTCCATGTTTAGTTATGCCTACACGTGTGGCGGATGTAACTCTCGTCTGCGGCCCGTCGCTCCAGCCATGGCTCTCCGCTGTGCTGGTGCGGCTGCCCTTGTGTGTGTGTGTAGTGCTACTGGGGGAGAGTGGAAGGAAATCAGAACAGTGTGAAATATGGCAGTGCTGGGTGCTTAAGGAGAGTAAGCCCCCCCCCCCCCCCCCCCAAAAACCCCTCAGTGGCAGATGGAAAAGGCAGATTAGTCATGCAACAATATACAACGCTCACTTCACCCCGCAGGCTTGTCTTCGCCCGGCCAAACCGGCCACAACCCCCCCCCCCCCCCCCCCCCCCCCCCCTTCACATTCCCTGCCCGGGCAGCTGTCTTGCCTCCACTTCTCCAGACCAGTGCCAGGTACAAGAGCCACTTCTGCATCTGCGTGTGTGTGTGCGTTTAAATATATATGTGTGTTTCGTCATAGCTCTGGGCAAGACCATCAACACTGTAACAACTAGTTGTAATACAATCCAGTGAAATGCGTATGAATGTATCCACTTTGGTCAGGTGATCATTTCAATGATGGTGACGAAGAGCGGCACTTTAGTAAATATTCATGGTATTAATGTAATCACACATCCACTCTGAACTCCACACCCCAGTGCCTTTTATACATCTCAGGTCTGAGTGTTTTAGTCTATCACTCTTAATTACAAATAGGGGGTTAAAAGCCCCTCTGTTGCATTAGCCACACAACACCTCGTCTGCCCTGCTGCTCCATGGCATAATGAATTAGCCCCAGACTGCCACGTCGAGAGCCGAGCGCTAGCGAGCTGCTCCATCTCACTTCATTACCGAATTAAGCAGTGACAAAGCTGCTGCTCCAGCTTACAGCTCCACGGTGACACTCTCTCTCTCTCTCTCTCTCATGAATGTGATGAACGTCACCATAAACAAATGTGGCATGTTCAGCACTGCTGTCCATCAATGTTTCTCATTGATGCAAATATTTGGTTCCTCAGAGTGAACTGTTTGATAAAAAAAAAAAGAAAAAGAAATGACCAAAACAAAAAAAAGGGAGGAAGCCAAAGCATTAACGTATCGTCATGTGTACGAAGCGATCCACACAATCAAAGGACGTGATCAGAAATGACTGTGGAGAGCAGGAGGCCTGTATGCTAGGGGAATATGACAACACAATTTCAGTAAGGGACTGGGACACAAATTTGATAGATTAGATACATAAGTGCACGAGCCACAGGATTCTCATTCTGAACATGCACACAAAACCTGAGAAGAGAGAGAGCTTTAGGCGGGAAAGTGACAGCCACATTACTGCCCATAAACTCACCTCCCTGACAACAATACAACGCACACGGATATAATGGACAAGCTTATTATCTGAGAGAGGATCAAAAAAAGAAGTCTTTACCCCACCAACACTGCATGTAAGTGATCAGGAGAGAAAGAGAGAGAGAGAGAGAGAGAGAGAGAGAGAGAGAAAGAGGTTCTCTTTTGCTGCCGCTGGGTACATTTGTAGCATTGCCACGAGATGCTTGCACAATGCTGTTAGGCTCAGTATTAGTCCATCATCAAGCAGGAAATTCAATTAAGGATGACCTAAAAAATCTCTCCTTTCAAGTCTTTTTTTTCCCTTCTCTGAGAGAAGCTTTTGCATTTCAATGGCAGCGTGTCAAAACAGTGAGGCAGTGCATCTTGTACTAAGTGTGAAGGTATAGCATTTGCTAAGATGACATACTATTAGTTCTTTTTCTTTCCTGCCTAGAATGGACTTCATGAGTCATTACAGCAATACATTGCCACAACCAAAAGTCTCTCCTATTATGTTTTTTTTTTTCACCACAATCTTTTCTCAACCATCTACATGTCTGTCTAGTGTATTAATTTCACATTGGATTGTGTGGCTTCTTCATTTAATGTTCTGAAACACTTTCATGGTTATTTACTAGATTCATGATGGTTCTCCAATGAATAATGAAAGGACAATGGGAGTACAAAAAACGTGATCTTGAACAGAGAGAACCTTGAACCAGACAGAAGTGATTTTTATTGGTGGTTTGGATCCTCTGCTCTCTGCTTGGAAGGCCTCATCTGTTGAAGAAAAGCATTGATATTTATAACCACAATAAGAATCTACACCCACTCCTTAATCAAATCTTTTTGTATTTTTTTAGGTTTCCACTTGATTTACAGTTGACAGAATCACCCAATACACGTGTTATTTGGCAGCACTGCTGTTGAAAAAAAGCTTTCCAATATGTCTACATCCTCACAGCACTCGGGTAAATTTTTTCTGTTATCTACCACATTAATGGCTCTACTGTTGAAAAAAGGGAATTTACACCAAAGACACTTCAATTAAGTCAAAAGTACAAGAATTAAATTGATCTCAAAGGCATTACATACTCCATTCAAAAGAAAAGAACAGTGTGTGTTTTCTCTTCGAAATGCTCTCAGTTCAAATTCAGATAAAGTAAGGAAGTGAAATAAAAAAAGAAGTCCAGTCGAAATGCCAAAAGAAATACTTTACTGGAAGAGAACAGATGGTAAAGTTTAGGTGTACCGGAATATTCTGCAAATAGTACAGCTGTGATATAAACTGAACAATGTTGCTTGGTTGTCCGTTGGAACAATTAGCCTAGCACTCTCGCTGATGAGATATTAGCTATACACTACCACTGCCTCTTTTATCTTCAGATACCAAATAAGGATTTGTTTGTGTTACATCCTCCTGAATCCAGTGGACAAAACTAAATCGCTGTACGAGAAGAGTGAGTTGCCGTTGAGCTGTCCTTAAAAAGAAGCCGCATGGATATGAAAAGTGAATGCGCGCTCATGGCATGCGGCTCTTGACAGATTCCTCACCACAAGTTGGGGGTAGTGAAAGGAAACCTTGATATGATTATTTCCGTTAAGCCTCCATCATCTCCTATCATCTCACTGCTAACGAAACAAAAGTGACAGGTCAGCCTGTGGAAGGCTACTCTCTGTTTCCTGTAGAAAGCCTGGCTCGGTAGTTCTTGAGACTGGAATTTTTCAACTGCACAGTCCTTCTGTGTCATTACAGCCAGGTAAACTGAATAAACATTTGTCATTTATCACCACGAGGGAAGGCGAGATGCTATGCTGAAGCACGGAAATAGACAGCCCTCAAAAGCACACTATAGATAGATAGATAGATAGATAGATAGATAGATAGATAGATAGATAGATAGATAGATAGATAGATAGATAGATAAGATATTTTTACCTCACACTAAGCAAGGGCATCTGTAGTACATCTGTGTAAACTGATGAAACACTAAAGTGCATCTGTGCATAATGGTGTAATAAAATAAAAACAAACAAACAAACAAAAAAAACCATAGAAAATTCTCTAAAACTCTATACTGTAGCTGAGCCTGGGGGCTGGTTCAGCACCTGTGCGTACATTAAACCTAATTACAGAATACAGAATTACAGCGGAAGGCATTTTCCTAACCATGCCCTTAAGTCAAACGGTTCAAAACTAACTAGAAAAAAAGGTATGAATAAAAATGTTGTGTAAGACTGTCAGCAGAATTACTGAAAAGTTTAAATTAATCAGAAAACAGAGGTAAGCCTGGCAGGTGAAGTAAGCAAGTGCATCCTGCCAACTGGGAAAATACCCCCCCAGCTACAACTTGTCAGTCATAGAACTTGGTGATTATTGACGGTAACCATGTCTCCAAATCTAATCCAGAATTAGGTGCCATTTCCATGTCAACAGGTTATTTGGAAATGCTGTCTTTTACTGTGACCGTCCAGCTAAAGTAAGCATCTGGAGTACACTCAGTGGCGATGGTTTTTAAACTGGAACTGTGTGATTTGATCAGATAAGATTAGACAAAGCTCTTTCAGCACACACAACACTGGAGTGTTTATCGAGCTTACCTCAGATTTACTTTGATTTACATATGTAGAGGGCAGTTGGTCTGATGCTAAAAACAGGTAGTCCCAGGAATTATGACTCATGGTTGTTATGGTTGTTTGGTGTGTCGTTCTAGTTTACTTCACTCAATCATTAATACTTTTAAAGAAAGTACCATGTAAATAGTATCATTTATTTCTAACTCTTCTCTGCCATGGTTGCCCTTTGTTTCACAACTGACTGTACTTTTAATACAAGTAAACCAGTCACTCCTGCCATACTAAACAGGCTGTGATTGTATGTGATACAATGAACAATCTCTTTGTGGTGTTTTAAGTTTGGTTATTTAACCACTTTCCTTTGACAGTGTCCAGACTTAGTTGGCAAAGGTTCTACACAAGGTCCACTTCCTTGACGTATTGTGAAACAACCCAGGAGCAGGCCAACTTCCTGTAGGTATTGTGCTCTTGATTTAATCTGTAAGTACTCTACAGGCTCCATTCTTCTGTGGGTGGCCTTTCTTTCTTTTTCTTTTTTTCTTTTTTGCAGAATCAGTCCTTACTATTATCATTCCATCTTCCTGGTGTGCCTTTCTTCCTTTGCGGTCAGCTACCCGAACCTCCTCCAGGAAATGGAGTGGACAACCTGTTCAAACAAGTGTGAACTCGGAAGAGGCACGGCCAATATTTGCTTGTGACCTTCTCTGGCCAGTCATCAGGGGTCACGTACTTGGTGTAAAAGGATGTAATGAACCTTGGCTACCTCCCTTTTTACTCCAGGTACCTGTAAGGACTTCCTCCAAAATTGAATCACCTTAAGAGAAAAAAAGCGCTCAAATTCACTGACAAAAACATTATCTAGAGTGATGGAAGCATCTTGTTTATCCTCACACTAACGTTAAAGAAAATGAAAAGATGCCCTTCGTCATCTTGTTCATCACAGAGATGACATATAAAACTCATTCATTGATGAACATTATTTTTGGGAGAGAATTTTGTTTAAAAAAAAAAAGGAGGGGCAGATGGGAGGTGAGCTCTACTCCTACTGCAATACAAAATATACAATGCTCTGTTCTGTGACAACGGCATCAATTTTCTGGAAGTCACATGCTTGATGTTGCGACACAGAATAAACTTTCATCTCTGAATAAATTCACTACATGCCCCTCATTAATGGACATCCAGTGAACTCTCAAGCAAATTTCAGCATTTACTCAAAAGATTTTGAGTTCTTTCCACATCCAGTTCTCTTCTGACTCATGTACTTTAAAAAAAAAAAGAAGAAGAAGAAAGAAAAAAATTAGGCCCAAAGCAGAGAATTGTGATGTTTTCAGAATACTAATGTATTGCAAAGCACTGCTTATCTGATTATTTTTTACTTGACTTGAGAGAACTTGGAAATGACAATGCTGTGGGTAACATTTAACTTCATATTTCTACTTTCCCAAGTCAGTGTAGTCATGGCTGCTTTCACAGCATATTGTGTTACCACACAGTTTCACCAAATGACATGGTTTTTGGTCATGACTAGCTCAGTGAGGACAATGTCCTTAGAACAGGATAGGAAAGGAGTTCTGGGTTTCCTCCTGTTCTCTAGAACCGTGAGTATGAGGTTTGTTTTATTTCAGGAACTGACTCATCTAATGACTCTTAGATTATATGTCGACTCTGTTAAGTCTACAGCTTTAAGGCTTTTTGTGTTTTATTCAGCACTAAGAAATAACAAAGGGGAAAAGAAAAAAAACACAAGAGTTTAAAAACTTTAGACGTCCCTTTTATCTCAGTCGTTCGTAATGAAACTTAACATCTGACCAAGGTAAATCTCACCACACTGAAATGTGAGGGTTAAAGCAGCCTCTTTAGTTTCACTTACAATAGGAAAAGCCATGTAATTACAGCCACAATTCAAAATCTGTCTGCTTCAAAAAACATATACAAAGAGTTGACCAGCTGAATACCAAACTATGACGTGCAGATATGCTCTCAGGAGAACTTGAAGGTTAAAACAGACACTGACTGACTGTAGCACTTGGCTTAGCATGAACTCATACAGGTCCTACAGGAGTTACTGTGATACAGTTGACTTTGTGTAAGGCACAACATCCAAACTACATACCTGCCCCCCCCCCCCCCCCCATCAGCTAAAGTATTTTGACTTGTTTCAGATTCAACTCCATATGATTGTTGGAGAGTCTTTGACAACATAAAAAACTGAGAACACCACAGCAGTGGTGAATGCGAGGCCAGATGCTAAAGCCACACAGTTGAGTAAGAAGTGAGCGAAAACCAGAGGCAGTGGTTTTAATATGGTACAGACTCATACATAAAAAAAATCAGTAACCCTGTCTGAGATTTCATTCCCCCCCCCCTTTCTTTTTGTTTTGTTTCTGTTCAGGGGCTAAGTTGGTAGGGCTGTGATAACGACAGCTGAAAACGCCATGGAGCGGGACTGAGCCCAAAAGCGGGTTCTTTTGTGACGTCGGGTTTACCTCGGGCCACAGGGCAGGGCCTCCTGCAGCCCGGCCACTGAGGCCAGTCATTGTTCCAGCGTTGCCCAAACAAAGCCTGCCCCCCCGTAACCCCACTCCACACAAACCCACTGAGCCATTGTTACTATGACAAATGCTAACCCCAAATTTCATTACAAATGAATTTCTTTTTTTTTTTTGCCCCCCGTCCCCCTTCCCCCATTCCAGACTCCTGTTCCCCTCTTTTTAGTCTGCTGTGACGGCTCTAAAAAAAACAAAGTCCGATAGCTCTTTTGTTTACCTGTTGTTTTTCTGTTCTTCTATTCATATGAAGGCTTGTAACCCTTTATAGTATGGCTATATCTTGCAGAAGGGAAGAAAAGAGAATGATTTATGAATATGATTTATTGGCATATTTGTGGCAACCCCCCAGTCATTCTAGCTACTCCAGTGGAACAAGAGTGAAAAATAAGCTAATCTAAACAACATTTCTCTCCCAGGCTAGGGCTAAAACTCTATATGGTTTCCTGTATCAATATTTACCTTCAAGACTTGGATGAAAATGGAAAGCGTTGCAAGTCTTTCGGTCTGTTTGTATTCAGATAAAATGATAATTACTTTTTTTCCCTGGCTGTAGAGACAGGCACCTGTTGAGCTGACATCATAAGCTGATGTTGGAGACTGATAAAATTCACTGAATAATCATCCTGAGACAGGTCCTCTAACACTGACATTTCTCATAGGAAATTACTTCTTTTATTATGGATGAAGAAAATTGCTTTACTATGGACTTTTGCTTTCCTCTTAAAAGTGAATACAATTCCCCTTTTAGGCACTTCATCAAGGAGGATTAAGGCAAAAGCACTATAAACCATAGACAGCATATTTTATCAAGTCAAACACCACCTGTTATAGCAGAGGGTACCGAGATCCTTACCCCAACACGACTGCCGTTTATCATGAGTTGGAGCCAGTGTGTTTGTACTTTGAACATGACTATATGAGAATCTTGCTGTGTTGACGTTCAACCCCCCCACCCCCTCCTTGTTTTTTTTTATTTCTTCTTTGGGACAGTAAGGCCAACTCAAACCTGTCATGTTGTATTCTTGCTGACAAATCCCATGATATTATGGAGGTGGATTACTTTGGCTGCCCAGTTATGAGGGCTACTCTGTAATATGCTATGTCACAGAGTTACAGAAATACATGCCATATGGATTATAGTCCATTTTCAAGGCCCTTTATTCTGCGTTATGAGAACATCCAGTTATACTTGGGCGCCATTTTTTGTGAAACACCTGCCACACAATATTCAGTCAAATTCAGCAAACTATCGTTGGAAATGTGAAATCTTTGTTTGAAATCATTCCAGAAACAAAAGCATCCTTTGACCATGACACAAACAAACATGCATATCTGATAACATGTCTGATAACTACCTCTGGAAAAATAAACAAACAAATCAATTTAAAAAAACTCCCACAGTGTTCATAACATTACATTAAAAAAGCTTTTCACTTAATTGTATTCATGTTGAAAATACTGTAACAGTCACCCATTTGAATAAAAGAGAGAGAGAGAACTATTCACTCCCCCTTCTTTCTCTCTCTCTCTCCATACAAAGACATGAATACATAGGGACCTCCAGTGAAAACATTATAATAGCACTGATAAGCTAAATTAACAGATAGCATTGAGACACACAGAAGCCATATGGTGCCGTGACCACTGCTGCCTGTTGCTACCATAACAATGAACCAGCTACACAGTGAGTGGCAGAGCACAGTCAGACAATCGCTTGTTACTTAGAATTACCCCAGCAACTGAGCAAAAGCGCACATATGCACACACACGCACAGACACAAACACATACATTTGCATCTTTCACCCTACAGGTGTGTAAGGAGCACTAGACCAGATGTCGACATATGAATGGCCAGGCCTTGGTGATTCTGTCTCTACCACAGCACGAACAATAAAGCTCCCCCCATTCTCCCACAATCCTCTGCTCCCAGCTGTACCCCAGTGTACCCCCCCAACACACACACACACACAGTTAAACTTTTACACCATGGTAACTGTTTTTCTTCTAATAAAGTATATGTGTAAAATCACAACAGGGGATCTGACAGTTTAAGCCAGAGAAAAAAACATTTGCATATTACAAGAGAATTAGGGATGTATAAAATTCACGCGAGTAAACAACATTACATGAACTGAAAAGAAGGAACGCCAAAGAAGGGTCAAATACAACGCAATGCCGATGTCCTGACAAATTTATCCTCTACGAATGAAAACCCTACCTGTTGTTTATGCCCATGCGCACGCATGCGGATAGGGTTAAGTTTAGGGCTGAGGGTGGGGTCAGGGTTGTGGTTAAGTGTTGTAAGTACTGTGGAAACAAACGCTGATGGGAAAGCTGAAAGTTGCTGAACAACTGGCTCAGCTCCGTTCAGAGCCAGTTGTGAGAATACATGGGAATACAACTTCGCAACATCAACAACGTATTACGCTTTCTCTTTGTAAAAGGATTACAAGGCACATCTATTTTGTTAAAAAAAAATGCCGTTCCTACTGCAGACAGTCAACACGCAATATCAGTGAGACATAGTAGGTAATGGCTGGATATCTCGCGAAAGATGTCCCGAAATCCTAACAACTCTTTTCACTATTGTCGTGAGGTGCCTCAAAAACAGTTGAATTGTTTGTGGTGTACAGTATTGCCGGTGTGTTGTTATTTCTGTCACATATGCTAGGCTATTTGCCTGGTCAAGATGTAAGCAAAAACAAACAAAAAATGTAGCGGATACATATTGTGTAACGGGAAGAGCAAGGTTTAAAAAATAGGTCCAATGAACACTCTAATCTTGATAACTTTCAAAATATGTCGAGGTGAACTCGATATTTTTTTTTCAAATTAGACTATCGTTACATATCAATCAAAATGTTTCCATGGATTCATGTGAATTACACTCTAGAATAAAATATCTCTTTGCTTACACTTACATCGTGCATTGTCCTCATAAACAAAGTGCATTTTTAAGCACACTGAAAAGTGATTCAACAAAACTCATCCAACATCCAAAAATCTCACGTAAAGCGAAGCTAAAATCTAAACTAACATCTATACTGCGAGTTTACAAACATGAAACCTCTTTGAAAAAATGTATCTAGGCTCATTTGGGCCAGTGAGTAAATCATTAACGAGACCTCCGTCCGCAGCGTGGACTTTCTCCTACTTAATAAACGCGCTTATTACCTAAATGTTCTTCGTGAACTTAGAACAATGTTTTGGCTTTACTCTGACTTCGATTCCTTCAGGCTTACTGTGGGGAGGTAGGCCACACCAAATTATCTAACAAATACAACTGAGGTCAGCAGATTTCAATGTTCAAGGATACTCAAAGACTTAAATCCGTTTTGAAACATGGAGTGGGAAAGTAAAACTAAGAGAAACGCTCATTCAAAGAATTCCAGAGAGTGAACTTACTGCGTGGAATTTAAATGACACAACTGAGGAGAAACGTGTATCCTGCTGGTGCAACAAGTCCTCTCAAAATGATGTTTTGGCTCCGGGAGAGATAAAATCTTCTCTGTTGTTCCGGCTGTGGCAACGAGAAGGAAGGAAAGCGACGACAAAGGATGACAAAGTCATTCTAAGTACAAACATAGCTCAACATTATCTATCGCGCTCACGAGCTGTGCTCAATGAGGCTTTACACACTTCTCAGAAATGAAAAGAGAGAGGGAAAAAGATCCGTGGTGGACTAAAATCAATTGTCAATTGTCCTCTACGTGGAACAGCCTCCTGGGAGAGGTAGAGACCGGAGTCGGCAGATGTCCATTCGCTCATCGAAAAAGTATAAATGTAGCGGATTTGATCTTTTTAAATACTACCATCATCCAAAAGCCCCACGAAGCATTTTATCATAATATATCGTATGGTTTATTCGTTTAGACTGATAAAAAAGATTTTTGGGGGGGTTAAAGACGAACAAGCGTCACAATAACTTCTGATAGCCTGCAACTAAGAATAAAAAACTTACCTCAAACACCTCAGTTTAATTCCCTGTGCTTTCCACTACCTAATTAATCTCAGTGGGCAAAGTACGTTTTTCTTTTTTTGCAACTGGCTACTTTTTTACAGGCCCAATTAGTGTGAGAACGTGGATTTGCAGCGTATCTACAACGATGTGAAGTATGCGCGGAATGAGGGCAGGAATGAAATGAACGCAAAGATTGAGTTTGCGTTAGGGCGGAGCTCCATCGGCGTCATCGCTGGCGCTCCGTAGCCAGCGTGTGGGAGGGACAGCAGCTATGGAAGACCTGGGTAGGGATGCGCTACTAAAACGAATGGGAACCACGAAACATGTGAAGTATTTCAAAGAACATTTTCTGAACAAACAGTCTCTTTTTCGTAATACTGCAACAATTAGTGTAATCCCTCGTGTGGTGACACCATACGTTCTCACATTCATAAAGTTGTGGGTTACTGAGACGGTTTCTTTTTTCCCCTTCTGAACTTCTCAGTTTTAACAGCTGTTCATTTAATATAGGTGATCGAGTAAAATAGAATTGCTATATATGCATAATATTAAAGGGTTTTCCAAGATGACTGGACTGTTAGTTCAGCTAGAACTAACAGTATATCTGCTTTATGGTAAAACCCAGTATGGACCGATGTTGGTTATGTGTTTTGTTAGAAATAATCAGAAAAAAAATCGGAATGCCAGGTAGGCTACAGATGTTACGGCGTGTGGAAATAGCCCACACGAAAAATAGCCCACGAAAAAACTAAAGACAATCCAGCAGACTCTTGCTTCTACTCCTATATTTTCACCAGACCGTCGCTTCAGTTCTGTTCAAGCGTCTGAGCTTCGGCACTTGTTCACATCCAGGGTTTATCTGAATGGCTGTTTCTGAGACAAGCCCTCCTAGAAAGGTGTTGTGGGTGAGCGATTGATTCCTGCATCGTTTGAAAGGGCGAGTAAGCCCTCCATTTGCGAATGGTTGCCATCTTCTGGCCAGAGAAGAGCAAAGCGGGGGAGGGGGCGAACAGAATGACAGAAGATGATACAGCAATGTTCTACATAAAAATGCTTTCAGGTCATCGCCAATGGAGCCTCTGGGATTTAGAAATTCATTTTAGCCCAACATTGACCGATGTTCATCTCCGGCATCTTTTCTTTCCCAGCAACACAAATTCACTTATACTTTATTTTATTCTATTAAAAAGAATTGCCATCATGCCCAAGGGTCAGTTGGGGCGAATGTATGTAAAAAAGACTGTTCTATTCGTCGTAACGGCTAATGGTATATTCTTGTTATTTCCAATGACGCAGATCATCAATATGGCATATATGTGGCACATTATATTATTTAATTTTCAAAAACCCTGTCCAGGTTTTACCCCCGTTTGCTATTTCCAATGACGCAGATCATCAATATGGCATATATGTGGAACATTATATTATTTAATTTTCAAAAACCCTGTCCAGGTTACCCCCGTTTGCTTCATTAGTTGAAAAAATATAGGAGTGTATGTATGTGTGAACACATACAGATACGCACACACATATCTTTCCAGGTTTTGAACACTAATGAAATGAAAGTTTTGTGTTGTTTACTGCCATGGACACTTGGAATGCTCTTAAACGGTTGTCTATTCCCGTCCATTTACAAGCTGAGAGAGAGAGAGAGAGAGAGAAAATAACCGAATCCAAGACCTGTGCTCTTGACAGCAGAGGGATGGTAAAATGTTCATAGAGCCGCATAAAAACCTTGGAAAATTAATACACAGGCCTATACTGAGCGAGTAACCGTCAGAGGTTTGTAATTAAAAGGCCACATAACCAGCTCTACAGAATGACCATGGAGACAGCTTATTAGCTCGTTTTTAGTGCATGTGTAGAGAAAATAGAATGTGTTGTGTGAAGGGTGCTTCGGATGACCATTAAGAGATCTGTTCATGTTCGATTTTTTTTATATTGCGGGCTCGAAACGAACATTTTCATAAACAACAAACTCCGAGAGGTTTATCAGAGCTGACATTTTTTTACATGTCGTTATGAATAAGACTAGAAAAGTCATTAGCAAACGGTGTGGAGGGGAAAATCGGTATCTTACGTCAGGACAGACTTGTTCATTTACATGAGAGGCCAAGATTTGAAATGAAATCCAAACTCTCTGTAACTATTGAACAATAAAAATAATCATTACATCTCTTAAAATGCTCTATTCCTACCTCACATTGCTTCAGCAAAGATAACTAAACATGATTAAATGCCACTGAACATATTCCTAAGGACAAATGACAATGCCTGGATTCAATCTCCTGGTATTGGAAGGATGAAACTGATACCAGTAAATTTAATACAAAATATCTGAAGAGACAGACACAGACAGAAACATAATAAAAAGACCACAAAACTACTTTTCAGTCTTTATTGTGCAAAATGTTCCTGGGGATGGGGTTGAGGAGAATCAGTATGACAGGAAAAGACCATACTGACTAGGGGAATATTTCATATTTTAAGATCCTTGCTTGTGAAAACTCTACTCAGCACAGGTCTGTTGTGCAGTGTTTGATGTTGTGACTGACTGAAATTTTCTCTGACTTTGATGTTTTCCAGTGGACTTCCAGGTGTTAAGTCACTCTGAAAATCCTTTCACTTGAAGGTGGAAGAACTGGCTAATCAATGGGCCTCTCTGGAGAGAAAAAAACTGGGGTTGCCAAGGGGAGATGGAACTCTTCATCTCTTGCTTGTCCTCAGGATGGCAAGGTCATCTTTTTACCACATTCCCTTCTCTCATGGGTCTAACTCCACTCCCTCCATTGCTTTGTCTGTCCTCTACTTTTTCATATTAGGCATATTAGCCATGTGGATTTTGGATGGCTTGCAAGCTTTAAGTGGAGATGAGCAGAGGAAGAATGAGAGAGAGAGAGAGAGAGAGAGAGAGAGAGAGAGAATGTGTGTATGTGAAACAGAGAGGGAATGAGAGGTAGAGAGAGAGGTGGAGAAAAGACAGGTTTGGGTAATTGCGAACTAATGGTGACAATGTTTCAGTTCAGCACAGGAGAGTCACTTAGTCCTTTTTTTGTAATTTTCTCTCTGAAACAGAGAGACAGATGGAGCACACATGCACTCTGAGCTTTCAATAACCAAAATGTAATAGGCAGGCAGAATGTACGAGAGCACAATGACTTATCACATCCCATTTACACATGCTCATTCAGACAGCTTCATTTTAACAGAGGATTCTGACAGATTACATAGTCTCTTTGTTTCACTCCACACACCATTGTATTAGGAAAACCACCACAGTAAAACTAGGCACTACGAATGTGACAGATTTCCAATGAAATGCAACTACGCGCTGTCAGTGAGGAGAGGAGGGAAAAAAAAGACATAAACATTTTGATTTCAAATAGCAAATGCCAACATTTCAGTTTATTTGATTTTACTGATCTGGAGTCAGTCATAATAAGCTTGTATGAGTAAACCACACAATAAAGACTGATTACCAGTCTTAACAATGTAGTAACTGCCAAGATAACTAATGCCAATTTTTTTCCTCTTTTCACTCTTAAATACTAAGACTGATTTTAAATGTCATGAAAACAAAAAGAAACAAAAACAACCTTCTCTTCAAAAAGCTGACAATTAGGCTTTGACATCTTACATGGTTCAATAAAAATTCAGTTAGAAAAGAAAACATGCTTTCTGCAAATTTTCTATATTCTTTTTTTATTTTTTTAAAATAATGAATTCCAAAGGTTGAAGTTAACCATACTTTAGGTGCATTATGATATGATTATGAGGTTTGATGTCTGCTGTGTCACATTTTTAAGTTACAGTGTGTACACTCCTGTGTCACTACTTAACATAAACACTGTATGTTAAAGTGTGCATTGAATATACAATAAATAGATGATATATTAATGTGCTGACAAAGCCTCTCATTTTGTTTTAAAAAATGTTTTGGTTCTAATGTCACTGCTAAGCATGAGAGGCCAACAAACCATTTGTCTTTACCAGCAGATCAGAGATTGTATGTAAATCGTAGGTATATACTGAAAAGATTCTTTTATGTTATTATTAATATTTAGCTGCCTGGTTACCCCAACAGTATTCTCATAATTTGTAGTGAGCGTACGTTTCCCTGTTTTCTACACTATTCTGACACAGGGAAGAAACCTGGTCTTTTCAGGGACATATTCTCCACTCAATAAAACTTCAGTCAAAACAAAGCACTCGAAAACCATGTCATCCAGCCTGAAGCAAGAGCAGCAGCAGTGATACAAGTCCAGTGACATCAGCAAGGACAGATCATTCAGACTTACTTTATTATTGCCTCAACATTTTTTTTGATACATTTTTTTTCCCTGTGTGTGACAAACAACGCATTTAAGACAACTTTTACACAAACAGCTCGGTTCATATCACCTTTTCATTTTCCAATGATTAATTAAGCTGCTATTTGTGATTAATTAAAAAATACTCCATTCAATACTCTTCTTTGTTAGACTCTTGTAATTATCACAACATAGCATTATATATTTATAGTTTATCATCAACTGTGGAAGATATAAACAATTATGCCATATAATAGATCTCTCGTAGTTCAAAGGAGGGAAAAAAACCCTGACAGAAATACATGGAACTTCATAGATACAGTACAAAAACACTGTCCTACACTGCTCTAAAAAGAGGTGGAATTTTTCTTACATTTGCAGATCAAAAAAAAAACAGTGTACAATAGCAAGTAGAGGCTGAACTGTTGCTAATATCTTGCCTCACGTGGTCCATTCTGTTTCAAATTCATTTGAATGACTAATAACTTTTATTAACACTCCACTGTAGTGTATTATCCTACAGTCAAAAAGTGTAATCATATTTCAGTTCATAAACTCAAAAAAATAACCAACCACTTCTTTTATCATTTATTCTATTTACGTAGTGTATGACGTACTCCCTCCAAAAACATATTGTTCATATGATTTTTGGTGAACTTGTATTCAAATAGGCTTTAGAATGAGCACAAAAAGCCAAAAAAAAATCAAAAAGAAAAAAGGTGTTTCAGTCCATAAAAACCTGTGG
Source organism: Chanos chanos (assembly GCF_902362185.1). NCBI lineage: Eukaryota > Metazoa > Chordata > Actinopteri > Gonorynchiformes > Chanidae > Chanos > Chanos chanos. Next base: position 39,212,676 of record NC_044495.1, on the reverse strand, counting down.
CCTTGTGAACGAACAGCACACTCTCCTCAGTGGTTTTCAAAATAACAGATAAAAAAAGGTGATGTGTAAAATGGCGTGCAACCAAGTGGTGGGAGTGTTCAACGAAAAATATGCTCAGCGCTTTCAATAAAAAGCCCAAAAACAGTGAAGAAAAAAAAAAATTGGTCACCTTTAAATGTCCCTAAACCTTGCTCATTCTCTTACTCGACATGTCTGTATCTGGTAAAGAGGTTGTAGAGAACTCGCAGTGTTGATTTTAGGTCGCAATTCACAATATCTGAAAAGAGGGAGAGAGGGAGAGAGAGAGAGAGTAACCAAGATAAAAAGAATAATTACTCCATAATCAGACAAAGTCAACATGCAAGAGCTAAATAAAAATGCTGTTTGAGTGAGTTATGAAAGGCCATGTTGCTTCTTGTGTGTGGAATATGACTAACATGTGAAGAGCGAACTTAAACAAAGTGCAGAAACTACACTCTTTCTCTTTCAAAAAAAAAAAGTGTTAGGACAGACACATGAGAAAAGATCAGAGATGTTCATGAGAGAGTGTCAAACATATCATGACAATGTAGATATTTATGTTCAGTTGCTGAAGAGCACTTCATACACACAGACACAATACAATGTAGAGAAACAGCTCAGTGAAACACAAAGACCAAAAGCACATTTCATCAGAAACATACACACGCGCGCGCGCACACACACACACACACAGAGTTCTTTTTTTTTAATGCTCTTTTGAAAAAAAAGAGAAAGTCTCATGTAACAGTGTGTAAACATTGTGTAGACAGACTGATACACTGACAGGATGCATGGTTCAAGAACATTTCAGTTAAACACCTTCATCTCTCAACCATCCACAGGAGGCAAAGCAATGAAACCAGAGAGAAACAGGAAGACTGGAATAGCCATTTATTCTAAAATGTCCTTTCTCTCTCTCTCTCATTCTTGTTTTTCTTTCACTGTAGAAACTTAAGAGTTTAATGTGAATGTGAGTATGTTCCTCCTGCCTCAGTGAGGGAGTCAAAGTGTGTGGCAAAGCACTGTTATCCAAATCCGACAGGGGCTGCCAAACCAGAGTAGAACCTGCTTTTCTCATTAAATCAACCCATCTTAATGCTGGTTCCAAACTTCATTTAGGACAGAGTCAATCATTCATTGTCTTAAAACTTACACACACACACACACGCGCACACAGAAAAACATCCTAAGATGGATCTAATTTTTTCTAGAGTATTCTGTCTCCTTGCTTCCTACTGAAGACTACTCAAATTCCTTAACAGCTACTCAAACCTAAATGTTAAGGACTCTGGTGTCTTCCATGGGAGGATAGGTTCCACCCTTTTGAGTCTTGGTTCTTCTCAAGGTTCCTTTTTGACATCAGCTAAAGGATTTTTTTTCCCCATGGAACTGTCACTTTTGGCTTGTTCACTGGTGGTCTTAGGACCAGTAAGGCTTAAAGCTGCTTTGTGCCAATGTCTTTTGTGAAAAATTTTATACAAACAGAATTGATTCTAATTGGACTTTCAGTGCCACCCATGACAAAAAAGCATTACTCATTACCCACTCAGATACACGTTGACTGGACGGACCCAATAAGATGAATGGGATGACTGGCCACACGAGATGACAGAAGGAATCGCTAGGCAGATTTATGAGTCCTGATGCTGTTATTGTTCGGACGTATTATTGATCTGTTTCACTTGTCAAAATGAAATTAAATAGAGTCTTACCCTCAGGCCTTGGTTTGGGCCTGTCCAAGCCACCGTCCTGCATCAGCTCAAAGGAGAAGGAGACGTTATGAACCTGTGAGAGAGAAACACCTGTGTCAGCCAATGCTCCAGCACAGAGATCTCTACTCCAGCACAGAGAGAGACACAACTACAATCATAAACATACAATAATATAAGACACGATAACGCAGTGGACTACGATATTAGAAATAAAGCATTCAGTTACGAACATTATAAATAGTTTTGTCCAGAACTTTCTATGAATAGGTCATAATAGGTTGAAATCCAGGAAGACTCAGTGTATGTTTTGGGGAATAGAGACTGTTTAGTTGGAAAGCAAGCAGACAGTAATATGCTTGTGTTAGCAAGTCTGCGATTCTGGCTTTGCTTCAAATGTATCCACAGAGCTTTTGTGAGCTGCTCCATTTGATTATGTAGATCAGCAGCTACATACAACAAGTCTGTCAGAAACCCGTATCAATAGATTCACCACTCTTCCTCTCTCTCTCTCACAAACACCAAAAGTTCAAAGGCAAACAACAGCCACGACAAAACCCGTAAACTGTTGACGTTACGCGAACAGCTCTCTAAACACTGTGTACAGAAAGGGAGAGTGATTTTGTAAGATAGCTTCACTGATTTTGAGTGTGTCTGTGCATGTGTGTATTTGTGTGTGTTTGAGCATGTGTTACTGTGATGGTGTTAATGTTCAGCATTTGGTGGATGTTGAAACAGATTACACTGGATCAGCAAGGATTGGGGAAATATGGAGAGCTTAATTAGTAGTCAGTGTGAATGTGTATGTGTGTGTGTGTGTGTGTGTATGAGAGAGAAAGAGAGAGAGAGAGAGAGAGGGAGAGAGAGAGAGAAATAGAGAGAAAAACAGACAGAGGGGGGAGGATTCCTTCAGGCAAAAGAGGATATGGCTCGCCTACAGCAGCTGTCCCTGTGAGACCCATCTCTCTCTCTCTCTCTCTTTCTCTTTCTCTCTGTCTGTTTCTCTCCCTTTCTCTTTCTTTCTCCCTCTCTCATGCACATTAGTGTTAATCTCCCGGCCACTTATCCATTTCCTGTGCAGAGGCAGATTACAGATGCAGCCTAGAACATGCCCATTTGGCTGGGGACTGCCTGCTGGAAGGGACCCAGGTGAGAGCAGGCGTTTGGCTCAGACTGTCCTTATGTGGAGCAGACTGAGGGCAGCAAGCCTCGGCAAGAAGCTGACAAACACTGCATTATCTTCCCATTCAGACACAGAGAGAAAAGGCTGTGAAAAATCTACCTTTTGGTCAAAGTTTTCTGGAGTGAGAAAGAAATTATAGAGCGGGATAAAGTAGCCCTCCAGTAGTCCCATCAGCAGAACCAGATACACTCCATCAGCAAACTGAAAACACATAAATACACACAGCCTTTACTCAGAATACTGTGACATACTTTGGCCTTTTTCTTTCTCTTTTTATTGAAAAAAAGACCAGAAACTGCACTATAAATAAAAGTCCTTCAAACAAGTATTTTTGCTTGAGTGAATATCAGAATTCACTCTATAATCATGTTTAAGATGAATATATATATTCATCTTAACACATACACATACACACACACACACACACACACACATATATATATATACAGAGTACCTGTGTGTCCAGCTCAGCCACTTCCAGGTTAAGTTTGTTCAAGTGTTTGTTGACAAAAGTGATGAGAGTCTGCAGGATATAAAAACAAAAACAAAAGTAATAAAAAAAATGCCCAGTTCAGCCTGTCTTGACAGCACAACGTATAGACACACAAAGACATGTGGAGTGAAATGTTTTTACCTTCTTCACTACGTTCAGTTTATCGGGAGCATGGTCAAACAAGGTGTCAAAAGCATCTCGTTCTGGGAAGTTACAAAAGCAGCGAGTTTACAGAACATGCCGCAAGGACAACATCGGAAAGCTGAAGTGTCACATTGATCAAAACAGTGACATCAAATGAAAATCTATGTCGCAACTAATTAAAAGCATTTCTTAAGAACACATACCATGCCTCCCAGACAAAGCCCTGGAGAACGAGAGAGAGAGAGGGAGAGAGAGAGAGTGAGAGTGAGAGAGAGGGAGAGAGAGAGGAGTTGAATACCTTACACGGCAACACCATCACTCTATCACTGTACTATCACTGTTTACACTGTACACAAGAGAATGCTAGATATACAAGATAAATATACAAAGGGTCAGGAGCTGTTACTCAGAGGCATATGGAGTTGTGACCATGGTTTAGATAGTGAATCTGGATTATAAGGTGAACATGGTTTAGATTGTGGCTGTGGCTTACATTGTGACCGTGGCTTAGATGGTGACCGTGGTTTAGACGGTGAATGTGGTTTAGATCGTGACCGTGATTTGTTTCAATGGTAACTGTGGTTTATATGGTGACCGTGGTTTATACGGTGACCGTGGTTTATACGGTGACCGTGGTTTAGATGGTGGAGATGCAGCCATGCGGTCAGAGGAAACAGGCCAGTGTTGGTCAGCGTGAAACAGGGGCAGTCCTCCCCATGGGCCCCTCCTCTGCTCTCTCTCATCTCATTCCTGCCAGCCACCAGCCTGGGCAGCAGCCCCTGTTTCTCATCATTTTCTAGGGTGTGTGTGTGTGTGTGTCTGACTCTCTCTCTCACACGAAAAAAAACACACTCCCCAGATGCCTTGTGCCTGTTGGACCACTCTGCCGACAGCTGTTTGTGTGTGTATGTGTGTTTGTTTGTGTATGTGTGTGTGTGTGTGTGTGTGTATGTGTGTGTATGGAATTTTTGGCTGGCTTAAAATTAGAGCATCTACTAAGAATTCAATGAGGTGCATATCGAAAAGGCCACAAAAAATGGTTCTCTCTACATACCATGTATTCCACACAGTAAACACAGACACAGAACAACGACACAAACTCCAGTTATCCCACTAGTATCTAGACATTTGGGATGAGACGTGTTGCAGTGACTCTGTTAGGAAAACACACAACCCTAAATGTGTGTGAGAGCTGATGAAAAACTGTGAAGGGTTGTTAGACCCAACCCTTACTTACTCAGTGTTCCCCGTAATCTCCTCCTGAACCTGTCGAGACTGGAGAATTCCGTCTCGTTTCTGCAAGGAGAGAGACAGAAAGAGAAAGAGAGAAAGCCCACAAAACACATAATGAAGTAATGAGTCAAAAAGCCAGCTAAAAGTGAGTGTGTGTGCGTGTGCGTGTGCGTGTGCATGTGTGTATGTGTGTGCATGTGCATGTGTGTATTGAGTGGTCTAACAGAACAGTCCTTCTTCATCTGCATTCCTTCACAGGTGCAGTCTCTGTGAGATCTCCAAAGGGAGGCTTGTATTTTACATTTTAAAGAAATGAAAATGGAAAGGAATGCAGCTGTAACCAGGGCATTTCTGACATTTTTTTTTATATCTGTTCCAGTCAGTTCTGCAAACACAAATAACTAACCTATTTTTTTTTGGAAACGTAACTTATGTGTCCACAAAAAAAAAAAAAAAAAAAAAATATCGAAACTAGTGTTCTACAGAATTAGGCTCAGAGCACCATGTTTGTTTAGATAAGAAACTGCTGTATAACCACACCATTTAAATACTGGTTACAGTATAACTTGATAGAGACTTCTAGAAGGTTGCAGGCCAAATATGATTAGTGTGCACATATGTAACGTCTGTCCTCACCTGAACCACCACCACCTGTATGGACACGTGATCTGGGAGCCTGATCGGTGCTCTGAAGTGTTGAGACAGGGCGACCAACAGGTGTAGAATAGCCACAATGCTCTTAGCATGGACCGCTAGCAAAGATAACCAGATACGGAACATCACTATTGATTCAAAAATCCATCAGTATAGAATTCTTTGCCCTTTTATTCTTACTAAGCCGTAATAACCACAGTCAGTGGCAGGATATGGGAAAGGCTGACTAAGTGAGGCCTTAGAAGATCTGAGATTTGGCATTTTGCTCCTGTTAATGCAAAATCAATAGGAGGAATAAATCTTTCTGGCCCATAAAACCTTGCAACCCAGGAGAGCAGGATTGAAAGCTCTCTGACGTCTGATTCTTCCTCTTGGAAGCATTGAATCCCTATAGTCAAATGATTGTTATATCACCTTTAAGTGTTTTTCTAGTCTTTTGAAAAGGAAATCCAAACAGAGCTCAGTGGAGGAGAAAAGAGAGAGAGAGAGAGAGAGACAGAATGAGAAAGAGAAAGAGTGGGAGGGTTCATTCATGTCTTTCATCTAACAGACATTGCTGTGTTACACAGCTATTTCTCTCTGAAGAACAGTGGCAAACGTCTACCGAGGCCAATGAAGAGCACTCAATAAACTATACATCATTCACTTCGCTTTTCTCACAAACAGATTCTTTTCGCTTGGAATTCTTCTGCTGAACGTGTTGATGGAAATTCACGTACAGTCTACATTCCATTTGATGCTCCTGGTGGAGAGTTTCAGAGCATCGTTGATCCTCTCCAACACGGTCTGAAGCTTTTGTTTTTGGGCAATTTCAGATTGGGTCACCTCTGCCACGTTAAGCTTCTCTCCCTCTAGTTTTTCTGAGATAATACCATAACAAAAAAGTGTCAGAGAACTATACTTCATGACCAATGCTTGAGAAAAGATGGAGAACAGAGAGATGATTCCAGCCCTCACCAAAGAGTTTCTGAAGAACCTGTCCGTCGTAAAGATCTTCAGCCAGGTCCTTCACAATGATTCTCTCTCCTACCAGTACGTCATTTATCCAGTCAATGAGAACCTGAGGTCGAGGGAATGAAAAATACGGACAAAAATATCTATTTGAGCTCAGACGTGAAGCGTTTTTCTAAAACACAATGGACAACATCATGAACTTTGAAGCTGATGGTTCCATTTGGCTCATTATACGTGTACCTTCATCAGCTCTTGTAATTTGCGGTCGTTCTTTGAATTAGGGTCTACCATTGTACGGACCTCATTTTCCTCTGTTGAGAAGGAGAGAGAGAAAGAGAGAGAGAATGCATATATCAAGGCTTTAGACGGTATTAAACTATGTATGAGAGAATTCCTCTGTTCCTATGGTGATGAAATGAATACCTAACAGGGTGTCCTCTGGGTGTACCTCAGAAGGTGTGGGGCTCATTGGGAGATTTATTGCGTTCATGCCTTCCTCCTGGAGCTCAGACACTTCAGAACAAATCAGAAATAAGGGTAAAAAGTGGAAAAAATTAAAACATTTATTTTCAAACAAAGTAACGCATTTCTGACAAAACTGCACAGCAATGTTTACACACACACACACACACACACACACACACACACACACACACACACATATCCAACTACAAGATTTGACAGTTGAAAGTTTGAAATGTCTGGTTAAAATGCCTGAACTCAGTCTTTGTCTGTATATATTGAGTGGTATGTTGGTGTAATGTTGTTCTGTAGTTTCCCTTTGTGATTTTGCATTGGACTCAATCAACTCAATGCACCAAAGAACACTGCTGGACAAACAGCTTACAGCTTTAATCGCTCTAAACTTTCTATGCCCTTTTTTATTTCATAAATGTTGGTATTTAAGGCTATCAGCTGATATCCCTTTAACCAAAACTGTCTTTTCTTCATCCATTTGGGGGGGGGGGGGGTCTCAGCTCCTGTGGGGTCTCAGCTCCTGTGGGGTCTCAGCATGCACATCAGCATGTCTGCATCTCAAGCAACGCCTGCAGGGAGGAGAACTTCCTGTGCTGGATTGTAAAACTCTCCCACAGAGGTTGACATCTTATTAATCAACACCATCTCCAAAACCTCTCCAAAGGCACACACGCATGCACGCACACACACACACACATGCACACACGCACACACACACCTCTTCACATGCGAAGTTCTTCACTGCCTCTCACTGAGCTGAGTGAAAAAAAAAGAAAAATCTTAAAGTATGATAATTACCTCTAACATCTTTCAGTTTATTAAAAAACTACAGCAACAAAGTAGTCTTCCAAAACATTCGAAGACTACTATTCCTCCACCTATTTGACATTTTTGTCATAATATAAAGAAGAAAATAAATAGTCAGACAGCAACCATCTGTAAACACAAGGTTAATGTGTTATAAAAATGACATTGTTGAATCTAGGCTCTCCTAAAACAGACGGTTGTTGTGAGATTCCCCTCTGTGAAGAATGTCTGGTATAGAGCTGTGGAAAAGGAAGCCCCACCTGGACAGAGTGCTCCACATCCCATCTCTCTCTCTCTCTCTCTCTCTCTGAGGTAGCAACATTCTCTGTATTTTCTCATGTCATTCCCTCTCCTTGCTCTGTCCAGCCACTGTCCTTTATCCCTCCAACACACACACAAACGCGCATGGACACGCGTGAACACACGCGCGCACACACATACGCTCGCGCACCAGTCCTCCTTCATTCTCCTTCTCTGCTCTGTCCAATCAAAAAACTTAATTCAAGAGGCCTTGCCCAGTCTCCATTCTATCTGATGTCACATGTCCATAAATGTCAGAGAGCTGGACAGACACAGGTATTAAATGTGCAGATGCCATCTGGGACAGGAGAGTCTCTCCTCAAAGCACAAGTCATAAGAACACCAGACGCCCTAGGTATTTCTCATGTCCTTTACCATGAGTGCACAGGGGAGGGGGACAGAGACACATATACACACACACAGGGTGGGGGAGGATGGTAGAGGTAAAAATAATAATAATAATAATAATAATAATAATAATAATAATAATAATAATAATAACAAGTTTATTTAGAGCCCAATCTCACTATTTATAGTCTCAAAAGGCTTTACATGTCTATAACAAAGTCAAATCAAAATGATATTATCCATAAGTTCGAGAACATAGATAAGTCTTTAGTCTGGTTTTAAAGGTATGGAGAGAGTTTGCCTCCCTGACTTCTGTAGGTAAACCATTCCAGAGGAAAGGAGAGCGGTAGGGAAAGGCTCTGTTGCCAGCAGACTTCTTTTTAACTCTTGGAACTAATAGTCCAGAATCTTGAGAGCGCAGGGTGCGAGGGGGGTTATTGGGTGTAATTAAGTCAGACAGGTAGGAAGGCGCAATGTAAAATTTTATATGTTAATAAGAGGACCTTAAAATCTGCCCTTGCATGAATTGGGAGCCAATGAAGGGAAGTCATGACAGGTGTAATGTGATCAAACTTCCTTGTTCTGGTCAGACTTCTGGCAGCAGCATTCTGGACCAGTTGAAGACTTTTGGTACTAGAGGGTACTAAAGAACATTGCAGTAATCGAGGTGAGGTGTGACGAATGCGTGAACAATGGTTTCTGCATCAGCCATACTTAGAAATGGCCTAATTTTAGCAATATTACAGAGGTAATAAAAGGCAGTTTTGGTTGTGTTTTTGATATGAGTGACGAATGAGAGATGAGAGTAAAAAATCACACCAAGGTTTTTAGCTGAAGAGTACTGAGAGATTGTCAAAATTTAGGGTAAAATCACTAAAAAGATGCTTATGCATATGGGGACCAATGACCAGCATTTCAGTCTTGCCTGCGTTAAGCATCAGGAAATTCGAAGACAGCCAACCTTTAATAGCACAAAGACACACCTCATGGTTAACAAATTCAGAGCGGTCATTGTCTTTGATAGGTAAGAAAATCTGAGTATCGTCAGCATAACAATGGAAGTTAATGTTGTAACTATGAATAATGTCACCCAAAGTAAATAGAGAATAGAAGAGGGCCAAGGACTGATCCCTGAGGAACACCATAGTTAAGCTCACAGTATTCAGAGGTCACATTATTATAGTGGACACACTGCTTTCTCTCAGAGAGATAAGATTTAAATCAAGAGAGCGCCATGCCACGAATGCCAATTTGATTTTCAAGGCGCTTTAACAATACAGTGTGATCGACCGTGTCAAATGCTGCACTCAGATCAAGCAGAGTAAGAATGGAAGTAGCACCAGCATCCATGGCTAATAAAACATTATTGGTTACTCTTGTAAGCACGGTTTCAGTAGAGTGAAAACACCTGAAGCCAGACTCAAATATTTCAAACAGACTGCTAGAGGACATATGGGCTATCAGCTGAGCAGCTACAATTTTTTCAAGTGGTGTGAGGACTCAGCTGCACTCTGCTCCATTCAGTTTTATGAGTGCTGATTGACACAGAGCAATCACAGGAGAAGTGCACCCTGGGAGCATGGTTAACTCTACAGAAACACTCCACTCTAATGGACAGCATACAGCTTAACTCTTCCAACTAATAGACATGGATAGGACAACAGTGGATACAGCACTACCACATCTCCACTGATGATACCTGCCAACAACTGGCAAAAAAGAAAAAAAAAATACAGTTGCATTTGTCATGCAAAAAATATGAAGAATGTGGAATTACTGTGCAGCTGCTCCAGTCTCCGCTGGCTCTTGCCTCATTCGTGAGTAATTACATTTAAGGGCGCGTACTCTAAGCCTGCCTTACATGGTTACAACAGAGCGTCTCGAGCAGACGCCGTCTCCGGGTATGTCTGCTGCTACTAGCCCAGAATGACTCTGGAAAATAAAACAACAAAAAAGACAAACAAGCAAAAAAAAAAAAACCCCGAATAGTTTCTCTTCCACCGGATTTGACAATCTGGATACAAAGCATTGGCGCTCGAGTCTTGGTATATGTAATCAGAATTAGATTTAATTTTCTAAAACCCAAATACTAGGCTGTGGCGAGCCACAAATATGGGTGGTAAAGGGTGTACCCAGTCACTCGCCACGTTCTTGGATTTTCCAAGTGGGAACAATAAAAAATATACATATATATAAACTGCACAGTTCGTGCAAAACTAGGCGTGGTCGTAGAGACTGTAACTTTTGCCTGAAGGGCACTATTTTCGGCAGATAACCAATGTAACGTATTCAAATAATGACTAATGGGACTTGAGGGCCGCACTGCGAAAAGAATCGTCACTTTTGAGATATTCCCCAAATGTTGTGTTGCATTACAGTGTGAATTATTGTATACAGAGAACCTTAATCGTGACAGATTGCAACACGCAATCTGACGAGAAGCCTACCGAAAATCCGAAAGAAACGTAAAGCGATGAATGATAATTTACATAGTTCAACGTTATCGGGAAATTTGGATAAATTTTGTTCAGTTGTAGACAGGGCATTAACAATTCCCTTCCTTCCCAACCGTGTTGAGTTTACAAAAGTTTGGCTACTTTGGTAAAAAGTACTGTTTCTGATTAAATTCTTATGTAAAGTTGTCATTTGGAGTAGTTGCAGCTACCTTCCTTTGCCTTTTTCCTTCTTGCCAAAGTCCCTCCAAGTTTTCCAAGAAACGAATCATCTTTCTTCCTTGAGGGCGGCGACTTTGGAGTTAGCGATTTGGGGGAAGACGGAGACTTCTGCGGAGAAGACGCCATCAGTCTAGAATATCTATACGAATACTACACGAAGTTTCTCTTAACTCTGAAGATAACTGATTTCTCTGTCAGGTTGGAAGGTCAGCAAAAACACCAGCGACGGAAACGGAATTCCAACTATGTGCCCTGCGCTCAGACGAAATTTCCCGTGAGGTTTTGCCTTCCTTGTTCTGTGATCCCACCCCTTTTCCAGAGCGAGATTCACTTGGAATCAGTTCAGGGACTGACCCAAGTGATCTGCTGGGCAGACAGCGACACAACATCCACCGCTACACTCGAATAGCTCATTTGGTAACATTTTACGGAATTATTTATTAAGCTTGTAAAATGTTGGAAAATGTTTAAAAATCAATTTAAACAGAATTATTACTTATATTAATTTTACTTCAACTTTTATTTCAGTTAAAACTTAACTATGTCAGTTCATAAATCGCAGAGGAAGAAGACGTTTAAATTTGAGTGTATTCCAAATTTAGCATTTTAAAATACATATTAGAGTCTACTGGTACGGTAATTGAGGAGCACGCGACCTCAATCTCCATTTACTGTTATTGTGTGTGAAGAACAGATGCTATACAATAGGAACAAAGTTCTTCTGCATGGTTCTTATTACCTACTTAGAACCTCCCCTGTCATAATGAAAACCACAATAACTTATAAATGTGACTGTTACAGTATAAGTTCAAACGTATTAAAACAAACATACAATCATTAGTATCATATTTATTAAATAAATTACCCAAATCATACAGAACATTAAAACAAGATTTCCAAAACTAACAATAAGTACTCTCAGTAGTTGATTAGTGAGGGTGAAAACAATAAGTACTCTCAGTAGTTGAGCAGTGAGGGTAAAAGCTATCATCCAGTATTTGGCAGTGTTTCAGGCAAAACGTCGATATGTTTGTTTGGGTTTTTTTTTTTATTTGAGGAAAAAACAAACGCTCAGCCATGATTTGAAACCTTAACTTATTCCAGACCCAAACCCAGCGCGTTACACAGAACCTGCTGTTGGCTTTTGTAGATCAAAACAAAGGGAGGGAAAACAAAAGATTCTTGTCAGTGTTTAGACAGTTAGGTGCTGATTAAAACAACAACAACAATAACAAAAACAACAACAACAACAACAACAACGACACAAAAACATCACACAGATATCACATTCATTAAAAAAAAGAAAAGCACAATACCAGCACATTCATTCAAAGTTGTACATTTCAAAAATATAGTGAGACAAACACAAAAATATCAACACATGAACACTCAAAGGCTGTGTCTTGCACTTCCCTGCATATGAAAATCTGTGCTCAGGGTAACTCTCCCAGGCTACACACTCAACAATTGCAAGCCCAGGACAGATACTTAATATTAGTGTTTAAGTTTTGGTCAGTAGTGAAAAAACAAACAAACAAAAAACCCAAATAAACTAGTGAACGAACACAATACAGTTTGAATGAACTCAATTCTCATTAATGAGGAGGCACTTAATTGGTTATAATTTTATTTCTTAAAAAGCAACCCAGCAGTTAGACGGTATGGAGGTTTCTTTTGTGTGAGCCAGTCTGTTATAGCAAACAACAACGTTCACAATTCCGCAACAAGACAACATTTAAAAGGAAAATCGATCAGGTAGGATGTAGCACTGTCTTTCCGTCAGGTTCCAGACATCGAGTAAGGTCTGGTTGGTTAACGCTATGTCAGTGTGACACTGATAAACCCAGGGTAGGGTTTTATCTTGGGTTTGGTTCATCTCAGGTCCAGTGGAACTGGTAGCCTTTGGACAGAACCAAGCTCTCGAGATCACGGTCCTCTGCTCTCTCCTGGAGCCTCTGCTCCTCCAGCTGACTCACCAGGTAGTCTCTTTTCTCTACCACCTTCATGATCTCCACCAGGAGCTTCTGCTCCTCCATCTGCTCCGCCGAGCTCTTGCTCCTCTCTGTAAGAGATGGGTAACCAACAAAACAATACCAGCAGTCAGCTACTAAGGTCATCATTTTTCTCTTTCTGAATGGACTGACTTGTACTAATGCTTACATCCGACCCACCACACCACTGCCAGATATACTGCTTATATTTTTTGTATACATATATTTTAATATATTTATATATTTTATATACTTATTATATATATATATATATATATATATATATATATATATATATATATATATGTGTGTGTGTGTGTGTGTGTGTGTGTGTGTGCGCGCGTGTGTTTATATATAATCATTTTAAATTGAGGTAAGTCCATGGAGATGTAAACACTAAATGTATTAGAGCACCAGGTTGCCACAGAAACTCAGGCTAAAATTCAAAACCTTAATAACCAGAGCACTGGGGATGTGGCTCTCCACATACCAGGGTAAAATCTCATCAAGGAGAGAGCAAGTTAGCAAGTTTATATTTACAGCCACATACAAAGACTGAAATATTCAATATATTTTCTATGTTCCATAGATAAACAACACACAGAACAACACATCTATAGAGGTTGGCAAGGTGAGCTATAGATGGATAGTAACTGAAGACACTGAATAGTAATTTGGATGAACAGTAGTTTGGAGAAATTCACAAACACTGATTCAGTTTCTTTCTCCATGTTGGTAACCTTGCAGTGTGGAACCAATGTTACATAGGTAAAATGGCTACTGTACTCATTTCTTACATTTTAATATCAGATGATTTGTAAATGTAATGAATTCTATTATTGACCCTCCAGTTGAATACAGCTGACCTGTTAGCTATACATTATATCCTTCTTCTGTGTATTGTTTATAGAAAGTAAAAGTTCTACTGGAGGTTACATCTAGAGGACAAGTAAAAAAATAAAAAATAAAAAACAAATTCCTAACTGCTTTGCTTTCTGAGCAGAAATAAACTCTTGTTCCCGGAGGCCAAGGACCCACCATAGACTTGCAAATGAGGATATCATCACCTTGAACAATCCTATTCACTCACAATCACAGTCCTGACACATTGTTTTATATAAAACCCATTTCCTATGCTTTATGCTTTATTTATTAGAGAGTTTATCCTGAGAACACTAATAAAAATGATTTCTCTTTCTCTTTGTCAAAATGGAAAAGTATGTGATAACTTAATACAACAACACACAGGATCACAAATGTTGTGTTACTATATTGTATATATTAGTGAGAAATTGTATCTGTGTAGGTGTGTGTGTATCTCACCATCTATGGCCATCCTGCGCCGTAATTCCTGCTGTAGCTGACTTTGAGTATCCTCCAGTTCGAGTTCCTCAGCACTGAGAAAAAAAACCCAATCAGATCAGATCTGCTGAGATGAGGAACGTCAGACAGAATCATTACATATACCTACCCAACCTCTGAAACACTTTACCTGTAGCATTCTCTCTCCTTCAAACTAACTTTCAGTAACTAAGATTTTCCCAGATAATTATGGATAGCTCCTCTGGGCGTTTGCATTCATATCTTGACTAAATGACAAGAGGAGTGCTTTCATTGGATGTCTTATCCACCTCTGTTGAGACTCTAAACTCACTGCAGGAGACTAGCATATGAGGAATTCTCTTCATATACAAATGGAGAGGAGGAAAAGTATCTCACCCAAAAGGAAAAAAACAAAACTAAACATAGGCCAACATGATATGTCAAAACTACGGTGGCAACGTCACTCACAAGATCATGAGCTCTCTCTCGTATCGGGACAGTTTGTTCTTTTCCAGAACCAGTTTGAACCAGTTTTGTAAGAGCTGGGCTTCGTCCTCTGAGTCGTCGTCTGTAAACACATTAGAAACACAGAAAAAACTATGTTTACTACCCATAGCGGCTCATGGCGTCCTCACCAACACCACTCCTGCGGCAAATGTTCAGTAACTGAGCAGATGAGCAATTTCTCACAGTTATAGAAGTTAGTGTACATACTTAACACACTTAAACCCCTCATAGAGTTAAAAATGCTTTAAAGCATTTGGTATATTTTCTGAATACAGATTGTTCCTAGTGACAAACAAAATCTCTTGAATTGGTTTTACTAAGGGCCTCATCAACTTTAAGACCTCTCAAAGCATATGGCACATTTTCAAGTTGCTGATTTTTTTCTAATTGACAAGTCTTTGGCTTAAAATTTCTTTTTTAAAGGATTTATTTATGAAACTGTGGAGCCCCAAAGACCACCAGATGTTGTGTCCTGTATATGGAGCTGTGTCCCCAGATAAGCCATTATATGTACAGTTTTCTTTAGGAGACCTTTGGAATTTTCCTCTCTCCTTTGTCAAACTGCACAGAGGAGCTTTCTGTATGTCAGCATGACCAGAGAAACAAGAAGAAAGAAAAATGTGTGTTGTGTGTGTGTGTGTGTGTGTAGAGCATCAACCAGGTCATTGCCACACATATAGCCTCAATGGAAAAAAAAAACTGTTTCTGCTCTCTTAAATGCAGGCTTAGTAGTTAACCACAGGTACAGTTTCCAAACACTTTTACCTACTCCTGTTCCATTTTCTTTCCATTTGGAGCCTGCCAGTGTCACTTAACAAAGAACTAACTCCCCAGAACACAGCACCCTCCCAACCACCACTGTTTTATAGAATAACTATCTGCACAAAGATGCATAAACACAAGGTACAATGAGCAGTGCTGGGTTTCAACCCTTCGTTAGCCCTTCGTTAGATGTTCCTCATGCATTTCTTAATTAAAATCCACAATAAGGCACTCTCAACTCAAATGAAACCTGCTGGATAAAGACATCAAATTCCCATCTCGATACATGTGATGTAAACGAGCATCACTCCCAGTGCTCACATCCGTGAAACATTAAGAATCGACGGTTGAACAAGAAATGCCATTTTCGATACTTTGGTCTCAAGAGAGAACTGATTAGCTTTTCGATCTCAGAACACACGACTAACACTGAGCGGTCACATGACTCACTTTCAGATACAGCTTTTCTTTCTGATTCTTTTCTTTTGTCTGATAAGAGTTAGAAAGAGGGGAGTGCATCTTTGCTTAGAAGTCTGTACTCCCCAAGTGTGAGTGGGGACCCATTCAACCATCACAATCCCAAATCCACTTGACAGTCTCTGGACACAAAGTGCGGTTTGCCTAAAAGCTGTGAAGCATTAAAAGGTATTTCGGAGGAGGTAGAATGGGGTGGTTGGAGAGAGAGGGGAAAAAACTGAAGCATGGCAGATGTTAACATTCAATTTACAGTACAGGCAATAACTCATTCTTGGCTTTCAGCACTGTGATTATAAACTCATTACGGGCAAAAAGACAGCGAGGATTTGCCTTTTTTGTCATCGGAAAGAGCTGCTGGCTTTAATGACAAGCATGTATATCAACATTTGCTGAAATAATGAAATATTACATTTTCAGACCATTTTGTAGGATTTGACTTATTTATTTTTTTTACATGTCCTGCTCTATTTACAAGAACCATTACCTCTGCAGCCATTTCAACACAATTTTAACTTTAAATGGCCATTTGTTTGAATGCAAATCATCATCATTTGAGACTCGATTTCCCCCCCCCCT
This sequence comes from Chanos chanos, assembly GCF_902362185.1. Lineage (NCBI taxonomy): Eukaryota > Metazoa > Chordata > Actinopteri > Gonorynchiformes > Chanidae > Chanos > Chanos chanos. Next base: position 39,196,042 of record NC_044495.1, on the reverse strand, counting down.
CTGCTCCTCCACAAAAAGCTTTGCTCTGTGAAACGGTTTATGGACCATGATGTTCAAGGTGGTGAAATGTATGATTTTTGAAGCACAAGTAAAACCATGTGACAGAAAGAAAAAAAACCCCAGCACACACTGTCCTTTACTATCTGATTATCCACACCAATAGAATAACCTTGCACAAGCTTTTTTTCCCCCTCATCATAAACCCACACACAATAAGACCACTCTGTGTTAGGGAGCAGAGCTCCACGTGGAAACCATTGTTACTGTCTGAGAATTATGGCCACTGATATCGGAGCATTGAGGTTTGGTTTAGATTCATCTGATCAGTCAAAACAACAGCACACGGCCAAAAACAACAGTCACGCGAGTCTTTCACACACTGGTTAAAGAGGAAAATACCCAGTGTCTCTCACAGGCCTAGCTTGATTTACACTGCATACATACTTAATGTACATTTCATTACATTACAGATGTGGGATAAAACCAGTGGTGCATATATCCTCTCCATGTTAAAACATGTAATTCATATGGATGACACTGTAGAAAAGACATTGGCTGTATGGCCATGTAAGATATTAAGGGACCTATTATCATCAGGGCTTCATAAACACACCTGACATGTTTCATGTTCACGTTCATTAATTTGATCCTTTGTGCTTTGAGATCCCTCATTCATTAACAAATGGACGAGTGAGATACTCGACTGAATCTCTCACCAGGCTCGTCTCTTCCTACTTACATCACAGGGTTCAGGTGATTCTACAAAGTCACCCATTACACACACACATACACACACTCTTACAAACCACATGACGACTGAACATTAGAGTAGCAGAGAGCAAGTCTCTGGAGGTTTGTCAAACAACCTGTTATTCAATTTGTAAATACTAAAAATAAAGCTCATGAGAAATGACATGGGTAATGACATTCGTCATCCGTTCCTTCTGGTCTTCTGAAGCATAATATTACTCAATTCCTTCAGAAAAAGCAAGTGTTTTTTTTTTCTCAACGGAGCTGAGCTACATTAAATCAATCAATCAACCAATCAAAAAGGAAAAACCCTTCTTGTCCTCTCTCTTTTGCCGGATTCTTTTTGCATTAAGAGAAAACTCTCTTATGCAAAACTCTCTAATGGTGCCCCTGTCTTAACCCCATTTCACAGACAAATGAGACTTTTTTGGCAGAGCACTAGAATAAATAGAGTCCTTAACACAGGGAAGCAGTCATTCACATCTACCACAACAGTCTTGTATTGGTAAGGCTCAAACTCTGAGTTTTATGTTTTGCCACTATCTCTTGTCTTTTGGTCGTGAGGCACACATAAGACAAAACTGTGTGTGCGTAGTCACACAGAAAACACTTCGTTTAGCCTTTTAGAGCCCTGTACGTGGCAGTTACCAACTGACACATTTAATTAAAAAAAAGTATCAGGGAAAACACCCCAGTGTTTGAAGGATGTTTGGGAACTGCACAACCCAACAGATGCATTCATGATAAGTGCATCCCCCCTTCCCCAAACTGTATGCCTATCCTTGTAACTTTGTGTTGAAACACTATGATCTAACTAACAGAGGTGTGGTTGTGAGCGACTCTGCCAGATTGTTCCTTACCCGTCTCTCCCCTTAGGACCTTCTCCAGGGCCACACCCTTCTCCTCCAACTCTCTGTGTTTCTCCTCCACTTCCTCCAGCTGCCTTTGGATGATCTGAACCAAACATCACACATCCAGTCACAACAGGCAATGACACACACACACACACACACACACACACACACACACACACACACACAGAGACAGACCCATAACCCACAATAAACCTTCAACGTGCAGTGTGTATACACAAACACACACACACACACACACACACACACACACACAACACACACTGCTCACCTGAGCTCTGTGGAGTCTGCGAAGCTGCTCTCTCTTGGTCTGCTGAATGAGCAGCTTCTCCTGTTTCCTCTGCTGTCTCTCTGGCGAGCCGTTCTGAGACTGAGATGAAAAAGCAAACGGCAGCACAGCAAGCGCGGGTCAGTCGCTTCAGTAAAATTAAGGACGTTAATATCACAGCTTCAGCACCAAACTGAGCAGCCAAAATGATTTTGTAACCCTGTTAATTGTTAATGAACATGTCAAGACTCCAGAGATTTAAGAATCTAACTGATGCTTTGATCAAAAAAGTAATTAAGTAATTATTACAGTAATTCATTTATACATTTGGACAAATTCCCTTTATGAACATGGTAAAAGGAAGATTTTACTTGGACGCCTGGTAAATGTGGAAATGAAATGAAAAACATTGAAACACTTATTGAGCTACTGTGTACTTATCTCCCATTGAACACCATGGCCTTGAGATAACATTTGAAAATACAACAGTCACTGTATACAGGGAAAAAATAAAGACATCAAGCTTTCCGGAGTGAAGAGCTCCTGGAGTGGGCTAGAGAAAAGCCAAGTTGTATATGTTCATTGTCAAACAAGGTGTGTGAAAGGGAGAATTAAGAATTAGTAACATGATGAATAGGAATCAGCGGTGGGTGTTGTTGAGGCAGAATGTTAGCAAAAAAAGGTGCTAGACATATCTTTATAAACACAGTCACGTTGCGTTTCAGGAAAATACGGCAAATATACAATTTATCAAAAAATACACACACACACACACACACTTTTGCACAACAGTGTCTCCTTGGCCTTTATATTTCAATATTCTTGATTTCGAAAAGGGCTTCACAATTACAAAGGTCAGTCTTTGGATTTACAACCTACAATAGCTTTGTGCATACAATGATCTTCTTGTCAAAAGAAGGAGTTATCAGTTCTCTCGCAAAGCAACCTTTGCTTTGCCACACACCGCCGCAGAAAACACAGACGCATGCTCTTGATATAAACATTATACCACCCAGGCCGTTTGGAGAGAGAGAGAGAGAGAGAGAGAGACAGCGGGGACACACACAGTGTTCTGTAAATAGTTATTGTGAGGATGTGAAATTCTTATTCAGTCATGTTCAGTCGTAATCCTTCTCCTAATGCAGACCGATAGTACGCTCCCGATCCCTGTTTGTTTAGTGTGGCTTGTAGAGGACACAGAAAAATGATGTGGCCTTTACCTTGGTGGGCTCTCGTTCGTCCTCCTCGCTGGAAGTGCTGTCCACCTCCTCCTCTTGTTGTTGCTGATGCTGTGTGGATGCTGCCAGTAAACAGTGAAAATCACAATCAGGACATCTTTACCGCACACATGGTTTACAAACATATCCAAACCTGCGATTAACCTAACGAAACTCTACATAAAAGCTTACCTGATATGTTTAAAAATGATACAATTGAATTATTTTAAATTGTATAACAAAGTTGAAAAATTCTGAAAGATGAAGGCTGGGCACCTGGTGCCAATGGTGTAGGAAAAGTACAGTGAATAGTTCACCATGAATATTAGACTAAACACTAATATCACTTAGCCATAACTATAACCTTACTCAAGAATCTGATTATCATTTCTGCCTGAAAATCCCAGTTTTATGATGCTATTTGTAGAAATCTCATTGACCACTCATTAATATACTGTCGAGATATAAACGGCCCTGTCGGTACCAGTTCATTTTTCCGTGTGATGTAAGATAGCTTTTTTCCCCCCAGTATGGCTGCTGAAAGAGGCTTTGTTATGAAATATTGTATAAGACTAGATTTTGACTAACTCACTACAAGATCTGTGCCTAACTGCTGCATGCTGGGAACATAATGAGAGACAGTGGGAGATTATTGTTTAAACAGACCCAGACCATAAATAACCATGGAGCCAATCAAAGAAAAGCAGCACAGCATTTTTACTCCCCAGCCCTAACACACCCTCACCCTGCAACCCCCCCCCCCCCCCCCCCCCCCCCCCCCCCCCATAGAAGAGAGAAGCATAACATAGCCTGAGGAATCCATGGCTTGCATTGCAATCTTAAAGAAACAAGTTGTTGATATTCCAGTTAATATGTAAACACAAGATTAACCTTCTAGTTCAGCACGAGAAAAGAATGTTATGGTTGTATAATTTTTCACAACAAGTAATTTTTGTGTGATTAATAGGTAATAAACAGACATGAGGGAAAATAAGGGGGAGCGTGTAAAATGAAGGTCTCTATGGTCACCTTTGTTCCTGAATTTGGAAAGGATGGACCAGATGTCCCTCTCCTTGTTCTCCGCACCTCCGCTCCTGGCTCCTTCCGTCCTCTGCAACCTCAAGGAGGAGAAGAAGTTGAGTTTTCTGGTTGGCAGCGAGGCCAGGTCATCTTTGGAGGTCCTGGTCTTGTTACTGTCCAGGGCCACCTGCTCAAGGAGGGCGGTGATCTCGCTGCCGCTCCTCAGTTCTGATTGGCTGCCCCTTGAGGTGGCCTCCGCACCTGCGCTCTTAGCAACCTCTACAGCAGGGGCAGCAGAATCCTGTCTGTTCTGGGTGGATGATCCAGGCATGAAACTATAGTTGAAGGAACCTTCAGAGTACGGCCTGGGTTTAGGGACCACGTTCCTCTTAAGCACGGCCGTGTTGGAGCCTGACTTGCGGGAGATGGATCTCCGGAGGGCGCTGGACAACAGCTGGAGGCCCGACAGAAAGTGGCTTGGTTCAGGCTGGTAGGGGTGTGGTTCCTGCTCTGGCTGGGGTTGAGGTAGTGGAGGTTGCTTGGTTTGAAGGTCCTCAGTTTGGCTGTTTCCTACTTCATCTCTTCCCTCTGTTGCAGCTCCCTTCAGTGAAACCTGGTCCAGCGAAGGCACTTCCCAGTTTAGCAGGTTTTCCTTCTGAAAAGCGGAGAGGCTGAGTTTTTTCTTGGGACTAGAGGAGCTGTGTTTGTCCAGGGAGGTGACAGTGATGTCAGGTGGCTGTTTTGGGGAGGGTGTGTTGAGTTTGGGGGTCTTTAGACCGAGGTGGGAGCGATATTGGGGGAGTTCGGCCTGGGGTGACTGCTCCTCCTCCTCCTCTTTTGACTGGACGTAGTGTGAGATTTTAGACAGTGTGTCAAATTTTTCTGGGGATGCCTGTGTGTTACAAACACACATACATGCACACATACACACACACACACACACACACACACAAAGACACTGATTCACTTGGTTCTTATCAACAGTGTATTTGTAATTTTGTAATCGCTGACATACAATAGTTAAATTCATGCATTTAATTTAACACAGCATGCAGATTACGTTAGACAGAAAACATACAAAATATCGTTCTTCTAATGATGAAACAGTTGTAGAATCCAAATAATAATGAATTAATAATGATTTCATGAGCTGTTGCTGTGTGTAACTTAAAGGACATATGCACAAAATTCAGTAATGACAGGTTAATTAAAAAAAAGAAAGGAAAAAAAAGAAGAATGATTTACAGATCTTACAGGTCTTTGAATCTCTTCAAAATCTGAGTCTTCCTCCTCTTCTATGCCTGTGTGATCTTTATCTGCTGCTCTGCCGTGGTCCAAAGACCTCAGTAGAATCAAGGGCAGCGCTGAGGATGAATAAAGAGCTGCTTCATTAACACTGGCTAAACTCAACAACAAATATGCATTAACATACGCATAAATGCCACGTTAATGCATTTAAGATGTATTTGGACCTTATTATCACTGTAAATGTATGCACCATGCTTCGGGGACTGTGGGTCCGTGTTATGTGTGTGGGAATGAGAAAGTGAATACATGGAAGGGCTGAAAGTCATTACGAATAAATTACCATAATTCACTTCCACTTACAATGCATGAGAATCTTACACTCTCCCTTGTCGTGAGCACTTAATTGCCTTTGCATAATTGTCATTAAAAACAATTAGACATTGTAATGCATCACAATGAGGCCCTGTGTTTTGTCCTTTCAACAGTTTTCCCACCACAGAAAAAAAAAGCCTCTTTTCAACAGAAGCCAACAGCGCCCTCTAGTGAAGACTACACAAGAGCATGTTGCACTGCAGAGTCAGGTCTAACAAAACATACTTACAGAAATGATTAAACTAAGAAGATATTAATTACAACTACACTGACTAGAGTCAGATGTTTTTTTATAGAATATTTTTCTAAGTGTGACTTAACGTCTCATCGTCTATATTCAAGGTTCTGAATTTTATATTTCACGACAGGATGTTTTGCCAAGTATTTTCTAAAGATGTGTTTTTGGATATGAAAATATACTGGGCTGATCTATAACATTTCCATGGCCAAAAATGTTTTAAAGCTACAGTAATGAAACAGAACAACAGTAAGTTGACAAATCTGAATCCATTTAAGATGAATGAAAGGTCTACAAATTAGATTTGCTGCGGTGGACACCGAGAGAGATACACGCCGATTCTTCACTTGCTACCTTTTGTCAAGAAAAAGAGGGAGTGATTTAGCAAACACATGACACACAGACAAGATGCAGTTACACAGACAGAAACAGAACTTGAAGACCCACTCACTGGCTCGAATTTTCCTCCTCCAGTAGCTGCTTCGGCTGGACGGCGCTCCTTTGGCATTGACACGCTCCGCTGAAGGAACAGACGTGTATAAATGAATGCAGGTTTATGAAACAGTCTCAGTAGAGGGTTTTTTTTTTTTGTGTGTGTGTGATTTACAGCTGAGACGTTTTCCACATTACCAAAGTATATGTACCGCTTCACATAACTCAAAATTTATTCCTAGAAAACTAGACGCATATTTTTATATTACTCTTCTCAGTTTAGCATACTGCCAGCTATAAATGTCACTTTTATCACGGAGTGCTTTTTTCTTACAGCAAGGGCTCGTGTTTGTAAGCTTTATTCAAGCCAGACCAGCAGACGCAATCTTGAAAGGAATAATTTTATGCCGTTCTTCACGGAACACACACATACAGGCACGCACACACACACACACACACACACACCAGCTGCTGTTTAATCAACTACATATGTGACTCTGAACACAGTGTTCAATCCAAGACTGTCTAAGCTGCCAAGACAAACACTGAGTTTATGTGAGAGGCTGCTGGGCCTACCACTCCCTGATCCCACTGATAACTGAAGCAGTGAGAGCCCTAATACAAAACTGTGTTTCTCGCAGACCTGGGGCTAAAAGGGGACACTACCATAGACACTACCAAAGAGGACAGTCTACCATAGACTCAATGTCTTAACACACAGAGTTGTGAATGGGGCATATGAAACAAAGGATACGGAGACTGTGCCGTCTAAGGAGAGGGACAGCTTTATTTTAAAACACTTTGAAGTCTTTACAATGGGAATTCTTTACAATGTCACCTTTTTCCTAAAAGTGTACGATGGAATTTGACATGTACACAGTCTGTTTCAGTGTGTAGGTGTATCTAAAGGTTTGTTGTACGTTAATTGTCATATGGTTGTCAAATGGTCTAAAAGGTGAATGAAAGAGCTCCCAACAAACTTCCACTTTGTCACTCCTCAGGAAAGACTGACGGAGACGATGACAACGATGAAGAGCTGTGACATGGACGAGTTGTCGTGCGACCTGTCACTCGATGGCTATTTTTCATTTCTTTACTAATAAAAGTTTTTTACTTTCATCACCTCTCTGTGTCATTATGGCTTATTTGAGATCATCTCTGCTTCTTTGCGAGTAAACTGAGCGTTTTAAGTAAAACGAAGAAAACAGTTTTCTGCTCAAACTGTAGTAGAGCCAGGTTAAAAACAGTCAATGACTGTATGAAAAAGATGATTTAAAGAGTTTTTTTGTAACGGCAGTGGCGAGTGAATGCTGTAGGGTTTGGGAGTGGAGATAAATCATGATGTGTGTGAAGCTGTACATGTAGAGTGGATACTCACCTTTGTGCTGGTGTGAAGAACTGGGACCCAGTGGCTCTTTTCCATCATCTTTAACAGCACTGATCAGACCAGAGAGGGGGGGGGAAGAGGGAGAGAGAGAGAGAAAGACAGAGAGAGAGAGAGGGAGAGAGAGAGAGAGAGAGAGAGAGAGAGAGAGAGAGAGAGAGAGAGAGAGAGAATGTAAGAAAGCAGCTGTTAAACGCTGAATGAAAATATCTGGGGATTTCTGAGGGTAACTGGGGTTAAGTGGGTGTTTTCATTATATCACAAGAACAGGAATTTCTTGTGGTTTTTTGTAAAACTGGCAATGAAAGTTGCCAATTTTCGCATAACATGAAGACACTAAACAACAGTACCATGTTTTACAGCTGACCCTTCTCTGTAGCCAAAATATAAAACAACCAACGTGAAAAATAAAAATGTATCAGTCAGTGTGCACACTGAGAACATGGTCTCTCGTTTATGAGGCAAATGAATGAAGCCTTCCAGCTCCCAGACAAAGATGTGTCTTCAACTCTGTGTCCTGCTTTCACAGTAAGACCTCCACACGGGTCTCCTGTGGTCCTTATTTGAAGTCTGTGAGAAGAGAGGCAGTCTGTCTGTCTGTCTGTGGAGTGTGTTTGACTGCTGATGTGGTAGACTTACCTCATGCTAATAACCTCAGTAGAGTCAGAGAGCTCCATCTCCTCTGGCATGTCTGACACCAAACTGCTTCCGTCGCCATCACCCTCACGATCTCCAGCCTCATACTGAGATCCTGCACCGTCAAGAAACACATCATACACACACACACTGATATACATACATACATGCACACATACACATATGTGTCTCTGTGTGTGTGTGTGTATACATATAAACATACCATACCATGCACTAACGCACACACACACACACATATATATATATATGTATCTATGAAATATATGCATATGTTTCATGTTATGGACTCAACTATCACAAATGCCAGCAAGCTTCTATTAGCTCTCTCTGTTAGCATAAGAAGTTCTGAACATTTCCTAAAGTGTGTCGGTACATTAGACAGATGAACTGTGCTGATGCCTGCAGATAAGCAGTAGGTAAAAGAGAGCACAAGACTTCATCTACATTTTTTGTAGCATGTGTTTCAGTTGTGAGATGCCTGTATGAGGAGATAGTCATGTCATTTAAGAGAAGGACACTTCAGTTTTCAGATGACTAAAAGGTGGTGTTAAATGTTTGACACTCCTGGTGTTGTATCATTTCTGTGAATGAGATACCCTTGAGATATCCTTGACCTCATAAAAGAAGTGATGAGAGAGAAGTATACTGGCCTACTCTGACAGCATTTTGTGAATATGTGAGAATGAAATCAGTTTGGTTTAAATTAATAACTTAAATATATCTGTGCTTTTAAAAGATCTAAGATCATGATGTAGAGGTTACAAAAGGTCAGAACAGAACTGCTATGGGGCTTTTCCATTTAAACCATTTAAACACAGCAAGCCACCGAAGTTTTTTCCTTTTCAACCTCCAGTTTTCTCATTTCAAACCTATGTCTATGAGGCATATTCAGTTTCAGGGAGTTCATATTCAGGGAATAAGAATGTCCAAGGTGAACAGTATTTAGATGCTGAAAAAAAGGAAGGAAAAAAAAAGAGACAAAAGGAGGCTCTCAGAAGCCCAGGATGTTGGTTTGAGCTTTTGCTGTGAAGATGGCCTTGCTAGCTTGTCAGCAATGGTTCAGAAATCCTTACAGCATGTAGACAGATTCAGTTCACAGAAGCGGACTGCAAAACAACCTTGAGACGCTTTTTCTTGTGTTTTTATATGCTGGTGTATTACAGCAGCATTCAGCATAGCTCCTTGCCAACGACTCAGTCCGGTCACAATTACTCATCGGGTTTCTAATGTCTGTGGTATGAATGGTGAGTGTCATCAAGACCAAGTTCATTCCAGCTTATTAACTTTTACATGTACAATTAGTGTAATGTTAGCATGTCACTGTTGACAGCTATATATATATATATATATATATATATATATATATATATATATACACACACACACACACACACACACACATACATACACACACACACACATATGCATGTATGAGAGTCAAACGAGTATGCGTGCACCTGTGGAAATACTTGGCAACATTTCCATAGCTCTATCAATGACACACATTTTTGGATCTCAGCAGTGTTCAGTAGTGCTGAAACTCCAGACCCATGGATCAATTATGTGTCCAATATTAAAAAAATATTAATATTAAATATTAAAAAAAAGAACCAAACTAAGGTTTTGATTTTTGGTAAATAAAGGAATTTGTACATCATTCGGACTCTGACTTAAATTTTGACTTGAAAGCGTAACTAAGACTAGTTTTTCACCCACTGAACACTGCATGTGTAAGACCTTTGATAAGGGCTTTAATTTTTAAGTCATTTTTCCTGCCGTTATTCACTCTGCACTGTGTTGAAACAACACCACTTTTCACTGTGTCTAACAAGAGCGTGAGACAGACTGCACTTACCCACACTAACTGCTTTTTAAATCTTGTTAACTTCTTTTTAAATACATCTTTAGCGTGTGAAAATCTCTGTGTTCACCAGTCTGTGTGTATTAAAATTCTCCAGTGCCAGTTTACACAATGCATCAAAACTGAAAAACACAACTAGAGAACAATCAGAATTTCTTAAACTGTATCCGGGTTTTCATATAGACCTTTTTATCCCTTCACACTTTTTCTTGTTATCTGTTTCATCCTCAGTCCCTGTAATGGCCACACTGAAGATCAGGAACAAGAGGTCAATATTAATGGCCACACAGGAACTAGAGGTCAATATTAAAGAATAGTCTGTCTATCCACAGGCTGTTAGCAGCCTGCTCTCCTCCTTTTCTGTCTCGTGTCTGTAGAAGAGTGGAACAGAGAAGAGTGATTTTGTGATGATCCACGCAGAAGACATGAAAAGAGGACAGAAAAGAGTCCACAGAATCACCTGTGTGGTGGTGCGGTTTATGGTTTATAGATTTGTAAGGGCAATACCAGTTGAGTCGCATTTGTATTGGGTCTCATGTAGGCACCAAATGACGCTACACAGAGGAAAAAAAGGATCTCGCATCAACATCATTAACCCCTGGCCAAGAGAACGAGTGTCCCGGAACAACCTTGGTTAAAAAAACAAACAAACAAAAAAAACCCCTTGGCTAAAAGTGTCCCAAATGACGACGTTCAGAGACTACAAAATACCTTTATAAATAGGAGAACTTTATATGAGATGGTTAAAATGAATAAATAAATATTGCTGGGTAGGGACCATTGTTTGTTATTGGTAAATAAAGGTTGTTTGAAGTTGGGCTATGCTTGTGGACAGTGTTTTATTTTTAAGTGAAGCAATTCTGTGCTGATGCAGAAAGTGCAGAGTTCTTTTTCCCCTTTTATGAGGGAAGTTCTTTGATTTGTTAATATTGTTAATAGCTGAATATTAACTAGTTGTATTAAATGATATCACTGCAAATGGGTGAACAAAAACTGTAGATAAAGGTACAAAAATATCCAGTACTTTTGAGCATTTCAAAGACTAAAGATCTAGTTTGTTAAACTGGTAGACAAAATGAAGATACGAGAAAGTTACGGCCTCAGAAAAAATCATTTATTTTCATTCTTACAGGCTTTGAATATTGTAAGTTAAGAAAAATACGCACTGCAGATTATGGTGAAATGTACAGACTTGCAGGTGAATTTTTTATAAATAGAGCGAAAAATTTACATCACATGTCCCATCCACAAAGGATTTCGAGAAATTGTGCAAAACTAGTCTTCTCTTGCAACGACCTTGTTTTAGAAGGAAGAGCAGGAGAGAGCTTGCGTGTGGGGCTCTAAGAGAAAAGCAGTGTCTGGAACAGAGGAATAACATTGGGACACAGACAAAGAAAGACAAAGAAAAATGGAAATTATTCTACGGTATGGGGTGGAGCCGGAACGCAAACAAAACTCAAGCCGCTAAACGAAAGAGCGAGGCAGAACCGCAGAGGGGGTTCAGTTGTCTAAAAACATGCTTGGGGGTGGGGCGGGGGGTGGCGGGGGTTAATGACAAAACTGTGCAGCATTTCTGTTAGTAGGTTAAACTTCGGGAAACACTCAAACGTTTTGATCCACGACAAAATCTGACAAAACATACATACAAACAAATAAACAAAACGCCTGTCACACTTATGAAAAATGTCTCCATACACAAGACCCATACCATGCTCTCAAAGGGAAATTGTTAATATGTGGTTAAGCCGCTATGCTGGAAGCCACTGCAAAGCAAACAAAAACAAAAAACAAACAAAAAACCCTCCAAAAACTGTTTTGGGGACCCATGCAGGCAATCACCTTCCTGCTTTCACGATTCAGCCAATCAGAGGTTGCAGCATTGAAAACTTGAAACAAACTTTGTGAGGGTGTGGGAACAGAATGGAAGGATGAAAAATGAAGAGGGATAGAGGAGGAAAGAGAAAATATATAGGCACTTAGATTCACCTTTTCAAAAGGGAATTTCATCTGAGAAATATCAATAATAAGCCTGCATATTATATGTCCAAAGCTCTTGAGGCTAGAAATACCCATATATGGCAAAACAGAGCCAGTCCATTTGAAAATTTAGAATTAATCTTTCCAATTATTACAGGTAAATAACTAGCTATCTCCAGATCAAGACCACCACTAGAATTACAAGCCACTTCATACAAACAACAAAACATCAACTTCAGTCATCACTATTCATTACTCGCTAATCAGATCGATTTGTCTGAAATATTTAAAAGAAAAAGTAAAAAAGTAAAAAAATTATTTGGGAGAAGAAAACTTTGGCAGAATAATCAAGGATTTCTCAAGTATGTTGCACAAGTTATATTTGTACAAGTAATACTGGTATAACTCCCATGTCACACTTTCCACACATCAAAAGATGACATGACTGTCTTTTAAATAAATACAGAAACAACACTGTCTGCACACTATGAACGAGTGTGACTGTTTTGTACCCAAAATCATTTCACATGGACTCACACCTGACTTCAAAACAAACTGAAAAAAACAACTAGCACAAGAGAAAAAAGAACAATGAAACATGAAACGTAATTAAGAAATCTGAGATATAATTGGCTTTCAGTCTTTAACAAAAAAGGTAAAGAAATGAAAAACAACAACAACAAATCAACAATGTTTGGCATTTCCATTGCACAAAAAATGGTGAGAGGAGATGCAGGTCAAAGGTTTTAAAGCAGCCAAGAGGGCTTTCTCTCTCTCTTTCTCTCTGTCTCTTTCTCTCTCTCTGTCTCTCTCTCTGTCTCTCTAAGACATCAGTACCTGTAGCAGCTAGCACAGGTCTGTAGTGCTCCTTTGTCTAAAGTGCTTCCATTAGACCCTTTTGGTCAGCGTTTTTAAAGAGCAACAACACAAAAAAACAAACAAAAAAAACCAACCAAACAAAAAAAAAACACTGGCACAGTTTACACACAAAAAAAGGAGAGGCCAGAATCTTAAAACTACAAGCAAGTGCGAAATATTTTAAGGCCACAAACTGGATGCATGATCTCAGTAACCGTGAGAAAAACATGCAGCGTCAAAATTCTAATTAAATTTTTTTTCTAATTAAATTGTAAGAAATCCGACAACCACAGGGACAATTTGAGTGAAATCGTTAAGTCTGCACTCAGTACTGAACCAGACAGCGCATGTTGCTGTATGCCAATAATCAAACGCTTGTGTCTGTGATCATTATGTCGCCAGGGCAACAGGATGAAAGGGGTCTTATATTGCTAGACTGAGGGGGCCAGAGCAGCATGGTAACTCTGGGAACTCTCTAGGAGAGCCCTAGTGCGGCATGCTGCTCTGAGCTCTGAAAGGTGATTGGTTGGGAGAGCGGAGTTTCCTCCAGACTCATTTGGCCCAGTACCTCCTGCAGAGCACAGAGCAGGGGGAAGCCCAAGCTCAGGAGCTCGTACAGGAAGGCGTAATCCTCCCGTCGCCCCCTGAGGTGGCTCCCCGCCGCTATGGCCGCCCCGTGCATCCAGCGGCTTAGCCGGCGGGGCATGCCGAACAGGGCGTGGCCCACGTGCAGCGGCCAGTGCAGGCTTTTCCTAAGGAGGGAACTCAGGGTACCTGAAGACTGATTCGGAAGGATGCCGCTGGGCGGGAAACCACCGCCTCCGTCAGTCGTGCATACGCCACCTCCGAGGACCTCCTGAGGGAGAGAGAGTCATAACAGTACTGCACCGCTCCAATGCGTCCTTCTAACAGGCATGGTAAAATATGCTCGATACCTTCTGCATATCTGTATCGAAAGATTAGACTGGAAGGCAAAGAACAAAGAGCCAGCACACAGTGATCGATGAAGACTAATGAACAGTGCAAGCTGGTAAAGCTCCCATGAATGTCTGTGATGTAATGAGAGTCAGTTTCCATCTGTAGGTCTGCTACATATTATTTAACAATGTGTTGAGGTGACTGAGGGAAAATATGAGTTTTATTTAAAAAGATAGAACATCGATATACCAAAAATCCATTACCTCTTTCCTCTTCTTGAAGTTGGTTTTACGTTGAGAAAAGTGCAGCTTGCAATAAAACTTCCCTGAGACAAGAATGACAAAGAAAAAAAAAAGAAAAACAAACACCTTTACAAAAAGTCAACAAGATAAAATTAAAAAATAAAGGCATAAATGAAAATGCAATTCAGCTTTGTTCTCAGGGTTTTTAGAGTCTTCATCTATCATGAGAAAGCGACAGTTACGAGCGGTCTGGTACCTTTTAGTTTTTAGAGTCTGAAAAACATCTTTGACTGAAGTGCCTGCTTGTATTAATGTTACTGAAAAGCACTACATAAAGATGTCATATTGTTCTATTATTCAGAGTGGAAAAGATAAATACCAAAGGAAACATTGTTTACAGACATTCCTCTCACAGGACCACAGAAGAGTCAGAGCTGATTTCTAAAGGATATCTAATGAAAATACATTCTACCCCTTCACACAGACACAAGCCAAATCAACCCTCAGTAGATTTATCTTGGTTTTTTCATCAAACTGGCAACAGGAGGTTGACACTGCTCGCTATTGTAATGTCCTCCACAAACCACACATTCACAGTCCCCGCTTTGTGACATACAAGCATAATCATTTAAAGATTCAAGTGCCGAGAGAATTATTCAAAGCGCTGGTGTAGCATTCATTCATTTTAACCTTTGGGGGGAATACATATTTTAAAATGTCATTCCACTCCAAATCAGCCCATTGTCTGATTAGGGACAGCGGCGGATGGCGGGCTGACGCGGAGCGTACCTTGGGTGGAGTCGTAGGCGTGAACCCCGAGCCTCAGGGTACAGTTACAGAAGTCACAGCGGAAACACTCTCTGTGGAAAAAGTGTCCCTCCGCGCTCAGCCGCTCCATCACGTACACACGCTTCTTACAGAAATGACAAGTGTCGCTGCCGCCCAGGTTCTGAGGGAACTCCCTCTGAGGGTTAACCTGTCAGGACGACACCACCAATAAAGAAAAGTCAAAATCAACAGGAGGTTGGAGGAGGGCCTTTCAAGATGAAGAGATCACAAGATATGTCCTGTAATTCAGTGGAATCTGTAACAAAAACGATCATCAAACAGTCATATAGTATATATCAGCATGACGTCAAACAAGCCCAGACATATGGCTAATGGGTCAAGCCAGGTATGTACTGTTGCTGCTTTACTTTACATACAGATACATACAGCACACATACTATCAGTAAGTCAGGCACTTTTAATTGACATGGGTAAATTCAGCTACACTAACCTTTTTTTTTTTTTTTTAAAGCTAGAAACACATGAGGTTTAAAATGTAGCAAAAGGATCACACTTCAGGCTTCAAAGTGTGATCCTTATAAACACCACTCAGAAGCCCTTTAATGCCAAGCTAGACTTCCACTGTTATATGCAAGATCATTGTAGCTTAAAATACAGTGTTTTTTTTAGGAAACTGGGCCCAGGACTGCAGCTTTAGTACAGGGGTACATTCACTAACAGCACAAAAAAAGGATTTTGTTGAATGACGCTTTGATTCGGCAAATGGATAAAGATGAAAAAGGTAATTCTGCATGGCAGCCAATGCCTCTCAGCTCATCGCAGTCTTGAATATTGGGCACACTTATTAACACTATTAAAAACACAACTGTTATTAGTCAAAGCATTTTAAAAGTCAGAGCAGTTTCAGCCACAGGGCGCAGACTAGCCAGGGAGAAGAC
Source organism: Chanos chanos (assembly GCF_902362185.1). Taxonomy (NCBI): domain Eukaryota; kingdom Metazoa; phylum Chordata; class Actinopteri; order Gonorynchiformes; family Chanidae; genus Chanos; species Chanos chanos. The sequence continues at coordinate 39,180,001 of NC_044495.1, read as the reverse complement.
ATTTACCCCTCCACAGTCTCGGCAACATCCGTGAGCTGACGCCTTGGCCTGCGGACAAAAACAGCCACATGACGGCAGAAAACTACTCACGCTGTGTTCAAACCCCCTCCTCCCCCTCGCCCTAGGACACATCAGTACTCTCAGCAGGCCAAGTCACACAACACACTCTTCCCACGAATCAGGTCACTCCCCTACACACACTCTCCTGTATCAGTTCCACTCTTTACACAGCAAAACATTACCCGTTTACCCAAATCAACAGAGTGTCCACACGGTAAAACCCCAGACATATGACCAAAGCCTTCAGCTACTAGTCACAAAGACTGGTCTTTTAAAGGTACAAATCAAATGACTGAACCAAATGATATAATATGCATCACGTAACAATCAAAGAACGAGAGAGTGGCAAAAACAACACACACACAGAAAGAGAGAGAAGCAAAGTACTTGAGCGCTAATAAAACACTGAGTACAAATGGTGTGGGGTCTATATAGTTCATAAGGAATTTTTCTAGATTGTTCTTACCGGTGAGAGAGAACAGGGAGCATTGGGCCTGTGATCGGTCTCATAGAGAATGGCTAGGGTCTCAGCTTTAGCCCCTATGACTGAGGAAACCCTACCCACTGTCCTCTACCATGGCCCAGGGCAGAGACACAGGGTCGGATGGGTCAGGGGAGGACAGGCCAGGAAGGATGACAGAGTAGCCAAAATCCATGGAAGAAAAAAAAAAGACAGCAAATGGGAGGAGAAGGATAAGAAATGGAATTGTGAGGTAAAGTCAAGATACAGTGGAAAAGCAGGGATGGGAAGTGTGGGAATGCAAGAGGCAGCTCTACATGCAGAGGAATGGAAAAAAAAAAAATCTCACAGGCACCGAAATACATGCAACCAATATTATGTCTACTTTCAAACACTAAAACCATGTTACCATAATCCTTAACACAACATTACAGAAAACCGTGAGTTTAATTAATTTGTTCTGTTAATTTACTGAAATACTCAGGCCTGTATGATGTAATATCAATATTTTTTATGGCATCTTTAAAGGTAAGAAGTCACCTTATCAGTGGAAAACAACTTAACAGCTCCATAAAAGGAGTGGTGTCTTTGTTATTACAATTGGCTGGAACAAAGAGTGTCGAAAAAAAAGGTCAAGAAAATAACAGAGGATAGTGTTGGGCTTTGGGTTGGGTTGGAGTCACCAGCAAATCTTTCATCTGAATATACACACAAACCTGGGCAAGTGGGGAAATCTACTCATAGCTACAGTCATCTTCAAAATAAAATACAACAATAAATCTTGAAATGTATTTACTTTCACCCTCAAGCAAACTACAGTTTATACACCCCCCCTCCCCCCAAAAGCGTCACAATTATTGGCATCCCTGTTTTCAGAAGTCTGGCTTCCGTCCCCATATAAACACACTGACACTCAGATTAGCTGTTGTTTGTTTGGTGTGACTGGAGACTGAAAGAGGTTCACACAGGGAGAAATCTTAGCCTGTTACTCCATAATCTTTTCAGATACTTGAAATATTTCTGCCTGCATTTGTGGGCTGCCTGTCTCAAACACAGAGACTAAGGCATGCAAAGCAAGAATGCTCATTTTGTGGTAAGGGAACCATTTCTTTGTGGATTTCAATAAGTTCTCAGGGTCATTTTCTTGCTGGAAGACCTGCTTTCGGCCAAGTTTCCAACCTCCTGCTGAAGGAAAGATCATCCTAGATTTTGGCTAAAAATGACACTATCTTGTCAGTTCACAGAGTTCATGGTGTGCGGTACTGCCATGCCAATTCAGACACTTCACACTGTCCTTCATCTTCATCCACCTGCTTCTGATCCAATCGTCTGTGGTATTCATCAAACTCCAGGCATTTATGTTGTATAACATCACTGATGGGTTTTTTTGGGGGGAGCTACCACTTAGAGTAACCTCTTGGCACGTAAGTAGCATCTAATAGTAGATACAGAGACTTGGAGACTCAAAGATGGAACCAAGTTCTGTAAATCTCCAACTGTGGATTTTTCCTGATCCGGGAAGCGTGTACCCCACTGTGTGTGGGAGAATAAAGGAATACAGCTCTCTGCTCATTGTGTTTTCCATCGTTCTGGTGGTTTTCCACTTTTTATCATCTTGAAACTTGCTTTTATGTCGCCTGATTTTATATTCTATCCATTTTTTGAGGGCCAGCATCCTTGTCTCTATTTCATGAGTTTTTTGCATTTTCCCATGGTAATGGATGACCAATTGATTTTAGATGTGTGTAACCTTGTTTTTACACCCAAGCACAGCCACTGAAAGCCACAACACCCTCTCTCTTCTGACTGAGCTGATCTTAGAGTAGAAAATTAATGCAGCTTTAATTTCATTCAATTACATTCAAAAAAGGGATTTTCATGCAAATATTTTGTTTACAGAACAAAATATTGCTTGTTAACATCCCACTCCTTTTCTCTAAGCAACTGCATTATAATCAAAGAATACATGCACCCCCCACCCACCCCGCCCATTTTTCTGAGCACTGAATATAAAACGTGACCTGTGTTATTGACTTCACACATATTTTCTACTCATTTTAATCAAGAGTGGTGTGACATTTCTGGAGGTGAGTGTGGCTTTTCATGCCATGCAAATTAAGTGTCTTTCTTTCTGGTAGCATTCTGTCTAAAATATTTCAAAATGCTGGCTGTCAATGCAGACATTAGATGGAAAACCATGCTCCAGTAATGACAATACCTGTTTGGATTTGCTTAGGTACTCAACTTGATTGGGCCTGGGCTCAGGCTGATCTATTCGCCTGTGCACCTTCTCACAGGGCTCAGAACTGACGCTGCACTAAACCAAATGAGGAAAAACACCACCAACAGGCAAACCATTAGACCTACCACTCATTTGAATGGGCTGTAATAGTATTTATGGTGGAACACTTTACAACTGACTACTTTTACTTAAGTGCTCTGTTATTCTCAAATAAAGCCCCATCTATTTAAAATTTTACACTTCCAAATTGAGTCACTTGTGAGAGAGTTGAAAGGATATCCTGGTCCCATTTTACATTGACCAGAGGTTTACTAGACCTTTGCTGGAAACACACCAGTGGAGGAGACTGACTACAATCATCATCATCATCATCATCATTATAATCATGTAACGGCTTTTCCCACTTTGAGAGTTTGAGACATGAGACAATAGCCTGTTGGCTGGACATATAAATAGCTGTGGGTTTGGGGAGCTGTCAAAAGCTCTGAGACTGCTCATCTGCAGGAAAGTTCATGTTTCACATAGACACCTAGAGACAGAAATCTTACGCAACATTCTGCTGAGACCACAAACTCTTAGTATTCATGAAGTACATACAAAAATTCCCGAGGATTACAACTGGCTGTGTTTACCTAACCGTTCAAGAAATTCAAATCCTCCTAAAACAAAACAAAACAAAACAAAAAAGTACTCAGTTGTCCTCACATCCCTTTATGTTTTAGGGGTACAGGTGTAGGATGTACAGAAGAAAAAAAAAGAGAGAGAGTTTTAAAACAAAGTACAGACATGCACTTGAAATCTATCAGAGTAATTAAATACCTGTATCCAGTGGCACTATGGAACCCTTTTGGGGAGGTGACACTTGAAAAATATGAGGTGTGCCCAAAACCTGTGTTTACCTGTTTCTGCGTAACAGGAGGCATGGGAGAGAGCAGGCAGGACAGAGCAGAGGATGTTGGGAGAGAGAGGACAGAGGAAGGGCTTTTAGGAGTAGAAGTCTGAGCAGTGGGACAGGTTCCATGTTCCTGCGCAGAGAGAGGAGGTACATACAGAAAGCCAAACCATGTGAGAAGAACCCAAAAACAGTAAGACATCTAGAATGTTCCACATAGAACAACAACTGCTTGTTCCTCACAGATTCACCGTCTCTTTACAGAGGAAACCTAACACAAAAACTGATTAGTAACATCACAAGCCACCTTACATGCACAGTGAGATACAGAGGAGAGAAAAAAAAAAAGACAGATAGAGTAGGGGGGGGGGGGGGGGAGCAAGAGAACTTCCATTCACCCATTCACTAGAGGCTCCCACAGAGACGTGACCGGTTATTGCATTCCTAATTAGTTCTGACTGAAAGGACAGAGTTCCAAACAAACAAACTGTACCCTGTTTTTTTCTGCTTCAGCTGTGTTCCCTTAATTAAATAAGTCAAAATCATGACAGAGACCTCAGCAGCACAGTGCCTGATGGTAGTTGGCACAGAGAGAGAGACAGAGAGAGAGACAGAGAACACGCAAACAGCTCTGTGATCATGCAACCAGTCTTAAGTTGGAGAACAATTAGGGCTGCGCTGCCAGGAATGGATTTACTTCTCTGCTTCACAAAGTCTGTGGCCAAACTGAAGGTTTTTTTTTTTTTTTTACAATGTTTTAATCCTTTAAGGCCATTTCTGTGTTTTTCCTGCCTGATTTGACTTACGGGACCGCAAGAACAGAACCCTGTGACTGCTGGAGTTCCTCCCTATGAAACCAAACCTTTTTTTTCCCCTCATGGCGACTACAGGCCAATTTCTGGAGCTCCATTCTGTGATGAGGCGACAAACGAAACGACATGGAATCAAATGAAACGATTAGCAAAGGAGTTAGTCTTCCACAGGCAGGCTGGATGGTAGAGTGTATAGTGCAGGAGGGGAGAACAGGAGAGCAGGCTGCATGCTTTTAACCTGGGTCGGGGTGCAACAGGGGCAAGCAAGGATGGAGAGAAGCTTCACCTGAGGTGGAGCGGTCTGATGGCCAGAGAAGAGAGAGCAGAGATGCAGAGCTTTCTCTTTTATACTCTTTTTGGTGAAATCTCTAGTGCTTATTGTCTGTGCTTTCCTCTGTGAGAATGGCCAAAACACAAAAAAGAAAAGAGCAGTGTGAAATAAGGGAGAGAGAAAGAGAGAGAGAGAGGTAGGCAAATGTTTGCTGTAGACAAAGAGTTTTAATGCTGAAAATATTAATAATAAATGAAAAAGTACTTCACACAAGCATTTTCTGTTGACCGAGTGCTCCAGGGGAACATATTTAGACACACGACATCAGATTTCTAAAACTTTGCTATACTGGCAGGCTTGAATGTATGCAGTGTGAGGATAAAGTTCACTGTATGTTTTTAGAGACTATTTCCAATGGATCAAACAGTCTCGACTGCGCCATTCACCTGGCTGATCTGGTCCTCCAGCCGCTGCATGCGCTGGAACATTCCAACCACTGCCGGTGAGGTCAGAGGGTCAGAGAGATCTGTTGTGGGCGTGGCCTCTTTGTGATGAGGTGTTTGGACGGGAGGAGATGCTTGAGCTTTGTTGAGAGTGCGTAAATGGTTGGGCACAGTTTCACTGTGTGATGGAAAACTGAGTGGGCTTTCAGAGCGTTCAGCAAAACTGGGTAGGGCCTCAGAGAGATCAGCAAAGGTGGGCGGGGCCTCAGAAAGATCAGCAAAACTGGGCGGGGCCTCAGTCAGATGAGTAAAACTGGGCGGGGGCCCTGATAGGTCAGTGAAAGTGGGCGTGGCCTCATAACCTTGCGTGTACTCGGACATTGTCTCTGAATGCCGGTCAGTGGAGTTCTTGGTATGAGATCTTGACTCAAGCAGTCTCAGATAAGGCGATGGCTAAAAACCAGGAACACATAATAGCATTCATGAATGAATGATTTTGAGATTTCAGTTGTGCATGGAAAATTTAATTTGGATTCCATTAAATATTTTGAGCTAGCTAGACTAATAATGATTTGGATTCAAAGGAGCCAAGAAGGTAACTTCTACCGACAGAAATGTGAGCTGAGTGTTGAACCAATACAGGACGGGGAAGAGCAGGCATGGGTATTGTACATGTGGACATCACTGCTCCCCTGCCTGTTCGCAGTCCCAGCGTACCTGCCATTTAGGTTTGGGTGGGATGAGAGGGCAAATAGGTTGGTCCTTAGGTTTAGCAAAGCGAGGATTCTCAGTCATGTCCAGAGAGGTGTGTACTGACAGATTTTCATCTGACACAGTCTAATTTACATAGAAGAGAAAGCACAGAGAAACATGAACATGGAAAAGTAAGTTAAAGTGATGGAAAGACTAATTTAATTTACATAGAAAAGAAAGAACACAGAAGAACATGAACACAGAAGGAGGCGTTACGGCGATGGAAACGTTGAGGGAAAAGTAAGAGAGACAACAGATGTAACAGATGGATCTTGAACACACACAAAGAACCCAACTATATTTTGAGGTTTCAGACAGCGCAACTTGCTGTCCCCAGTCATTCATGTCTTGTCCATTCAGTCCATAAGCCATTCACAAGGAACGATGTAATCTAACATGTGACCTATATATTCTAATCCCATTATCAAAGAGGCCAGACATCTCAAGCTTAGGTGATCACCACTAATCTCAGTGCCAGTAATGGAAAGTGCTCTATGCTTATGTAAACAGTGGATAAGAATTTCTCAGTGGGGTGCTAGGAGAACATTCAATACTGGATGGAAACATCTTTGTCAACCATATAAACAGGTCTCCACGTGTTTAGCCGCAAACTTGGAAACTACCTGAGTATCATGAATGGAACAAACACTCCGACACAAGACAACTGGAACAAATCCAGTATTTGACTCCTGGTCAAACAGGAATTTCAGGCTTCGGATGAACACTCATAACATTTAAAACATCATTCCTGGCAGTTCCCAAGTAGCTTTCCTTCAGATTTCTATTTTTAATGGAGCTTTCTAAACAAATCACATCCCAACACAGCATCTGACAAATTTAATATCAGTTACCATCACCTCAACCAATTTAATATTTCTGCTACATGACCACGTCGCAGGTTTGGAAGGGAAAAGGGGCCAATTTTGCTTTAACAAAGTCACGAAGGATGTCACTGTGAATAGAGTCTTTTCACAGGAAAATTGAAAATGAAAACCACTCTGGTCTCCTTTCCAAAACTGTCCCTCTGCCATACCCCTGGGTGCATGCTATTCACGGGCACTGGGTCTGAGGGTTTGTAGGGACCTGTGCTCCTGTGTTTCTGACACAAAAGCGAGTATTCATGGAGGATTAGAATGGAAGATGCCAAATTGGATTTGAGGACACCGATGCCCTGTGGAAGAGGTCGGAGAGAATCAGACAACACACAACACATCCCTCTACACACATTCTCCTCTCTGTTTCACTTACACAGAATCCACCCTTTTACAATAAAAAAAAATCCTAGTTTCACAGGGACAATTCTCGACTAGGGCCATATCACTAGCTCAGTTACACAAACAAGTGTAGACAGCGTGTTAGCCATCTGAGGTGCGTGAATTTTGTGTGTCGAGTTGGAGCTAGATGCCTTGGAGATGTATTCATGGTTAAAGTTGGATTTGAAGACAGCAGTTTGGGATCCAGGTTCGTTGCTTACCTGTCTGCGTAGAGCACAGCTCGGTGCATTCTCCTCAAACTTGGCCAGCAGCTGGGTTGCCATGGAGCGTACCTTGTTCTCCTTTAGCTCTCCGCCCTCGCCCATAGATGAAGCACTCTGACTGGCCACCATCTTCTCCAAACAAGAGAAACAACCAGTCAGGACCAGCCCATGATTAGTTCAAGAGCAGCAATGCCAAAATCAAATTCCAAAATCTGTTGGCAAGGACCTGTTAAGTGAAATCTGGTTCTAAGCTCACCTCCTCCAGATAGTGACCACCTTTTCTTCTTTTTCTGTTCATGGATTCACTGTCCTCTACTTTCTTATCGTTCTAAGACAGAGAGAGAAAACACTTTGTGAACTGCTGCTGATCAAACAGCTGTTTTCAAACAAAATGGTATTATTTCACACACACACACACACGCACGCACGCACGCATGCGCGCACACGCATGCACACAAGTCACAAATGCAGACATGAAAAAGGCTACCTTTGGAATCCTTTTTCTTGGCTGTGTTTGGTTTGTGAAGTGGTTAACAGAGGTTCCAGTCTTTGATGAATAGTCTTCATTGTTCTCATCTGTTTCTCTCTGAGTGCCTATAAAGAGATGAATAACTGTGTTACATGCAGTTTTTGGAAACACGATATGTTTAATCATGATAAGCTAAATATCACACACTCCACTCAACCAGCGCATTAACTAACAAACCAAGCTTTGTCCAGAGTGACGAGAAAGTACTATCACCAGTCGGAGGCAATCAGTTTAAAATGAAATCACAAAACCAGTCTACAATGAAATATTACAATTATCTTTAACCATACTAGATAAGCATTCTTAAAGTGTAACAGATTAGGCAACTGTCCAACTAACAACCTCAGTGGACTAAAGCCCGTCTGGGTTTTTAGTATTGGGAGCATTGTATTGTAATGATGAGGTGGAGGAGGTGTCAGGTAAGTCCAGGAGACAAGACTCGTTTTCACCAAAATGTGAGATTTGTCTAATCCAGGAGCAGAGGAAAGAGGGTGAGGGTATACATTTAAAGGTCACACACATGTACAGACAACCACCCGAAATAAAAAGCCATAATATACTTATACTGACACTATGACTGGATGTCACACTTTGCCCTTTTTAATGACAAAAAAAGGATTGTTCTTATGGCACCAACACAGAATTGGCCCCTCTTCCTCTGTCACTGAGGGCCTGAGCCCTTCTGACTTAAACAGACTCAATAAGTTCACAAGCAGGAGAGAAACAGATCATATAATATATGGTATAAATGACAAAACGGTGATTACACCTCAACAGTAGGAATAGAATTAAAACCAATTCAAATTAATAGAAAAGAAAAGAAAAGAAATATCTGAAACAGAGGCAATATGTGGTAGCAACAAAAATAAGGTGTTAAACTCTACAAACTGCATGACCACCCGTAAGGATCACTCACAATGACTGAACATCACAAGATCGTGAACGCACCTCTATCTCACAGCAGACGTAGCCAATCAACCAGGAAAGCTTTGAAAAAGTTTGAATCACAGTAGATAAACATAAAATAATTACTGAAAAAAAACCCTCGCTTCGACCAAATTTAAAAATCCATTTTAAACTGCTCATATCTAGCTTCATGCAGAATTCATTTCCATCAATTTCACTGAAACAAATATGGGCAAGTTCTCCTTCATGAACATGACTATAAATTTCAGTGCTAATTGATGAGAAGAGTCTAATTTTGTAAACCTGGTTTGCCAAGCGTTAATCGATTAGAAGGGTATGATTTTGTAAACCTGGTCTGTCAAGCTGATCTTTGACTGTAGTCTCATATAGTAAGACTAGAACCCCCATCCTCCAGTGAGGTCTGTTAAACCAGGGCCTGACCGCATAACCCAAAGACCTCTACACCTCAGTCTCTTCATTCACAGGCATGTGTGTGACTGAGAAAGGCGTCTAATCTTACAGATGACCTCTCCATGGAAAAACCAGATAACACCATGTTCAATCCGTAAAAATGAATTCAATATGCAAGAAAAAGAATAAAGAGCAAAAATATCAGTTGACTGGTACATTGCAAACCTGCTGCCCAATCTCTGTCCGCGCCAGGGATTTGGCACAAGCTAAAGAAAGGACACTTTGACAGTTATGTTAAAGTCATCGTTCCTCCTTTAAAATGATGATGTGTGAAGTCATGATTCAGGCGCTCAATTTAGCGCTTCCCTTCCCACAGACGACGGACTGAAGCTCTGTTTGCACTATAGGGTATAAGCGCATACTGCTCTGTTCATGTTCACAGGAAAACAATCAGAAATAATAAAACAATTATTAATAATCAGAATAAATGCCCAGAAATAATCATACTAAAAGGGTAACTACAGACTATTGGGGTCGCAAAGAGAAAACTAAAGGATTAATGGAGAAGTGAAGGTGGCCAACACCCTAACTCATAGAGACGGTTTGTAGAAGTGGAGTAGGGTGGAGTTTTCTGGTTCTACTTTTGGAATTACTTGATTTCCCCCACCCAGCCAAAATCAACCAACCAACCAATAGAGAAAATAATAAAAGTTCTCGACCCATGAAGTCATGTATTTTTTTTAACCCTTATAAAATGATCTTGGATGTCAAATGTTTTGTTTTATGAAACAAGAGTAAGATCAGATTATATAAGATTTTGAGGGGGGGGGGGGGGGAAGAAAGAAAACATGAGGGAAAACATGGGGAGCAGCAGGGGAGGGCGTGAGGTTAAGGGAAAACCTACCCGTGATGAGCTGGGAGGGGTTGTGGAATGCCTCGTAGAATTTGGAGAGGTAGAGAACCATAAGGAGTTTGTCTGGCTCTGGCATCAAGGCCATCTCTTGCCCTGTGGTCACAGGCTGAATGCCAAACTCCCGCTCAGCAACATCAAATGCCAGCTGGTTGTTTTTTGCCGAGTCCGCCTCATTCAGGGAGTCAAAGTCACTGGAGTGTCAGATGTGGTGAAGGAAAAAAAAAAAAGGAGGGGGGGGGGTGGAGGGTGGGAAGATAATGTAGAAAAAGGAAAAAAAGAACTTATCAGATCATAATTCCTCTTTCATCACGCTGGCCTAAAATTGCAAGGGCCCCTAAGTAAAGAAATGGTATCCATGGTTACCCTCAGCAACATTTTTCAAATACTTTTATTTTTCCTCATATGAATTACCCTCATAATGTTTAGAATGATTTATATTCAATCTCTACTTGTGACAGCGAGAGAGAGAGAGAGAGAGAGAGAGTGAGAGAGAGAGAGGGAGAGGGAGAGAGAGAGAGAAAGAGAAAGAGAGCGCGAGAGAGGCAGCTGGTTCTAGAGTGATAAATGGTTTGAAGTTGACCAAAAGACCAGAATGAAGTTATGTTGATTAAACCCGCAGGCCCTCACTCATACTGACTCTCACACCACCATGGCATGAGAGATGACAAAAAACAAACAAACAAAAAAAACCAAACAAACAAACTCAGGGTGGGCCGGGCACCAGGATGATATTTTCCCCCTGCAGATGGTAAAAGAGCCCTGATATCATCATTGAGACATGTCTTTTTAATATTGCATCAACCAGGACACCGGGTAATGGTGTGTATGCTCTGTACCGCTTCAATTCTCTCTCTCTCTCTCTCTCTCTCTCTCTTTTTTATACACACATCCAACCCTTCCATTTCCCCTTTTTCTCTAAATCCATTTCTCCTCTGTGTGGGTTGAAATAGAGAAGAAGACATAGTCTAGTCTTTCTTAACTGAAGCACAGAACAGGAACAACTGAACACAATGCTCAATCAGTGCCACTGTCTAACAAACAAACAAACAAACTGCTGTACAGTAAGCGTGATCAGAGGATTCTGTGTGGTCATGTTTAAGAGGAAACGACAAATGTGTGTGTGTTGTTTCGGCTCATGCAAAAAAAATCACTGACAAAGTCAATGACTGTTCAAAGCATTCCTACTGCACCACTGTTCAGGTCATGATTTGGTCATTTAATGTTAACGTATGAAAATGAAGCTAGTTATCTAACCTACTGGACCATTTTTATTGCTTTGTAATTTTGAGTGTGTGTGTGTGCTCAGGACTCATTGCTGCTGTGTTAGTATTGTTTTAGCCGTGTTGTTTCTGCAGAGAGTGTATTGCACACCCTTTCACATGCCATCAGGTTATCTATCTGAGTTATTACTGGAGGTTTTATATGAATGGTCGATGATTTCCTCTGTGAGTGTGTCTCTCTGACATGAGTCAGGTCTCTGAGCTATTACAGGAGGTTTTATATGAATGGTCAATGATTTGCTTTGTGGGTGTGTCTCTCTTACATGAGGTCAGGCCTCTGACGGTGAATGAGGGCACAAAGGGCCAGTCCGTTCTTCCATGAGGAGGTGAGGTTAGTCACGTCCACGCCCCTGTAGCCCTGAGTCTGCTTCTGACACCATAGCAACAGCCGACTAGGCCGTACCTCCGACTCTGAAAGAGCCAAACAACACACATATACATACATACATATGCACACACACACACACACATACACACACACATTGTTCAAAGACAGGTTCACAATTAACACCCTATTTTCTGAGACAATTTCACCTAAAAATTTTGCCTTAGTTTGAATCCCTGTCATTTGGGACATTTTAGTAGGCAAAAGAACACAGCAAACTTGTTTTCAGCTCAAACAGATTCACACTAAACAATCTGAAAAGAGGTTGACCCTGTAAGATGCAAAATGCCACTATTATTATCATCATTGTGTGGACAGGGCATGTCTCACAGGAGCTGCAAACAGCCACATATCATCCCAGAGAGAGAAAAAGAAGGAGAAAGAGAAAGAGAGAGAGAGAGAGAGAGAGAGAGAGAGAAACCACCAAAGAAACAAACACAGATAAGATGGCCAGCATGACGTAACCACACACTCCTCAGGTACGAGGGGAGATTCACTAACAAAGTTGGAAGCAAACATCTCCCTGGGTTTTGAGGCATGTCTCTCTCTCACTCCACCTCTGTCTCTCTCTTCTCTCTCTCCATCTCTCCCTTCTCTCTGTGTCTCCTTCACACTCTCTCCCTCTCTTCTTTTTCTTTCTGTCTCATTCTGTCACTCTCTCTCTGTCTCTACTGACAGGTTATGAATACTGTCTATGGAAACAACATGGATATGTGAGAACCCCACAGGACCCTTGGGTGTAGAAAGTCTGTAAGAGGAATAGCGCTAACAGGTGAGGCCCCCTACGTTATGTTTGGAAACAGCGGAGGAGAGCCAAGGTCAACTGAAGCAAACGGCAACAAACTGTATCAATCAGAGCCTGGACCTCTGGAACAGATCTGATTCTAATCTAATCCTAATTCTGCCAACACCTGTTCCTATAGCGTTTGCATTCGGCAACTCATATCAAATGACAATATGCTCTGTTGTAGTTTGGAAGAAAACAGTAAATCAGAGCTAATCCAGCACTGAGTGATATGGAAAAGGTAGTGATGCTGGTGTAGGTATTGATACAGGTAAAGGTATTGATACAGGTGTAGGTATTGATACAGGTGTAGGTATTGATACTGGTGTAGGTATTGATACTGGTGTAGGTATTGATACTGGTGAAGGTATTGATACTGGTGAAGGTATTGATACTGGTGTAGGTATTGACACAGGTAAAGGTATTGATACTGGTGAAGGTATTGACACAGGTAAAGGCATTGATACTGGTGTAGGTATTGACACAGGTAAAGGCATTGATACTGGTGTAGGTATTGACACAGGTAAAGGCATTGATACTGGTGAAGGTATTGACACAGGTAAAGGTATTGATACTGGTATAGGTATTGATACAGGTAAAGGTAGTGATACTGACCTCGTCTGGAGAGATTGACAGACCTGCGTGCCTGCCCACTGTGCTCCACACAAGAGTCCTGCTCCCCATTTATGTACAGATGCCGTACCTGAGAGAGAGAGAGGGAGAGGCCGAGTAGCAAAAGCATGAGAAAACAGGTCTGCTTCATCAGTTTCATGTCTTTCCTGGGCTAATCTGAAACCGAACCCACCTGGTTGGGACGCACACAGCTGGAGTTTAGGTTGGGGTACCGCGTGGCTGGGTCAATGGTGTACTGCTCGAAGTTCTTGCTGATGTTTTCGGGCATAGTTTGAGGAAGGAGCCGGTAAATGCTCTCCCTGAAAGCAGAGAAGTACAACCTTGTCGCACTTCACTTTTTTATTATTAAGACCAACTGTGCCTACATAAGGAAGTAAGAAACGACATTCGTCTGATCAATTTTTAATGAATACCAGTTTCAGATTTCAAGTGGTGTATGTGGATGGAATGTTCAGTCTCGGCCAGCACAACAGATGTACGTAATGTCAGACAGTGTGTCACACATGGGAATATTTTGACAGAAGAGCTCTGCACACAGGTGACACATAGTGATACCAGACACACACACACACACACACACACACACACACACATACACACACACACAAACGCAAACACACACGCTCACCGTTCTGAGAGCACCTCCAGTGGAGACTTGCCCTGAGCCCAGCCCCGTACCATCCAGGCCGTGTCGAAGGCAGCGAGAAAACCTCGGGCACAACCTGTCCCCATGGGCCAGAACGGCTGCGGAGAGAAACAGCACAGCTACAGACACAGTCTCAGAGAGTCACAGACACAGTCTCAGAGAGTCACAGACACAGTCTCAGAGAGTCACAGACACAGTCTCAGAGAGTCACAGACACAGTCTCAGGGGAAGGGTGGTACTGGAGTCAACTACGAGGTATAACGGCTATAGATATTTGTGCTAAGAGAATTACCATGCTTTTTTTGTATGGGGAGAGAATCAAAAGAGACAGAAAATACAGGAATAATCAAAGGAAAATGTGTTCTTTTATATATTTCTAAAACATGCACTAATATTTCAGACATAGTGTTACACAGTGCTAAGAAAGCTAAATGTGGTTGTGAAAATTACAGTGAAGTGAAAGGGATTTTGACTGATGTTTAGGACTTGCATCTGCTTAATGTCATTTTCTTCAATGGAAGCTAGTGTTGTGCATTGTGAAGAATCACTAATAGCATTCCCTCCAAAAATCAGATAACAGCAACAATGAAATTCCAATATGGCAATTTTTTGAGCATGAAAATATTAACCTAAACCAACAGCAAATAACTGTCCTCCAGTAGGAACCAATCAGAGTGACCTGGCTGAGCTAAAGAAGGCTCCAATGGGTGTCTAAACTCTGTGACTTCCTGGGGGGTATACTGGAGTTTAAACAAAGGGGCTGGAATCTTCTTCAGGAGGTCAGGTCTCCAAGAGTGACAGTTGGTCACCACTGATCTGGGCTCCGGATCCAGGCTCCATATGAAAAAACCTTCTGCCACAGGGGTCTCTTACCTCTAGAAGACTGTCTCCCACTAGCGCTACAAGCAGCTGGTGCCCGTTCTTATCCCTGATCAGCGCTGCGTTCTCTGACGCGTACATGCATGTGAAGTCAAACATGGCCACGTCAGGCTGGCCGTAATGGTTGATGGCGTAGTCCAGTGAGGGCAGCTGGTAGTTGGTACCAAAATCGGCAGCTTCACGGGCATAGGAGAGCAAAGCCTCCTGATTCACATTGTCACTGTGCAAGAGCCTCTCTGTCTCTATGTAATCCTGTATGAGAGAAAGAGAGCATAACAGACACCTTTAATTGACCTCTCTTGGCATATTGACATCACCTTAAATACGACATCAGAATCACTCATTGTGAAATGAAAAGAAATTAAACAAATGTTAGTAAACATACAAACTGGCCATTTTATTAGAGACACCAACGTGTAGGTACACCTTGTAGGTGCACAGTTAGAGACTATGTCCTATCTGTTGCTGTGCATAGTATATGTTAGCCATCCTCTAAACCTTCATCAATGATCAGTTTCTGGCCACAGGACTACAGTTGCTAGATGGATATTTGTGGGTGGTGGATCACTCTCAACCCAGCAGTGACACTGACGTGTGTAAAAAAAAAAACCCCAGCAAGTCAGCTATGCCTGATACACTCATACCAGTGTAACACCCACTACCACGCCTCTGGATATGATCTGGGTGGCAGAGCATTCTCAGGGACAGTCAACAGCCGTTCTGTGGCCAGAAACTGACCATTGATTAATGGGGCAGAGGTTTGTCTAGCAACAGATGGGCTACAGTCTGTAATTGTACACCCATATAGTGCACCTATAGAGTAGGTATAACTCAAGTGTCTAGTTAGTGTCGGACCAAGGTAAGTCTTTCTAATAAAGTAGGTGCTAAGGGTCAATCAGAGATGACAGAAAAATAAATAAGAAAAGAGAGAGAGAGAGAAATAGAGAGAGAGGGAAATAGAGAGAAAGAAAGAGCAAGAGAGAGAGCAGGAGCAAGACAGAGAGAACACATGAAAAAAAAAAAACACACAAGTACCTCAAAGTTTTACCTTTCCCGAACGTCTCACTGCTTATTAAAACACATTTATTCATCGCACTGCATGTTGACACACCAACAAAAGACTGAGTGTCAGCAGAGCAGAAAGCTTATCTAAAGAAGATTACTACTCTTTCATCAGGGGGGGTACTTCTTGGATAAGCGTATCCACTCTAATAATACACACCCTTGTACTCTTTTATTGCATGTGTAATGAGAGGACTGTAATTAAAGGATTTGATAAACAGCTGAGCTCTGAGTGAGACGGTGAATAATGTCAATATATGCCATACTCGCTACAGCAGCAAAAATTGAGATGGAGAGTATCACTGTCCTAAAACGGTCGCGCACCATGAAACGTAACTTTGGACCCTGAGGCGGGTTAACATGACAGCGTTTCTGCTTTAAGAGTGTGTGTGTGATTGTATGCGTGTTGGGTGGGGAATGGAACAAAAAAGCTCCCTGATAGAGTTTTGTGTTCAGATTAATTCTCTCATCACTTGCTAATCCTCTCAGAGAGAAAAAACATCCTAAAGAGGGCTCACACCCGTGCCTCGCTTAAACTCTGGCAGAGTCCACACACACTCCCACCACACCGATTTAGACAGTTACACCACTGTCAGGGGGATGGCTAATGAAACATTCCTAACATTTCCCACACCCCTGAGGAAACACACACACTCGGGCACACACACACAAATTCATACATACACATGCACACGCACACAGACACAAACACAGACACACTTGCGCACACACACACACCCACATAGACACTCTTGTGCACAAGCATGCACAGACACAAACACAGACACACTTGCGCGCACACACACACCCACATAGACACTCTTGTGCACAAGCATGCACAGACACGCACGCACCTGCACGCACGCACGCACACGGACACACACGCATGCACACGGACACACACGCATGCACATAGACACTCTTGTGCATAAGCACACACACAAACACATACACAAACACATACACACTTGCTCCTGCTGGAACTTTGCCAGCGGAGAGGCTGGATCTGTCCTCACCCGGCAACATTGTTCCTCTCTATGTCACATATATCTTTGCCTCGCATTCTCTCTTTTATCTCCCTGCCCTGTTTAAAGGCATAGAATCGGCAGACTCTTCACGACGATATTTAGATGTAGAAATGCCTGAGCAAATGCAAGCCTCAAGAGCAACAACACCACAAACAACAAACAACAACAACAACAACAACAACAACGTATATACATCTATATCCTACTCACATGGATGATCACTCCCTTGTCCAGCAGACTCTGTTTCTTCGCTGTCATGACAAAGTAGTGAGTGTTGTCCTTGTAGTACACAATGTTCTCCAGATCAATGCCTGCAGTAAACAGTGAAACACAAAGACAGAGCCAGTGGCATTTGCGCGTGAATAACTGAAGCTTATAAACAAACTGTGCGATCTGACTTGAATTCAGTACGTTTGATTTCTCACTAATCCCAACCAAAAGCACGAGAGACGTGTGTAATGTTTTTTGTGGACAGGCCAGAAAAGCGCACATACACGCGTGCGTACACACACACACACACACACACACACACACACACACACACACACACACACACACACACACACACACACACACACACCCATTTGTTCGTCTCACTTCTAAATATAAACAGGGCCATTTTTTTAGAAAGGTTCGTAATTAGCCACCACAGTATGTAACACCTTCATAAGCCCAGTCTAAAACTGCCACACACTCTGGAAAACTAATAATGACTGCACTGCGCTGACAGACTGGAAGCCTTGACGGATAAACATGATTCATCTTATCTGATGCTTCTAATCTGCTGAGAATTGGCAGATGTTGACAGCTTTTAGGAAGGTACATGGAGTATGTAGGGCTATGTTTTGTAGTAGGCATTAGAGTGAATATGCATCATTTAATAAAGTGTGCTGTATTACATTTTAGTAAACTACTTTGTTTCACTCACTGAGGGGAAAATCTCATCTATGTAATGGACATGTGAGTGAGTGAGTCAGGCAGTGAACAAATTGGAAACAATCAGTTAGGAATTTGACTCAAGAACACAGAGAACGGAAAAGTAGAGCTCACCTGTCTCCTCCTTCAGGTCCAGGAAGAACTTCTGATTGAAGATAAAGGCCACTCCACTGATTTCCTCCACCTTGGCTTCAGCTGTGGTGTTTCGGTTAACAAAGTTCGCTGTGATGGCAATGGCTAGCTTTCCGCGGAACTCTTTCCGTCCGAAACCTAAGATAGGGAACCAAGATTCCCTGCATTATTTTCAGGCATGTCAGTGAGAATCAGGAGAATCAAGACAACCACATTTTAGTCTTTCACATACAGCTGTGAGGAAAAGTTTGAATACTTGTGTTTAAGTTAATATTTCAGTCTCCACTTGAGCAGAGGCCCTCGTCCTTAATATACGGTTGTGACCAAAAGCGTGGACAGTTTAAAGTGTATGCTTCAATCTCCATAATGCAAGCAGACGCTTGCTCAACCTCCTCATTATGCAAATTTGATTATGCAAAAGTTTCTTGTACATTTTAACGCATAATTATATCTTATATAGTTATGCTTAGGCTTGGATATATCTTAGGCTTGGTTTCTGCCTATACAATTATGCTTGGTTTCTGCCTATACAATTAGGCTTGGTTTCTGTCTATACAATTAGGCTTGGTTTCTGCCTATACAATTAGGCTTGGTTTCTGCCTGTACAATTAGGCTTGGTTTCTGCCTGTACAATTAGGCTTGGTTTCTGCCTGTACAATTAGGCTTGGTTTCTGCCTATACAATTAGGCTTGGTTTCTGCCTGTACAATTAGGCTTGGTTTCTGCCTGTACAATTAGGCTTGGTTTCGGCCTGTAGAATTAAGCCTGGTTTCTCAATTAGGTTTGGTTTCTGCCTGTACAATTAGGCTTGGTTTCTCAATTAGGCTTGGTTTCTGCCTGTACAATTAGGCTTGGTTTCTCAATTAGGCTTGGTTTCGGCCTGTACAATTAGGCTTGGTTTCTCAATTAGGCTTGGTTTCTGCCTGTACAATTAGGCTTGGTTTCTCAATTAGGCTTGGTTTCGGCCTGTACAATTAGGCTTGGTTTCGGCCTGTACAATTAGGCTTGGTTTCTCAATTAGGCTTGGTTTCTGCCTGTACAAGGACCCCTTCTTTTAGAGTCTACCCGTGGACATAGCAAATGTATCAAAATGTAGTTCCTATAAGCTATAAAGCAAAATGGTCAGAGCTCATAGACATCCATGTATAGTCTAAGGTGACGTCTGTTTTTTAAGCCCTACGCAAGTTCCTTACATGATGAAAGAGTGTTTTATTGACGCTTTTACAAACAACACGACGCAGCTGTTTGCTGAGTAATCGTTCTGAAAGGTAATCTTTGGACTGTCTCCTTTTAAGTGCTGAGGTGAGAGGTAGTGTCTTTCCTTTCATGGTAGTTATGGTGTGTCAGAACGCTATCTTGCATTCACACACACACACACACTCACACACTCACTCACACACTCACACACCAAATCATATGATTTCTGCTTGTACACACAAGGTGTTAATAGTGCTTCACATGGTAGTGGTAGTGTTAATACGGAGTCAGTTTCTTTGAGAGGGAAAAAAAGAAAAGAAAAGAAAACAGAATGAAATGTATTAGACTCTCAGTCAGTGTGAACTGTGTTGTTAGATGAATGTTATCTCTAGCTGTATCAGTAGGAAGGGTGTTAAAAAACAAAAGCAACACAATCTCTCAGTGTCTCTCTCTTAGCCAGGCCTCCTCATGCTTCTAATCAACACAATGAGAGCGGTAAGCTTTCAAAACAGGTCACTTCAAAAGCACTCCTTTGACAGAGCCAGTTTAAAAATTTGGGACAGGTATGTTTCCCCAGTGAGCACTTATGACTCCAGTGTGTGCAAAACCAGTCCAATGGTCTGTCACAAATACATAGAAAACATCTTGACCAGTCACTGGTCTCTATTGCTGTCGCATATCTCAATAACTTCAATCATTTTAACATGAGGAAATGATTGGCTCAAGGCAACTGGCCTGTCTTCACTCTGCTTACAGCAAAAGTCATTTGCCTATATCTTGCTTTGCCAGTTAAAGGTATCATCCATTTGTATATTTTTGGTTATTCTATGCATTTCTGTCTTCACAAAAGGAATCCAAAATGAGATGATGTAGGGATAGGAGGGGTCTGAGACGTTGATGAAAGAATAAGTTACATTCAGACATCCTGTCATTACTTTTAGAATTCATTTTGGTTCAGTTCACCTGTTTACATTGCACATGTAACTTAAGGTTTTCCCAACTCTGGGCTAAATGGGAGGGGGCACACAAGCTAGAAGTTAGAAACAGTGTTTCGTTGTGAAAATGAACTGACTATGAATATGCAAATAACATATGTTACAGTAAATAGGAGAGGAGGAATGGCAAGTTGCAATCTATTCAGAAAACAACAACAACAAAAAAAAACAACAGATGCTTCCGACAGTTTGTCTGCACAATGAACCAGCTGAGTCAGGATTTGTTATGATTACACTATACTGTTCCAGTTTTAATGGAAATTACCAATGGACAGATCCTTATAGCCCAGCCCCAACCTTGGACTATAACTGACCCTCTGTTTTACAGTCAGTCAAATCTGAATAAAACACATGCACTTTATCTTACCGTCCAGTGTGTTCCTGCGTCCATCTGCTCCGATTATCGCATCGAAGTCAAAGTCTGAGACAGGGTGATCCACTGGACGGATCTCTGCCCTCCACCCAGGCCCTGTTACACGCACACACGCACACACACACACACACACACAGAAAGTCAATGTGACATGCAACATCTAATCAGTAACTCACACTCAAACAGAACCCCAGTCTCATATACAACAGCTAAATGTGTCTCAGAGAGAGAGACAGTGTTCAACTTGTCACAGGCTCAGACACACACACACACTCACACGCACACACTCACACATGCGCAAACACATACACACATGCACTCGCAAACACACACGCACACGCACACGCGCACGCAAACACACACCCATCCACATTCATGACATCTAAACTGATTGACTGGGCCCAGGTGAATGGATGGAGAGAAGCAGGCTGAAATCTACACTCCTCCTCCAGTTTAAACACAGTAGAAGTAGAATCTCCACAGGTCAGGCAGGGGATAGCGTTACACCAGGGAAAAGAGGGATCAGTTTAACAAAGCGCAGCACAGAAACATTTTCACAAACCAAAGCACAGTAATCACAAACTTCTATTTGTTTTAACTTTCACATTGGAAGCAAAACTGCCAGTCTATGAAAACCCTGGCCTGAGGAGCATGGTAGGAGAGGTGTTAGTCAACCTGACGACCCTGACTCTATTTATAGAGGAAGGCCGGGAGTTTATCATTTACACAATGTGAGGCAACGAGTGGCAGTGACGTGTGAGGGGACTGAAAATATTCTCAGCATCAAATCCTTGTGCATGTGCCGCTGTAGTGTAGAGAGATGTGTGGAAAGTGACCCCAACACCCTCCACCTCTCCCCGTCAAATGAAAAGGGTGGAGGTGTGTGACGGAGGAAAGGAGCCAATTTTCAGGGTCTCATCCAGACACGCCGACTATTTTTACCGATCCACAGCTATCTCAGCAACTGACAGTCACAAATGCCGGTACATTATCCTCTTACAGACTAGTATGGCTTACAGAGGCACTTTTTTTAACATTACAGCTGTGCACAAAATAATTGCATGATTGGTCAAAGAGGTCTTGCTAAATGCCAACACCTCAAACTCTGGCAGTAGGTCCTTGACGCTAATTCTAATAAAATACGGCACTGGCCAGCTGCATTCTTTGGTAACTGATGGTATTCTTAAACATAAGCTTCATACTGCATGTCTTGTGTTAAGCTCCCAAGAGATGACATAACATTAAATGACAGCTTTTTTGGAGCTAAATATGTATCACATGTTTCAAAAGCAGATGTTTCTATTCTGTGGTTGTTGAAGTCTGAGGTAGGCAGATATACTCAGGAAAATGTCCCTTTTACGGTTGTGTATTCCTGGTTGCTGGGGATATGTTTACAAAGTAGGAGAACGTAAAGTTCTTTTGAGAGAGATGGGGGGGAAGGGGTGGTGGGGGGGCTTGCTTCGTAACACCTATCCTGTTTCCTCTACGATGCATAGTGACGTTGAAACATAACACTAGACAGACCTGCATGACAAACATGTGCCCACATCTCTATTTTCAAATGCATAGAGAAACGAAACTCAGAAAGCAAAGCATTAATGTTACGTATACATTGACAACAGGAAAAGGCAAGGCTTGATGAAGTAGAATGCGGTGTAAAACATCGCCTATATCTATATCTGTACAACATTATGTACGATTATATATAAGTTAGACTGACTGTAAAGGTTAAGATCTTATTCATAGAGTATGTAAGATACACACACACACACATATATTCTCTCTCTCTCTTATAGGGATGGTTGTTGGTTTACTGGCTTCACCTTCATTTTCCTGGTCACTGGGGGGCTCCAGAAGCTTGACAAATTCGACGTTGACGTGCACTTCCACACCCACAATGAGACTGATCTTCAGCAGCATAAGCTGGAGCTGACGAATACCTGAGAAAGAGGGGAAAACAGATCAACTTCAGACAACATACTTATTCCAGTACTGTGTGGCATGACATGACACAAGGCACTCCCGGTCAATGTGAAAGGAGAGGAGTAACCAATCACGGGCAAGTACATGTCAAGCACAACTTGATATTACCTTATAATATGACCTTAGACATTAAAGTGTTAATGGCCTTAGGGCATCATACAATGAGCAATAATTCACACACTGGGCAGTGGTTTTGCATATGTGTAAAGGCTTTTCTATAGCACAAATCTTGACACCAGCTTAGTATCTGCAAATAATGGTAACAAATGTGATTAGTAAATCAGGCCAAATCGACTTAATACACTGCAGTTAAAACCGTGTGTGGAGACCAAACTCAGCAGTTTGTCTGAGAGAGAAAACACAACACAGACTGTAGATATGGTGTACAGTGTGTAATAATGAGAGGCAAAGATGGAAAGACACTGCATTTGCATTATGTGGCTCCAAAGCAAAGAGTTTTACATATGTTTTGGTTTGACAGACTGGGATTTGACCTAGCTCTGCCGTCATAGAAACACAGATAGTCCTCACAGGAAGATTTGTTGGCTGAGGTGAAGAGAGATAACAGCATGTGTTTTGATATTCAAACTGAAGGATGCTGACAGCAGAGAGCAAAAACCAAAAGCCTTTTTCAGCATTTCATCCAAATATATTATGGTTTTCAACTGATCTACACAAAAAGTAGCATACACACACAAATCCCTCCCCCACAACTGACCTACAAAAAACCTTACATTCTTAAAGGACTATGCTGCTCTAGTCAAAGCCCAACAACACCATGAGAAGAAGAAGAAGAAGGCGCATGGAAGTGTACAGAAGTGAAAAAAACAGGACAGTACTCACTGATGTGGTCTATGGATCCAGCGCAGAACTTTCCATAGAATTTCTTGGCACCCAGTGCTTTGAGGTCATGGATAGTGTAGGGCCAGAGGTGCAGCACATTATTTCGGGAGAAGGTATCCCTTTTCTCGACCACCACCACCTTTGCACCCAGGAGAGCCAGCTCTATGGCTGTCCTCAGCCCACACGGGCCTCCACCAATGATCAAACACTGCAGCAGCACAGAAATACAAAGCCGTGTTGGTGTGAGAGCCAGGGCCAGCACAGCATTTTATAAATGATATAATCACATGGCATTATATAAATTATACACTTAAAGGTGGAAAGAAGTTAGTCACCAAAAAGCCACAAAAGACAAGAAATTTCAACTAAATCCATAGATAAGATAGAAAATCCATATGTAAGTTACTTTGTATCAGGGTCATCAATTACATGACTGGATATAAAATTAAGCATGTTTGACGTTTAATTCATTTGAGCATTACTGAGCAAATGTGATAATAGAAAATCTTCAGATACAATAACTCAAAATGAAACTTTCAGTCAGTTTTGGTCAAAGTTTAACTTCCCTTTATATGATTGCTTTGAGTTGTATTTCAATGTTGACAAACAATACCATGAGGTAATTTGCCCCTTTATTGAACAAAGTGATTCTAATGCTTCTTGTCCTAAGATGGTTTTCTCTGCTGCAGCCACATCCATAAAAGGAAGATTCCAGACTTCCTTATCTCTACCCCTATGTTAATACAGACCAGTCATAAAGATCTGTCAGCTTTGCTCCCTCTCTATGACCTATGGTGAACAAACAGATCTAGAGAGGTGGGCTTATTTGGTAGGAGTGGTTTCCAGGCACACCGAGCATCTACCCAGATACGTTTTTGGATTAATCCCCAATAGATGTCACAATTAGTCACGTGAGAATTAAAACTGTCTTTACTATAGGAATAGCATCAGCTGAAGAATGTTCTCCCACAACGAGTCATCAATCAATGCATCCAAGCAGAATTTAATATAGAGGGCAAGCGCTGCTAGACTGTGACACAGCTTTGTGTAAGGACACAGGACAGGTTGCGTGACATCTCGGCACAGGTGTAGAACCTGTCAGTATTTACAACATACATAGTGAGACTGATTTCCTGCACGCTTACTTTCACTGAGCCGATGCATGAGTCAGTGTTCAGGGTTGGGTTTTTTTTGTGTTGGTTAATGGATGTAACCATAAAAAGCTTTGTCAATCCCTAATCATAAACCAGGAACGTGATCAATTTCATCTCCCTTTTACAGCCAGTGGTTTTATTAGCATCCATAGCTCTGGGGCTATACAAAAAAAACACCAAATAAGGCAATAGGGAAATACCAGACTTCCTAAAGCAGGGCTGTGCTTCAAGTGCATGTGCTGTTTACACATCAGATGATTGCCTCTCAATGGATCTGACCATTTATATCAGTAAACTGTAACTGCGCTTTGCTTCAGCAGAAGTGAACATGGGTTAACACTGGCAGGTGTGTCCCTTACCATGCAAGGTTCAACCACACAACGTATTAAAAAATGGGTGACAGGTCTTGTTTCTTGACCAAGCCTAAAACAAATTTGAGCATATTTTTTTTTTCGTGTGAAAACATCATGTGTTCCATTCTACTCCGCCACCACAAGACAGCACAGAGCAAACACTCTCGTTGTGTTTATACGACACAGGTGAGTTTGCTATGAGTGCAAATACACCTCACCTCGTTTACTTAAGCCTTCATCTAGTTTACCTTAAAAAAAAAAAAACAACAACAACAAAAAAAAACAGTTCAGGGGGTCAATAACTGATCAAAGTATGTGAGATATGGCCAATACCGATCACTTATGTGGCCTTGCATGCGTAAATAAGGTGAACCTGTGCAGATTATGTCTGTCAATCTTAATCTTCGCATACATGTTCAGTTTCCCATTTGCTTCTCCAAGTGTGCTCCCTTATATTGTAAACTACTCGGTCAGTGAGGGAAGTCAGTTTCATAACCTTTCCTACCAGCGTCCCTAAATGTCTGCCATCATTTCACAACCATGCAGTAAGAGTAATTCTGAAAGGTTTTCCTGTGAGGCACTGGAAGGCAAGTTACTTTTCCTGGGTTTCCTGATAATATGTCGGGAACCGCTCACAGCGGAAAACACATTCCGCCTCCTCCTCTAGCCACAGCCTTAGCTGTGCATTCCTTAAGACGGCATTCGCTATAGTCTATCGCTGGAGTGGATGAAAAGAAGGCCGTGCCTTGCCCTGTTTTTTCTTCTTTTTTCTGTGCAGACTCAAAGATTAGACTGATGTGGAAGACCACCAAGAATGCAGGGACAGGGAAAAATTGCCACATGTATAATCTGACACCACTGAAATTCCAAATGGATTTAATGCACTTAGAGTTGAAATCTTTCTGAAAAGGCTAAACTGCATTGTTCACTTGTCATTGTAATGGCAATACATGCTTCTGGAAAAACAGTGTCAAGGTAAAGTCAACAGCAGCATCTTGTACCATATATCTTTATGTTTATGGTATGGGAGGTTTTGTTACGGTATGAAAAAAATGTGTATTGTAACATTCATTCATTTTCCAAGCTGCTTATCCTAAGTCGCAGGGTTTGGTCAAATTGCCTCGAAACTAACTGTAAACACTCGACAAGTAAATCAACAACCTGCACCTCGAAGAAGATTGGTTTTTCATACCTCTATTTATCAAAGCACAAGGTCAACCGCACTGAATTCAAAAGATAAACAGAAATGTAAACTTTAGGTTTTGTCACAGCCACAAAGCGTATTGGCAAACACGTTGGAATTTCAGCAGTCTCTAAATATAACTGGAATATCTACAGAATCTCTCAGCTGCTTGGGTCTTTGACTTCCTCCTGCTTCACGTCTTATCGACTTCTAATCGAGCCTTGCTGGAGTAAACAAGACATTCAAACAGTATGCAAAATTTATCAAAGCAGTTTAGCCTATATGGTCAACAGTCAGCGAATGATGTTTACCTCTCATTGGCCTACATAAATCAAGTAAATCTAGCTCATGAAGTCAAGCTGTGAGCAGTGCTGCTGACACAAAGGAAGTCTTGCTTTATGAAACTGTGCACAAGTGATACAGAAAGCAGCGACCCCTGCTTTCTTATTTTTCCAAATGTTCAACCGATTTAACTTGGCAGTAGTCTATCAGATGAGGCATTCTGGAGAATGCTATACAGTGGTATATTCCAGAAGTTCATTACAGATCATTCCATTCTTACGTGAAAAGAGTTCCACTGCTGTTCAGATGAAGACAGGGATATGACCAACCCCCCTGACCCAAACTTAAACATGTCAAATTAGAAAAACAAAGTTACTATAAAAAGTTCTTACAGACTTAGTGCAGAAGAACTTAGGTCCAGTGAAATACCGAGGGGAAATCCCATGTGAGAATTTGCCTAGTAAGATGATGGTGCTCTATCTTGATGGGGTTGCTATCTGTACTGTTAACTACAGGAACCGCAGCTCCTAATGAGCCATAGATCCACTGTGAAGCTTTCCAAGCCTCTGAATCCCTCACTAGCTGCCCTCTGACTCCTGACCTGTGACCCCAGAGCTTGTCTGCTGTGGACATGCCAGTGTCTAATGAGCATTCCCATCTGCATGCACAGATTCACTTCCTCTGTGGCAGTACAGAAATAGAACAATGGAAAACCAAATGCAGGACCACAGAGATGGAGAGATGCCATGTCTAAGTGATTTAACTAACAAAATTGAGCAGGGAAATGAGGATTTTTTTCCCCCCGGATCATTGTACTCTTATCTGTCTCTTTAGGTTATAAATGATAACCATGAAGACTTTGACACCATTTGAGTTGAATTTAATCACCATCCTCTTTTCATTTTGACTTTTGTTATTGACTTTAGTTTAGTAAACTTAAACCACTGGTCATGAAGTTGGTGTCCCTACTGATAGACTAGGACACAGAAACACTTGACTTCAGACAGGATATCTGATAAGCCAACAGGGACCATTCTCAGAAACCAATCAAGCTTATAATGTAGCAGGAAGATAGGGGAAGCATAAGACAAGGAAGCTATGAATTACGAGGAACAAGCCGGCAAACGACAACTTATACATGTATAAATTGAAAAATCTGTGTGTGTGTGTGTGTGTGTGTGTGTGTGTGTGCGCGTGCGCAACATTGCTGTCTTACCTTGGTCTCCCTGCAGGCTTTGCCATTCTCATACTCCTTATGACTAGCTCTCTTGTCCAGCTTGTTCCAGAGTGTCTTGGTCTTCCATGAGTTGACAGCAGCCTTCAGACTGCTGTAGAAGCCCCTGTGATCGGTTGGGTCCAGGTCCAGCTGCCTGCACAGGATACTGAAGGCCTGCAAAGTGCCTTTGCAAGTGGAGGCCTGCACAAAGTTCTCGAAGAGCTGGTCGGCCTGAGAACTTCGTTCATCCTCCGTCTCACCCATCTTCTCTTTTCTCGTCTCCCTTCGTTTAACACAGCCGCAGAATGGCCTTTACCTAGGGCTGGGTGTCTGCTAGCATTCCCATGCAGTGCTGGAGTAGAGGGAACAGAAAAAGTCTCATTACTCACTGCTTTACAAATACACATGTTAAATGTCATCTTATTACAGAGGAACATTAAAATTTCATGTTTTAACTCTTTAACAGCACAGGAAGCAGTCCCTTCTCTATGTTGTGTGGAGCTGGAATATAATTTAGTCTGGTTTACTGGACATAGTCTGGTTTACCAGACTGGGCCACTACAGTCTGGTTTACTAGGCTCTGGCCTACTCAACCACAGACCTGTGTAGTAATCTAGACTCTATGCAGAGGTCCAGTCTGGTTTTAGAAGTGTGCTAGTCCAGATAAAGCAAATCTAAAAAGCAATCCTGCAAATCAAATTTTTTTTGTTTTTCTACAAAAGGAGCAGTACTGCATCCCATTTCAGCTGGCCCATTTCTGCACTGGTCCAGAAATAAGCCACAGGTAATTCAACATACTGTTTTCCACCCCACCACACGGTCATATAGACTTAGCAGCCTGAGCTGCGTGATAGGATTAGTACAGAGCACACCCAGTCAGTGAGAACAAAAGAATTCTCAACCCAGGAATCAGGGCAGTGAGTAGTTTAAATGACCCAGTTGGTTTTAAAGGGGCGTGTGAAAAAAAAAAAATACAGCACAGGTCTCTGCCACCCCAATCAAGTTTGGCAGCCAGAGGCAACATCTCATCCACTGGTGAGTCTGCCAGTGCATGAGCGCCACTGGTCTGTCTCTCTCTGTCTCTCTCTCTGTCTCTCTCTCTGTCTCTCTCTCTGTCTCTCTCTCTCTGTCTCTCTCTCTCTGTCTCTCTCTCTCTGTCTCTCTCTCTCTGTCTCTCTCGACCCCTTACACTCAACAGCAGATGACCATTCAAGGACAGACCAAATAGGTCAGAGCCTATTCCCCTCTGCCGAGCCTGATCTTCTAAATCCCATTCCGTTCAATTCCCTAGGGATCTCAGAATGCACAGAAACTCAAAAAACAAACAAACAAACAAAAAAAGCCCTCATTCCACACAGGCTATGTGACTTCCAGCCAGTGTTGTCTGGGAAAGCTCACAATGTTTCTGTTCTCAGCTATATATATATACATAAATCTGAATGTTGCACAACGCATGTCGAGACTTGGTTGGGGACTTTGAGCAGGAAGTGTGGAGCAACATATCACAGTTACAATCTATGGCCACGGGGAAAAAAGCTTATACAGCGGACCATCCAGCTACTAACTACATTTGAATACAAATCTGTTAAGTATGCAAAAAACACTTATTTCCAAAAATAAGTAGCCTATATTTAAAATAGCACAGTTGCTTTCTGAAGTCAGTTCAGCATGTTTCCACTGCATGCTATTTGGAAACCAAAGCGCACTGGAACCAAACGAGAAGCAAGACTATCTTCAGATAGGTGAGCATCTCACTCTAAACGCAAAGCTCTACCGCAGTAAATACTGCAGAGTGGGGTTAACAGACAAAACATACATCTGTTACACAGTAGACAAGCATGGGCCTTTGGCACACAGCCAAAAATGTATCAATCTGCATCTGTAGTCATGGACATCATTGTAGTCATGCTTGTTGTATGGTTGAGTTCATAGCTTTGGAAGAAAATATTGCTTCCTGTCTCAAATCCCACAGAGCCACTCAGCAGACATTCAGGTTTCTTTTGGTGGTTAATGGACGGTGAAAGGCTTCAAGTAAAGGGTGAAAGCGTGCTGCACAGGTGTGTGCCACATGGAAGATTACCACTTTAAAAAGGCTGTTTCACACTAAATAAACTTTAGGCTGCAGCCATATGGCTATCAGACACATCGTGTTCGGTTCGATGGATCTGAAATGACTTTGACCACTTGGCTCTTGGGCTATTCATGTTTTCTCTGTGGGACCTCCAGGAATTACAAAGTACAGCCTGATACTGTGAGGACTGGCCTTCAGACAGCCAAACATCAGTGCTAAACTCTTCACAGGTGCAACTTTCACCACGGGCAGAAGACTGACAAAGCCGACATTCCACGGCTTCCAGGTCAAGAGTAAGATAAATAAATGAACAGAATACATAACTGGAAACAGTCTATTCGGTAGAGATTTTAGCCTGAGTGAATATGGATCATCCGTGCGTTGCCTGGGGTAAGCAGTGTACGGTATACAGGAAACCCACAGACAATAAGCAGAGTATTGTACTGAGGCATATGATGTGTGGGGAGGGTTCAGTTATGTCACCATAGTACACTGATCTGCACCTGTTCACTGCCACTGCCACCTGCTTCATAGAATGTTAGATAGCTTCAGAACAGTATTCGAAATATTTTATCATTTGAGACACTGCCTGTCTCAAATGTGCATGATACACAGATTTACATCTTTATAAAACTACACAGAAAGATGTCTCAGAATGTTTATGAGTGTTAGAAAAAGCTTTTGGCTGCACAAGAGTACATAGAGCTTGTTTTATTTGGTTCAATTTATTTGGGGGATGACTGTTTCCAATGGATGGTCATTCAACTAAAACATGCAATTTTTACAATACAACAACTGCTGAAAATGGAAATTAGGACAGTTATGCCATAAAAGGCAAATCCAGTCATGCCACAGAAAACAGGGTGTGGAGTAATTCATGGTTTAAAAAACTGCATAAACAGAACAGGAGAAGGGGCACAGGACAGAGTGAAAAGAAAGAAAGAAGGCGAGGGGGCCCAGTGTGACAAACGAGAAGAAAAATGCTGACAAGTTCTCTAGCAGTCAGGAGCACCTAACAAAACACATCAGAAGCCCTTCACAGTGCTGGCTCAACATCAAAAGGACATTCCACTGGACAGAATAACTACATCATTAGTAAATTTACACAGCCAGTATCTACATCATATGTATTGTACAGAAATGTCTGTATCAATACATAGACATCAAGGTGACTTCTTACACACTCACTTACTCAAACAAACAGTGCTTGCATTCTTTTTGCTCTTAATTACAGATATGCCCTTCTAATATATGGTTTAGTCTAATGGTCTGATTTAGAATAATGATTTAGAATGAATATAACCACATACCATCACATGTGGATCATTAAAGGGAACACGTTTTTCCATCAGAGTAGCAGAATATGAGTGAAGATGAATAAACAGAACTTGTATTATTTTTCTAGCCTGGTCCAGATGACGAATAAGACATTACAGTACATAAACATCAAGTCCATAGGCGTTCAGAACGAATCCATTCAGAATCGATGTAAAAGTGAGTGATTCTCCACAACACAGGTAACATGCACCATGTGTTCTCAATCACATAGAAATATCAGGCTCCACAAGAGAGATCTACAATAACAATGAGTAAGAGTTGACAACTAAAAATAACCCTGTTATGCAAAATTACTCTGGGAATAGAAAAGAAACAAACAAACAAGCAAAATGCCACTCAACAGAATATTGTCACTCAGAATGGTACCTGACTACATGCTTTTGCCAAACTGTCCTCTGTGACTGAACTGTCGGTTATGTCATACGTTAGACTTAATGGAAGG
Source organism: Chanos chanos (assembly GCF_902362185.1). Classification (NCBI taxonomy): domain Eukaryota; kingdom Metazoa; phylum Chordata; class Actinopteri; order Gonorynchiformes; family Chanidae; genus Chanos; species Chanos chanos. Next base: position 39,148,638 of record NC_044495.1, on the reverse strand, counting down.
TGAATGTAGGTCAGGTTTAAACCAACTGGTCCATAATGACTTCCTTGGAGATGCGTCTTGTGCATGGATTTGGTCCACTAACATCCAACTGGGCTACACCCTAGTTTGGAAGTCTGTGTCTAAACTGGGACAGTCTTCCTACTCTCGCATCAGTCCCTAATCTAAAATAGCCTTGATTCCGGTCCTAATGAGTGGGTCCTCTAGGCCTAAATCTGTCCGTTATGACAGTTAATGACATGATATACACAACGCCCAGAAGGGAACACTTGCCCCCCCCCCAAGAGAGAACTCAAAGAACTTTGATAAGAAGCTTTAGATGCAGAGCTCATGTAAAAAAAAAACAAAAAAAACACAACATCCTCAAACCCTGCAGATGTGTTTATCTATCAGACACAGGCTAATCAGGTTTCCTGAAAGAGTCTAACTGCGGACAAGTTTCCAATGAGTTTAACAAAAGTAAAATAAATGCAGAAGTGAACATTTCATCTACTCAGTATATAACATTGTATAGAGTCAATCATAGGTAGACACATCAGTGTTACTAATGCATGGGTATATTGTCAGAATAACTGACTTCTCCTGTTAGCAAATAGTGTTACATTTCATCATCTGTCTGACCTAATGATATCCCAACATAATATATGTATCAACAAAAAAAAGTACATAATCATCCTCTAATAGGAAAAAAAAGCCCAAACAGACTGGAGCATTGTCAGTGAGCGCTACCACTGTCTGAGGTTACTGTTATGATTTTGTTGGAATGTCCTTCTGCAATAAAAGGTTGTAAAAAGAAGAACTAATTTCATAAACTGGTCAGTCAACCACATTTTCAGGAGCCTACCTAACTGAGGAGCCTACTTAACCGACGACCACAACCTAAACTGAACTCAATAACTGTGCTGCAGTCTTACTGCTGTATGGGTACATGTTCTGCAGCTGCTTTCCAATGGTCCCTGCTCAGAATAGACAGCTATCTGGTTTCAGACACCAGTACGGTGTGCAAGAGTCAATGCTATGATATTTTCCTAAGCAAAGCCTCGGGTAAATAATCTCTACAATTAGGCAAACCCTGTTTCTATCCAACTACTGACACTGAGTTTATGTGTCATATCCTTGAAGGATCTTTATGTAGATTAGGCTCTGTTGACTCTGTTGGCTACAGCATGTCTGAACATCACTGAATTTGTTGAAAGAGTCTCTATGATGTTATTTGGTTAAAATTTTGATACTGAGGCAATCTAAAAAAAAAAAAAGTTTAGCCTCTCTGATTCAACTGAACTTGTTTTAAGAAAAAATGTTTCATCAGAATACAGTAGACAAGCCAGAAAGTTGTTTTCACATTCCTGCTGAATTCCTCCTTGGACAGTTGTTTCCCTTGTACAGGTCATGCTTAGCCTTGTTAGTCTGGTTTGTGTTAAATATGAATTTCTTTTGAGGAGAAAATTTTCCTGTTGGAAGAATCTCCTTTGTCTGGTTCTATGCATACCTTTACTCTGAGGGAACGAAACAGGATGAAACAGGGTAGAAACAGGAACTAGAATGAAATAAGAACGAGAAGGCACCAGTCCAGAATAGAAAAGACAAATTCATCACTATAGCTGCTGACTTCAGATCGCAATGTTTTACGGAGCAGGTTAAGATTACGAAAAAGAGTTCGAAAAACTGGCTCTAGTTCAGTTAAAGCAGCTAGAGCGTGAATGGAGAACATCTATTCAGCATACTGGTCAAACACCCCTCCCAAGGGCAGTACACAAATTCAAATAGTTCATATGAAAAGCAATTTATTTACTTTGGATTAAGGTCTTTCCGGTATGCTAAGACTGTTTTACTGTGCTTCCTCTCGTTGGGACAAGTGTTTAGGACTTGGCTGAAGTGTTTACCGGTGGATTTAGGGCAGCAGTTTGGGCGGGAAAAATCAACTCTAGACAAAACAGATCCGCCGACCTGATACAATTCCGAAGACAGTGGGCATTCCGGGCTACGGTATTGCTACATCTTAGCTCTCTCATGATGCAAACAGTATCTCACCTAATCTCTCAGAACACTTTCTTAACAAAATGTCAAAAAAGCTGTTCAAAGCATTTCATGACTCAAATCAAAAGGAAGGCCGTCAGCAGCCTCTGTCTACCAAATCATCTTAAAAACTGTACGAGAATTAGTTCCTCGTGGAGCAATTCCAACTCCAATTAGTTTGGCATGACAACACTGCAGACTTCTCCTCTGGTCTGAGCAGTGAATGCACAACACTTACTCAACATGTGGTAACCTGGTAAAGAAGACATGTAATCAACACAGCCAGCAGTCAATACAAAACCACAATCTTTTTCTTGGGGCCTTTAGACCTATTTATGCAGTTCCATTTCAGTCCATGGCACGTACCGTTTGTGTATACCACCCTCATGTGAACAAAATGGACAGCAAGGGTGCAAGATATTGCCAAAGCCATTCAACATGTTGTTTCATGTTGTTTGCACTATGATCACCAAACAGCAGTCGGCCTTCATGACTGGCTGTATAAGTAACTATCTCAGTGTGGTGAAACTTTGCTGCATGTTTGACAGAAACATGCTATGACAGTGACACCACTTGAAGGGTATTTTTGTCTCCAGTGACATGCAGGGCACCCCATAAAAGTCAGTGGCTTGCTCCGTGAAATGGGCAGTTGTGTAACATCTGATTGGTTAAAGAGGAACAGTTATGAAAAGCTAACATGCTAAAGAAAAAAAAAAGTGGGAGATGATTTATCACGGTTATTATGTGAAATTCTTTCTTGTAAAGATACCTTGACTCTAACAGTTGCTTGAGATTTCAGTGAGAGAATGAGCACGGTGTGTGGGTGTGTGTGTGGGGGCAGTTTGAATAGAAGTCTGATGTGATCGTGCTAAGTTGATCTAATCATTCCAAAGACCTTTTTCAGACAAAAGGGCAAACATCACCATAGGCTATGACAAGAGCCAGTTACTACAGGTAGCAGTTGACTAATGCAGAGAGAGAATCATTCAGCTCTCTGATCTTTAAGGGAGACAACAGCACAGAAGTCTCAGTAGACTCAGTAAACTAAAATCAAGAACAAAAAAAAACTGCAATTCTTCCTATTTACCTGAACTGTTTACTGTTTCGGTATATGAAGCTTTATTAAAGCTGAAGTAGCTCAAACACTTTAAACGGGGCAACATCCACTGACAAACGGAACCAGTTCACACTCCTGAAATTCTTTACGGGGAAGTTTTTAATTTCACATATCTCATAGAACATGAGCAAAGATTGTTCTAATAATATACACTAAAAGTACTAATTAATGATTCAACACTCTAAAAATACCAAAATGAGGAAGTGTTTTTCAAACTATTTTTTAAACATAGAGTCAAAAACTTAGACTCTCTCAAATTTAGACACTTGGCCGCTGTAAATATCTGTAGGACATTTTCCTCCTTCTTCCCAACGCATCGTCACTCAGTCTGAAGTGACTTATAACTGAAACTATTTAGAAGTCTGCTTCTCTCAGACCTTTTCTTTAAAGTCTTGTGTAAAGTCTTTAGAGGTAAATGTGGGCAAGCACAGCACTTCTCGAAGGTGACTCTACGTATCATGACAATAACTTTGTACTTGCGGTACATATATTTTGCTTAAAGATGAGGTTCACGACAAAGTATGGTTTACAAAAAGTGCAGCTACAGTACATCCGAACGTCACCTGCTATAAAATATTTAGCGCCGTTCCTGCAACTGAACACTTGCCCTGATATCCAATAACAACTCACCCTTGCATGTATTACATTTTCTGTCTTCTTTGTTGAACATATTTCAATCTGCTGAGGAGCAATTCTGTCACATTATTACACGTATTTCTTCGTGGAAAGTAACGTTAAGCAGTACAGCGCGTGCATACCGCAACAGTTCAAGTGTTCCAATAACGTTCAAATAAAGTCAATCAACTTACATTTAAACGCCTTGTTTCTTTCAGCTTCAGGGAGAGCAGTCGTAATCCAAAGTGTTTAATTCGCTCCGTAATTTGCTCGACAACAAAAGCTTGTTTAGAATACTGTCACAATGACAAAGTGTGTCTGTGTTCACTCAGCCTTTCACTGAGCAGTCGAATATATTCTCACTGGGGAACAGAGAACGAGTGCTTTTCGTATCTTCAAGGCGGTGCTTCAGAGTTATGACGTCCAATGAGAAGTTGAGATAAACTTGGAATGCACGGTTTGATGAGTCCTTGAATTATCTGTTTGCTATATAAGTACTTGTATTGTCTTTATTATATGAGTAAATATCGATAAGACTGGGGCAGATCACAAACTGCATCATATTTTATGGTCACGTTTACCTCACATGGATTGCTTTGTCAAGCAACAAGCAACAATATTTCTTCTTGATGGAATGATAACATTACGTATATGTAGCCCACCTCTTCTTGTCTAGAAATAATTATTGCATTTGATGCGTTTCAGTTTGAAACTGAATCAGGTTTGTAATACACCAGGGGCCTGTACTACGAAGCAAGATAAAGGTAACTTCTGGTTACGTTAACTCAGAGTAAGTAGTAAACCTCCTAACAGGAGAACCCAGTGGGACAGGAATGTTTCTGGGTGTATGACCTCTGTTCCACACGGAAGGGACCCCCCCCCCCCCCCCCCCCCCCAAATCTCACACACACACACACACACACACACACACACCGCTCTCTCTCTCGCGCGCGCGCGCACACACAAACACGCACGCACAAAGGTAAGGTCCTTTCCAGCTCAAGTTTTATTATCCAGCGACAGCTGTCTTATGGGAGATTCATATTCTAGAGACTGTCATCTTCCTGTATAACAGACAGCAATTAACCAGTGTACACTGTCCTGGCCTCAACTCAGGAGTTCTTCTCCTGGTGATCCTAGCGATAGCCTACCCTCTTGATGCAGATGAAAATTCGCGAAATATACATTGTACCTATTTTTTTAATTACAAAGATGATTGAACTATACAACAATTAAATATCTTAACAAACAACCAGAAAGTTGTGGGGGAGGCCACAGTTAATGGTTCATTTTATTAGTGTAATTGCTATCATTTGAATAAAAGAGGTAATCGAACTGTAAGTTAATCTTTTTACACTCATCATATGTTGGACAATGACGGTTTTAATTTGAGATTTTACTGGTTGTTGGAACGTTGTCAAGTTTCAAGACGTTATTCAAAACTAAGTTCCTCCGAGTTCATAGAGCCTGATGACAGATCAAATGCAGTATTGCCATCTACTGGATAACCGTTAGAAATACAAATAATATGATTTTTAAAAAATCGATCTAGCAGACCAACAGTATGAATATTAATTTCACCAAACTACTGCTTTGTTTTACGGGTTTCTATAAAGGAGAATCATTGTTGTGAATCATCACAAAAATAAGTGTCATCTATGACACTGACAAAGAACGTTCGTCCATATAATATTTCTTAAAAGAAGATTATGATTATTATATTTCATGGATTTCTTTTAATGTCTCTTCGGTTTCGAGCGGCGGTCGGCTCCTTTAATAGGCTAATCTAAAAATGACATTCGATCTTACGTCTTGGAGCCAAAACGCCTTTTCCGGTCTCTTTTTTTCCCTCTGTGAGTTTCCAAATAAACTACGTAGGGACACCGTCTGGAAAGTGTACCGACTGTGTCTTTTTCGCCGACATGATGTACAAATTCGCATTGTTAGCTCTTTGTTTGGGACTGGTGAATGGCGTGGTTTATAAAAGGACATCTCCGGACCCGCAGGACATCAGTGAGACCCTCGCAGCAAGAGTGGCACAAGGTCAAGTCACTTTAAATGAAATGTTCAGGGAAGTTGAGAAACTGATGGAGGATACGCAGCAGAAACTGGAGGAGGCTGTTCAACAGGTAACTAACGTTAACTTTTAGAAAATACTGTCTAGGAAAAAAAAACATCCCCTGTGTTTCTCTTCATTCGCTGCAGACTACTTGGGTTATTTGTGAATGTTTTAACCGTGTAATGCTGTGCGTATCTGTGATACACAGTTTTCGGAAACAAAACATATCACCCGCAAGCCCTAAGGTGCTGAGTTACGTTGCTAACGGAACCAGGAAAAATGTCTTTAATGTAAACAAACAAATGAAAAACAGAGGAATGGTTATTATTTCATCTGTAATCCTTTACATGGTTGAATTCCTATCAGTGAAATGCAGTATTTTTCTTTAAAATGTGAACAGTGCAGCAGTGGCCATCAGTCATGTAACTGAACGAAGCTCAACCACTTTTTACTTGAAATGTGAAATTTATTCAGAAGATTTTCTCCTTATCAGATGGACAACGAGACAGCCAGATCCATGTCAAATGCACATGGTCTACCGCTAAATTACCACAACGAGACCAGCACAATGGAAATACTGGGAAACCAGACCATTCACACAATTGAAAAAATTGACAAGGTAAGGTAACAGTACTCAAGGTAAACTTCAGCATTCTTAATATTGTGATGTAGTTTCAAGACATGTTACTTCTTGGAGTTTTCTGGGCCCCAAACTGCATATTAATATACAGATGACAGGCTTTAGAGAATAATACCTGCTGTTCTTCTCTGAATTTTCCATCATTTCTGTGTGTACACAAGGAAACAGACAATGAAACAGGAGGGGTTTACTTCTCAAGAACCTGGATCCAAACCAGCGGCCAGTGGAATGAAGCAGATCACGTAAGTTCTCATTATATTTGGTTTATGAAAGTAAATTAATCAGAACAGTAGTGTTTGCTTTGATATACCCTATACAAAGCTAGTCTGTGTGCTCTCACTGAAGAGAAACTGTTTTCTGTGTCATAGCACGAGACCATTATTAAGTCAAAAAGAAAAATAAGAAGAAAACCCCCTTCTGGTTCATGTTCTTTTACATCCCTGGTTTTTAAAATGGACTTGGCATATCCAGTCCTTATCACTCAGATGGAAAGGATCATCTGATCTTTGTCAAATAATCGATATTCAGCCCAGGGGTTCTGAGCTTTCATTTCACGCTGTCATAATCCGGCTTTATATACCCGCACAGAGAAAAGGTAGCGTTGTTGACATAGCCATCCATAGTGAGTCAGAGCAGGATGTTTGGATTAAAAGTGGATGGATTTTCACACTCATCCAATTTTCAGGAACAGCAGGCATTGAACCAACATGTTTCTGTTCTCCAGAGACTCTGTAGAGGTTGAGATGATGTACAGTTGTTTTTGAAGGCTTTCAGAGCCGTCTAATTAAAAAGCCTTGGTTTAATTACTGCAGTTGTGTAAAATGCTTGATTAATTTACTTGAGGGCAGATGGTTGTTTGATCTTTGTACTGTTCCTTGCCAGTGCAAGAACAGTGTCCATACTCCTACAGTTTGTATGTCAATGTGTGTCTCATTCTACAAGAGTTTTTTGAAGGACAGTTTAAGAACATCTGTTCTAAAAATGTGTTTCGTCTGTTTTTGGAGGTCTTGCTCGTAAACTCTGTTAAAACTTAATTTTTCACAGAGAAAGTCAACCAAAGTGGAGGATTTTGAATGTCTGCTTTTAGACTGAAGCTCGAATCTGTTTCACATATTTTAGAGCATGAATTCAGTGTACTGATGATTGAATAGTTCATAAAAGTTTATGTACTCTTGGAGTTAATGTCAAAGGCAATCTACATTCAAACTGATAAATGTTCATTTAAAACGAATCTGCCTCTGTCCCATGAAAATGTGTCCAGTCATTAAATTAAGACACAAAATAAATCATTTTTTATATCTTAGTGAAGAGACAAATGAAGTCCAGTTTTTGAGTTTATTCTGCAAACTACAGGACCATTAGAAAATTCATGGTTGTGACTGGAAAACTTTCCCCTGAGGTACATCACAAAATGTGGTTAAAAGATGATGAAGTCTGGAAACTATGTGTGGAGTGTGGTGTTACAAGGAAAGTTTTCAAAAACGCTTTGCGCCACCGTGATTTTCCTGCCACGTTTTTGAGCTGCAGCACGTTTTTTTGATTCGGTAATCAAGTTTGCTACTCTGCAAGAAGCTTCACTCCATTCCACAGTAATAGTCTCGTAAAGGTATGGGTAGCTTCAGATTTTAAAAAATCCAGACATATTGTTAAAAGTACCTTGTGTTTTACAGCATAAGATTACAGATGGAAGAATGTCGTCATTAGGTAACAAGGTTTACCCCAATCTGCTGCACACAAGGACATGAATGTCTGGTTTCTCAAATAAAGATTGGCTTAGGCCAGAGAGATTGGGTTATACTCAAAGAAAGGCAGTTAATTTTTAACATATGTCTTAATTCTTATCTGGGAAATCGATTTACAATTTCTTCATAAAACGTGAACCTGCTGAGATACGAAGTCAAGTGAGGAAAACTTTTAGAGAGTATTTGGTTTCCACCGTAAAAGATGGGCTGCTTTGTGAACTAGGAGTAGAAAAGGGCTGGTCTGAAGGGGAAGTAAGGGGGAAAATCGCTGGAGTGTCTGCTAGTGACTCATTTGGAACAAACTCATCGTGTCTGCATGAGTCTAGACTCTGTAACATTAGAGGAGGAAGAGTATGTCTTTGATCTTGACTATTCAAAAAGTTTGTCAGTGAGAGCTGGAAGATGTCACGGTATTCCAAAACATGGAATTTAGACACCTTGGCATGGTGCACCACACAACTGCTGCAACTTCTGTTTGGTTTTAAGAGGGGTTTTTTTTCACTTCTCGGTTTTGCCAACAAAATTTTGTTCCATAAATATTCCAAATGATTTTGAATGTTTACTTTATATTCCTGTGTTTGGCTGTTTTCTACATTCTTTGTTGACTTCTGCATCATCCAAGCAATGAATGAGTTGTTTTCTGTGAGTACACAGCTTCCTTTTCACCCCAGGTTTTTTTCCTTTTTTTATCTGGTAAAACAAGTTGTTTTGAGAGCTTACAGCTTTTTAACAATTTCCAGAAGCTCTACCCTGTAAGACTGACTTCAGTGAATTTTTTGTTGTTGTTTTTTACTCTTTAGTGGCATGGATCCAAGCAAAGGCAGAATTTTTTTCAAGCATGTGGTAATTAAGTGTTTTTCATTCAATGCAGGGACAAACCAATACTCCTGTAAATGTTCTCGTCGGATTTCTGTTTGGGAGGGGCAATGGAATTTGCTGGAATTTCCTGACCCAAAGAAACAAAATCGCACATACCTACTCCTACTCAGTATCTGAGAAATTTGGGGATGATCTTCCTTTTGAGCAACGCTGATATGTTTCGTCTGGGTTGCAGGTTTATTAAGGTTGGGACATTGTAGGACATGTCAACTTTTGATGCTGAGAAACCAAACACGACATTTATAGATGTGCCAAATACTTAAGCTTTTATAATATCAGCAGAAATAAAAGAATGTTCTGGGTTTTTTTTTTATGATGGTGTAACTGGGTTGTGCTTAAACAGTGACTGAAAAAAAAATCCCACATACGCATATATACACACACACTGTAATGTTTTATGTGTTTATCTTTCTGTAGGAGTGTTTGATCGATGAAGACTGTGGGAAAGACAGCTATTGCTTTTATGAAATCCTAACGTCCAAATGCATGCCCTGCAAAGCTGGAAACATGGTCAGTGACCCAGTTTTTTTTTCTTTCTTTCTTTCTTTCTTTCTTGGATAAATATTCATCCTTCACGCACACACACACACACACACTTTTGAATGACCCCTTTGCATGAATCTCCTTGTGCTGACAGATCTGCACTAAAGACGAGGAGTGTTGTGGAGATCAGCTGTGTGTGTGGGGAATGTGTGCCCAGAACAGAACCAAAGGACAGTCAGGCACAATCTGCCAATACCAGAGTGACTGCAGTCCACAGCACTGCTGTGCTTTCCATAAAGGTAAGAGTTTCAACATTCAGAAAGATTTGACCGACATGGTCTGTATGATGATCAGAAATAAAAGTGAAAGTTGTCAGAAGAAAATTAAATTCAGGATGAGATTTACATTCAGTAACCAGACACAAGTATGTGTTTCCGCGACGGGTTTATCTCAGAAGATTCGCTGGTACGTCGAACGACGGATATGCAAACCACAGTGAAACAGAAAGCCACAGACGTGCTCAGCTCTGCCAAGGATTACTGCATCCGCAGAGCCACAAAAAAGACATTGTGTGTGTGGCCTAAAAATGAGGTTTAGAGCAACAAACTGATTTCAGCACCTCTCTCTCTCTCTCTCCCTGTGGGGGTGTGTGTGTGTGGGCACAGCTCTGCTCTTCCCAGTGTGTCGGCCCAGGCCTCAGAAGCGGCAGCCATGCCAAGGTCACCCTAACATGCTGATGGAGCTGTTGCTATGGGATGTGGAAGGGCCCCGGGAAAACTGTCCCTGTACTGCCGGTCTGCAGTGTCTGTCAGTCGGGTAAGGCCTGGTATTCCGACTCATAAATCCCTAAGAGATGGTTCCAGTCCTAGAGATCCGTCGGACATGTTTGTTCTTGACGGAACTGAAATGTGTACTAGTCCAGGGCTTGTTGATTGATTGAGTTAGATGTTAGTGTTAGTGGTGCTAAATGGGAGAACAATGCAAAGGCCTCTGGGTCATGACAATTGCAGTGCACCTGAAAACGCATCTCTGTTTGTGGTGATCAGGAAGACAAATGAAGTCTGGTTGGTTTCCTGGATACGGCTGTAAGACTTTACAGAGTGGATGAATGCGTTTTCTGCTCCAAGTGAAAAACTATTTCCTGCAACTTTAGTCAGGAAACTGTTACAGTTCAGGGAAAGTGTGAGGAACAGTATGAAAATAAGAGTTCACACCCCCCTGTGGCAGAAGCGTGGCAGTGTTTTTCTCTCTCTCTCTCTTTTTTTTTTCTAACAGGAAAGAATCTCTCTGCATGGACGAGAAGAGTTCAGTGGGTGAGAACTGATCCGTGGGGTTCTGATAAGGACTAAAGCTGATACTGTAATCTTTCATTTAAACCCCTGTGTCTCTCATTAAAAATAACCCATAAAACAAAAAACAGCGGATACATGTCCATATCGAATGTAATGTCATTTGATGTACTGACATGTAGTCATTGGTATTTTTGTTTGCAAATATTTACAAATAATCATGATTGACCTGGTCTCAGTAAATACATAAAAAAACAGATACAACAAAAAATGAAGACCCAAACAGAGCCTCTTTTGTATTTAGATTATGAGGAACATGACGGCAGAGTCAAATAGTCTCTGGACTGTTTTTTTTTTTTTTCCATTGGACTTTAAGCAGATGATTCTGACTTTGCCCTGAGAAATGTGTCCCCCCTCTGCCTGCCAAAAAAAAAGCCCAGATGCTCTCAAGCATATCCAATAGGTGGCAGTGTTCTACAAATTGTCAGTCCATCTGTGTGGTGTGAACAGGAAGGGTACTTGGTTGTATCTGTACGTAGCCAGTTTTTTAATGAGGTGTTTTCTTGTTACTCTCCTTTTGTATAAACATAAGTCATTCAGTTTTCCATAATTTATTTATTTTTTTTTCATTTTCAGCCTCATTACCGTGTCATTTATTTTGGCATGTTTGTGGTTTGTTCTAGGGGTCAGTGCATAACAAAATAAACAACAGTTTAAAAAAGTGTTTATTTCATTCAAATTAAGAGGGCATTTATGGTTAGTATATTATTTTTATTTATTTTTTTAATCTATATATTTGAAAAAGAATAGAGAAGACAATACAATAAGGACACACAGACTGTAGAATGACCTAACATAGTTTATTCCTCTTTTTTTCTTTTGTTTTGGTTTACAAACAAAGGCACCCATTGTTTTTTTTTTGTTGTTGTTGTTTGTTTAGTTTTGTTTTAGATTGACATTGACTCTGGCAATAACCAGCCGTTGGAAAACCAGAAACGGCAACACAAGGTGCATTATGGATCACCCACTGTAAACACACCATTTGGATTACAACAGGGAATAAAATATAGAAATCTTGCGGTTACCGCATATCGACATTTGAAGGGAACCAAACCGCAGATGGAGAACAGAGGTTACAGCCAAAGGAATACACTGACCCTAGCTCAGTAATAACTAAAGGCCTATCCAGTGGGGCTAAGCTTTGAGCTGCTCTGTGCTCAGAACCAGTACAGATTGTAGGGAAAACCAAAAGAAACAAAAAAAAAACCCCACACTGTATTGCGATTGTGCGAATGCCCTTTGAAATGAGGACATGATCACTGTTCCTCCATCATAGAAAGAAAAAGAAAAAAAAAGAAATAGACAATGATTTGAATCTTCGCACTTCTGTGGGTGTTAAATTTAGGGAGAAGGCAGCTGCAAACAAGGTGGGGCTACATCATGTTCCCCTTTCCACGTGAACTGCAGTCCTACAGTCTTCTTACAAAACTGTCAGTTAACAGTTTAATTCAATACAATAGCCACTGGATTAGCGCTCAGACTGGAATGACAGGAGACATAACACATTCAGAGCAAAATTAGTTTAGTAAAAATGATGAACATCCATTGATGTGATTAACAGGGAAAAGAACAACAAAAACAAAAAGACAAAACAAAAAAAAACTGAGGGTGTCAAATAACATTACAATCAGCAAATGTTTCAATGTTCCTCCTAAAGCTTTTCACTCTTGTAAATATATAGCTGTTCAATATTTGTTATAAGCATAAAAAATAGTAACAAATTTTCACTTTTTGAAACTTTCAGTCCTGCCTAAATAGAGTTGTACATGAATAGATTAGAAAACATGGATTTATTTATTTTTTTCACATTTCTCATTTATATTTTACCATATCTCACACACACAAATATATATATATATATATATATATATATATATATATATCACAAACCAGTCAGAAAAATGACAAAGCCATCCTCACAGTATTGACCCAAACACTACTCAGTTTACACAAAGGGAAGAAACATCCACAGTCAATGAAGGTTTTCATTTTCAAGGCTCATGTAAAAATTGCAGGTTTGAAGTGTTTCTTACTTGACTTCCCAACCAAAAAAAAAAACAAAACACCCACATACAACTCACGGTAACATTAAGCAAAACGTTAATCTCTCCTTCTTATTTACAAACAAATATGGATCTAGAAGGTTTGAATTAAGTTATGAGTACATATTCATGTAAAAAAAAAAAAAAAAACAGGCAAAAAAGGATGGCTAAGAGGAAAAGGTGTACGTGTCAGACGGAATTAATCCTAAAGGAAAAGCACAAATTAAACTGTATCCCCCACAGCGTGAAACAACGTAACAAAAAAGCACGAGATGAGAATTTAGTTGTAACAACTGTAAAGAAAGCATAACCCCAACCCTATGACAATGTTTCATAAATCACATACTGATTATACAACCAGTATATCAGATGGCATGCGAGACAACGCCACAGGCTTAAATACACTTGAACCAGAAGACGAAATGTTCTCTCTGAAACTGAAACATCGGATTCTGTTTTTCTCTTCCAAGGACATATATCACTCTGACTGGACTGAGGAGACCACAGATTTTGGCCAGGAGAGAGAGAGAGAGAAAGAGAGAGAAAAGAAAAAGAAAAGAAAGAAAGAAGATATGACAGACCCGAACAGACAAAAAGCCTAAATCTCTAAGTTAGAGTCTGGGCACGATTAAAGGAAGGTCATGTTGATGTTTAGGCACAAAGCTGTGAAGAGAAAACAAACAGCCGTCACATTCTTGTTTTGTTTAGACTTGTGCTTGATTAGCTGGGTGTACGTTGTTACCACCAGCAAAGCGATGCTACCTGAGTGGCTGCACCCGTGAATCAAGCAAGAGACAGAGACTGTACACAAACGGCCGAATAAAAAAAAAAAAACCCAAAAAACAAAACTTCAGCGATTCAGCACAGGTTAAGTGCCGTGAAAACCGTGCCATTCTGTGGCCCTGTGAGAAATTCTCCAAATCCAATCGTGTCGATAGAAACAGAGTGAGAGAGAGAGAGAGAGAGAGAAAGCGAGAACCATACAGGCCAACTGAAACAAGCCCTCAGAAGTCATGCTTTTACGTATCACAGTCACACGTAGCTGCCCTTCTTCTTCTTCTTACTTTCTTTTGTTTTGTTTTACTTTTGTTTTATGAGACCAAAGGGCACACAGCACAGAGAGAGGGGGAGATAGCACATACGCCGTTCATACGCTGAACTCTAAAGTGACCTGAATATCCAAAGGGCTTTTACAGAGACGTTTTGTATGCATAGCTATCTGAGAGGATGGAGGGTGGGCCGGAGGGAGGGAGGGAGTGAGTCGTGGAGAACAGAGGGAAGGAAAGAGAAGGAGAGAGAGATTGGGAGATCAGTAGTGGGTGGGGAGGTCTCAGTATCTCATGGTGCTGGAAGCTCTAAAATAGGACAGGAACTTAAAACAAAGGCTGACCACAAAGTACCAGATGTTTCTGGCCATCTGGGAACGAGCGATGAAGATTCGCCAAATCAGTACCACCAGAACCGTGTTGAACGTGTAGCGGATGTTCCTCAATCTGTGTAAACAAACAAACAAACCATAAATCATAAATCATGTACCTTTTTCGTTTTTTGTTTTCTGAAGCGTCTGTTTTCATATGGGTGTTTCCTGTACCTTTAACCTTACTGTAAAATACATTCCTTTTGAGATCATAAACTTCTCAATAAAAGCCTGCCGGGCAACTTTCACAAGTCTTAAAATAAAATGCCTTATAGTGGGAATGACTCAGCATGCAGGAATACAATGTTAAATGCAAAGGTATTCATATGTAGATACGATTATCCCCTAAAGAAATTACACCAAGCAAAAAAATGTGTGTTTAACAGAGCTTTGAAACATGGATGGAAATTTTTTGTATAGCAGGTATAGGTCTTCTCCACATATCTGAGACATTGAGAGAAAAAGACTGCTCTTCTTTTGAATGGGGTTTGCACTCATTGGCCGGTTTATTTAGCACACAGACACACTGATGAAACAAGATCGCTCGGGCAAACAATCAACACCGTGGCAGTGACTCGTTATAGAAGGTGGGCGAACAGGTTCTGATGGATGAGGTTCACTGTTCGAGTTCGTCATGTTAGAGTGGGGAAAATATGTGACTAAAGTCACTTTGAGCATGGTGTGACTTAAGTCACTTTGAGCATGGTGTGACTTAAGTCACTTTGAGCATGGTGTGACGGTTGTTGAAAAGCTTGCCGCTTCAAGTGTCTCAGAAACAGACACTTTCTAAGACCTCATGCGCGCAATGGTGGCCAGAGACAGCTGAATGAGAGAGAGGGTGAAGTAGAATGGCGAAACCTGTGCCAGTTCACAGTAACAACTGTGTACCTCATGGCAAAGAGATTCAGCAGTGCCTAGAACGGAATCTAGGGACTCGCAGCTTCTCAGCCCCACTCAGGGATAAGGGTCACAGGCTAGGGCTATGGCCAGCTACGCCAGGCTTCCCCTCATTCAGCTAAAATCGAATAAAAAGGGGTTTCGCCGGGCACACCATTATCACCGGTCCAACGGATGCCGGTTCCGAGTCGGAATTTGGAGTACGTAGAATTTGTTTGTGGCTTCATCCGACCTTGTTCTGACAGAAAGGGCTTGTCATGGTAGCGTGGGAAATGTCTTTGTGGCACAAATGAGGTCCCTTTGTAACAATGTAAGCAAACATTTAAATGACTGAGCATATCTGAGCAATTTTGCTGACCAGGTGAATCCTTCCCCATGGATACGTGACATAGCAACCATGTTATGCCGTCACACAAGTATGGATACGCATCATCAACAAACAAGACGGACACTTTGTGGAGTCCACACCCTGAAGTATTTAGACTGTTCTGGAAGTGAAAAGGTGTTTTACTCATTAATAAATAGGGGCATCTAATAAATTGGCCATGGAGTGCATTTTCACAGGGAATATCAACTCATCACTAACAATTAGGTCCACACATCAGAGTTGAAATGGTTCTGAGGCCCAGACACCAAGGCCAGGCTGCTTACTTGTTGAGGTGTTTGCGGGCGGCCGGCAGTCCTGACAACTCCTCGTTCAGGACATACTTCTTTGTTCCCATACAGTAGTTCTCCATGTACTCTGCCCAGTGTAACTGACGGACGTCAAAGTTAAACACCTGCGACAAATCAAATTAATAAAAAAAAAAAAAAAATCAGTTGAGTTGAGAGGAAGGAGAGCAAGAGGGACCAAAAAGGTACGGGAGTGATTAAGTATCTGAGTAGAACCTAATAAAAATGCCCTAAAAATATCATGACAGAATATTTTGGTGTTGTGTGAGTGAGGGTCTATATATTTGTAGGCATAAAAATGCACTCAGTGAAACACTCAGATTGTGCCACTGACTCTCAGTTGATCACTATGTACGCAACGTCAGTCACACAGTTGAATTATTCAACATCACATGGCATGCCAATGACTGTGTGTGTGTGTCTGCGTGTGTGTGTGTGTGTGTGTGCCTACGCACCCTTCTATCTTCAGGGCCAAGCTGGTTCATGAGCATGGTGACGCTGTCTGTATTCCAAACCCACGAATGACTGGTGAAATACTCCAGCACCATCATGGCTTTGTGCAGACGTGTGATGGTTTTCATCATCCTGCGTTGCCACGGCAACAGCATGGCGTGTGCACACGCAAGAGAGAGTGAAAAGGAGAGAGAGAGAGACACACACACGTTTTAGGTAACAAACAAAAGCCAGTGCTGCAACTTCTGCTATGATTAAGATTTGAGTCTTTTCCCCTCCTTTCCCTTAAAGGCCATTCAGTGTAAGACAAATTGCAGAAAGGAACGAGACTAAACAGATGACAGAGAGAGAAACACTTAAGCAATGAAAGTCTGACAGTACTTCTGAAGCTTTCTGAGGAAGCAAGATACTTCAGATGCTTTTTATCCAACTTTTATCCAGGAATTACACTGAAAATTGTGGCTAACAGCTGCTGAATTACACTGAAAATTGTGGCTAACGGCTGCTGAATTACGACAAAAATTGTGGCTAACAGCTAATGAATTACACTGAAAATTGTGGCTAACAGCTAATGAATTATACTGAAAATTGTGGCTAATGAATTATACTGAAAAGTCTGTTGCCTGTTGATCAAACAAACAAGCATATGGTAAAATATAATACAAGCAGTCACTCTTTCTACAATACTTGTGTGTGTGTTTATGCTGATATTATCATGAAAGACCTTTAAGTAAAGGTGTGATAAATTTCATGTCGCCTAAAATCGACCAAGTCCCAAATTTCACTAAAGAAAAAAAAAAAAAAAGAACAAATTGAATTTGGATAGCAGAGTAAGCACAAATCACACAGGCCTTTTGGATTGATTTCATTAATAATGACACTGTTAATAGAGAAGAACTTGCCAGCTCTTGGAGGGTATCTGATACAATTTGAAAAATGCTTTAAAAAAAAAAAAAAAAAAAGCTTTCGTTCAAATAGCACTTGGGTCAAATTGGTAAAAACTGAATTGCAAAATGAAAATTTAGTAATTTAGCAATAATCTTCAGGTTTTATGTGTCCCAAACAAATTTTATAAATTGAGTGAAAACTTCTTTTCTTGCTCAGCTTCCCTCCAAGATGCATGATGATTAAGTGAAAAGACATGAGGTCAAACACGCACAGCAAAAAGATGAGGACGAATCATTTCAGGGTTAATTTATGACTCACAGACCGAAGGTTAAAATACCCTTTGATTGATCATTGATTGCTGAATACAACCCCTTGATTGATTGTGTAATATGCCTTTAAACCGGGTGTAAAACCAGATCCATTTTAGACCAAGATGAGGATGGGGGTGGGAGAAAATGGCTCGTGTGGCAAACGAGCCTGCTAAACTGTAAACAACAAACAAACATATAAATAAATAAGAAAAACCAAACCGTTTTTACACACTGACCTGAAATGTCTCTGGCTTTTAAAAACCACTACGTTTCATATCAGATACCAAACACTTTCAAATGACCTAATACATGTGACTGCAGTTCAAGTCAATACAACGTTGAAATGTAACGTGTGAATTAATGTATACTGTGGCTTTAAGCACACTAGATCAAAGTCTCGCTCATCTAAAAATAAAATTCTGTTAAATTATGTTACGATAAATCTTTAATCGTTATATCATTACATGTCATTTCTGTATCACTGAGCAATCAGGCCTTTCCGTGTTGCTATGGCTACAATTACAGTTGGCCACAGAGTCACAAAAGCGTGACTACGAAGTGACTCCTGAGAAATATGACAGGAAGCCGACGTGTCATCACACTGACGTGAACCAGTTTGATTGGTGAGAATAAAACAATCAGGTGCCAGGAAGCTTTGACTCACTAGTGGCTCACAGAACATGCTGGGTTTTCTCACTGACTTTTTCCCTCTAAAATAGAATGTGTGAATGCACAACTGGATGTTGATAAAGTGCTTGGTATCTGGTATGGTCAGAGCCCTGGGGAGTTCCAGAGCTGAGATGCTATGTTGAGAGTAGGAACACACTGGAGAATCACTCTCAGAGACTTAATGGCATGGCTCAAAAAACAACCAGTTCATTCAATGATAACTCTAAAATAATAATAATTATAATAATAAATTAATCAAAAATAACCAAAAAAAAAAAAGGAATAGAAAGAACCAATTTCCAAGATACCAAATTTGTTCCATCACAGCACTCAAATCAAAAGGCTTTATGAGGCAAACAGCAAACAAATACCAAAAATTATATATATATAAATGTATATTTAAGAAAAAAAAAAGATCATCTAAATTAAATTATCATGTGTTAATAAAGCAAGCTTGAACAAGATCCCATGCGTCTCAGGTCACAGTAGCCTGCCAGTGTCCAATGCCATGAAGTCGAGCAGACAGCCAGGCTGGGCCATCCTCCACCCAACCAACCAACCAACTGGCCGGGCCCATGCCACACACCCAGCACCCGGGGGAGGGGTGAACGTGAGGTAGTGGGGGGAGGAGGAAGGGGGTAGGGACCGGGCGCTGGAGACCTTACCAGGGCTTCTGACCCGTCAACCTCAGATACCCGTCATACAGGAGAGCGGGGAGGGTGTGACTCACTGTGGTCCAGTACTGATTGGTAAAGGGGTTGGACCGCAGGTTAACGTTAGGACGCCTGAAAGCCTGCTCTAAAGGGTTGGTCTTGAAGTTCATGTTTATGCAATACTCTGCAGAGAAAATACATCAAGAGGGAACTCTTTTAAACAAAGACAAGCGACAAAAAAAAACACTTAGCAAAGACACAAGAGGTTGGGCAGTGAGAGAGAGAGAGAGAGAGAGCGAGAGAGAGAGAGGGAAGAGAGAGAGAGGGAAGAGTGCATAACCCAGAGGAGGATTTGGGTTACACATCCTTGCCCGACATTCGACAAACGACAACAACGCTGCGTCACGTGACACTGGGCTAGACTGAGCGCGGGTGGTGCATAGAGGAAGGTGGTGGTGGTGGGGGGGTTGGGGGGTGGGTGTGGAGTGGAGAGTAGAGACGTCGGTGGCGGAGATTACATTTACCTGGGCTCTCTTCCTGTTATCCTGAGGTAGAGATCATATAGAAATGCTGGAGCCTTGTGGCTAACAGCAATCCAGTATTGATTGATTAGGTGATTGGATGTGAGATTTACATTTGGTCGCCTGAAAGCCTGTTCGAGGGGGTTCCTCTTGAAAGTGGATATTACATGGTACTCTATGAGACAAAAGGTGGTTCAACAAGAGTAAACTTCGTACGCCAGCTCAAATTTTTAACTAGATGTAAAATAAAATGTAAAATAAATCTAAAACGCCAAAACATTTCACAAACTCAGTATTAGCCTGTGAGAAAAGAAGTTATCTTCAAGGCTAAAAGACAGAGCTGTTTGTTTTTTCTGTTTTTTAAGCAAATTTCATGACACTTCAGGAGACAAATAGAGGTATGCTGACCATGACTAAAGTGAAATCTTAATCAAACACACCACGTGGAGGTGTTGTTTCTCTTTTTTTCAGGCAGCGAAATAAACAGTGCTTTAAAAGATAAGTGGTCCGAAATCGTTTGGTCAATTCTTAATTGCCTTATGTTTGTGGTTTATTAAAAAGGCCTTTATTTAGAAGATTTAAAAATTAGCCTAGGCATTGTAAACTGTATGACATAACCAAAATCTCCATTAAGTCCTTAGTCAGCATCTTGGTCATCATTCATTAGCTTGATTTTGGAAGTTGTTCTAAATACCTTGATGGGTTTTGATAATGCCTTTATATATATTCATTCTGTTCTTTTAACTGGTGAACCAGACCAAAGACACTAAGTCCTGAAAGAACAGCGTTGTGGTCTATAAACACTTCACGAAATGGTATATGACAACATCTTCACTGCCTTGGTTGCTTTCTCTTGTGATAAATTTCATATTACAGAGATTCCTGACAAATACACAAGAGGACATTTCCCTGAGACAGTCTTTTCAAAGTCTCAGTGTCTGCATAACCAAGGTAATATGCACTTTCTTTACTAGTGAAAGTTTGAGAAACTGGTGGAAAGAGACTGAGGAAGCTTACACCCACAGTACACAGACACAGACAAAAGAGAGAGGCGTGAGGGCAAACTTTGACCTGCTAGCACACGCCTAGTTAACTGCATGCCTGAGCTGATCTCTGGCTATGTGGAAAAAAAAACGTATTGTTTTACGAACAGGATCTGACAAGATCTAACGTATAAACTAAACAAATCAGAAAATCTACATATTCTCTGACCAAAAATAAAGAAAGACAGAAAGAAAGAAAGAAAGAAGTAATTTCTTAAAGTTACACGCTTTGTTTAAGTACGGGTAGGGATGCGTACCGACTTCACCCCAGTGAAACGGATTAATTCCTCCTGTCGTGCAGTTGTACACCAACATGCTTTTGGGCCTAGAGCAGAACAAAAGAAAGCGTGCATGACTCAACAATACACACCATAACACTCCTCCCTTATAATATATATATATATATATAAATTCCTGCCAGCTAAGTTCTGGCAGTGCTGTAACACAAAAGTTTTCCTCAGAAGTTAACTTTTTATTTGTGTAGAGTATCTGTAGAGCTGACCTGGTGTGTCTCTGGGAGCCCGAGTACCAGGCGGCCGCCAACGTTGTGTTAATGACCACATCCACGGGCACCAGGTCTGCTACTGCATTGTTTGAGGCCCTCATGGTACGGAGGATCCCTTTTCCTGCCTGGAATAGGACACAGAATGGGTTAAAAAAAAAAAGTCCTTTGCATGTTCCCACAAAACGGTAAAGGAACTGCTTAGTTCTACGTCATTCCTGGGTGGATGAGAGTTATGAGCATACTCTCAGAGTTGAAGCTTACCGCAATGAATATTCCACTCGGCCCGTTGAAGTTATCGATCCAGCCCTGTGATGGAGAAGTCGTCTCTCGTGAACGGGGAACAGCAGCAATGGTTTTGAGCATGTTTGCACATATTTCACATGTATTGTAGCTACGCGGATATACGGAGATGAGATTGAATGAAAGAAGAATTACTCACAGGAAAAGGCTCCTTCCAACTGGCTCCTACTATAGAGGGTCTGACGATGGCCACATTCAAGTTGCCACACTCTTGCTGGACCAGGTACTCTGCCAAAGCTTTGGTGTAGGTGTATGTGTTGGGTCTTTCTCCTATCAGCTTTGGTGTCATCAACGTAACCAGTTTATCATCCATCCATCTGTTTGGAACAAAACACTGTGATTCAATATCACTCTTAAAAAAAATATTAGTACACCTCCATTTAATGAAGGCAAGGAATTCTTACATGGCAGTGAGGAAACTGAGCTGCTTGAGGAAACATTTAAAAGGAAACAAAGCATTTCAGAATCTTTCCTGCAATGATATCTGATGAATCAATTGCTGCAGGTGCAGTTCAGTGAGAACCTAGAAGCCTCTAGAAGCCAGAACGTAGAAGATGAATTCACTGGGAACCTTCAAGCTTCCAGAAGCTAGAACCCAGAAGATGAGTTCACTGGGAACCTATAAGCTTCTAGAAGCCACAATGTAAAAAATTAATTGACTGGGGACCTATAAGCTTCTAGAAGCCATAACCTAGAAGATGAGTTCACTGGGAACTAAGAAGCTTGTAGAAGCCAGGACCTGGAAGGTGAGTTCACTGAGAACCTAGAAAATTCCATTTCCCCAAGCAGTTTTCCCGAGAACAGATAATATTTAATCCAATTTGACAAATATTATCCAACAGAACTCACTCTAAGGTGTCAATAAGTTTCTTGTAATCCACAGGCGGAGGGTACACCACCTCCTCGATGAGCTCACGGTCACAGTTGGCGTAAGCCGTGGAAACGTGAATAAAAACCTCCAGGTTCTTCATCCTGTGGGCCAGAGCCACCATTTTCTGTGTGGCCAGAACATTCAGCTGCATTGCATCCCTGGGAGGAAAAAAACAGAGATAACCAAAAAAACACTGCAACTACTGAGGTTTAGCACCTGCAATTTGATAAAGCTGATGTTATCGCCACAGGAATAGCATCTGCAAGTTTCTGTGGCTGATGTGACGTAAAAACCTCATACTGCAAGCAGTTTCTCGAAAGAAAGGGAGGTGTTTAGTGAAAGGTACATTCGCATCGTAAATACAGATAAAGCATTTTCTAGTTGGTTTTTGGGCAGAAACCAAGACTTACTTCAGGGGCTCGTTGAAACGGATGGTTGCAGCGCAGTGGAAGACGATGTTGACGCAGTCGATGAGCGTCTGCTGGTCCTCTTTGCTCAGGTCCAACTCTGGCATGGTCAGGTCGCTGTTTACGGCCACGATCTTCTCAGCAAAATCGGGCTGCTCTTCCCGCAGTCTGTCAAACAGCTGAGAGCCCGTTTCAAAGAGGGGTAAATACAGATGTGACGACCAGCTTCGGGCTTTAATCATATACGGACACGCTGTAATCGTAGCGAATAGTTCCGGATGTCTTTGATGTAGGGGTCGAGATGTAAAATCTGATTATCCATCTCTTACCCAGGCATCAATACACAGGGGAAAAACATGCCCAGGAACTATAATCCTGCTCCATAAACTGGTGGCATGGATTTTTATGGGATTAATCATCCAAGGGAATCTAAAACTACCTTGAGTCCATCTCTGTAAATCTGTTCTTGCATGTAAGATGTTAAATATGGTATCATCGCTCACAGAGCAGAT
Source organism: Chanos chanos (assembly GCF_902362185.1). Classification (NCBI taxonomy): domain Eukaryota; kingdom Metazoa; phylum Chordata; class Actinopteri; order Gonorynchiformes; family Chanidae; genus Chanos; species Chanos chanos. The sequence goes on along the minus strand of NC_044495.1, from coordinate 39,125,580 downwards.
GATGCAGCTTGTTTTTTTTTTCTCTTTTTTTTCCCCGATCCAAACATGATCCAAACGTACATGCAGATTAAAAACACTTTATTACCCCCTCACTCTGCTTTGTGAGGATGGATAAAACTGCCGATCGCTCATCATACACAACACCACAACATTTAACTTACATCATATTGTCTTCACATTCAAAATCAGACTGAACAAGCATCGAATAAAGCTTACATGTGGTGTAATGTTATAAAACCAGTGGCTTCAATAACTGGGCAAAATTAGAGGATTATAGAAATCTCAAAGTACATCTCACATCTCAGTTCCTTTATTTTTATTTTTCCTTTTTTTTTTTTTTGCATAAGCCTCAATTCAAACACACTCCCTTGCTCACCTTACAGTTGATCATATCTGCGACCCGGGTGTGCGGGTCCTGTCCGGATTTGGGCCGCACTAGGACGTAGGCGGCTTTGACTCCGGGGCAGGAGCGCAGAAGCTTCTCCAGCAGGACTTTACCCATGAAGCCTGTGGCTCCCGTGATAAGAACATTTTTCCCCGCGTAGTACTCTGGAATGGTGACCATCCTGAGTGTTCCTGTCCTCCCTGGTTACACCCCTGTAATGACGGAGAGAGCATAAACAGCTCAGCTCAGAGACAGACAGAGAGAGAGAGAGAGAGAGAGAGAGAGAGAGAGAAGGAGGGTGGGAGGTCCATGCAAGTCACACCACACTGTAAAACCCTCTGTGCACTTCCAAAGCGTTTCAGTACAATCTAAAGATCAAGCTCAAGAGATTTTATTGCCATTTGCACCGGTACAGGGCAGCGCAGGTACACTGGAATTCTTGTGCATATCTCTCAGAGTCAGCTTTGCAAAAAAAAAAAAAAAGGCAAAGAAAGGCAATTAAAAAAGCAGCATAAAAAAATAAATACACACTATATGCAAAAAAAGTACACGCTACATAAAAATACACACTATGAATTATTGCACACTGAATTATTGCACAAAACAGTGGATTGGGGAAACCCACTGTATGACAGAGACCTGGAGAGTGAGATTGGGTGAGGTAGTTGAATACAAAAACCAAAAACCAAAAAAAACACAGTCCATAAGGTATGCGAGTGTCGTGAGATGTTATGCGTCCATGGTGTGAATGAGGTTGGGGATGTGGTCTAACACCCACACCCTCTTCTAAAGACATTCAGAGAGTTAAAAGCTTCAGAACTTTCCTTTGGCACTCAAACACGTTTCTCCTCTGCAAGAATGCTTGACTGCGACAACCGAAAGTGCTCTTGGAAAGCAAATATTCAACAATGTTTTTGAGAAAGCTGTTTAATCACCTGGAGTCGTGTGAAGGGAACGATCTGCAAAGTTTGTTTAAGGAAATCCAAGCCTTTCCGATCCTTGCATCACCTTGTCCATATTTGACAGAAGCCACATCTTGCTTTGGAGTTTTACTCAGCACTATGAACACCTTTGGCTACGCTTCTCTGCAGGCTTCCCAACTCAAGAGAATTTATTGAAGGCCGCTAAATTACAAATCCAAACCTAAAAGACTTTTCCACACTGACATTTCAAATGGGTCCAAAAACAGACAGCAGGAAAAGAACTTCTGTAAAGAAGCTGAAATATTCGAGTCACGAGTACCATAACTCAGACTCAAAGTGCTTGTATTTCATTCACTGTCAGTCAGTCAGTTAATGACACATACAGACAGAGAGATTATTCAGTCACTGACTTAGTTAATAAATAACCCAAAAAGAAAATCTCTCTCTCTTAGGAGCAGATAACCCTAATACTACATCGCCTGTTATCGCACTGATGTGTACTTAACACACATTTTTATTACGAGCGATCAGACCTTTTTCATCTCTCAAAGTGTGAAAAAATCTTACTTCGTTAAATATTACCAAATCCACTATAGGGCATATGATGCATTGCACTCAAGCTTCTCCAGAAAGACTACACAAACACGCATGCCGTGTCTTTACCACAACAGGGCAAGTAAAGATTTATGTACGACGCATAATCAGGGCAAGGCAAAGCTGAGCGTGTTTTTCACTGGCTTGATAAATCTGTTCTATGTAAAATGAGCTGTGTATAGTGCTTACTGGACATGACATTTTCCCAACCCCTCTTTGTGATCAATGCGGCGGCTACATACTGTTTACTGCATAACAATTGTGCCAAGACCAAACAGCTGTGTTGAGCTCAAACACCAGCAGGGTACTCAGCCGAAAGGACACGAGGGCCAAAACACGCACTACACCCAAGACTGAGATTTCAGATCCTGGTTCTTTACCCCTTGATAGATCTGAGCTCTATATTTTTTTTTACTATGATACGCATGCTTTATGACTGTTTCACAAGAATCTGAGCAGAAATGGAATGGTGAGGTTTTTTATTTTGTTTTGTTCTTTATAAGAGGAAGGAGTTTAAAGCTGTAACCAACAAAAGAATTTTTTCTCCCTTTGACAGCAAGAGGGACTCTCATGGTGTAACTAGGGTCTTTGTTTCTGTGAAGCTGGAATTACTTCATCAGGGGAGGAAATTTTAAAGTAACATAGCACAATGCCTGAAAAGGTATTAAAAACAAACAAAACAAGTTTTTGTGATGTATTTACTCATATGAAAGGGTAAAAAAAATCGTGGTGATACTTTGTGTTCAGTAATGTCAAGCGTAAGTTGGACAGAGTTGGAGCTTCTTGCTAGGGAGAAAGGGAGAGTTGTGCAGTGTGACTGTTTTCCAAAAGCCACTCAGCACTTCTGTGAGTTAGGACAGAGAGCATACCCTGCAGTGATACTCTGTCGTTAGAGTGCTGCTTCCCTCCCAGGAGTTCAGCGAAAACAGAACAGAGCAGCCTCTGCAGTCTACACGCACGCACGCACGCGTGCACACACACACACACACACACTCACGTGTATGTGGTCATGCCCCTTGACCCCTTATCTGACCTTGAAAACTGATCGCTGGCCGACTACAGCAACTACGGTACAATTAATCAGCCCTGACTACATGGCACCGCGTCCAACAGTACTAACAGTACCCCCCACCCCCTACAAGATCCAGTCACTTTTGAGTACAGTGGATGCAAATCGATCCCAGATTCTTCATTCTCTGAATAATTGATGAAACTCTTGCGAAAATGGGCACATGGGCATTGGCTGGGGGAATTGTAGAGGTGTCTGTTATGTAAATATAACACAGGGAGACATTAAGAAGGGGTGGAAGGGAGGGGGCTCTAAAACAACAATAAATCATCAGGGTTCTTCATAAGAGTATATTAAATCTTGTCCTACGAAAAGACTATCTATAAATTAAAGTGCTGACGTACTTTGAGACATAAGAACTAATGTATTACTAACTCAGGTGATACTACGGAGACAAATGTGGTCCTGTGAGAGCAACAGGGCAAATGAATTGATCATGAGACCAGGCAGCGGAAGCATCTTGTGACCCTCATTAAAACAGTGGAGGCTGCGACGTTACTTCGCGATGAGAATGTGTACGACACTTATCGAAAGGAACAATTACAAAAACATCAACTGTGAGACCAATCGAACCGCCCTTTTAAAAGATTATATTAATACTACTGCAGATAGGAAAGACGAAGAACTGTTCGTTTCCGTTTGGCTCCAGAAAAACGATTAAAAAACGAAGCAGGTAGCAGGCAGATAGCTGTGATATAACAGTAGGCTAAGTTTCAAAGTATAGCTTGTTATAACGAATTGGCGATTATATTTAGCTATTTCCCCTGAAATTTTCCTAATCGGAGTCCATGACGTGAATTTTTCAGGACGTTTCAGCGTAAGAATGAATCGTAGGCAGGGCGGACGGTAAGCAATGCTGACGGACCATAAGCCAAATGATTCATACTTTCTAATGCGGAGAGTCCAAACTTACGCGCTATGGTGGAAACCTTATCAAAACCATCAGAACATCAGATAAAAAGCTGATGTTAAAAACTCAGAAGACTACACTGCAAATTATACAAAGAGATAGATGAAAGAATTAAATAACTAACCAGTGCATACCAAAAAAAAATAAAATAACATTAGTTATCTTATAAAGTCGCACCTTAGTTCATAGCTGACTAGTTCAGGTTCGTATTAGGTTCCGTAGTTTCTGAAAACTATGATTTTACCATCAAAAGTCATAAGTCAACTCCTTGCCATTAAGTCTACCGCTAAAAATGTAGCATGTTGCTAGTGAAATGCGGCTGCTTTCAGCTGGCAAGCAATCATCCTAGCAGAGCGGCTAACGTCAACGCTAACCAGTACACGAGAGACAGTATACGCTAGCAAACCAGTTTTTCACCATCCTGTAGTCTGCACACAATTTTTCTTTAAAAAAATTACTCATAAAATAGATTAAACATCGGAGTTTATCTACATCTTCAACGGAAAAACAGGTCGTGGCTCACCTGATATATTCAAGCTGTTCCCTGGATCTTCACAAAATCTGTATTTTAGGCAGTCAGAATCCAGCAGTGGTGCCAAATGCAGATGCATGTAGCAGGCAATAGTGAACAGGAAACACACGCAGATAGAGCAGGGTTGCCAGATGAATGGAGAAGAGTCCAGGAAAGAAGTACGTCATCATCCCCCAAAAAGGCGTATTCTTCACAGTTATAAGCATATATTGAGAATAAATAAAAACTCCTGAATAATAAACAATGACCTTCTGTCTTGTCATTTTAATGGGTATTTTACGCAAAGAGGAGTTTCATAATAAATACGTTATAACGCTTTCGAAATGTGATTCTTCATTATTGAATTCTGAATTTATATTCACTTGATGTCACGTTTGTGAAAAATTTCGAACAAGTTTTCATTTGAGATTTCAACATGTTTGTCATTATCAGTGGAAAACAGCCTTTGATCTCGAATTTCAAACTCCAATATCAGTTGTCCATAAGGCTTGATCTCAATTTTGAAAATTCTGATGTTAAGATTATCTTCAGTGTATTAAACGACAAAATATTAATCGTTTCCTCTGAAGAAGACGTTGCAAAAGAGGATCATCTCCCCCCCATCACCCCTACAATTTACCCCGTGCCCCTGATAGAGAATGATCTCAGTAACTATATGGTTTATGACAGAAATCAATGTTACAATTAATGGAGCCCTTTAAAGCACTTAGAAGTCAGAGTGTCTGAGGCATGAAAGGATGTTCTGGGATTTTACCCCGTTTAATCCCCCTTGAGAGTCATATCCATTTCTGTAATGTGCTCTTGTGAAATCCAGTTTCTCTCTCTCTCTCTCTCTGTGATGACCAACAGCTGTATGTCATCTAGCTGTGAACGTGATTATTTACTCTGTAGTCTCGCTGTTCTGCCCCAGGGAACTTAGTTGCTAACAGTTCACTGAGTTGAAACTGAATTCCCCAGACATAGACCAGAACTCTGTAACCCTGGTATATTAAAGCCTGGGTTTGGCTGCTTCAGCTTCAGTGTATTTTCATATATCAGTGTATTTAATCTGGTTTGACTGTGCCAACTTCAACCTATTTTTATAAAGCAATTAATTAAGTGGGTTTGGCTGTGTTAACCTTGGCCTATTTTTGCCAAAGCTATTAATCAAGCTGACCTGAGTGCCTCAATTTCATCTTATTTTTTTTAAAAAAGCAGTTGATTAAGAGGTTTTGACTGGGTCAGCTTCAACTTATGTTTATATACCAATAACTTTCAGCAGGATTTTAACTGCCTCACCTTCAGTTTCAAATTTAAATAAACCACAAGTTGGCAAAAGAATTCAATGGCATATTTATATCTATATCTATAGGTGTGAATTGGCATGTGTATACACACACACACACACATATATATATATGTGTGTGTGTGTGTGTGTGTGTGTGTGTGTGTGTGTGTGTGTGTGTACACACACACATGCCAATTCACACCTACAGTGCTTCTGGGAAACCTTTAGGCTAACCCACATTGCAGCAGTCTGGGTACACAGCAGAGAGTACACAGATCTAAATGTATCAGTCTGGGGGTAATATCGGTTACTTAACAATGAATGCATGATGACTGTGTTAGGCAAGGCCAAGTGTCTTGCATCACTGATGGTTGGTTAAAGAACAGTCCTTGACTCCAAATGTTTTAAATGGAATATATAAAACAAGCAAGCTTGTGCATTAAAGTGCCAGATTGTGTTTTGGTTGGCAAAACCAGCAGTTGCATTAATATGAGAATTTCTTTACAAGCATCATTTGTGAGTGTGTATGTATTTGTGTGTGTGTGTGTGGAAATGCATGCATGCGTGCATGCGTGTGTGTGTGTGTGACTTTGCGTGGGCAGGTTTGTATATGATCACCAGTGCTTGTGAGAGCTTGTGTGCCTGTGTGCACCTAGTATGCATATGTATGTTTCTGTTGGTTATGCTCCTCCCCTTATTGCAGACTGTTAGGCTGTGAGTCTCTCTCCAAAACACCTGTTGTGTGAAGCCTCCACACTTCTCTCTAGGACCTGAACTCAGGGTGAAGGCAAGAACATAACAGGTTTTTCAGGCTCCCCTTAACTACCGTTGCCTCAGTTTACTGGTGTTGCTAGGCAACATGACTCTGGAGGTTCCACTTGGATATCAGTGCACAATAGGGGGGTTTTATTTTACTTTCCAGCTCTGTTGATGCCACCGACAATTAGTGAGGAGAGCTTAGGCGGTAAGCTGACAAAATGTAACAGGTCTTAAGGGAAATCTCTCCCTCTCTCTCTCTCTCTCTCTCTCTCTCTTTTGTTTTCCCTTTGTCTGTTGCTGGAATGTGCCTGTAGTTGAAACAGATCAAAAGTCACAAATGTGATCTGACTGAAGAAAAACGACAAGGCCCGTAGCGGCATCTCTGCATGCTTCTCATAGTTTTCCTTATTGTATCATGAGCCTTTTTACAATGACACTGTGTCTTCGGATCCAGAGGTATTTTATTATGGACCATTGACTCTTGGTTGGCATGGCACTGAGTGTGGTCAACATCACATCGTCATTCCTGTTGTCTTTTGTGAAGAGAGACAACTCCTACTGTTTACTAGTCCTGTTTCTGCATTCGGACGCTCATTCTGTGTAGCTTCAAACAATAAAACATGTATAGTAAAAAAAGAAATGCAGGGATTGTTTCCTTTAACAGCTAGTGGCTTTTTATGAACAAGTGTATCAAACTCTCAGACAGAGAAAAACATGATATGTACAGTAGGCAGCTGTTTTCATTCTCAGGCAAAAAAAAGTTTTTTTCCTACTCATAAAAGATTTGTCTCTATTTTGAAATCTAGGCACATTTTAATGTCATAAAATTGTGAGTATGTACAGTCAATATAAAAAAAGAAGAAGAAAAAACATCACTTGAGAGGAGTAATTTTTGAAGCAATTCGTACAGAAACAAAACATTAATAACCAGATGTAATTCATTTATACGAGAACATCATCAGATGCCACATTAAGCTGGATAAAAAGGGCAATGTTCTGGAACATCTGCCAACTGTTGCCTCCAGACTGCAGGATGCCCAGTGTCAGTAGCTGAGTCACTGAGCGTGCCCACTGGGAGACAAGCCTCGTAGCATTCTAAACAGGAACCAGAGGCTTAGGGGCAAAAGACACCCTGCCTGCATCACACACACACACACATATGCATGCATGCACACACACACACATGCACATGCACATGCACACACAGTGTGTGACAGTGGCGATAGCAGTGACCTGTGGTAAGTGGAACACAGTCAGGTTTTAGTATGTGGGTTTGACAGGGAAGCCCATAAAATAACAAGCTTTTCAATGTTCATAAAAACCAAGCCATTACAAAAGGCCCTATTCAGTTCAGGAACACATTTATTATAAATGTTTCAACACACTGAATGGCAGAGGGGAAAAAAACCTCAGGTGATTTGTGATATGTTGTTTGTTTTTCTATGTAGTACATTTACTCCTAAAGATTTCTTTTTAAAAATTCACAATTTTCTCAAGAATTTGTCGGTTCTTCCCGATATCATTGGGCACCTGTTAGTACCCCTAATCTTAAAATCGTCTTGAAAGACACTTGTTTTGATTTATGTCTGATCTGAAGCTGAATCATAATAATGGATACCAGGGTGTTGATCAGAACAGAGGAAACAGTGTCAGTCCACAGCCACACACACACTCAGATGTTACAGTGTATAATCACTGAACAATGTTATCAACATTTGTTAATGCGCAGTGTTTTGGACACACAGTCTCAAAGGAGTGTTAAATCTTTTCCCATTTGGATTAAAACTCTGTTTAAAAGTCAGGCTTTAAAGGTAAGTCAATCTGTTTCTGCTGGCCATACAGGATAAAAGAGAGATTCTATCTGGAACATGACATCAAAAATCAAATGAAAAACTGGGAACACTTTGTCACTTGTATTGCCCTCTGCGTGAAAACAAGATACGGTACATATTTTTGCTGTGAAAATTTGACGTCCAGGATAAGGAATATATTAGGAAAAAAGGTTTTGTTCTAGATGTGTGTTGTTTTGAAAGATGTCAGAATACGAAATGTGTCAAAAGTGACAATAATGCCCATATACAGTCTTAAACCTTTGACTTAAAGGTCATTCTGTTTGTTTTCTCTGTTAACAGTGTGGCTTTTGTCAGTCCTCTGATGAATCACTGACTGTTGTAAAATCTGCCCAGCTCTTCCACAACTTTATCTTCTCTTGCCACCCATTAGTGAACCTGTTCCTGTGAAATAACTGCAACTCCACCGATTTTTGTGGTTATTCATATCATTTTTAATCCCAGTTGTATGAACAATTTCACTTATTTTAAGGTTAAAGAGCAAAAGAGTGGATCGTTATCTCTGACATTCAAATTTATTCACAAAGTTCATGATCTCATTTCTTCTATCTGTGTATGAGTTTTAATAGACTCCCAGTGTAGTCTCGATCTGTTACAGTATTTGTAATATGATATAATAGAACAAGATACTATATCTGTCCACGTCTATCTTTAGCGACCTCAGCATCATGCCCATGAAAATCTACTCTGATGGATCAAGTCTGATGCTAAGAGCAAACTTATTTTAAAGTGACTTGGGCACATGTGGTTATGGAATGAAGAGAAAAAAAAACACTTTTATTTCATATCCTCCACTGTAGTACACAAACATCAGCTTGTCACTGAATGCTCGACATCTCCCTCCTTACCATTGGCTCGCCGTGGCTGGTCCACATCTTACAACCACTCTCTATTATAGTAAATGGTTTCATTTCATTCTTCTCTCTCTCTCTCTCTCTCTCTTTCTCTCTCTCTTTCTCTCTCTCTCTGTCACACACAAACACACACACACACACACACACACACACACACACACACACTGTTTCCCTTTTATTCCTGTATAAATGCCTCCTTCCCAGTCAAAGGAATCCCATTCAGAACTCAGGATGGCTAACTCAAGGGCGGGGGTCTCTGTGGTAATACTCTGTTTATGTGTCTGTCTCCATTCTGCCCTTCACAATGGTAAGAATAGACTCTATTCATCCCCAATATCTGATTGGTAGAGGCCTGTTCAGTGTGAAAGGATGTAAAACTAGTAGAACTTATCAGACAGATTATTCCACGTGGAAAACTTGTAAGACTCATTGTTATTCTCACTTGGTTTCCTGCTGAGGTCCAAAGTGTGGATCTCCAAGATTTCACAGCATCGTGGACCTCTCCTTGCGTGTCGTCGGAGGTTCAGAGGCTCTTCACGGCTCTCGTCCATGGCTGGCACGTACTTTTTTCATTGGCATAAGGTCCTGTGTCTCTATGGTGAACTTATACAGAGAGTGAAGTTTAGACATTGCATGTCATGGATTTTTAACAGGTGTCTCTTCGATTCAGAGGCTCACATTTCTGTGGAGGAGCCGTTATTACCGACCGCTGGATTTTAACGGCGGCACACTGCTTCTCCGTCGTTTCAGAGTAGGCTACGTTCATTCCTCATTTCTGTCTCACAAAGCGAACGCTAAGAACACACACACACGCGCGCGCGCGCGCAAATAAAAATAAAAAATCAAAGCCAACGGATGAACCAGTTTTTCTCGTGACTGACCGATTTCTTGCAGAGACGTGATACGGAACACGGAGGCCGTGGTGGGGGAATACGATCAGAGAGTAATCGATCAGGGGGAACGGAGCTACAGACTGAGGAGCATCAGAGTCCATGAGACGTATCAACAGTCTTCACCTATAAGCTACGACATTGCCTTGCTGGAGGTGGATGGACACATCAACTTTGGCAAGATCCCCTAATAAAACACTTACACCTCACACATCTGTCGCAAGACTAACGCGGAATGATGAAATGTCATTTTGATGGAGAACGATAACACTACTCCATGTTAGACTACTCATTTGTTCCCACTGTAACAGGATTGACTCCACTCACGTGTAAAATGCATTTTTTGACAGGTTATCACGTCCAGCCAGTTTGCCTGCCTCTTCCAAACGAAAACTTTGCTCCTGGGACCAGTTGTATTATCAGTGGATGGGGACGGACGAACGAACGTAAGGCCCGACGTTGTGTCTTTTTTCACGAATGAGTTAAAACAAAATGTTACTGTTGAGTATGCATTTACTGTATTTCAGTGTTCTGTGACAGATGACCATTACCACATAACAATTAGTTGAATTCATTGATTTTTTCCAGATGATCGTTACCACAAGTCGATTAGCGGAGTAAATTTTTTTCGGTCAGGAATAAGTCCGTGGATGCTTTGACATTGGGTTACTTCCATGATTTCCATCGTTGTTAGTTTTAACAACTGTAAAGGAACTTTGCATTGTTTTCAGGTGGTAGTTTGCCAACTGTTTTACGAGAGGTGCGTCTGGACTTGGTGGAGCCGGCAAAGTGCCGGCATGTTTTGGAAACGCTCAGACGTAGACAGCCAAACTTTACTGTGCTGTGTGCAGGACCAGAGAGAGGAGGCAAAGACGCTTGCCAGGTAACACGATGCTGAATATAGTATCATGATATCGTATGAGCCATAATACCATCAGGAAAACGCAGGCTCAGCAACCTGCCTGTGCAGGATCAATTGATTTGCTATTGGATTACTCGTCTGGATTCCAGAGTATGGATCTGTAGAGGGTGTTCTTCATTATTGGTGGTACATGAGATGACACTGCGTGGATTTTTAGTAAAGAGTGGCTTTCTGGACACACCTCTTTGGTTTAGGGGGATTCTGGGGGTCCTTTGCTCTGTTCCAAGGAAGACGGACGTTGGGTTGCCGTGGGCATCACATCTTGGGGTAAAGGCTGCGGACGCAGCTGGATCAACAATCTGATCAAACCCCCCTCCAAAAGAGGGTCCCCTGGAGTCTTTACAGATGTCAAAATGTTCCTCACTTGGATCAAGGCTACACTAAGACAAGGTTCGTATCAGTTTTATGCAGACTTAACTACATGCATGATAGTTTTTTTCTTCAGATATTCCACAGGTATTCTCACTTTGCTTCATGTTCCCCTCTTTTTTAGATTTGAACACAACTCCAAAGTCGCTGCCAAGTAAGTGATGTGTGACCCATGAATAACCTTATTTTATTTTTGTTATTTATCTGTCTGATTTATTTTTTTATCTGTTACTTATCTGAACAGTCTTATACCTGCTTCAGAATGTGGTCATGAGCAAACATTTTTTGTAATAGGCGTCAGCATGCCCCTGTGCAGCGTTGGAGATGGAGTTTTATCAGGCAGCGAGGGTATCATTAGAAACCCAGCACATGAAGGTCAAAACTACAACAACAATGAGTGAGTCTCAGGACAGTAAGTCTTTTCATAGAGGCACACACTGGAGTATGCGAGGTATTTTAAGCCTTCTCACTCTGTCTGTTTCACAAACAGAGAGTGCTCCTGGTTCATTCAGGTGCCAGCTGATAAAAGAATCCTGTTGGAATTCCTCAAATTTGACCTGGAAAACGATACTCTCTGCCAAAGTGACCAGCTCACAGTGAAAGCTGAAGATAGGCTTGTTGGTGAGAAGACGCTCTCTCTCTCTCTCTCTCTCTCTCCCCTTCTCTTTTCTCTGTGCGTGCTGTGTTCTGAATTGCTCTAATCTTTTAACTTACCCTGTACACTCTTCAAAAGTACAGTAAAAAGTACCTCTACCAAAAACTTGAGAACCATACATTTTGAATTGACCAGTACACAGAAGAAAACTGTATCTGAGCACACTTTTAGAGGGACACAAATGTAACTTTGGTCCAATGAATGATAAATCATAGCAAATTAAAAAAAGAACATGACGTGTATTTCCAGTGTGATATAATTAGCTCTAGAACACAAACCAAATCAAAGCCCCAGTCATTAACACAGACTGGAACGTTGGGCTGAAAGGTACTTAACACAGACGTGTGACAGCATAGATATGTCTCGTCTAGATATGAGTTCTATACTCAGTACAGTGTCAGTGTTTTGATATATTGCTGTGTGTCTCTTAGGATGTTTCTGTGGTGACCAGTTCCCACGTCCAATGCTCATTGGCTCCCACAGTGCTGCACTCCAGTTCTCAACGGACGTCAGCGGTTCAGGGACAGGATTCTCCATCCGATTCAAGGCTGCTGAGAAGGATTTTAGTTTTGGTAAGTCATAATACAGCTTTTTAAAACTGATTTTTTTTTTTAACCTGTCTTGTCAAGCAAAGCTTGGAACGGGGAGAACAGAACACTGGCTTCTGGTAGCAGCCCACATCCAGTTCAAGACACTGGTGCTGGCCCACTAGGCCACAAGAGGCTCCGCCCCATCCTACCTTCAGTCTCTGATAAGTCCCTACATCCCAGCCAGAGCTCTTCGCTCTACCACCTCTGGTCAGCTGGTGGTCCCCTCACTTCGGGAACCCGGCAGCTGTACTTCTCGACCACACCTCTTCTCTGCCATTGCTCCGCGGTGGTGGAACGACCTTCCTTACTCAGTCAGGTCTGCGGAATCTCTTGCCATCTTCCGCTGGAAACTAAAATCCCACCTTTTCAGAACCCACCTGTCCCCCACTGCCTAACCTCCCTTTCTATGTCACAAACCAAAAGAAAAAATTGGTACTAACCTTGTCCCTGTGTTGCAAGTCTTATTTTTATCCTTTACTGTCAGAGAATTCCAGGAGCGTGATTCTGAGGGTAATTAAGCTACAGCCCTATTGTGATCTTTGCTTATGGGGCAATGTGATCTGATTGATGTTTGGTTAAAAGCGTCTGCTAAATGACAAATTGTAAATTGTAATTGTAGAACACTCACCATTGTCTCAGTACAAGTAGGTAAATGACTGAGAGCAGAGCTGGGTTTGGTTTTTTTGCTCTATCAGAGGACAAAACTAGTCTATCAGGTGCAGACGCAGTGAGGCACAATATTGCTGTTGAATTCTTAGAATGAGTCTCCAGTATTTTCTTTGCATTGTCTCTCTAAGGACTCTGTGGAACAAAACATGCCCCCAAGTTTTCCGTTCATTGCATACCTGAGTGTTTGTGTGGGTGTGTGCGTGCACGCGTGCACGTTTGTGTGTGTATTTGTGTGTGTATTTGTGTGTGTATGCGTGAGTGTATGTGTGAGTGTGTGTGACTGCTAATTTATGAGTGAGTGTATGTGTGTGAATGCTGTGTGTATGTGTGTGTTTGTGTGTGTGCAGGCAGGTTTGTAGATGAACACCAGTATTTGTGAGAGCTCATGTGTGCTTGCCTACACATGTGCAGGTGTGTGTAGGCAGGGTTGCTTACATGCTTGTTCATTTCCATATCTGCTTTTCACATACTAAACATGTGGTTTCATCACCAATTCTGGAGAAGCTTTGTCTTTCAGGGGAACTAGTACCTGTTTGGTGTTACCTGTTTCAGCCCAGGGGATGAAGGACAACTTTCTCCTCTAACTCTCTCTCTCTCTCTCTCTCTTTCTCTTTCTCTCTCCCTCTCGCCCTCTCTCTCTCTCTGTCACTCCTTGGCTGTCCTCCTCCACATGCCCCCGGTGTGCTCACTGTTCTTCCCTGACGGAAGCTCTCCCACCTGGGTAGCTGCCATAGTTACACACCCACTCACTTCTGTCTGTGGTTCCACGGGCAGTTGACACCCTGAGAGCAATGACACACACACAGGAATCAAAGCATTAACACAGTTTGTTCACGCTGAAACACGCACAGGGATCAAAGCATGAACACACTTTGTTCACACTGCTTTGAATATGGTCTGTGAGGGCCAGGTCGCTTAGGAGCTGTGGTAACCTTTGCATAACATATGAGGAAGCAGATATTACTACCTGATTGGATTAATGTGAGTTGACGTGTGTATGTACATGTGTGTACGTGTGTGGGTGTGGGTATAGGCAAACATTATTTTATTATTCACGTGTGTGCAAACCTGTATATATAAATGTTTGCATATATGTGCATTTTTGCGTGAACGTGTTGCATCCCTTTCAGCACTCTCACTGTCATTAATCCTTCCCTTTGTGTTTTGTGCAGGGCCAAGATGTGGCACAGAGGTGCGTCTCCAAGCCCAGGGGACCATCCAGAGTCCCGGTTACCCAGGGGCCTATGACAACAACACCCACTGCCTCTGGGTAGTCCACGCTCCCGAGGGTCACGTTGTCAAGGTGATCCCCTGCTCCCTGACGATTTTACCTTGGCCTCACCCTTGCCATTGTCCTCGAGTGTCTGTTATCCATCTATACGGTCATGAATGCATTCATGGTTCTGGTTAATATGCAGTGAGAGTGAAGCCTGTACTCTGATCAGTTTTCCTGTGAAGAGCGAACATGATCCTCACATTGGTAATGTCTCACGTGGATGTTACTGTATCAGAACTCTGTCATCTGAAAAGCTCTGGCTGATGTTGTAAGTCCATGTCATGTTGAAGATGTGTCGTCATACATTGTAACCATCTAAAATAATTTGTGTGTGTGTGTGTGTGTGTGTTTGTGATGGTCTTTTTGGTTTGTTTTCAGCTGGATTTTGATGACTTTGATTTAGAGCAATCAGACGAGTGCAAGTATGACTCACTGACTGTGTTTGGTGACATTGATGCCAGAGAAAAGATAGGTAGTGTACACTGAATATTTTGTTCATAATCTATTTTCTAGAGGCTATTTTCTGCATTACACTCTGTCATGGCTTTCCCCAAAGTGGGCATATTCACATTCACAGCTGATCACTATGTCAAAGTTTACAAAAGGTAATTTTTTACTTTGATTCTTTGAACTTTGCTGACTTGCTCAGTGGGTAATGTAGTTCTAAAGCTCTGCTCTCTCTCTCTCTCTGTTTGTGTGTGTGTGTGTCTGTCTGTCTAAGTGACACTGTGTGGCAGAGGACTGCCTCCTCCAGTATTGAGCTATGCTAACATGATCCTTCTCCAGTTTAGCACAGACAGCAGTGTGTCAGCCCTTGGTTTCCATACTATTTTATCATTAATCAGCGAGAAAGGTGAGAGAGTCAAAACAAACATGTCGAGCAGGTAGCCTATTCAACTTACACCAAAAATATAAACACGCAGACACGCAGACACACACACACACACACACACACACACACACACACACACACACATCCTTATGCCCCATTCTTTACATTATGGTTTCAAGGACAAAACAAACCTTTATGAGAATTGTCTTACTACCCATACTTTTAGAATTCTAATGAAATGTTTAGATCACAAAGTGCTTCATTTTTTCCAGGTTATGTCATAAACTGCTTCCCGCATGCTCATAGGAGCTTTTATCTTTTTATCTGTTAACAGATCTCCATGAGGAGTACGAGAGAGAAGATTCACATGGTGACACAGGCTATGTTCGTCAGCTGTCTGGTACTGGTTTAACCAGTTTTTTTTTTTTTCTTTCTTTCTTATTTATTTGTTTGTGTGCTAGAATATTCTGCCCTGCTGTTCAGCCACTGTTTTTTTTTCTTTTTTGGAGGTTTTTGAGGGGGGCTGAATGAGTTTGTGATGCAAAAACAGAAAACGCCCAAACTGAGAAGTGCTAGGAGGAAGTGTGATATTCAGCGAGAACCGAAGAAAACTATGAGACAATGATGAGAGAGGGAGACAGAGAGAGAGAGAGCTTTAATCTTTGTTGAATGTACTGTTTCTGTGAAAAGTTTATGCGTCAACCAGCTATGTCTGAACAGTGATTTCTCAAACAATGGATGCAGACTCGTTCTTAAACAAACAACCAAACAGAATCAAAAGAAGTCTTACATACCAAACTGTCTTCACAAATTACATTCACTTAATGCATTACACAAAACAACACTTATTTGCACCAAAAATCAAATACTCATTCTGTGTTAGACAGTGTCACTGTCTCGTATATTGTTACAGTCCATGTGAGTGTACTTGGCTTGCTGACTGGTTGTACTTTACCGGTGTGCTTTCTCTGACTCTGGAGACTCTTTGACCTTACAGACGTGAGTGGAATGCAGCCCATGTGGACTGGCTCAGGGAGGGGGGAGAGAGCACCGAGCCTTTCCTCGCCCTGGCATGTGAATCTCAGGTTGGCCAACAGACACGCCTGCAGTGGGGCGATCCTTCAGTCGGCCTGGATCCTCACTGCTGCACACTGCCTGTATGAACTGTGAGTGTTCAGTGAACACATAAACACGCACACACATACACACGCACACACACAACACACACACACACACACACCTCAAATATTTATCAGCGTTGCAAATTATGGTTCTACTTGTCAGTTATAACTTATGAAGGATGTCCATGTTGACTGATGCCTGTAATTTTAGGGAGGAGACTGAGATCAGCTCACTGACAGTAGAAAGAGCTTCAGAGAATGAGGTGAAATTCTCTCTTTCAGCCTGCTACAGCTCTTTCATTTCCCTCTACTTTTGTACTCCGTTCTCTGGTTTTCTTTTCTTCTGTTCTGTCTCACAAAGACTCACTGTGTATTTTTTCCCCTTTATCCCTCTTTTCTCACTGTAAGGGACACTCTTCCTCTCTTTTACAGCGGTGTGGGGTGAGGCGAGTTCTCCTCCACCCTCACTATGACCCGTCCACACAGGATTTTGATGCGGCCCTGTTGGAACTGGACCCTCCTCTGATTCTCAGCCAACACACTCAGCCTGTCTGTCTTCCTCCCAGCTTACAGAAAGTCCCAACCTATCAAAACTGCAGAACTGCAGTGTGGAACAGCCAAACCAGTGCGTCATAGACCCCCTTTTTAACAAAGGCTAGACAAAGCAGGGACAGTTTCACGCCAGGTCAAACAATTATTTGTTTATGCAGAAACTGTGCATGTGTGGTATGAACAAACATGACATTTCGCAGTTTCATTATCCAATACCTAAGTATCATGGTTGATAGGGCATGCGTAGCGACTTTGTTTGACTTTCAGTGTTTCGATTTAGCATAATCTGGATTTGTATGGTCAAATAGACACACTGCTGGCCAGATCACAGCTTTAAAAACTAATGTTATGGAAACTGCAGTTAACTGTAGACTGCCATTTATGGTGTTTATCACACTATGGCTGGATAACCTTATTCACCAGATCATAAATCATTTCATTCTAATTGTACTTTGATGTGTGCTGTCTGTTTGTGTGTGTGTGTGTGTGTGTATGTATGTGTGTGTATACACACTTCGTTAGTGAACTCCCAGGATACTGAAGCATCTTTAATGGCAAATTCAGAGTGTGAACACCATTTCCCTGACAGACCGATTCCCAGCATGCTTTGCGCTGTGCACACAGAGTGGGACAGTCAAGACCCCTGTAGGGTGAGGATCTCCAGAGACTCTTCACTCTGACTGTCCACACACAGTCTGCATGTGTCAGTACAAGACCTGATACATTTCAGTTTATTTCACTGCTTGCAACCTGGTTTGCACTACATTGCCCTCTAGTGACACTTATGCAGAACTACACCTCTGAAATATCTGTTGGAGCCACACCTCTGAAATGTCTATTGTCATACGCAGCGCTACCAAATTTAATGCTTGGCAGATACACTTGCCAGCCCCACAGAATGATTTATCTTGCTCTAATCCAGTGCTAACACATTTTAATGAGCACATCAAAATCCTTATTTTAATCAGCCGAATTTGTGCATTGCTTTAAAAGCATGGTCTTGTAGGATGAAAACCTCTAATATACAGAGTTTAAATAAGTTATATCTGCTCTGGATTGCATGACATTAGTGTTCAACAAGTCTGTAACAGACAAAATTCAAACTGAATAAGATGCAAAACATTTCTTTTGATTATTAGGAGATCCCCCGACCAATAACTGATGTCTTACTTTTGCCATCACTGAACTTTTCACAGGTGAATTCTGGAAGTCCACTGTTTTGTCAGAAAAATGAATCTCACTGGGTTGTGATGGGGGTGATGAGCCAGAGAAAGGGCTGTGGAAAGGTCCAGAATTTAGCGGTGTATTCTTCAGTACCTGCCCTAAGAGACTGGATCCTACAAAACCTTAATGGTGGGGGCTTTATGTTGCTGTATATTTTCACATATGTGCACTAAAGGCATGTTTATGTTATCAACCATCATTATTATATTATTACATCATCATTTTTACATAAATCTAAGCTCATCATATTGTTAGGATGCATAGAGCTATGTATTTAGCAATACCTGTTGTTACAGAAGTTTAAAAAGTCCAGTGGCTACTGTGCTAATGTTCTTGCACATATAGAACTGACTGAAAAAGAAATTGAATAGTCTTCACTAAAGACTGAGCACAAGGCTACAGTAGTCTGTGTCCTTGTGTGTCAGAACTTTTAGTAACACTTCTTCAGATAGCAGGAGTTATTCCATCTCTCAGGGGCAGGTGAGCAGGTTTAGATGTCTTGTTTATTGCTCAACATTTTATCTGTCTTCCTTTACAGGCTGCTGGCTGTCAGAGTTTGAGGAAGAGACAGATAATCCTGACTATGAAACTGAATCATCAGGAACAAACTGCTAATCTCATCTCAAAACCTCCAGAGAGAGAGAGAGAGAGAGAGAGAGAGAGAGAGAGAGAGAGAGAGAGAGAGAGAGCAAGAGAGCCAGCCTCACATTTATATATAAAATAAATAAACAACTTAAATAAACAAAAATAAACAAAAGTATTGGCAACTGAGCTGCAAAGACTATTGTGAATAAAAATATAAAACCTGTCATGAAATTATGTTCCATATGTTTTGTTATGATACAGATTATACACTAGTAAATATGAACCAGACTGATGTGATGTGTATACTAAGTGTGCACTTCCTCCTTTTGTTTGGATACTTATGGTTAAATTGTATATGCACAAAAACTTTTGATATCCATGTGTTTATGTTGAAGAACAAGGTGTATTTTGTCTGCTGTTATACATTAAGTGCATGAAATTTATGCTTAATCAACTTTTCAGAGGTGGAAATAGAGTACAAACACATATAAATCTGATCTGTTTAGCGTATAGCATTTTTACAGTTAATAAACCTCCGCAGCAACGTTTAAACACCATCAAAACTACATGAGAACACTCCTGTTTTTTTAACACAACATTTTTGCATACCTGTCAACACTCCCGTCTCTCCCAGGTTTCTCCTGTATTTCAAGGCCATCTCCCAGCGCCCTCCTGTTTTGTTGTTTCTCCTGGGAAACTCCCATAATTTGCCTGGCCCTCAAACTTTATTCTGAATAATCGTCATACATGGATCCATAATTTTTGTATGTTTGTCTAACGTTACCCAAATTGCCAGATCATCTATGAAACACAATCTACACACACAACCCAGACACTACATGCAATTTCAACCCATCTATCACCTCAACCTGGCAACCCACAACCCAAATCAAGGTGCGTGTGTGCCGCTGTTTTCCGCGCAGGCAGGCGGGCCAGTTGAATGCTAAATGGATTAGCTAACTTAGCTGTTATCAAAATGTCAGGGAAGGACAGCGTTCCACCTAAAAAAAACGAATACACCTGTGAAGCTAAGTAGAGTTGGACTGTACAGTTTCCATTTATATCTGCTAGTCACCAGAATAGTGGCCATGCCTTTTGCAAAGCCTGTAAGGTTGATTTTAATATGGGGCACGACAGGGAAAATGACGTGAGCCAACATATCAGCTCCCAAAAGGGTACACCGGCAACATCAACCTTCAACACCAAGGGACAGGCACAGGCAGAAACCATCTTAACTCGAGACAAACTGAACTCAAAATGGCTATGCAGATAGCAAAGAAGGACATTCCGTTTTCATTTTGTGACGACTGCAGTGCAAGTGTGGCCGGCATGTTCCCTAATTCTGCGATAGCCAGAAAATACTCTTCGGGAAGGATATAAATAAATTAATTAATACACATATAATAAATCTGGTTTATTTACTTATTTATTTACTATTTAGATCTGTCGAAAGAAATGCGCTTTGACCACCGCCTGTCTAGGCCATCTGATGAGGCACTGATGGCCCTCCTCAGGAGGGAGAAGACCCATGACTGGGTGCAATATATGGAGGTACTCCTGGTGGTCTACTGGCTGGCACATGGATTGTCTGACACCGTTGTCTCCCGGGTCTTTGATGTGCCAAAGACAACCATGTCTTGCATGACATTGTACATCGGATGCGTGGCATAATCCTGTCTCTCCTGGACAAAGTGGTCCACTTCCTCACACACAGGCACAGTGTGCTGAACTTGGCCATGACTTCCAATCCCTTGCCAACAGCTCAGCCTTCAGCCACTGTGTGGGAGCCATTGATGGATGCCACATCCGCATAAAGGCTCTCCATGGTCCACATGCACAAGACTACTTGAACAGAAAACCCTTTCATTCTGTCCAGTTTCAGGCAATCTGTGACAGCACTGACAAATGTCTGGACATATCTGTTGGTTACCCTGGTTCAGTCCACGACACCAGGGTGCTAAGAAATAGTCCAGTGTTTGTCAAGGGCTGTTACCTACCAGCTGGTTACTTCATCATGGAGGATGGGGGATACCTATGTCTGACTGCACCAGTCAACCTCATTACCCCATACCGGGAACCAGTGAGGGGAAGAGTGGAGGCACGCTTCAACGTTCACCATGCCAGAGCTCAAATCATTATAAAGGGGGCCTTTGGCATGACGAAGGCATGGTGGCAAGGGATCTTCTTCAAAGCCCTGGAAGTGGATCACACCTTTGCTCCTAATGTCGTCGCAGTGTGTGCAGTTCTCCACAACATCTGCATCACTGCTGGGGACATCCTGGAGCCGGCTGAGGAAGAGGATCCAGTGCCACCACCACTACCTGTGCAAGGGGATCAACATGGAGGTCGGCATTACAAGGACAGACTGGCAGCACAAGTGTCTGCCCCAAACTAGCGTCCCTCTGCAAGATCATGACTATTTCATTTTGTAAAGTGAATAAATGGCTTTCGTGTTAGATTCTGGTTTCAGTCAAGAACTGGTTTCAGTCAAGAATTCAAGAACTGCATTTATAGCCTACGTGTGTTCCATTACCGCTAGGCTCCTTTTTTCATCTGTCTGGTCATTATATTTAGCTTGTATATTTCACAGGAGTAGGTCGGTCACTTTGCATTCAGGTGCTTATACCTTTACTCACCAGGTACATTCTGGTGTTGAGAACATTTCAATGTGCATCACAGTAAAGAACATACATTATGTTGCATTTGCAGCAGAAATCTCATGTGTTTGAGGTGACAGTTCTGAAAATGGGGCTCCTGACATCTATTGCTATTGGCCAGAGGCGGGAGGAAGGGGCTTGCGCAGTACAGTGAGTTAGGCAGTGGTGAGAGCAGTGGTTGGGGACAGCTCCGACAGGTGGGCTAGGTTTTTGCTTGTGTTGCTCAATACCATTCCATTCATTCAGTATTCAACACAACAGGACTCTAATTTTACTTGTCTAGAGCAGCATCCCCTGCTTCCTCCTTTTCAGCCTGCTTTTTGAGGAAGGCCAACATGCCGCCACCCCTCTTTGGCCTTTTAGTGGGTGGCTGGGAGTAGGTGGAGGGCATGGACTCCTCCTCACTATCTGGGCCAGGCATGAGAGACATTTATGAAGGCTCCTCACATCCAGAAGATGAGGCTTCAGCAGCAGTCTGGCCATGGTTTGAGGCAATGTGGGTCGGAGGCTGAATGGACGGCCTTTCCAAGTGCCTCATGTATGGCATCAAGCCACGGCCAAGTAGCTATTGTTGCCTCACCACCATCTGTGCCTGTGCCTGTGGGGGGATGAACAGAATGTTTCTGAAAGGGCAGTTGGGGCAGAATGTACAGTGACCAATAATGGAATAGTCTAACTGTTACTAGCCATTCAACTTTGTGGCTACTCAAAATTGCTTTTGCCTCAAATGTTGAAAAGTTAATCAAATGTGTAGATAACTAATTAATAGGCACATTACATTTCCATATAGAGGGCTGGGGTAACCAATGTATGGGGTAGCTTGTTTTAATTGTACAACATAATATTCCCAAACACTAGCCCACCACAGTGCCCAGCCATATGATTTGCTCTACCTTGTATTTGGTTTTCAAGCTGTCCCATTTTTTGGAGGCCTGCATGGCAGTCACCTGCCCCTCCAGCCCCATTACCACCTGGCCCTCCAGCCCCTCACCATCTGCCTTTTGGTCCGAATTAGCTCAATTCACCATACCCATTTATAACATTTTAACCCACGAATACACTTACTCCCAGCCTGATTTGGCTGCATTTCTCTTCCCCCTGAAGAGATGATCCAGTTTAACCCTTGCCTTTATTAAGTCAAGAGTTTCAGTATTTGTGATTGAAGTAAAATTAATCAATAATATTCCTAAAGGCTGGCAGTCCTTTGTCAGTCATGTTGATCGTTTGTTTTCAGGAACAGCCGTTTGTTTTTGTGGTGCGTCACTTTAATTGATGCTGGCGCAAGGAATATGCGCTGTGTGAACTCTGATCTTGGTTAGCAGAGCAGCACAGAGAAGGCAAGCATGGAAGACAGTGTGGTGAGATCCTGCCTTTCTCTTTCAGCTTTTTCCTCTACCCCTCTCTCTTTCTTTCTCTCTCGATCCCTCTCTTTTCCCTCAACTTTTCAATTCTACTTTTCACTTCTTCCTGTATTCTCAAACTCTTCCCTCACTGTTGCTGGTGGAAAAATGACACAGCAGAAGAGGAAAGGTGAATAATTACAAAGAGGTGCTGAGTGCAAAGTTTTACTTCAAACCTTCTACTTTGAGGAATGGTGAATAATTACAAAGATGTGCTGAGTGCAAAGTCTCACTTCAAACCTTCTACTTGAATATATGCCAGTGTGTACAGGAGTAAGATTCATATACTGTAGCATACCAGTTTATTGTGATTGCTCACTCATCATTATCTAAGCCGCTTATCCTGATTAGGGTCGTGGAACCTATCCCAGCGCTCATAGGGCGAAAGGCGGGGAAACACCCTGGACAGGTCACCAGTCCGGCGCACGGCACACAGACAAACACACGCAGACACTTCATACCTAGGGGCAATTTAGTGTCTCCAATTCACCTAACCTGCATGTCTTTGGACTGTGGGAGGAAACCGGAGCTCCTGGGGGAAACCCACGCAGGCACGGGGAAAACATGCAAACCCCACACAAAAAGGACCCTGGCCGCCCGGCCAGGAATCGAACCCGAGACCGCCTTGCTGTGAGGCGACATAGCTACCCACAGTGCCACCATGCCGCCCATTATGATTGCTGATATATGATTATATTGTTTTTTGTCATTTGTTCGGCTGAGTCAGTGGTTGTGAGTGTCTATTACTGGTGTATGAGATTTCTTGTTATTGTTTGTTTGTTTGTTTGTTTTTTTGGTCAAGCACATGGCTTTCAGGTTATGTCTGCGGTTGCAAGGACATGCGTTTGATTGCATGGCTGTGTTTACGGTTGCACGGTCATTTCTGTGGTTGCATGGTCATATGTACAGTTTACACAGTCATACCTTTGTTTGCACAATTGTGTCTGCAGTTGCATGGTCATGTCTGCAGTTTGCATGGTCATGTCTGTAATTTGAATGGTCATGTGTGCGGTTTCTGTGGTGGTACATGTGGTTGCATGGTCATGTCTGCAGTTTGCCCGGTCATGTCTGTGGTTTTCTACTGTTGTGTCTGTGGTTGTATGGTAATGTGTGGTCAGTATTGTGTATTTGTGCGTCAACAGTATGGTTGTGTGTTTCAGCTGGGGCCAGTGCTGATTGGAGTGTTTGTGTTGGTGGCCACTGTGCTGTACATGATCCTGAACCCTGTCACCTCTAAGAAACAAAAGATGCAGAGCCAAGACCCTGACCATGAGACCCTGAAGGGCTCCACTGTCAAATTCCCTGAGACCCTGAAGGACTCCACTGTCAAATACCCACTGCCACGCATAGAGAAAGAAGTCAGTTCTAGCAAACAAAAGAAACAGAGCCAAGACCCTGACCATGAGACCCTGAAGGACTCCACTGTCAGATTCCCCAAGACCCTGAAAGACTCCAGTGTCAAATATCCACTGCCACTCATAGAGAAAGAGGTCAGTTCTTAACCACTACAATGCAATACCAGTTCGTACACATTATATGTATATGTTGATAACACGCTAAGGAAAAGTATCTGAAAGAATTTGATTTGATTATTTTCTGAGAAGAACTACAGTTGAAGAAGAAAATAAAGAAGTTGTGGAGACCAGTGTTGAAAGAGTTAGGCGACAAATGCTCTGATTTTGTTTGGCATCCTGACAGGAGATTAGCCATGACACCAAGAGGTTCCGGTTTGGCCTTCCCTCATCCTCGCATGTCCTTGGCCTGCCTGTCGGTACTGTGCTGTCCTTCCATCCATATATCCTGCCTCACCTACTTTTTCTGATATTTCAAAATAACAACTCTAATCACACTGTGAATCAGACTTAAATTAATCATTGATCTGTGCCTTTGCTCAATAGGACAGCATGTTTACCTTTCTGCTAAAGTCAGTGGGAACCTGGTCATCCGTGCCTACACACCAGTGTCCAGTGATGAAGACCAGGGCTACGTTGATCTGGTCGTGAAGGTATTACCTTAATTTAGTCTCTAAAGACTGCATACTACTTATACAATGGGTGGACCATTTTTAAAGAAAAAAAAATCATAATAATTTTGCTGAATTGTGTTTTTAAAAGACATTTTAAGTTTTAGTCCCAGAACATTTAAAACACCTCTTTTTCATTTAAGTCATACATTTTTAAAAATCATTTAAAAAGCTCATTAAAAATGTAAGTAACATACAGTCTGTCTTTCCAGGTGTACTACAAAAATACTCATCCTAACTATCCAGATGGAGGCAAGATGTCTCAGTATCTGGACAACATGAAAATTGGAGACACCATTGACTTCCGAGGCCCGAATGGATTGCTTGTGTACAATGGAAATGGTACAATCTAGCTCACTTCAGTAAAGCAAGACACACAAAATACACTGTTTGCAAAGTTCTGTCCTATATGGACCGACCTCATCGTAAGAAAATGAACCTAGTCTCCAATAGATGGTAGTGGTTTGGTGCAGTTTGGTTCATTTTAGTGAACCGAGTCTTTCGAACAGTTTGAGAAACTGAAGCAGGTTTTTGAGTTTTGATTCTTCTGCGCTTTCCTCACTCGTTTCTTCGGCTTATGGCACTCGCTGAAGCTTTACATTGAATGCAAAAGGCCGTGTGCAAATCTAATGTTGATAAAATATTTACTCAAACTTTGCATAATTTCAATGAAGCCATTTATTTCTTCTTTGCTAATGTTCCCTTTGAATTTCAAAATGGTAAATTAAATCAATGTATCGATTAATGTGCATAGTTTAAAACACATCAGTTTAACATCGTACAATTATGTGCATGTCTTTAAAACTCCTTTTATTTATTTATTTCGACTGTCGTTTAAAAAAAAATAATCCTAATATCAAATTTTAATCTGGTAGCATAAACCAATACGTCGCATTTATTAGCTACACAAAAGTTTTGTTACACAAACGCGAACCTGCATGTCTTTCAGCCTTACGACCTTGTTTCCAAAGATCTGCTAGCCAGTCCTTATGGGATACTGGAATGGTGTGTCCACTGAATTGACAGTACGACCAAGAACATGAGTTAAGTATTTGGGTGTCTTCAGGTAGACTCGTATACTACACTGGACCGCTCTCGAACTCGGGTCTTCGAACTCGAGCAGTCTGAGTTTGAACTCGGGTTTTCGAACTCCAGCTGTTCGAGTTCGAACTCTTGCCATCGAATTTGGGTTTTCGAGTAGACACGTGTTTAAGCGGTTTAACGGAATTCAAATCCTTTTAATTGTAATACAAAGATTTACAATAACTGGGGTAAATGTAAACACTTGTCAATTTAGTAAAATAATTAGTCTGTTTTCTTAAAATGCGGACGTGAACTGCGACTTATTTTTTGGGCGCACTAGTCCACACTTTCTTGCTCTATGTTTATTGTTATTAACCCGTTGCTGTGCGCACTGTGTAGTGATACCAAAGGTTTCCGACCGATTGCATGGAGTTGACTGGGAGCAGCTGAATTAGAAAAAAAGAACGACTAAAAAAACTAACCAACGAACCAAACAAACAAATAATAACAACAAAAAAGACTCAGTTGTGCTGGTGAACCGGTACGAACGACTTACCAAAACAGTCAGAGAGAACGACTTTGGCGAGACGCCAAACGTGTTCATTTTCAAAACGTATTTTCCCCAACATACACATATCTCAGTTCAAACACAGAGGAGTTAAGATTTACATTTTTAAAAAAAGACTACCTGTGTGCTCTTTACACGTATTCTGTTGTTTGTCTGAGATGATTTTCAAATTTTGTCTAGGCAAGTTTGCTATTCGGCCTGACAAAAAATCTGAAGCCAATGTGCGGAAATTTAAACACGTGGGAATGATTGCTGGCGGAACAGGTGAGGCTTGTTCTTGTAGCTGTTTTATCATTTTAATCAAGTTTCCTCTCATTTCAGGGGATTAACAGCCTGTTTGTTTAAGATAGTAATTTGCTTTCTGCACCAAATTAAAAGTGATTCATTCAAACAATGCATTTCTTGTACGAAGTCTCTCTCTACTGAAAAAGAACTGTGTGATA
This sequence comes from Chanos chanos, assembly GCF_902362185.1. Taxonomy (NCBI): domain Eukaryota; kingdom Metazoa; phylum Chordata; class Actinopteri; order Gonorynchiformes; family Chanidae; genus Chanos; species Chanos chanos. The sequence continues at coordinate 39,098,638 of NC_044495.1, read as the reverse complement.
ATTGTGGTTAACAATTGGTTGTTAATTAAATCCATCATCTTCACGCTGCTTTTTCTTCGCAGGCATCACCCCAATGCTGCAACTGATTCGCTGCATTACTGCAGAACCCACTGACACCACAAAGTGTTCCCTGATATTCGCCAACCAGGTCAGTTACAGGACCGATAAAGATTATTTTTCATATTTTTCCTAATCATATTGTGCTATGGTCACCTGCTGCTTCCGATGTAAGATTTTGCGTTAATATAAAATGTAAACGGGTCTGGACCTAAATATGAATGAACTCATATTTACTGATTATGATGATGTAATAAACAATATGATGTTGTCATGAAGGCTATGAGATTTTTTGAAGGCGCTTCATAAGCATTCCTACATATGATCAGATGGAGAAGTGATCTAATTCCTTAATATTTCCCTACATCTAGCATCTATTTGGGTTGCATATATTGCTCTCACTTTCACCAAAATTTGCAGTACTCTCAGGGCTCATTGATTTCAGTGGCACTCTATCAGTTTGTAGTGATGTAACTCCTGAGGTTATTATTCTAGTGCTCTGAGCTGTTTTTTTTTTTGTATTCAGACAGAAGAGGATATCTTGCTAAGGAAAGAGCTGGAAGAGGTGCTAAACAAACACCCCGACAAATTCAGTCTATGGTACACGCTTGACAGACCTCCACAAGGTAAGGAGAAGACTGCAGTAAAACTCTGTAATAAAACTTCCCTAACAGTCACATAGCGCGTGAGGATTTCAGCTGTGTGAAATGGTTAAATACAAGGAAACTGAGACGTCCTCTTGTGACTTCTGTAGGGTTTTTTCAGTTGTGATGTTGCCCTAAGAATGTGAAAAGCCTCTTTGTAATCACATTTTACATGAACAAGATGTTTGTCACAGTTGATGTGAGATTCATAGGTATCGAATAAAGGAAAACACAAATGCTAATTGTATTACCATTTGATTTCCCTAGGGTTACGATACTAATGAAGAAAGCTTTAAAGTGTCTTTTGTTTTTTTTTCTTACAGGAGGATGGAAGTACAGCACAGGGTTTATCAATGCTGATATGATAAAAGACCACCTCCCACCACCGGCCAGCGACGTTCTCATAGTGATGTGTGGCCCACGTCCAATGATCCAGAACGCGTGCCTGTGGAGCCTCATTAAACTAGGCTACAAAACAGAAAACACTTTTGCCTACTAACCGTCCCAATGGTGATGTCAAATTTTGAAATGATGTGAGATAGTTTTGATTTTTGTGCGATACATTTCATGTTTGATATAGTGAATTAAGAAATTTAAATTTATTAATGTTATTTAGTATGTGTGGAAATGGACATATCTCAATAACCAAGTAGCATAGTGTGAATGTATATATGCTAATTATAATGTAAAGGATGTATATCTGCTGTGATGAACTGGCAACCTGTCCAGGGTGTTTCCCTGCCTTTTGCCCAGTGAGTGCTGAGATAGGCTCTAGCACCTCCTGTGACCCTTATTAGGATAAGCGACTTAGAGAATGAATGAAAGAATGGATGAATGACTGGATGAATGAAAGGATATGTGTCTAACTGAAGACGTATCTGAATTAGACATATGAGAATATAAAATGAACAAGGTCACCCAGCTGAAGAGTCAAGACTCCTCAGCCAGACATCTCTATGGGGACCAGAGCAAGAATACTAATAGCACATATGAACCAGACTGATGTGATGTGTATACTAAGTGTGCACTTCCTCCTTTTGTTTGGATACTTATGATTAAATTGTATATGCACAAAAACTTTTGATATCCATGTGTTTATGTTGAAAACCAAGGTGTATTTTGTCTGCTGTTATATGTTAAGTGCATGAATTTTATGCTTAATCAACTTTTCAGAGGTGGAAATAGAGTACAAAACATATAAACCTGATCTGCTTACGTGTGTAGCATTTTTACAGTTTATAAACCTCCGCAACACTTGAAACAACGTTTGAGCACCATCAGAACTGAATGAGAACACTCATACTAACTTCTGTTTTTTAACACAACATTTTTGTAACATACAAAAAAGGAGCTTAGTTATATTCGATCTCATTAAATGATTATTTTGCTGAAAAGAATTCAAAAAGTCTACAGGCTAGCAGTCAAACTCAGAGACTTGTGGTATTAGCCCAGCCCCTAAACTGCTATGATATGACGGTGGTGTGATTCCGGACCATTCTGAACTACACATGGTGTGCCAACAGCAATATGATGTCATTCTGACCATTGTCTGAACCTTTGATTCCTATTGGCTGATGTGTGTTAGAGCTGTTCTGCTACTGACTGAGGTGAGTTAGCTCCGCCTGCAGCTCCTCCCATGGGCAGGCCTTGTTGCAAAGGTCTGAGTGTTTGCTGCGAGAACTGGAGCTGTTTTACCCTTAATGCGTTGTGTGAACTCTGATCTTGGTGAGCAGAGCAGCACAGAGAAAGCAAGCATGGAAGACAGTGTGGTGAGATCCTGCCTTTCTCTTTCAGCTTTTTCTTCTACCCCTCTCTTTTCCTTTCTCTCGTTCTCTCTCTTTTCCCTCAACTTTTCAATTTAGTTATTCAAATTGGTATCTTTTTCTAACATTGGTTACTTTTCACTTCTTTCTCCATTCTTAAATTCTTCCCTCACTGTTGCTGGTGGAAAAATGACACAGCAGTAGAGGAAAGGTGAATAATTACAAAGGGGTGCTGAGTGCAAAGTCTTCAAAATTTCTACTTGAATATATGCCAATGTGTGCAGGGGTAAAATTCATATACTGTAGCATACCAATTTATCGTGATTGCTGATACATGATCATGTTGTTTTTTTGTCATTCGTTTGGCTGAGTCAGTGGTTGTGAGTGTGTATTAGTGGTATCGAGATGTCTTTACTGAAGGGTATATGAGATTTCTTGTTATTGGTTTTTGTTGTTTTTTTTGGGGGGTGTTATGCACATGGGCTTTCAGGTTATGTCTGTGGTTGCATGGACATGCGTTTGGTTGCATGGCTGTGTTTACAGTTGCACGGTCATTTCTGCGGTTGCATGGTCATATCGACAGTTTACACAGTCATACCTTTGTTTGCACGATTGTGTCTGCAGTTGCATGGTCATGTCTGCAGTTTGCATGGTCATGTCTGTAATTTGAATGGTCGTGTGTGCGGTTTCCGTGATGGTACATGTAGTTGCATGGTCATGTCTGCAGTTTGCATGGTCATGTCTGTAATTTGAATGGTCGTGTGTGCGGTTTCTGTGGTGGTACATGTGGTTGCATGGTCATGTCTGCAGTTTGCCCGGTCATGTCTGTGGTTTTCTACTGTTGTGTCTGTGGTTGTATGGTAATGTGTGGTCAGTATTGTGTATTTGTGCGTCAACAGTATGGTTGTGTGTTTCAGCTGGGGCCAGTGCTGATTGGAGTGTTTGTGTTGGTGGCCACTGTGCTGTACATGATCCTGAACCCCGTCAACTCTAACGGACAAAAGAAACAGAGCAAGTTCCCCAAGACCCTGAAGGACTCCACTGTCAAATATCCACTGCCACTCATAGAGAAAGAGGTCAGTTCTTAACCACTACAATGCAATACCAGTTCGTACACATTATATGTATATGTTGATAACACACCACAGAAAAGTATCTGAAAGAATTTGATTTGATTAATTTCTGAGAAGAACTACAGTTGAAGAAGAAAATAAAGAAGTTGTGGAGACCAGTGTTGAAAGAGTCAGGCGACAAATGCTCTGATTTTGTTTGGCATCCTGACAGGAGATTAGCCATGACACCAAGAGGTTCCGGTTTGGCCTTTCCTCATCCTCGCATGTCCTTGGCCTGCCTGTCGGTACTGTGCTGTCCTTCCATCCATATATCCTGCCTCACCTACTTTTTCTGATATTTCAAAATAACAACTGTAATCACACTGTGAATCAGACTTAAATTAATCATTGATCTGTGCCTTTGCTCAATAGGACAGCATGTTTACCTTTCTGCTAAAGTCAGTGGGAACCTGGTCATCCGTGCCTACACACCAGTGTCCAGTGATGAAGACCAGGGCTACGTCGATCTGGTCGTGAAGGTATTACCTTAATTTAGTCTCCGAAGACTGCATACTACTTATACAATGGGTGGACCATTTTTAAAGAAAAAAAAAATCATAATAATTTTGCTGAATTGTGTTTTTAAAAGACATTTTAAGTTTTAGTCCCAGAACATTTAAAACACCTCTTTTTCATTTAAGTCATACATTTTTAAAAATCATTTAAAAAGCTCATTAAAAATGTAAGTAACATACAGTCTGTCTTTCCAGGTGTACTACAAAAATACTCATCCTAACTATCCAGATGGAGGCAAGATGTCTCAGTATCTGGACGACATGAAAATTGGAGACACCATTGACTTCCGAGGCCCGAATGGATTGCTTGTGTACAATGGAAATGGTACAATCTAGCTGACTTCAGTAAAGCAAGACACACAAAATACACTGTTTGCAAAGTTCTGTCCTATATGGACCGACCTCATCGTAAGAAAATGAACCTAGTCTCCAATAGATGGCGGTGTTGTATCAGATGCTGTCATGGCAAGCGCATTAACGTGCTCATTTCCAAAACTGAACGTATTTTCCCCAGTATACACACATCTCAGTTCAAACACAGAAAAATTCAGATTTACATTTTTAAAAAAAGACTACCTGTGTGCTCTTTACATGTTTACTGTTGTTTGTCTGATATGATTCCAAAAATGTTTGTCTAGGCAAGTTTGCCATTCGGCCTGACAAAAAATCTGAAGCCAAGGTGCGGAAATTTAAACACGTGGGAATGATTGCTGGCGGAACAGGTGAGGCTTGTTCTTGGAGTTGTTTTATCATTTTAATCAAGTTGCCTCTTATTTCAGGGGATTAACAGCCATATATTTGTTTAAGATAGTCATTTGCTCTCTATACCAAATTAAAAGTGAGGAATTCAAACAATGCATTTCTTGTACGAAGTCTCTCTCTACTGAAAAAGAACTGTGTGATAATTGTAGTTAACAATTGGTGGTTAATTAAATTCATCATCTTCACGCTGCTTTTTCTTCGCAGGCATCACCCCAATGCTGCAACTGATTCGCTGCATTACTGCAGAACCCACTGACACCACAAAGTGTTCCCTGATATTCGCCAACCAGGTCAGTTACAGGACTGATAAAGATTATTTTCCTAATCATAAACCAGAAAACTTGCATAACGTCATCACAAACACATCATTTTAGCATTTAGAAATGTTTACCGGATACTGGATAGATAAGTGTCTGGTCACCTACTGCTTCAGATGTAAGATTTTGCGTTAATATAAAATGTAAACGGGTCTGGACCTAAATATGAATGAACTCATATTTACTGATTATGATGATGTAATAAACAATATGATGTTGTCATGAAGGCTATGAGATTTTTTGAAGGCACTTCATAAGCATTCCTACATATGATCAGATGGAGAAGTGATCTAATTCCTTAATATTTCCCTACATCTAGCATCTATTTGGGTTGCATATATTGCTCTCACTTTCACCAAAATTTGCAGTACTCTCAGGGCTCATTGATTTCAGTGGCACTCTATCAGTTTGTAGTGATGTAACTCCTGAGGTTATTATTCTAGTGCTCTGAGCTGTTTTTTTTTGTATTCAGACAGAAGAGGATATCTTGCTAAGGAAAGAGCTGGAAGAGGTGCTAAACAAACACCCCGACAAATTCAGTCTATGGTACACGCTTGACAGACCTCCACAAGGTAAGGAGAAGACTGCAGTAAAACTCTGTAATAAAACTTCCCTAACAGTCACATAGCGCGTGAGGATTTCAGCTGTGTGAAATGGTTAAATACAAGGAAACTGAGACGTCCTCTTGTGACTTCTGTAGGGTTTTTTCAGTTGTGATGTTGCCCTTAAAATGTGAAAAGCCTCTTTGTAATCACATTTTACATGAACAAGATGTTTGTCACAGTTGATGTGAGATTCATAGGTATCGAATAAAGGAAAACAGATGCTAATTGTGTTACCATTTGATTTCCCTAGGGTTACGATACTAATGAAGAAAGCTTTAAAGTGTCTTTTGTTTTTTTTTCTTACAGGAGGATGGAAGTACAGCACAGGGTTTATCAATGCTGATATGATAAAAGACCACCTTCCGCCGCCGGCCAGCGACGTTCTCATAGTGATGTGTGGCCCGCCTCCAATGATCCAGAACGCATGCCTGCCGAATCTCACCAAACTAGGCCACAAAACAGAAAACACTTTTGCCTACTAACTGTCCCAATGGTGATGTCAAATTTTGAAATGATGTGAGACAGTTTTGATTTTTTAAGACATATTTCATGTATGATATAATGAATTAATAAACGTTTTATTAATGTTGTTTAGTATGTGTGGAAATGGACATATGTCAATAACCAGGTAGCATAGTATGAATGTATATACACAGTGTCCTCCAGAATTATAGGTACCCTAATGTAATATGAGTGAAAAAGGCTCATGAAAATCCCCCTTACTGTTCATCAGATGTTGTCATTGCGCAGAAAATAAAGAAAAAATATCAATTCCATACGAGCCTATTACAACAAGAAAAAAAGTCACAGGTTATCACAAAATAACTCTTATTCCGAAAAACATGTGTGTTGTAATTAGTGGCACCCCCTCATTTAGTATTTTGTGCAGCCCCCTTTTGGAAATAGAACAGCACTGAATCTTCTCTTGTAATGTTTTATAAGACTGGAGAACACAGAGGAAGGGATTTTTGACCATTCCTTGATGCAGAATCTCTCCAAATCTTGCAGTCCTCGGTCTTCACTTGTACACTCTCTTCTTGAGCTGAACCCACAGGTTTTCAGTTGGATCTAGGTCAGCAGACTGGGTTGGCCATGGCAAAAGCTTGATTTTGTGTTCATTTAGCCAGTTTTGAGTGGATTTTGATGTGTGGTTTGGATCCTTGTCCTGCTGGAAGATCCAACCGCAACCAAGCTTTAGCTTCTTGGCAGAGGCAGCCAGATTTTGATTTAAAATCACCTGGTACTCCTGGAATCCATAATGCCATGTATGCGAACAATACTGCCAGGGTTTTTGGAGGAGAAACAGCCCCACAGCATCACAGATCCTCCACCATATTCAACGCTTGGTATTAGGTGCTTTTCTTTGTAGCTATATTTATTTCTATGCTAAACCCACCTTGAGTGTGTGGAGTCACAGAGCTCAATTTTTGTGTTGTCTGACCACAGCACCCTGTCCCAGCTTAAGTTCCAGTGGTGTCTGGCAAACTCCAAGCACTTTTGCTTGTGGCAAAAAGATAGGAAAGGCATCTCTCTGGCATACCTTCCAAACAGTTTGTTGGCATGGAGGTGATGTCTTATGGTGGATTTGGAGGCATGGTGACCCCAAGATGCCACCAAACTCTGTAATTCTGAAACTGTGGTCTTTAGAGATTTCCATCCTCACTGTGGCTGCTGAGAAAATAGCCTTGCGTCCTCTTCCACGCTGGTTCATGATACTTTTGAATTTCTTAAACTTCTTAATGATTGCCCTAACTGTTGATATGGGCATTGTAAGTTGAGCAGCTATTTTCTTGTATCCATTTCCTGATTTGTGCAGGTCAACACACTTTTGCCTTATTGCAACAGCATGCTCTTGAATCTGTCCCATGGTAGTGGATGACTAAGGGATTTGGGCCCTGTGTCGCCTCGTTTTTATACCCCAGTGAAACAGGAAATCATTGATAACTGCTTAAAATTTCCTAAACACTTAGGCCTACTTAAAATGAGTTGAATATGCGTGGGATCATACTTTGTTTACATTGCCTTAATTCAAATTTCTTGGGGTGCCAATAATTGTGACACATGTGATTTTGTTTTAAAAATGTATTTTGCACTAATGGTTGCATTATACTCAAACTAAACTTACCTCAAATAAAGGTAAGCTTTATTTTCTATTTTCAACATAATACTTGGATAATAACTGATAAAGTGAATTTTTTATAAGCCTTTTCAATCATCTTTAGCAAGGGTGCCAATGATTCTGGAGGGCACTGTATTCTAATTATAATGTGAGGGATATGTCTAATAGAAGACTTATCTGAATTAGATAGATCAAAACAAAAAATGAACCAGGTCACTCAGCTGAAGAGTCAAGACTCTTGCTAAGTGAACAGGGTCATGTTTAAATGGCCTTCTGAGTTGAGTAAATCAGTGAATCATCCACAGAGATCACAGTGCCAGAGATCCCTATGGGAACCAGAGTACAACTGTGCAAGCATACACACACACACACATGCAAACAACAAACAAAAACATACAGAAATAAAAATTTATGTGAATGGAGATTTTAGGGAGAGTTAAACCATTTGATTTTGATTCGAGTCTTTGATATAGTTGATATTAAGAAACTTTTAATCAGACCAACAACATTTTGATAGCAATCCTCTCACATTGTTACATTCATTACTATCAGGAATGAAGATTTTATGCAGTATATGACTCCCATACGTCTAAAAACTGAAATTAATTAGCTTAATTGCTGTCTTCAGAAAATAAACTAACAAAATGTATTTGGCATCAGATCATACATTATTTACATTTGACAAAGAAATCTTTGGGTGTATTTAAAAGGGTACAGATCTTTGGCTGGAAATGCTCTTGGAAAATGAGGAAACAACATGTGTGAATTCACACACTGGCTATGTGTTATTTAAGTCTGAAACACAACAACTCAAGCATTCAACACCAGGCAGCTGACGGCAGTCATAGTATGTTAGGTGTCAGAGGGAGAATGTTAGTCATATATCCTAGGGCACTTGTCCGTTGTAATGACCCGTCAAAAGAGCGCCAAATAATTAGAATGAAAACGCGGTCGGTGAGTCGCGAGAGCTGACAATTACGTAAATTTAATGAGCATTGTCAGCGGGTTGTTGTTGGTTTTATTGATAATACTTTGCAACATTCCGCTCGGAGTGATGAAGCATCTTGCTCCTTTGAAGAAATTCTCTATGAACCCTTCATTGATTTGGACGTATTTCCCGATTACGGCATCAAGGTTGTTGCTTAGCACCCCGTATATGTTTGCCGGGTCGGTTTTGCGGCCTAAAAAAAGAAACAGCGCGTAGCAATCCCTTCCCACAGAAGCGCAGAACTCAACCAGTCTCTCAGCTTTGGTCCTGTCAGCCACTTCTTCTCCAGCCATTCTCATCGTCTCTGTGAGAGCCTCTGAGGACAGATCCCAGGATCTCTCTTCTTCTCCTCCCTCAGCTGGGTGAAGGACGTGAACAGCAACTTGAATTCTTGGGTTCTTACTGGGAAGATCCAGGACTGCCCAAACCCAGTCTGCCCCAAGCAGGATCCTCTGCTCTGGAGTCATGGTGGTACAGTTGAACACCTCTGGTAAACCGAGCTGGCTGCTGCGTTGGATGTAAGTCATGAGGAAGACCTGGCTCAGGGTGGCTTGACTGGGCTGGAATATGTTTTCAGGGTCGATGAAGAGCAGGTATTCTCGAGTCCTGTTTGCGGCCTTGTGGACGCACTCGCTGAAAAGTGGAACGATGTCTGTGGAAGTGAGTTTGTTGGGTCTCATCCACAGAGCTTTAAATATATTGACTTTGGTTTCAGTTTTGCTGCCTGTTTGGTTGGCGCTGGTTGGCTGGTCCATGTTAAAGAGTTGTTTCTCTAATACACTGCAAGGATACATTGTCATTACTCAATAGGCAGGAAGATGTGAGAAATTAGCAAACTCTGGGTCAAATTCGTACTTAAAAAAGTAAAATCAATCTTTAATCTCATCTAAAAACAACTCTAGTTTCATAGTAATAGCAGAGAAAACTGGATGAAGATTAGGAATATTGTGCACACCTCCTCTGAGATACTTCCACTGGTCACAAATATGATCAAGCCTTTGGCTTATGAAATGCCATTCAGGAGTAGGTTATTTTAATTTCACAGTTGTTTGCATTGCTCTGTGAGACTGATCATAAAACACTGCATCTCTTAAGAACAGCTGAATTAGGACACAAGAACTATAAAAATAATAGAAAGATTGAAAAACTCACCAGTATCAGTCTGTCTGTCGTGTTTGTTGTGAAGGCAACACCAACTGATCCTCTCTCCACTTTGGTGTCCTACCAAAATATGTGTGCTAGTTTAAGTCAGATCCTCACAGTTCTTAGTTACTCCCAAACACCTGACCGCCGCTCAAGATGGTTAACTTGAGATGAGAGTTAGGTCAGGTTTCACAAGATTTATTTGTCTTCTCACTTGCATGTAAATCTCTCCTTGTTTTTTTTTTTTTTTGGGAGGGTCTTAAACAAATAAAATAGGAACATAGAGATAGGAACAGTTTCTGCCTGGCTCATCTCAAACCTTTTAAAGTATTAATGGGCTTTACCTGAAGGATAAGGGTTAGGGTTAGAATTCACCTGAACTACATTTTGGTCATGTCTGTGATGACATTTTTGTGCAGAAAAAGGAGTACATTTGTCATATTGATGTAAAATGAAAACCTTGTAACTTACAAAAGCCTGAACGTTAAGAAAAGATTCACTTTAATATTTTATCCAGTGACACAAAATATCATTCACACCATTCATATTCACATTAGATTTGTGTGAAAACTCCTTATTGTAGTATGTGAATAAATGAAAAAATACGCTTAGGAAAATATACATGTTCTGCTGATATATACTGCAGCATTTAAATAATAGAAAAACTTCAAGCTATCTGGAAGTGAAAGTCATGCTTCATAGATTTAAATTGCATCTTTGATACAGATCTGTTATAGTTCCTATTCATATACAGTATTTCATCACCAAAATACAGCTGTCAAAAATATTTCGTCATTCAAATTTGAATCAAGGGACTAAATCAACCACACGAGTGTCAAACACCACAAAACGGGAAAGTGAGAAATGCTACATAGATAAGGAATTGACATGGCTGTGGGGCTGGGATGCAGACCCACTGTAAGTAGCAGGTAAACGTTATGCGCTGATGCTATAAGTCTCTGAGGTTATGTCGTAGAGGAGGGACTGCTGGATCGTCTTGCAGGTTAAGTCAGGCGAGTGGGGCAGGCGCGGGGCTTTTTGCCAGGTTAACAGCATTGGCAGCGGTTGTTGCTTCACACCATGGCGGTCTGGCTCCGTCTCATTCCCCTCAGCAACTCGTCTCTGCTCAGCAGGTACTGGAAGCGAAAAGGGCCGCATGAGCTGTGTTAGCTTGGGTTAGCTCAGCTCAATATTTGGCTGCGTTTTTTTAGCTTGTAGAGTCGTCACCTGTATATCCGCAGCTTCATATCATTCATAGCTTCAGAGGTGTCTGGGACCACAAAAACTTTAATTTTTTTTCTTTTTCTTTTTTAACTTTAGCGGTTTTAAGAGTTCACTGTAAACTCGCTGTCAATTTGCAGCCCACATAAAATACAAACCGCTGGCCTGTCAATCTAAAAAAGATTCTGCGCTTTGTTGAGTTATGCGAATGTCTCTTGTTTGCTTATGCGAATGAACATTTGAATCGGGAAACAGCTCACATCGTGGTACGTGACAGTAATACATTGACGCAAGTAGGATGTGGACTAAGGGACAGAGATACACCATTAGCAGGTTTGTGAATTAGTGATTAATTGGTAAAACATAGTTTGAGAATCGAAACCATGGCAAACTGTAAAAATCCACTTACAGTGAGGTTGTTAATTCCCTCTGATAGAGCTTCGATCTGCAGTGCCGTTCCATCACTTACAAGCCTCTGCAAAAGCCAATTTTCAAACAGTCCCTCAGGCCGCATTGTTAGCAGGAGAGCCAACGTCACTGACGTAATATAATCATGTTTCAAAATGTTGACAGTATGCCAAATTGATTTAAACACAAGCAGGGGATGGTTGGGCTACAATTAAGCCAGCATTAGGCACTGAGATGCAAACGTTTTGGGATGAATATTAATATATTATATATGTATATAAATATACATGGATTTGCACGCTTCCCCCAAGGCACATGAGAGAGCGACTCTACATGCACCATGTTTAGTATTGGTGGTTTTGGGATTGGCGGAGGTGCGGATGAGAGCAGGTTAATGAATGAGATTATTCATGCAGTGTCTGCCGTCTATACTTGACAAATGTATTTGTTCAGTAGATTCTGATTCAATGATGGTATATAACCATAATCATCATGGTATATAATCATAACCATTGAAAGAAAGAAAGAAAGAAAGAAACAACAAAGTGTAAACCTTCTGTAATTATGGTTTGAAAGTCTAGTGAAATATGTCACAGTTTAGCATATAAACCACCAGCCTCTGTGAGAAAACTTCAAATCGCTTTTTTTTTTTTTTTTACAAAACTGAAGAAAGCACATTGTCACAGTGATTTACGAGGTTTATTGATCAGTGTTATATTATAGTGATGCATTGAATTTTTATACCTTAAAATCAATTACAATAGAATAAAAATGCTTCTTTTATCGAAGCATCACATCTAACTATAAAAATAATATGTTATACTGTATGAAAATAACAGTGTAGATTATCTGCATTCAGTCAAAATGTGCACAAATGCAAAACTGTTAAAAAATCACATTTTAAACACATATACTTGTAATTCACCAACATTAAATATTAAATATATATATCACTAAAAAGTGCAAATATTGCACAAATTTCTCTAGAGCACTGTTTTCTCAAACAGCAAGAATGGGTAAAGAAAAAAAAAAAAGATAAATAACCTCGAAGCTAATTATAATGTGTATTGCCTGGAAATTCCACATAAATGTTCCATTTTAGTCAATAGTGGCACGACCCTTTTGTCTTTGGGAGGTAACATCACAACGAGGGTACCATACTCTTGGATCCTTTAAGTGGCTCTGCAAATGTCCAAACATGGCCTCACAAGTCCGTCTTTTTTGCGTTCTCACTGCTGTCTCATGCCCATGAGTGAGGGATGCTGGGTATTAGATGATGGAGGAGGAGGAGGAGGAGGGAAGGAATGGCGCGAGTGTGGTTTGGCTCGGGCGGTGTTGGATGGGGGAGGAGGGAGCGCGAGGGTGAGGGGGGGTCAGGGGTTGGAGGGGTTATTGGCTGCAAGCGGAAGTGATGATGGTTGGCTAGCAAAGGCATCAGGTCTGTGGCCCCACCTGCTCCCCACGCCTCTCGGGGTCCCTGTCAAAGATTGGGCTGAGGCCCCTGAACCCAGCGTAGGGCCGGTGGGCGCCGTTCACCAGAGCCTGGGCCTGGGACGCCTCCAGAGGACAGATGTAGTCGGTGGAGTCGTCCGCCTTCTTCCGCCTCAGGTGGCTGAAGTTGGTGAAACCCAGTTTTCTGGGCTGGAAGAGAGAGCAGGAGAGTACAGTTAGTTTGCGAAGTGAACTTATTTTTCTTAAACTAAAGGTTTATTGTCCAAGACAAGTACAATATTATGAGGACAAGGCTTCTATAAATCACTGAATACTGAAGTAACTGAACTGTTCATTGCTGTTCTCCTGAAAGGGAGAGCACTCATCACTGAGAGATATACCACATGAGAAAAAACATCATTCCTCTGCTCAGTTATTGAATTATACACACAGTCTCACTCTTTACTCTCAGTAGAAATGAAATGCAGTCTGACAGTGGACAGTGCTGTAAATATACATTTTCTGTAAGCTTTGTGCTGCTGACTTAGGCGATTACGTTATCTTACAATAGCCTCTCAGCACATTTTCTCTTCTTTTGCTGGCTTCGCCCGAGAAAAAGGAAAAAAAAAGGCAACCCTGCTGCGCGAGAGCCGAGAGGCGTAGCTTGCACATACAATGCATCAGGGTGGAGGACGTGGAAGGCTTTACGCTTAAGCAGGTCAGAGATATTAGTCACAGAGAGACTTAAGGTGTTCTCTCTCAGCAAGAGAGAAGGGGATTGGATGAAGAATCAAACTGCAGAAAACGCAGGGACTTATCACACGGAAGCCCCGCTGCTGTGGAATATTCCCGGAAACTTAAACCATTTGAGGGGAGCTCGTACCCGGACTTTGGCTGTGGTTGTTAAGGGAGTGTAACCTGCCGACTCCATGTACTCTCTCTTTTCCTGCTGTGCCTGCATGCCCACCAGAGAGCTGAAGTTGGTTGCCAGGTGACGACGGAGGAGCGTCTTTTGTGGCGGAATGTTCAGGAGCATTGCCATGGTGTCTGAATTGAAGCGTGGCTCCAGAATCTACAAACAAAAAAAAAAAAAAAAAGAAAGAAAAAACCCCCCAAAAAAACCCCAAACAAACACACACACACACACACACAAACATAAAGATCCAGCAAGCAAACAAGAATGTGTGTTTTGATATATCGGACGATAATGTGACAACACGTTGTGTGATTTAATCTCTGATCATTTCTGTCAAGGTTACAATGCATATTCAGTAATGAAGACTTGTCAAGGACACACATGCCACAGCAATGCATTTGTTTGCACAATGTTGGATTAAACCCTGAGAAATCTGTAGATTTCAAAAGCCTCTGTTTTGAGTACAGCAGAGACATTTGAAGGAAAATTCTCTGTAAGATCATCAAGGCCACTGCAATGTTAGTGTGTGTCCATGTTAAGATTTCCATGACCTTCACTCCTTCACTATGTCACTATCTTAGCTGTAGTTGTGGGTGGAGATTGATCTGGTGTCTGTCACTCACTATGAGTCCCCCATGTACTCCACTGCCCCTGAGGTTGGGTGCATACTCTGCCAGGTCCACAGAGCGTAGCCACTCCATCACGCGGTGGTTAGACCACTGCACCACCTCTGAGGGTGATGTCTTGTTCTGTAGACAAGATAGAATGATCTCATCTTCTTCGTAGACAAATATGTAACACATTAACACACAAAAAAAACACACACACACACACACACACACACACAAACTCCATTTGAAACTTCCCCTCATACCTCGTCCCCTGGCCGTCTCCTCAGGCAGTTGGGGTTGAACTTATTCACATGTAGCACATGGATGGCACATTTAATGCTGAGGTGATGGAGCTGGCTCGTTACTTTCAGGAACAGGAGATCATTCTAAATACACACGCATTAAAAACACAGCAAAACTCACATTAGCCTTACCATGATGATAGGACTACATGAATATCAAAACCTATGGAACATATTACATATATACATGTATGTAAAATGAACTATGGTATTACACTGCTCTTGGATTAGCATACATAGCTGTCTTACCACTGTTAAGTACTGCAGCATTCTCCCATCAACCCTTGCTTCATTAAACTGATCTTTGTACTGAGGTAATCCAATGTCATCAAGCCACCCTGAAGGTTAAAATATGTCATGTTGTTCAAAAACCTAATATAAATAAACTCATAATGCACACATTAAAAAAAAAAGTCCAGAGTAAAAGTGTTTTATGGATTATGAAAGATGACACTGTATTAAAGTGCAGTTCTGTTGGCATGATTCATCCAGTGAATGGACTGGAGCATACTTATTGGACAAACTGGTAATGACTTTATATGCATATGAAACTTTTATGTGCTCTTGTACACTGGCCATGGTCATTTTAACAGTTAAAACTTTTTAGAGCCAGTAGATATCTAAACAAATCAGAGACGTTGACTGATGATTTTAAAAGGGATGTTTGGAATGAGAAAATACATACGAGTGACCCAGACATAGTCCAGTTCAGAAGACTTCTCGATCAGTTTGGTCGTAAAAGAACGTAGAGCCAGCTGCAGTTTCTTCCTGTGTAATGGATGCTTCATCCCAAGCTCCTGACACGATTAAAAAAGAAAAAATAACAACAAAAACAGAAAAACAATAATTCAGAGATCATACACCGTACACCTGCTAACTGTGGACGATGGCTTTTGGTGTCAGTCATACTTAGATGAGTGAATAGATAAAAACATCCAACACCCAGACGTGACTTTTTCGACAGACTGTCACAACATCATGAATGTTTTTGAGGGAGAGAACCTTTTCATGTCAGTGTGACAGCTTTTTGAAACGTTAGACAGACGGGAGCTTTTTATCTAAACCGATGGGGCTGAGGGCAGAGATAATTAGCAATTCAAACAGCATTATGGTGCATGCTACCAGAATTAAAGGTGAACTGACAGGTAGAACCTGAACGATAATTGCTGGGGACTGAGTGACTGACAGACTGAGCCAAACAATTGTTTTTGAGGGGCAGCTTCAGAAAGGACATGTGAGAGGCATAACCAGATCATCAGAGAACAGCAGCCAGGTGTTGAGTAGATTAATCAGCAGGCTGTAAAGTATCTTCCAGTTAAATGAATAATAATAATAAAAAAGAGAGTTTGAGCTTTAAGAAAATTAGTTTCATAAGTTTGCTCTTTTATTCTTCACAGATTTGTAAAATTAAATGGCTCAATAAAGCTACATAATTTCTGAATTCTTATGTAACCTGCTAACAATCTGAGGTCTTTGGAGAGGCTCCCAGAATGTGGCAAATGCAGTTCTGTTCCCAAATTGAACCAAACCATTTCTGGGGAATACTTTCCATTAAACTGGAGTTTTGTTGCAGAGGTGCATTGAGGCTTTACATAATGTTCAAGTAATTTTACCTCCAAAACAGTGACCTACACTGAGTGAACATTTTTAAGCTCTGATTAGTCCTAGATGATTTAGAGGAAATTTTTAGAACTGGAATGGAGACTGATCAACTAAGCAAAGTGTAGGTCTCTTCTCTGCGTTCAGACTATACCTTCTCTAGGTCCTGTGGGGAGGCAGAGAGGAGAGTCTGTCCACTGGTGACCCACTGTCTGGCCAGAGGCCCATACTGGCCCAGTCCATAGTCCTCCAGCCAGTTACACACTTGCTCTGTTGTCCACTTAGTGAAGGATGTGTTGGCATCTCTGGAAGGAAAAAGAAGAACAACTTCAGTGCAGAATCCAAAGAACAATCCAATCATTGAATACAATGACTCTAGAGTTAAATCTCTGTACTGGAAGGGGACAAGTCATTGATATTTTTTTATCATTAAAGGAATTATTATATAATCTCTGCAATCCTCTCAAAAGCACATACCGTTTTGACAGTATGCACATTCTTGCATGTTACCATGACGACAGTATTAGAGTGTTCTTCTGCCTTGGCTGAACTAATTGATCCTCTTTGTAACCTCTGTCTTAATAACACAGTGCAGCTAGGCCGACAGGCTGTGGATAACATATGTGTTTGACATGTAATGACGTGTCCGTACCGTGCCGAGCCCCCGGTGTCGCCCACTCGTGCCAGCCTGGGCCCGGCCGTCGCTCTGAGGCCTCCCCGCCTGAACTCTGCGGCATCAGGGTTATCTGCGGGTAGACTGCCTGACTGAGTCCTCCTTATCCTGGAGACAGAGTGGAGTAAACAGACAGACAACGTGTTTGACTCTTGGTCATTAACTGTCATTTCTGGGTGTTCTCGGTCTAGGCTGGACGATCACCCTCCATTGGTCTGCAGATACACCTTAAAGCCTCATAGAATCAGATGATGATCTTTGATTTACGGGAAGGCAGCCACTGTGATGGAAGTGAAATCTTGGGGTATGTTCTGTCAAGACGTTTTTTTGGTGCACATGATACTCATCTCCATAACAACCCTGTCCTGTCCCCTCATTGTAGAATCCTTTGGAATTACAACTGGCAACGGGAGGTGAGGTTGGAAGAGGAGGATGGTTGAAACGCTGTGGTTCAGTACTCACTTTCCCCATAATTTTCGGATACCCTTCTGGTTCTTCTTATTCTCTGGAGAGACAGGGGACTGCTGACCGGAGTCAACCCCAGAGGACATGGGGGAAAGATCAGACATCGTGGAGTCATCTGTTCTCTCGCTTTTCCCTGAGCAGGAGAGAAATAAACAAACAAACAAACAAACAAACAAAAAATCGGTCAGATTATTCAGTCATGCAAAGGTACCCCTCCATGATGTCTGATCCATGTGACAGTTCAGCTATACCCACCGCTTGGAAAGAGATCATTTTTCCCCCGAGATCCTGTGCCAAAAGTTTGGTCATGCAAGAAGAGTGGGATGGGGCAACAAAGCACAAAGAATATTACATGACCTTTAGATAAGGGATTTTACACAGGACATCTGTTTAGCTTGTATAGAGAAAACATTCCATCTAAACAACTGTCCTTTGATTCAATGTCAAAATAACCAACAGAGCAGAAAACAGTGTAAAACAATAGTGTATTAGGCGGCTGTACGATTGCATGCATATTAGTTATATATTAAATCGTATGCTATGGATGGAGTTTGGAAAGCAGAATCAATCTGATATTCACTGAGAAGTTCACAGATTCATAAGTCATTTTCACAGTGGTTTGGAGCCACTGTTTTGTGTTAGCATAAAGTAACAAAATTGAACTAAGATCATTTTAACAACTTATGGGACCTGACATAATCTACATACACATGCAAATGAACAGTGAATAGATAACTCCCATACCCAATTTTTTTTTAAGATTCCTGAAGTCTATATTGCACAAAGCCCCAGCAGTGGACAGTGTCCTAAGGTTTATAAAGGAGACAGAATCCTTAACTGTATAACGGAGTTTTAAGAATCTCAGGATGTGTACTGGGGATGGAGTGCTAAGGTTTTTAAAGGGGACGGGTGTTCAATTGGGGACATGAATGGACCTGTCCACTGAGCAACAGGAAACATCATGGAATGTGACCATTAAAAAAGTGAAACACGGTTTTGGCCAAATTTGAAGTCAAGGTTTATTTTCTTTTGTTTACTGATGATGGTTTGGTTTGTCAGCATGAACTCTCTCACTGCACGCAATTCCGTTACCTCACACGACGCCAAGTTAAGCCTGCAAAGCAGCTGTGCATGAAGAAGTTCAAATCTAATTTAGGCTTCAGTGTGTGAGTGTGAGTGTGTGTGTGTGTATAAGAAAGCAGCGGATGTGTGTGATACAGGCATAATCTGCGCTGCGTTTTGCAGCCCTCGGAGCTGTAAGAAGCAGGGTCCTTTGCTCCTGAGCGGAGGAGAGGAGTGCAACTTTAATCCTTTAGCTCTGACATAAAAGGAGCGTGAGGCATCAGCACACTACCTAAAGCCGGAGCACTGGCACTCCTACAGCGATCTTCAGACAGCCGCAAGCAAGAGAGTGAGAGTACAGGAGAGAGCACAGCGTTAAAGACAGCCAGAGAGAGAGAGAGAGAGAGAGAGAGAGAGAGAGACAGAGAGAGTAATACATGCAAAGACACACAAGTGTTAGGAAAAAGGATTATTAAGGCACAGGCAAGGCAGCTATGCATGTAGAAATTTGAGTCCTAACTTTCAGGCTTTGGTGTGTATGTGTGTGTGTGTGTGTGTGTGTGTCTGCGTGCATAAGTGTGTGTCAAGAGTTATGTGGGAATAATTATACATGTTACAGGGAAGGTGAAAAGCCCCATAAAGAACACTGACCAATATTAGAGACAAAAGAAAATTCTGAAAGAAATGAATTATGTGTATGTATAAACACACAATGTATGTATATGAATCTGTTCCCAGAGTGTACATTATATCCAGGAAAGACAGAAGAGGTCTGGAATAAAATTTCAAATCCGCATCTGAGGGCAGACGTGAGGACACGTATAAAAAAACCCAGCAGAAACTGGATATCCTGGTAGTGTTTCACTGAGGAGTTTTAAGTCAAGTAAAGAGAGGGACACTCACTGAGGTTGAATTCACTGTCTTCACTTTCATCAGGGGACAGCTGCAGAGGAGACGAATATTTCTCTCTCTCTCCGTTCTGCTCCGAACGAGAAAACTTTCCTGGCAGGGTCTGATATTTGCTGTTATCCATGTGGCGATTCTGTGAAGGGGGAGGGGGAACATGATACAGCTAGAGGAACCAGAGGAAGGTATTTTGTTTCTATGTAAAATACATTCATGCATTTCTTCCCCAAAATGAGCTATCTGACGTAATTGTTTTTGGTAATTCTCCTGAATCCAAGAATCCACATGAAAAGGTAAAGGTAGTGAGGGAAATGTAATGTGTAAAGCACACGTGGCTGAGTCAGTGACGGTCGTGTTTCCTGAATGTTAGTTTAATGTTTAAGGTTAAAGGTTAATATTAGGATTATTTAGTCCTAGTACCTCAGGATCAGGTTCTACCGGTTGCCCCATTACATGCTTTAGAGAAGACAATGCCAGAGAAAACACACACACACACACACACACAAAGACACAAAGAGTTAGTGTGAAGAGAGAATATACAAAGTGGATTGAGTTAAACATGAGTAGAAAAAAAGCAGAAAAAGAAAAAGAATTTAAATTTTACTCATGAGAGAATAATATCTAAATCTGCATTTCCTAACTCCAGTCTCAAAGACCTCTGACACAGCACCTCTCTGTAAGCCAGTGCCAACAGACCTCACTCATCAAGGATTACTGGTCAAGCCGAATGAGGTATGTTGGGGGCAGGCTACAACTCAACTTCCTTGTCAAAAACATTCCAGGGAGTGGTGTTAGCAAAACAACAGCCTAGTGAAGTGGTCTAAACGGTATTTTCTCAGACTGGGTTTGCATGGGCCAGATAAGAATAAACTACACACTGAATTCTCACATGTAGAGTTATCTTAAAATGTATTAGTGAATCCCTGCGCTGTTACACTGTAAAAGTCATACGTGATTGTCAGAATCAGCGGCTGCATGCTGAAAAGACCTGTCCACGAATAGATGGTGTTAGTAGGTCAGTCAATAGAAAAACAGTCAAGAGGTGGGATTATCCAAACCTTCTGTAAAGATCCACTCTGCAGCTCCTCTAGACTGCTAGACAGGAGCCGCGGTTGAGCCCTAAAGAGAGAGTGAGAGAGAGCGAGAGAAAGAGAGAGAAAGAGAGAGAGAGAGAGAGAGAGAGAGTGAGAGCGAGAGAGTGAGAGAGTGAGAGAGAGAGGGGGGGGGGGTGAGAGAAAGCAAGAGAGAGAAAACAACACGTGCTTAAACCAGATGAAAACACTGAGGAGTCCGTGCTTCAGAGGAGGCCCTGCTCTACCTTGCAGAGGGAACTGAGGTTAATGTGACGTGACAGTGGTGACGCCACGGGCCGTTTGTGTAAAGGAATGGAGGGATGGGGTGGGGTGGGAATTGGAGTGACAGATTTATAGTCACTTGAATTGGCCTCTCTTAATTAAAGTCGCTCAAACCTGACTGTCTAACACACACACACACACACAAGCATGTGAACAGAAACACATACACACAAATGCGCACACACACTTGCCAACTCAACTCACCATTGTCCGTTGTGGAAGCCAGGGCTGCCAGAGGTTACGACTGAGGCCTGTATGGATGCCTGCACACTGCACCAGTCAGAGTGAAAGAAAGAGAGAAAAAAAGATAGCGAGAGAGAGAGAGAGGAAAAGAGAAAAATAGAGAGAGCAAAGTTGGATTAAGGATGAATAGTCAGGTCGGGGGGACGAGGTGAATGGTGAAGAATGACTGTTATTTTTATTTTGTTTTCATGCCCGTTTGCTTTCTTCCTCCCATGAGAACAAAGCCCCAAACCCCTGTCCCAGTTGCCCTGGGCAACAGCAGGCTCAGCTCACTCCGTCGTTATCAGAGTGGAAGTAACGTGTCGGACTCACCTGGACTCGAGCTCTTTGGGAAGACCTGAGGGATTAATGAAGAGAGGGGAGGAGCCTCTGGAAGAGAACTGCAGGGGAAAGAGTGAGGGTTCAGTTAAAGACCATTAGAGCACTTAAGATGTTGATGTATTAGTCCACGTCATCTGAATATTTTGCCAAATCAAATGCTCCTTCATGTCATGACTAAAGCAGGTTAACAAACTTTTTTTTTTTGCTGGCATTTTGATGCACCCCGTTACTTTGAGCGATGATGGAGAGTGGAGAGGTGAGAAGAGGAGGGTGTGTGTGTGTGTGTTGTTACCTCTGAACGGAGGAGGTCAGAGTGTGCTTTATGAGTGAGGCTTTTCAGTTTCCCGATGCTAGACAGCTCCTCCTCACTGCTCCCACACAACAGCCTGTCTCCCGACACTACACACACACACACACACACACACACACACACACACACACACACACACACACAGGCACGCACGCACAAAGAGAGAGAGAGAGAGACAGTCATCAACATACATATAAGCACAGACTGTTAATGCTGACAACCTTTACACGTGCACACACAAAGGTGCACAGTCAGCAGTGACAACTTAATCACACATAGCCTTACAACACCATACAGAGCGTCACACACATTACAGAAATAGACAGACAGAGTCAGCACTGACAGATTCAGCACTGACAACCTCAGCGCGCACACACACACACACACACATACACACACACACACACACACACACACAAGAGTAAAGCAATCTGCATGATCATCCACATGTCTGTCATTACAGATAAAGATGTACAGTAGTAGCATTGTCCTCAACACACACCAACAAAACCATTATTGTCGCATCCACAAACATTTTCATTTTTCCTCTTCCTGGGTGATGCCACAAGAGGAACAAAATGGAACCATAGACTAAAACCGAGTTCTGGTTCTGGTATGAGGTTCTTGTCAGCCCTGTACTCTTGTGCTCGTCCTACACAGACAGGAGAGGGCAGCACGGCCTTGTCCCTGAGTACACATGTCTGAAGGCTCCTAGGCCAGATGAAACTTTGATTTACAAAGATCTGGATTTGTCTGATAAAAAAAACCTGAGATTTTTCTAACCTGACAAGACCCCTATAAATAAGACAGGATGCTGTAAATGAACTATGTGCACAAAGCATGACTGAATACAGTGACTGAGCACAGTGCTCAAAGGCCAGCACGTAGTTCCAGAGAGCCTTAAAAGGCCCTGTGTGGTCATATGTGTGTGTGTGTGTGTGTTACCTTGAGAGAAAGCCAAAACATCTTTCATTTTCTTGTACTGGGCCAGCAGGGCAGAGAGCTCTTCTATACGTCGATCCTGATGTATGAGAGGAAACAGTAAAACACACACACACACACACACACACACACACACACACACAAACTCAGTGCTACTAAAAAGGCTGACCACCACATCTAACATCCAATCAGATCATCACTATAAAACCAACAATTTACAGTCCTATTCTCAAATTGGCAAAGAACTCTAGTGTCGTAACAAGATTCTGGCCTCACGAGTGGTTGTTTGTTTAAACTGACCCAGATAATCCAAGCAATAAACAAACTAAACGACTTTTAAACAGATTTTGACAGTGTCAGTGTGCTACTGTGGGCGGGCTCACGCGTATTACCTTCTCATCATTGGCTGCCAGCAATGATTCCATTCCCCTTTTCAAACTTAAAAACTCCAGATCTGAAGGGGAAAAAAAAGACATGTATAGTGTGATGTAGTTAAGGAATTTGGACTGTTTACAACAGTAAGTTTGGAGATCGGACAGATCTGCATCATCTGTGACGCGGAGCAGTCATGCAAGTGTTTTTCATCCTCTAGGGTTTAACTGTCATGACTTTAAAAAGAAAAAGAAGAATATATGGACAGCAAAGGAACATAAGGATATGCATAAATGTGCGTGCGGACACACACACACTCTCTCTCTCTCTCTTTCTGGTTTGACATTATCACGAAAAGTCACAGGGTAGAATCAACATGCTTCATTCAATTGAGGGACTCAGTAAAAGTGCCATTCGTTTATCGACACTTCTCTTTCGTTTCAGGCTAGTCATGTGTCACATGGCCGTGTGGAAGTATAAAGTGACACTCCATGTTAAGTCTATGTCAAATGAATGGTTGCCAGGCAAAGCATTTGCTAGGTCAGCGCATGGGTCACATTGGGCATGTCACATTAAAACTGCTGGTGGCAACAGAACTAACAACAAATCATCAGAAGCTTGGATGGGGGTTTGAATCCATCTTTCTTCTACCAAAATACATCACAGTTTATAACAGAATACTCGTGTACTGTGTACTCCACCACAGTCTGGTTAAAGTTTTACAGTGACTTTGAGTCGTCAACAGAGATGACTGCCAATCTTACATTGAGTTTAGTGGGTTGTGGAGTAACATACAGATATTCAGATTACCTAAACTAAGAAATTTGGCAGTGAATGACTGTGTGTGTACTAACCCTCCCCCACCCTCCCCCAAAAAAACAGTCATACATTCACGTTTCTTGTGTGTTAAGTCCCAGTTCATTCATTGACACGCACCTTCAGATAAACTGGCCCAAGTGTTTGCATAAAGAGATTACGCAATGAACGCAAAGCTCACACACAAAATCATGAGAAAACAGTGAATGTGCTACAGGGTGTGACAGAGGGGATGTGTCAGTCCGCCCACACACACACACACACACACACACACGTGCGCGCGCACACACACACACAGACACACAGACGCTGATGAGATGGGTGTGACAGCCACGACAGCATGCCAGGGTGGATTAGGTGGTGTAGCTGAGAAGTGCTGCGGAGGGAGGGGGGAGGTGGGGGCGGATGGAGGTGATTTTGAAGAAGGAGCAGCGTGAGAATCCGACAAGGCTTACGTTTGTCTTTCAGCTTTCGCTTGTACACCTCCTCTACAGCAAGGGGCGCCGCAGAGCGGAGAACGATTATTGGGAGGTGAAAGAGAGTCGCAAGTTAAAAAAAACAAAAAAAAAAAAACAAAAAAAAAAACCCAAACAAACAAACCCAAACTTCATACAGGGGTTAATACAAGAGTTACTTCAGATTAATAAGGGATGAATTACTCCATAGTGTGTTAATGACAACAAAGCTGAAATGAGACAAACTTTGGCTAGCTACCTCTCTCTGAGTTCTCATTGGATGGTGTTCCCCTGGAGAGGAGCTGGCTTTGCAGACACTCAATCTCAGCGTCTTTAGATGCCAACAGCTGCTGTAACTCCGCTATCTCTGTCTGCAAAAGGAAAGTGGCACGCGTGTTAGAATGACATGAGAACACTCAAGTTCACAAGTTAATATGTTTGTTTGTTTTTAGCAATACCTCTTTGGACTGCGTAGACAGTGATCTGATGGTTGTAAACACAGGATGAAAGCACAACACACACATGCGGGATAGGAAAGCACAAAAATGTACCAAAAGAGGTTTCCAACATTTGGCTGAGGGACTTCACTGAGTGTGACGCATAAATAATGTGACAAAGCAACTGTATGAAAATGAATGCACACAATCTCTCTACCATACACAGGGGTAGTCCCAAAGATGGAATGATGGGAGCTGGAGAGGGTAGATCATCAGCAGAAAAAAGAAACAGGAAGTTTACTCTGCACAAGTCTAGGGGAGCCTTGTTTTAAACAGTTTGTGTGGAGAGATCAGAGTGAGGATGATACTCTGCATGAGTGAGAGTGTGTGTTTTCAGAGCTACATGTTAATCTGTCTAAAATGCAGTCCACTGAGGTCATGAAGAGTTCAGACAACATGCTGGGCAACACACACACAAACACACGCACACACACACACACACACACACACACACACACACACACACACTCTAACCCATTCATACTCAGCCTGTCTCTCTGTTTTTTTTTCTCTCCTTCTCTCGCACATACACACATGCACACACCTCTCTCAAATGAACAACATGGAGAAACAGACAGATGGATACCTCCCCCAGCACCCCCGACACACAAATGTACATCCAAACACACACACACACACACACACACACACAAACCCTGTTTATCTCTCTCTCACACACACTCATCCCTGACATGAAAACTGTTGAGAGACAGACAGACATAGTCCTGTATTGTAGCAGCAGACAGTACACACACATGATTTTCCCCTGCTCTACTTGAGTGTGCAGAAATCAAGCTTTGAATAGCAGATATCCAGTGGAGCATGCTGGGATTGTGTATCATTAGTTCCTTGGTCTGGAAGCACTGGAGAGTAATAGAGAGCTGTCTGAATGAGTCAAAATCAAGGAGGTTTCTGTCCCTTCCCCTCTCCCTCTCCCTCTCCCTCTCTAACCTACAGCATTTTCAAATACTGAAAATTTTAAAACCGCTGTTTTTGTCATTTGCACTTTCATGCAAACAATTTATTAAAAGTCTAACTTTCGTATAGGTACAAAATCGTAGACCAAGAAGAACCAAGAAGTTGTCTGCACAGAGGCAAAACTGGTATGAAGCATTACTAATGAAAAAAAAAAATTTCATATTCAGAGCGATGTTTATGACCATACACAAAGGATGAGTGAATTCTATGTAAACGCGGTTTACATGATAAGGGAAGATGAGAAATGAAAAAAAAGGGGGGAGGAGACAAAAGGATGGTTAAGGAGAAGAAGACATTGTCCAGAAAAGGAACCATCGCACTGGCAGCCAAAAGCCTGTCGTTTTTAACATCAGCCGGCCTTTTTTGGCTTCCCGTCCGGTGGCCCCAAAGCCCCAACGTCTTCCCCCCTCCCAGGCAGGCGCGAGGCCCGGTAAAGGGGAGTAGGCACCTGAGCGGTCCGGCAGCGCTCCTCCCAGTGGTGCCTCTCTACCTGAGTGTGCTCCACAGTGAGCTTCAAACTAGAAAGCTTGGTCATTAGCGACTGGTAACACACATGGAGTGAATAAGAGATAGAGAGCTAGGGGGAGAAAGAGAGAGAGAGCTAGAAGGATGCATGGTAAGCAGAAAGAAAAATTTTTTTTTTTGGTAAATACAAAGCAAACGCATGAACCAATCTCCGAGATGAAGGAGCAGATTTAAATTTAGGACACTGAAATGAAAACCTGTTTTTTTAGGTTAATGTTCGCATAAAAAAAAGCTAGCGAAAAAAATGAAATAATTAGTACATAGGGAGGCAGACAGGAGAGCTTCAAAGCGTGTGGGTTTTCTTTTTTTTTTGGACTGTGTGTGTATGTGTGTGAGAAAAAGGTCCTATGTTTTTTTACCTTTGTGGCTTTCAGCTTCCTCTCGTACTGGGACTTTTCTCCCTCCAGCTCGTCCACTTTACTCTTCAGCAGTCGGAGTTCTTGCAGCAAAGCCTATTAATACCAGAAAAAACAAAAACAATTACGGATTTGCCATGGACTTTTAAGGGCATAAGACTAGCTCCTTTCACAAAGAAAAATTCTTGTTCTGAGAACTTTGTCCAGTTTAAATCAGCCAGTGCAAACTGAATAATGTACAATCTTGACTCCAGATTTGGAGACCCAGAGAAAACACTGGACTGAACAGAAAAACAAAGGAAAACAAAAACGAGTAAACAGTGCACTTAACGACCATCAATCCATTGTTACTGGTGTCCTTAAATCCCACACTGAGAAAAGTTTGGTTTTAAAGGAGTGAAATGGTTAAAAGTAAACACAGTGTTGATTCTCCATGGCAGCTCCCACACACCGTGCAGTTAGGACATTAAAAAGCTCAGCTTTTATGGACCATCCCTGGAACAGCATAAGAATCAGCCAATCAGTCTATACCCCCACATCAGCTCAAAATCACTTAGGCTCCTCACAACGGAACAAATGTACACATTTTTTAAATGACATTATGGCATTTATTTCATATTTTATGCCACTTCTATGGACATAATCTTTTTTTTTTTTGGAGGAGAATCATGATATATCTTGATTACATCTTGATACATGTGTTCAGTAAGCTCTTGAGAGGAGTCTAAGTAATTAAGTAAGTTGAACAATTTTAGAAGGGCAACTTCCATTGAGTTAGTGGACATCCACCATGCAGGAACTCTCCCACAACAAGTTATTCTGTCCAAAAAAAAAAAACAACTAAGAACATGAGAGTAAACAACAAACACCGCAACCATGTGAAGTTCTTAAAAACCGCAGCACCAGAAGATGCCGCATACACTGGAAGGAGAGGCTGTTAGTCTGAGTGCCTGTGGAGGTTTCTGGAAGAGCAGGGAAGAAGATGGTTATGGAAAAAAAGGGGGTAGGGGTGGGAGCAGGGAGGCAGAGAGGGAGATGGGGTGTGGCCGTGCTGTGTGTCCACTGGTTAAGGGATAGTTTCTGCCTACGTTCTCTCCTCCTTTACAGCGGCAGCCGTGGTCCTCCACGTCAGAGCTTCCCAGGCCCACGTCGGGGCTCTGATCGTGGGCCTCGCGGGCTCCAGCATCCCCTTGCCCTTCCAGAGCCCGCTGCTCCCTGATCCGGGTGTTGATCTCCTGCTGAAATTTGCACATCTGCTCCTGCAGCTCGCTTATTAGATTAACCACACACTGAGTGACGGAAATAAGGAGAGAAAAGACAGAAGACCAGGGAGATAAGGAAGACGAAATCAGTTTGGACTAGAAATTTAGAAAATAACTGAAAGAAAAAAAACCCTGTACATAATTAACCCACAAGAGAATATATATTTTTCTTCGTACACGTTGACCTCAACCAGGCTCTACACAATAATCAGTGATATATATCCACAGTTTAAGCCAAGATCAGCTGTCATCAAAACCAAATCTGGAATAAAAACCTGCTCATCCAACCACGAAGAAGTACAAGTGATTTACAAACACAAACATCACAGGAGACATCAGCCCAATTGTTTTAATGCCGTAAGAGCCCCTCTTGACCAGGCTAAAGAAGTTAGTGACCTACTTTGCGAGTTACAGAAGTAGGCATGTGATGAGTGACTGAGCCCATGGGCTATGATAGCTCTTCATTTACAAGGTTAATACATGGGTATTCGGGATTTAGACCAGGGCACGTTCAATGCAGGCAGGGATTAAAACCTGCCCAAGGTCCCGAGGTCCGAAGACTAAAGCACTTTAAAAGCGCAGATGTCAAAGCCAGGACGTTAGGGCTTCGAGTATGTTCATGCTTCATTCTTATTCAGACACTTTACATTTCACCTGATGAGAGAAAGTGAATAATTCATCTGGCTAATCTTAGGTACACTGACAGAAATGCCAGGACTTTGAGAGCAGAGGAAACGAAATTAGATACTCCCCTTAGAAGTTTAAAGTTGATGATAAGACACACGTTCCTGACCTATATATAACCGTCGGACCAGAGCGTTTGTGGGCGGAGAGATTTCCACGGTGAAAGTGTTTTACGCCTGTGGTATGTTCAAAGTGAATGTCTGTCATTCCATTGTGTTGAACGGAGACTCGCAGCTGTCACTTGCGAGAGAAGTGTTTGTCGATACAACAAGTGCGGGGCGGACTTGGTTACCACGACGCCAAGAGTTATGGTTGGTCTCTCTCTCTCTCTCTTACTCTCTCTCTCTCTCTCTCTCTCTCGGATTTACAGGGAAGAGGCAAATCCAGATTTTGGCACCCAGCCCTCAGAAAAGCAGCTCGTTTTAACTCTTGTATAATTTCTGGCAAATTCCTCAGAAGACCACAGGAACGCTCTGAGACGTGGAAACACATTTAAAATAGTGTTTAGCACTGCAGACCACTGAAAAAAACCCCCAAAATATAACAACTTTATGCCCTTGTTTTATTTTCTGTGGCATATGACACCCGTGTCCAATGTTTGGTGAGAATGGCCTGTATGCTTGTGTGTGGCTGATTGCTTGTCAAAGATGCTGCCAACAGAAACTGCTTCCATACAGTGTCATGTCTCGTTCTCTGAGCTGTCCGTCAACGCCTTGTGTTATGTGCCTCCGTGTGCTGTTTTTGTCTCTGGTAATTTCCGGTTTGGCTTATCATTCGCCATCGGCCCTGATGGGTGAGTGGTTGTTGTCGGGGGGTGGGGGTCTAATAGCATTTGTGAACTGTGGGTTTTTATATACACACACACGAGTGTACAGTCACAACAGTAAATTGTATTTGTTCTAAGCTTTTGACAGGGTTATGCCTTTGTGGTAGACAGAGAGGGCTAGACCACTGGGAAAGCCATAGGAGTCCAGCCTTTCACACATCACATAACATATATCATATAACTCTTATCATGTCCATCTAACACCATGTTTTTTAGGAAGCATAATTACCTCAGAGTGGCACTGCCGGTTTAGAAATGAGGAAATGTGGGCGGAAATTAGCTGGAGCTAAGCTAATGGGCACACACGCATTGTGCTAGAAAAAAAGGAGGAACTAATACCAGCAATCTTGCATTTTAGATCAGCCTATTTATGGAAATCTTACATACTCACACTACACCCAAGCCTCAGACATTATCAGCACAGTTATCATGTGGGCCTCAGTTATGGGGGATGGGGGGCCCATACAAGCAACAGAAAAAGATGAAAAACCTCAAACAGGAGAAGTTTTCCCTAACTTCACATCAGAGCATCAATATCTACATGACTTCACACTGTGGTCTGGGAAGTGATAAGGCTGGTAAAAAATTCTCTTTGTGGAGTTTTACGGGGACTGAAATGTACTTGAGCATTCAGGAGTACTGGAACATGCCAGAAGCTCGGACCACTGGCTGCAGAAGAGCTCTGTATGGTGTATGGAGCCACAAATACCATAAAGAAAATATCATTCCATCTTCCAAGGGCTGCTTCTATCGCTGTCTTTCTAATACATGTTATCTGATTTGGAGAGAGTGCATAATTCATGACAATTTGTGACTTGTAAATTGCTATCTCAATGCTAAATGTTAGACTGTTCGAAACGTGATCAATTCAAAATGTGCTTTTCTATAAACAAAAGAGTTTCAGCCATTGTTGTATTTGCACTTGCGATGAAGAAAAATTTGTGTGTCCAGTAAGTACGATCACAGACGTAAAGAAGTAATAATTGCGCTGCTTCCAGACGTGGCAGTCTGTGGAGCTTCAAAGGGAGCAGATGGACGACAAAGGTGACCAACACTTAACAATCTGGGTTAGAAAGAGAGTGTATGTGTGTGTGTGTGTGTGTGTGTGTGTGTCCGGACACTGAGGTGTACCACTGTGGGAACAGCATTCCTGTTTTATCTGGCCCTTCTCACAGTCAACACATTCATTTCTCAAAGTGAACAATTTGGTTCTTACATAGGAAAATGAAGAAATGCATAAAAAAAGAGAGGCAATAAGAAAAGACGGCTTTAGTGTGACACATCTCACCTAGCCGTTATGAGTCTTTGGCTGCAAAACCACCATTCATGTCATCAAACCCCCACAAAATATGAGTGTCTGTTGTCCAACAGGAACCTTCATAAACTGTCATTTGGATAATCTTGTCTCATAATATATTCCTAAAAATCCCTCTTTCTTTTTTCAGGATTTGCCAAACAGTATAAGTACATTTAGCATTCACTTTCAGAATATCGTGTCCAAAAACACAAAGGCACGGCTGATATATTCTTGAGTTTAGACATCAGGAATTCTGATGTTGTGAGTGTTAAGCTTAAAGCTGAGACCTTCCCTGTCTCAGTCAGTCAGTACCTCAGCTTTGTGCTGCTGATTCTCTCCGTCAGTGTGATTCTGCTCCTCCTCCATGCTCACAAGCTTCAGTTTCAGATAGGAAACCTCATCCATTAGATCCAGTTTCTCTGTCTCCAGGGAGGTTCGGCTCAGCAGCTCCTAAGCCACACACACACACACACACACACAAAAAACAACAACAGTAAAAATCACACAGTCTGTCAGCCTACTCCTGCTTCACTGGTCGACAAGTACTCTTTCAAAGTAACAGGGGCCAAACCATGCTAAATATACACAACCAATGAGGTCTATTTTTACTTCCTCTGTCTCCTACAACATATATGTATGTGTCTGTGTGTGTGCGTGTCTGTGCGTAGTGAGAGAGAGCAGGAACAGAAGCAGAAAGATGAGGGTATGAGTGAGTGTGTGTGTGTGTGTGTTGGGGATGGGAGGGTCTGAATTGCTTTGCATTCCTGAAAGAAGAAGTCAAATTCAAAGTCTCTCAGCGGTCCCAGCAGAGCTACAACCCAACGGCTCGTGCTCAGAGTAGTTCACAAACTATTCATTTTTAAAGTCTGGCTCGCACAGTAAACTATGAGATTTCTGACACAAAAAAAAAAAGAGGAGAAAGACATTGCTCATGCCCTTAAAGAATTCCCAAATCTGCTTTCTGTTCCTCTTCCAGACAAGTATAGTTCCCTATTTCAGTCTCCGACATTTGACAAAGGTTCTGTTTGAAAGCTCTCTTATTTACGTTAATGTGGTGAACAAGAAAGACACAGGATGTGACCTCTACGCTAGATAACCTGTCATGGAAAACTGAACATATATAAACTGTTTTATTCACAGATTACATTGACGAAATTTGTTCAGTTTTACAGTTCTTTCATTGTTGTGGCTTTTGTCAGGATTATACGCAGATTGTAATCCTTGCCATAGCTAAAGATTGTATCGTAAATGAAGTCTGAAGTCTGACCCCAGAAGGATTTAAAAGGGATGAGTTTTTAAATGATGCCTCAGCAGCAGAGAACGTGGTAGTTATCAGCAACAAGTAGTATAAAAACCTGTCGATTAAGATATCAACCAGGAAATATCTTCATATTTTCTGAGACAGCACTTTAGTTTCTGTTTAAGAAGAGTTTGTATGGAGCTGATCATGTTTAAGAGTGGGTAATAGGCAAAGCACTATGCCTGACAGAGTGACTCATACCAGTAATCTATGTGTCAGTCAAAATCAATCACAAAAAAGGGGGCGGGGCTAAGAGTGCGAGAGAGAAAACCCACCATGCGACATCTGTTGTTTTTTTTTTAAAGATGTAGTAAATTAGACATTTTTGGATTAACTGTCACAGGAAAAAAAAAGAGTAACATAGTAGCCTACACCACTGCCTTGGTGTTAAGTCTCTGCTTGTAGAGTAATAAACAAAACAAAAGCAAACCCTGATGACAGAAATGTGGTTGACTTGCCCTGTCAGGCGAAGAACACAGAGACACAGGGGCTGTATCTCCATTTCCATCAGTCTGCTTTGACATTCCTTCAAGATATGAGCGTCGTCATGGCAGCTGAGAAATCCTGCACACGCAAGATTTAAAGAGATGGCGCTGAGTACCTAATCTGAGCTGTTACGTTGTCGCTTTACAGGGAACGTCTTGTTTGTGACCCTCGAACCTTAGTTTTACAGTTTTATCCAGTGATGCGGAGCGGTTAAATCAAATCTAGAGCCGGCTGCTTAACGAAGCCCAAAGCCTAGCTGTGAGACCACAGCACGCCCAGTGACTACACATTACACAACTATGAGGTTGTGTGTGTTGGCTGTCAAGTTTGTGTGTATGAAACTGGATGGTGTTGAGAGAGAGATGTGGCTCTAAAATGGCAAAATGCTACAAAAAGGGATGAGGAGACCCTGCGTGTGATTAATCATTAAACCTAAAATCAACACCGGACTGAGGATTCAAACGGAAACACATTCACACAGTTTTCAGCCTCTCTGTTAATGAGTACATCAACAGCCACTCATTCTTTCATTAGATAAAAAAAAAATCGTTAAAACACTTTAAGAGCTTCAGTAACAAAAAGTAGATTGATATGAACAAATATTTGTTATTCTGACTACGTGTCTTCGCGATGCTTACGTAACAGTGGCAAACATAAAGTAGCACATTTCACAACAGGAGAGGCACTCAGCTAAAAAGAAAAAAAAAATCAAATCAATCCAATGTTCAGAAATATACGGTAACGTTGTTTAATCAAGCGCAAGACCATTTTAAATGCGTTAAGAAATCTGCAGTGTGGCACAGAATGTTCCAGTGCAACAGTAACCGTCTGAGGACAGTTCTGGTGTGAACTACACACACACACACACACAAACACACATATACACACACAAGCAGTTCTCTGTAGCCCAGAATCCACAAAAATACAACACATATAGCCGACAAACTGGTTGTGGAACATTTACAGGCAGGGTGTATGGAAACTACCAGCACCATCAGATGGCTTTTAAATCCACCTGCCCTCTATGTGTCCACGTGTAGAATTATGGCAGGAAATGACAGAAGATTAACAGACCAGACGGACTGATAAAATCTAACTGTGTGTTCACGGGAGGGACAGGTATAGATATATGAAATTCGGCAAAAGCTAGGGATGTGAAAATAGCAGCTTTCCAAAAGTGTTGCTCTCAAAGACTACACACTAAAAACACTTGTTCTGTTCATTTAGTGAAAGCCTGACATTTCTCTTTCAGTTTCTCTGTTAGCGTTGGCTGTGTGTTGGGCGAAGGAGAGGTGGTGTCTTACCTGCTGTAGCATTTCCTCCGTGGAGAGGAGTTTGTGGTGGTGCTCCTCCAGGGAGCTTTCCAGATCTCGGATCTTCTCCCCCTGCGCCTCCACTTGGTCCGTCAGTACGCTCACCTGCTCGGAGACAACCAGAGCACACTGACTCAAATACACCGGAAAACCTGGTTTCACCTCACTCTCTCTCTCTCTCTCTCTCCCTTCCTCCCACCTCCCTGGAATATGATAATGACTCAAACAACACAAATGACATTCCTCAAGTGCTCCTGTCTTATCTTGACTGCAGTAAAACTTTAACCATTTCTTTTCTGTGTGTGGGAACTTAAGTGAACTAAACAACTTCTGAACTTCTAAACAACTTCAAAAAAGTTAGCCTGCTGCTAAGTTCTTTTCTGTTGTCTAGAACACTAAGAAGAAAAGACAGCACAGCTTGTGAACTCTACCTTTGTCCTTAAAGAAATGAAAAGACTGCCCAAGCGACTTGAGGACAGGTTTAAAAAAAAAAAAAAAGGAAGCAATGCACCTTAAAGGGGTTCCTGAACAAACAGCCAATCACGTTTCTCTGTATATCAGGGGCGGTTTATGAACCAATCAGCAGGGCTTTTTCAGAAATGCTAGCGGAATGTGCCGGTGTTTACAAAGGGAATATGACTGCCTTGACCACATTACTGCATAAGGGTGAGAGAGAGAGAGAGAGAGACCAAGACTCTACACTATCAACAGAGGAGCTTTTTTTAGTCCGAAATAACTATAATCCCCTAAATTTACGTGAGAGGATATTCTTCAAAATGTTGAGTATTTTCATTTGAGAAAGTAACAGATGACAAAGTACTGATACGGCCTAATTCCTGTCCTGTTTTGGACTGGTATTCATGGGACACGTATCAGGGTTTGGCGTTACATGCTGTGTCATAGTGACCGACAAACCTTTGGCCATTCTCTCACTGTGGTGTGAGCTATGGCAGATTTCCATTCTCACTCTCTGTGTGTGTGAGTGTGTGTGTGTTGGACCAAACTTTCACATGTCTCTGTTGTTCACAGAGAGTTCACACCCCTCTGCTGTGACCCCTGTGCCATTCAAGGAGTGTGTGTGTGTTTTTATTTTCTTCACATGCATGTAGGCTAATTGTTGCTCCCCTTTGCTTTTACTGAACACAGACACTGGGCTGTACTGGTGCCTGAGGGTGTCAGGGAGGGAGGGGCCCCACACTCACCTGCAGAACCAGAGACTCTTTGTCCCCCTCTAAGCGAGCCAATCGCTCCTGACAAGTTTCATTGTTGCTGGAGGTCTGGAGGTTAACCTGTGAGTGAGCATGTAAACAGAGAGAGAGAGAGAGAGAGAGAGAGAGAGAGAGAGAGAGAGATAAGAGGAGGTGCTCACCAGCTTGTCCACTTGGTAAGAAACAATAGCTCAGTTGGAATAACCACAAAAACCTCACTTCTTCACAAGTCTCCACTAAATGGTCCTGAACATTGCCTGAGGGGTGATAAGTGACTCATGGTTACGCAAAATGACACTTCTGACATCACAACAAACAATGTTTTCGCAATGAGGTCAAGCTCAATACAAACAATCGAGGCAATTAACGAGAACGTCAATAAGATTGTTAGGTCCTGAGAGAATTACTGCTAGAGAAAAGATGCGGAGTGGTTCTCTACATCCTTCATCCAACTTTGAGTTATTTCCAGGCACTCATCCAGGGTTACTCAATCAGACGCCACTGTGCAGTGAGATATTTATGGCCTGAGAGCTGGCTATGAGCTCCCGTTGACCAAAACTGTTTGGATGTGGGTACTCCGCATGACATCAGCAGCCTATGACATGGAGCTTCAATTAAAACCTCCTAAACTTATGACAGAAACATGCACAGCCTTTGACAAGGGAGCTTAAGTTTAACTACAGCAAGTCCTTGCTTTAACATCGATTTAGTGTGACGGGGCCGACACCCGTATCACAACAGACTTTAAGCGAAGCCGGTTAATGGACATGTCACCACAGTGCTTCAATGTCTGTCTTTAGACACGATCAGCAGAAACTGTCACGGGGGAGACATCAGAGACACAAAACCAAAAGAAAGTCAGTTGTCAGCATTAATGAAGAGTGAGCTTTTTTTTTTTTTTTTTTTACAATGAAACTACTTGCCTCTGTTTTTTTCCCTAACAATGAAGCTGTCCTTTTTGACAGACCTTTCAAGGCCTGGGTCTCAGACACACAATGTTCACTATTTAATGATCCTGAATCTAACAATGATTTGAATGCAAGTCCGTACATGAACCAAGTGTAAGTGAGTAAAGAGATGAAAAGAACATCTGGGAGTGAAATGGTTAATCTGAGCTAAATGTGACCCAATCACTTTTATGCTGTTCTGTATTGAAAAATACATTAAACTATTAAACTATTATTATGCTCTCAACTCTATTATCTACCACAGATGGGCAAAGGTTCATCTGACTGTGGAGACGACCATGAACAGTCTTACTGAAAGAAAAGATGAAACGCTTTTCCTAAAACACTCCAACAATGAACACTATTATCACCAAATCCAAATTAAGCTCAAAGCAAAAACCATGCCAAAAATGTATCTCTTTATTCCAAGTCCAAAAAGACGAAGAAAAAAACCATGCTCTTCCTGCCCTCCTCGCAGGAAACTTGCTGGCCAGAAAACAGAGCTCTTTGACATGGACAACTACTGTAACTAAAACAATTTATCACCCCTAATGCAGAGACACCCCCCCCCCCCCCCCCGCCAAAGACGGGGGGACTCGTAAGCATCGGAATTCCCCGTTTTCTCTGAGATCCAACGGCTGTTTGAGGAGTGTCAAAGGCGTAGCAAGCATAAAATGGTCTGAGTAATAACTCCAAACGCCACGGCCATTACCAGACAAGACAAGAATCTAAGAACTGTCTGACAGAGACTGTAGGAGCTGGAGTCACTCCACCCAGTTACAATGACTCGTATATGTCATTGTTGGGACACAACTGAGGTAGAACTGTGCTAATGCAACTCTGAGGGAAAATGCTGACTTTTTCTTCCCGAACTGGAACGGAATAGGTGGCCTGTTTAAATTGCAGGGTTTCTCTCCCTTTGGGTGTACGAGTTGACTCTTTTGACATACTCTGCATACCTAACGCATACCCTGGTTACTTCAGTTTCCCCATAAATTACAGCAAACCGTGGAAAAGCTAAAGCAAGCTTTTCTGAATCCACTTTGCTCTTTCTCTCTCTAAAAAAATCACAACAACAACAAAAAAACCCCCAAAACAAAACAAAAACAGATGTTGACTCTGAAATACCGACAAACATATGGTGGGTCTCTTGAAATCCGATTTATTAGCTCTCCCTGTGTACACACACAACCCACGGTTGACACCATTCAGACCAATTTAGTTGTTTTTTTTTCTCTTTTAAAACCCCCCTCAGAGATACAAGTTAGTGTGCATAGCCATAGAGACAAGAATAAAAAGCTCTATTGTACTGTTATGATCATAAGATTCAAAGCAATTTTGGTAACATAATACCTAGAGTCAGTCCTACTAAACTATTATTAGATATTGAATGTTTTCCTTAACAAAACTATCCTAACTAACATATGCTGAATAAAGGCAAACTTCATAATGAATCCTATCTTAATAATATATTTAATGCATAAAAAAACTAAAATGTTTCTCCAGACACACAAACAGAACACTCCTAGAACGACCAGATCAGTCTATAGATAATGTTCAATGAAAAACACCGGTAGAACCCTCCAGGAAACAGAAACATGTCATCAACAATGTTGGTTACAACGAGTCGCAAATATACTACAGCTACATAAGGAAAAGCTTTAAAGAGAGAGCTATGTGAGTTGACCTTACCTTTTTAAGCCATGTGAAATGTTTGTAAAAGTCAATCTCAGGCTCCATGATTCAGGCCCATGTCTGCCTGTGTGTTTCTGTGAGAGAGAGAGAGAGCCGGGGCTAGCTGCCTGCTCCAGGCTGGCTCCCGAAGCCTCTGGACTGGGCTGAGGAGAGACTTACGCTGCCTGTTTTATGGAGCCTCTCTGCTCCTCCTCATGTTCGTTTTGGTCCTGACGAGTGGGGCCAACTGTGATAATCCAGCCACCCAGCCAGACGTCTGGCCCAGGACCCCCTGTGTCTGCTACTCACTAAGGCAAGAAATGGATTTGCCCCACCGTGTGTGTGTGTGTGTGTGTGTGTGTGTGTCACAGGCAGTGAAGACCATGCCAGCGCTCCGTCTCTTTCTCCCTTACACACTTCCCCTCTCTCTCTTTTTCCCCAACTAGAGCCATTAGAAAAAAAAGAAAAACAGACTGTCTCGTCTCCTCTCTCACACTCTCCTTCTTCTTTTCTTCTCTGAACACATGCAGACAAACACTCCCTCTAACTGCTCCCTTACAAACAAATGACTCTCTCTCTCTCTCCCTCCTCTCTCCAATTTCCCCACCTCTCTCTCAGAGAGCAGCCCTAATTAAATTAAAGTCACAATGCAAGTCTCAACTGAAACAAGCCAGTGACTGTGAGTCAGACTGGGTGAAATATGTGTGTGTGTGTGTATGTGAGAGAGAGACAGAAAGAATGAATGAGAGAGAGAGATGTTTTAAGTTGTACACTCTCTATTCTGCACTGCACTCCATCTGTTTTGACTCAAGCTGTAGCTCATTAGGCAAAGAGCTGTTTCCTGGGGAAGAGAAGATGTCCTCCTACTCCTCTTCAGTCAAAAAAAGAAAGAAAAAAAAAAACTTGATCCCTGCTGTAAAATGCCTTCCCCAGTTCATGTGTACAAACAGCTCTGAACGCAGAAACAAGTGAGGTAAACAACTCGAAGAACATGCACAAACTAGTCCTTCACAGGCGACGACTCTAACAGAACACGGCAATAATGACAGGTTTTCTTCAAAGTAACACTGCATAACATGACACGTCCCATCCGTGTATTTCTCTAAAGGCGAGAGCGAGACGCAGGGCGAAAACGTCACGGGAACAGCTTTACGACGGTCAAGCGCAACGCCGTTGCCTCTGGGATATTCTGGTTGCCTCACGCCCACTCCTCAGCCCCTCTAACAATTTGTCCTCCTTTCTCATGTTCCCTCGCTCCCAGCATTTCCTGTTTTTCTAAGTTGGGGTTGTGTGTGTACTATGCAGCGTGGAGTGTGTTTGGGACTTCTGTGAAAATGCTGTCATTACCTTTTAAGGGCTCCAACTGGACTTAGGTTTCCAATCTATCTAGAAATATCCGTGCTTTTTTTTTGCCCAAGAAATATATGAAGAACTGAAGAAGCAGCTTCAGTGTTCAGATGGAGTCATAAAAATTCCTATCATTAATTGATACTGATATCAATATCATTAATTGATTTTTTTGGTTGAGGACGTACTAAAGTAAACATAGCTGTTAGGTAGGCTTGGAGCTAATCAACAGATTAGAGAGTCTTGTTCTGCACCTGGCTAGTCTTCTGATCTTAACAGCTGCTAGGCTGGACACACACCAGACACACATGCACGCACGCACACACACACACACACACACACACACACACACAAGCTCACAAATGCAGCTCCAGGTATTACCCAATACACTCTTTAAAAAAAAACCTTTTAAGAGATCTCCTATGCAACAGCCAACAAAGCAAATCCTGACACACAGCTGTCCACTGATCAGATTTATAACTCTGGTGTCTTATCGCCAGTAGACAGGTACTGTCTCGTGCAGTCCCAAACAGTTTATTTAAACAACAAACACCATTACAGAGCAAACACACACACACACACACACACACACACACACACAAAGACACACAAAGACACACATACACACACTGCTGCTGACAGTTAGCTGATCACATTTCCTCCGTGCAGCTGTAGGCCAATCTAAATGTTGCAGCTGAAGAGTGTGTGTGTTTTTGATCCTGATCCAGGCAGGGCAAACGTGGTTGGGGGGGTGGGGGGTATGTGAGACCCCTGCTGCACAGGCCCTGCTGCGACAGCAGCCACACAAATAAAAAGGCCCCTTTTACTGGGTGACTAGCCCCGCCAGCAGGTTGCTCACGTTACTCTCCATATGCCACAACAAACAAACAAACAAACAGCAAACAAACTCAAATAACATAGCCACAGAGGATCTTTATCTTTCACAGTTATGACTGACAATCTACTGACAAGTCATGTATCCTGAGTATAACTTTCCAATCAACAAACTACAAGAAGTAGAGATGAAACATGCTCGTAACTCCCTTACAGTAAAGAAAACTGCTTCTTCAGCATGTTCTCTGTTACAAAGCCAGAACCGAGGTGAACCATGTTGACTTACCCTTGAAATGCTGGAGTGATGTGGCTGAGTAGTAAAGAACCTGGTATTACTCAGTAAGGGACTGATGACTGATTTTGAATACAGAGTGGAGTGGTGAAAGGGAGAGGGAGATATGAGAAGGAGAGAGAGAGAGAGGGTAAGAGAAAGAGAGAGAGAGAGAGAGAGAGAGAAAGAGGCAGGAAGTTCAGCTCAACTCTATCAGTGTCTCTGAGGAGAACATGGTCTCTTTTAAATACACAGAGAGAGAAAGAGAGAGAGAAAGTGAGAGAGACAGAGAGAGAGAGGAGGGGGGAGAGAGAGAGAGAGAGAGTGAGAGAGACAGAGAGAGAGAGAGGAGGGGGGAGAGAGAGAAAAAGAGAGAGAGAGAGAGAGAAAGAGAGAGAGAGAGACAGAGAGAGAGAGAGGAGGGGGGGGAGAGAGAGAGAGAGAGAGAGAGAGAGAGAGAGAGAGAGAGAGAGAGAGGGAGCCAAAAAAAGAACAAGCAAGGGCTCATGATCCATGAGAAGCCAAGCGTCTGTGCTCGAGACCCACAGCGTTTGAATACCTCAGCACTAAGTCACCACTGCCCTGATATTTATCATGCAAATAAAGCAACCGTCCCTCCAGAACACATATATACAGACTAACACAAAAGTGAGTAAAATGGATACAGTTCTTCCAACTTTACATCTTTATGTTTAATCCCACCGGCCTGAGGTATGTTTCATATTAAGTGTTCGGGGATATTTCATATGGTTACTGAATAAGAAAAATCTTCCAGTCACACTCTACAGTTTTGTCTGCATACTGTATATACCACACACACCTGATATGTCAAAGTCTCCAGTTGAGACACAGCTCTACAGATTCACGCCATGCCATTAAGTAAGAGTCAGTGCTACAAGAGAACTGATAAGGACCAGGAGAATGGAGCTAAAACATCTTCACTGAGAAGAGGGGGATCTGTTTTTAGTTACCGCAGTTTCGCCCCAAGGTCACAGAAAGGCAACTATGCTAAAGGGACGCTGGCTTAACTCCTGCAAGGAATGCTCTCCTGAAGGGATAACAGAAATGATTCACTGTCACTAACTGCCTAGCTCCTCAGTGACAGTGTCACCATAACTCTGCTGTTGCAATGAAACATCTTGCACTTTGAGCCCCACACAAAATTCAGTCCCAGCACACTTTCATATCATACAAAGATCACACTGGTGCTGTTATGACTTCCTTCAGACACAAAAGAATTCCCATTTTAGCTTTATCTCATCTTTGTGCCATGGATTTTGAGAGGATAGGACACGTTATAGCAGATTTGTTGGTATGTGGATCTAAGGCCTTGTGTCCAGTTTCTTCATCCCTTCACTGCTGAACGGAAGGCAGCTGATCTTATGAGCACACAAACACGTCACTGAGATGAACTTTATTTTGGGTGTGGTGTGGGTGGGGTTGGGTTGAGGGGCGGGGGCACTGTAACTCACCATTCCTCTCTCTAGCCAGTCCGTGAGGACGTGGGCGGTGGTGCAGGGGAGCTGGGAGCGGAGGGAGTCGCGGTCCTCCTGTCCGCCCTGGAGCTCCAGAGCCAGCCTCAGGTCTTCGGCCAGCTGGAGCACCTGCAGGGGTCCGGCGCTGACCGGAGAACCCAACTCATACAGGCCATTACTGAACTCCACCGCAGCCTTGGAGCCTGAAGCCAACCACAACCACACGGAGAGAGAGAGAGAGAGAGAGAGAGAGAGAGAGATGTCATTTACTATAACGTCATTAGTTCTCGGCTCAAAGCCCAACATGTCAGCATGTGTCACTTGCGCTATCTGACGATGAAACCGCCTCCATCTGGAGAATGGAAAAGTTGGCAATTTAACGGCTAATCGGAATTACATAACACATCTGGAGCCCATTAAGATGCAATTACTCTCCATGGAAAGCATACTGAGATATTTCCATCTTTCTGAATCCAAAAACAATACTTAGAGAAGAAGAGAGAGAGAGAGAGAGAGAGAGAGAGAGAGAGAGAAAAAAAAAGAGCATCTTTTTGTTGTTCAGCTGGTCTTGTCGCACATTTATTTTTACTGTTTGAATTAATGGCATGCTGTAAAACCTGAAACTGAACTTCACTCTTTAATGTGACGACAAAATCTCAGCTCCTAAAAGCCCATCAGTGGAGAAAAGTGCTGTGAGTGGAACTGGGATTCTCACAGCATGTTTCTGTGGGCGGCAATTCAGATTTCAAACAGGAGAAGAACAAAACAGCACCGTGACCTGTTAGAGCAGACAACAACACTATAAAATGCCTACACAGAGAATTACTGGCTTTAAGATGCTATAACCATTTTTATTAGTTGTTCCTGTGTCAAATCTTAATAACTCTGAGGTCTTTGCTGTAGGAGAGATCACTACACTATGTTTTACAGGCTCTGCCTTTCTTATGCAACAGGTGACTTCAGATTTCTGTCAGTTCCTCTAATGTATCATATCTCATATTAGCTGGAGATATATACACATACTTTATTTTGCTATGATGTCTATATATTGCTGATAAATAAATAAATCATATATATATACATACATACATATATCATATATCATACTTTGAAAGGGAAATTAGAACGATATTTCCTGTCTTGATTGTGTGTGAGTGTGTGTGTGTAAATGATGCTGAAAGTGCATGAACATACTATTAGGATTTCAAGGTAAACAGGTCATCTCCATTTCGCAAGATTCTACTGAAAACACGAGTCCAATCTAAAATGTCCTCAGCCCTCAAAAGCCTCCTTCATACCATACAACACCATACAGCTAAGGCATGAACATGTTTCTTCCCATCATCATCTGCACTGCCTGGCTGATCTGAGATCAGGAGAAAGGAAAAGGTCAAACTGAAATGCCTTATGTTTGACTGGACAGGAAGTGGAAAAGACCCTGAGGGAGAGGGGGCATGAGATGAAATGAGCTCATGGGTCTTTTGATGCCAGGGTGGAGTACCAAATGTGTAAACTACAGTAACAAGACCTGAAAGATCCCGAATACTGTAACAAACATCTGTAACGAACTCCTCAAATATGAAAAATATATTTAATATGCACTTCTGTTATGTTGTCTGA
Organism: Chanos chanos; assembly: GCF_902362185.1. Classification (NCBI taxonomy): domain Eukaryota; kingdom Metazoa; phylum Chordata; class Actinopteri; order Gonorynchiformes; family Chanidae; genus Chanos; species Chanos chanos. Next base: position 39,055,305 of record NC_044495.1, on the reverse strand, counting down.
CATTAAATGTAACCTATATATATGCTGTGTCTATTGTCCATGCTTTACATGTTAACTGAAGAACTGAATGTGTGTAATGTTAACTAAAGGAAAAATGTGATTGAATGGATAACAATGTGATTTATAGAATATAATGAAGAGAAGTGGCACATACAGGAGCAAACTGCTCTGATCGAATCAACGCTGGAGCAGAAAAAATGTGAAAAAAAAGACAGAATAAAAGGGGTTTGTGTTTATCTTCAGTGGCATTTGAGTTCAGTTATCTTTCCCGTGACCTACACCAGACACACGGTTACACAATCGAAAGATGCGAGAAACCAAAAAGGTAATAAAACTATAACGGCTGCTCTAACACACTTCAAAAACCATAAGTCATAGTCATAAATACTAGCATGTAAAAATTAATACGTTCCATTAAACTCCCATAGGTTTGTGACTTGGACAACTAAATAAGGCTCAGAATATTGTACTCTTAACCGCCCCCCCCCCCCCAACAAAACAAAACAAAACAAAACAACTAGGTGCCAAAAAATGTTGCTACAGAAAAGAGCAAACACATTTTTGTTCATAAAATGTGCTGTGTCTTTTTAATCACAACCATATGTCTAGCAGAAAATGCTGTTAAAAAAAGGGGGGGGGGGGGGATGTTAAAAAGTGTCTGTTCAAACAAACAAACAAACAGTCTGATGGCCGGTCAGTATCAGAGTATTCAGTGCGTCCCTATTTTGAGGGGGAAGGCAGTGTGGATAAAAGGGAGATTTCCATAAATATACATGCTGATGCCAGAGGGGCCGTGCCATACGAACGGAGAGCAGAGCATGTTATCCACGCATGTTCAACTGCTCGTATACACAAATATCACGCAGCCTAACACAGCTCTACACTCACCAGAGGTCATATGGTATGTGGTACAGGAAACCCCAGCTTAAAATTGCATGATAAACTGATTCTGCTGTTATGTGTTCGTGACATGCTACTATGTGTGAGCTAGTCCAACATTGTAACCAGTTTGTTTTGTTTTTCTTTTCAGAAAAATTGTGATATTGTTGATGAAAGACTGGTCCCATTAAAGTGGTACAATGATGTATCTTATATTCACGTACCATTCCCGTTTCTGATTAAACAGCAATTCTTATGTTCACCAGCAGGTGGAGCACTATTATCTTGAAATAAAAGTTGTCATTTCACCACACAATGAAAAAAGAGGTGCTACTTTCCTCTCCTAGGTTCTCCCACAGGCCTGTTCTGTCTGTCACAACAACCTCCATTCTATCAGATCATTCTCTCTGATAGTGTATATCACATGTTTAAACTGAATACTCACTTCATGATCATTTAAACAATTAAAAAATATTAATAAAAACTGTGCTCAAATGCTAACTCTATTAGCTTTGCAGGTCACTTCACAGGTCCCTAAATGAGCTAAATCATCATTAATAATACAGAAAAATTTGCCACCGACCCATAAGGCTAAATGATGTTATCATAAGGAAATGCTTATTATAGACCAGATACTCCTAAACATTTTTATTTTATGAAGAGACTTTTATTCCCATATATCAACAAATATATACATATATGTATATGTATGTATGTATGTATGTGTGTGTGTGTGTGTGTGTGTATATATGTACACACACACACATACACACACACACATATATATATATATAAAACTGCATCCTAGCACATTATGTTAAAGTTTAAGATAAATGTAAAATAACCTTGGTATAACTGAGACTATTCAAACTGATGCGTCAGAATCATCCTGGCTGTGTTTTACTCCCACGGTTAAGTAGCTGATGGCTGCAACTTGTCCTGCTGCTTCACTTAGACGCAGAGTGACATGTTAAGCATTATCCCTCCTCCAGTCCTAATTTGTTGACTGCCTACATTAAACATTTATCCTCTATTAGTTAAATCATGTTGGCAAATGCTGAGCTTGCTTCAGGGGATAGTTGACCCCCCCCCCCTTCCAGCTCCACCTCCACCTCTTCAAAAGTCTGTTTTTCCACAATATTACTCTTTTATAGGCGATAGCATGCTGTAATCTGTTCAGGCAAACTTACATACTCCAGGGGGGGAAACATGGAAAACATGATCCTACAGTAAGTACCATAACTTTAGGAAGTAGGAGCAGGAGCAGTTTCTTATCTGATCTTCCTCTGTGTAGAACTAATGACCAATCTAGAGCTGCCTGGGAGGTTGTGTGTGAAGTTCTCCCATAATCCTCACTGGTTTCCTTCATTTTTGTCTGATTTGACTCACTCACACAGACACACACACACACTCAAACACAAACACCAACGCGCACATGCGCACACACACACACACACACACACACTCACCTTATCTTTAGTTTATCAGTTCATTTTTGCTGTGGTTTTTAATGTTTTTAATGCTTTTCCATTTGCATAAAAGGGAAGACAGCGGATTCTTTTCCATTATGACTTTTAGTTTTTGTAATTAAATTAGTTTCTGATTTTCATTTTTAGCAAGAATGAAAAGGATATTTCTACTGTCTTTTCTGCCCTCTTTTTCTACATGTCTGCATCTTTAAAAGGATTTATATTTCTCTACATCACAGCATGCATGTGATGTGGCAGATAGGTATACAATTGTTACAATGACTTTTTTTTAAAGTTTGTGTTTGTAGTCTGATAGCCCATTAAGTCATTTTGATCTCTCTTACCTGCGATAATATCATCCATTTGCTCCAAAGCTGCCTCCAACATGTGACTGGCGTCTGATGCCATGGTTATAAGCAAATGTCTAGCGCATTTGCTGGGATGAACTGGCTCTGACCTAAAAGAAAAACCAGTAAGAGTCTCAAAATGTGAAATTTCTCTTGTGCTTACATGACCTCTTTGTTCAGTCTTAAACTTGTAATATTTGAAGGGAGTCATTATGGAAATGAATATGTGATTATATAATGAATGTCCTCCAAATGAACCTTGTAGCTGTTTCTGCCGGCTTCAGCGCTAGAAATACCATTAAAATGACTGTCATATCTCCAGCGTAGTTACACATAGACCACCTATCTAAGCCTGAGGAGTCAAAACAAAGAGATCAATTCTAAACAGATAACAGCTTAAGAACTTTAAACAAGGGGCCCTATAGAACATGCATGTGGAGGAGGGCAGACCAGAATCGTCCAGCTTTGGGGTGGAACAGCACCCTTTGGTGATCATTATGTCTCTTAGACTGTGTATGTGTGTGTGTGTGTGTGTGTTATTCTTATGTATAAATAGTGTCCAACAAATTCAATTCATGCCATTTCCAACAGAACAGCAGTCAAAAACCATCCTTTCAATATTCTTCTACAATAAGCTAATCTGCATACTGGGCTCTATGACCTGCATCATTCAGTAGATGTAGAATCCTGCTGGCTATGAAACAGTAGTATTTTCTCAAGGGTAACCTTTGTCATATATAAATGACACATCCGGAAGCAAAGGGATCTCTGGTCCTCTACAGCACACGTGCGAGAGGAACTTGAGATTAATTAGGCCCACCGGGGTAGTGTTTCATCTCTTTGTCATCCTGACTGACAGGCACAACGTCCCTGTCCACTCTGAAAGACAGAGGGACGGAGCAGCGTGGCTCTTCTGGAAAGGCCAAGAGGAATAAACTGACCCAAAGCCAAGCTGTGTTGGTCTCAAAATGCTCTAGAGTTGTTCGTGCTAGTCTGCAACAGTCTCTAGTGGACACGGATGAAAGCAAAGCATTGTCTTCTAAGTGAGAATGTTCAGACTTTACCATTTATGACAGAAATGTCAGGGAGAAGCAAGACTGATAATATGAATAGACTTCTATGTACAGAGAAAGTCACTACTGATTATCTAAATTAGCGCTGGCACTGAATTTTGTCCTAGCCATGATCTAACACACCTGAAAAGACTGTTAAATAAAAAAGAGCATTAGATCAAATATTACAGATATACAGATTTTAGGATTTGTATATAAAATATAAATGATCCCAATATGGTTTTGAATAGGCTACTGACGCACAGACACAAGCTCTTCCACTCACTTTTTAATTCACTGAATGTGTCAGTTTAAACCAAAATATAGCACAGCTCTACAAGAAGAGGATTCCACAGACTTGATGAAGATGACGACCAGATAGACAGACTGACCTCAGTTGGACCATTTAACTAAACTAATTCCAATTAAATGCCTTCTCACATTGCCCTCTGCCAGAAATAGAAGTGTCAAAGAAGAAATGCAAATTTAATCAGTTCCAGACAGACGTGAGTATTAGCAGTGTCTCATCACACGTCTGCCTATATGCAAAGTCTAGGACACAAAAGGCAACTGTAAACGGCTAAAGCCCCGAGAGGCGTTGGTCTAAACGCCGTTAAATATAACGGCCGAATTTAGCCTGACACGAAGGAGGGCGACGGCTCCATTCACTTGCACTGACGGCTCGCATAAGGCGTAGCACAAGGGATGGAAGTTTTGCACAAAGCCTATAGAAGCATTATGACCACTTGCCTGTTAAGAGAGTGTGAATTAAAGCCTTCACGTTACTGCCATGAAGAGCTGGGCAGAGCCTGGTACAGCTCATTAACAGACTATGCGCCACTGACACCGATAAGAGCAAATCATTTAGCAAAATGCCTCGAACTGGTAACACCCTTACCATTCAAATGGACAAATGCAAGTAGCATAAAGAAAAGGTCTGAGTGCCTCTGTTGTTTCGGTTTCATTAAAAGTAGGCCCAATTCAAACCGTTTTTTACTGCTTTTCAGTCTGTATTACGCCATGGCCACTGTTTATGGGAAAAGGATAGGCTACACCCAACACGAGTTCCCACGAAACTCTCACAAAACGAGTTTTACAGCCAACTCATTCTAATGTCGAGTTTTTTTCTTTCATCAGCTGCCTGATGAATGGAAAACTATCTGTCACGTGATAATTCTTCGCCTGCCAGGTAAAAAGACGCATCTAACACAGAACCGTACGGTAAAATAATTCTAATTAACCTTGGTTGTGTAACAGCAACCTTGTCTCTTTTCTCTTTTATGTTCTCACTGACCGTGAGCTAAGCTAATAAGCGGCACATTGACATTAACGCAACGCTTCACTGCTTGTTCCCACAAACACAATTATCTAACTGGAATTCCACAGAGAGAGAGAGGGGGGGGGACACGATTGAGGTTTGTTTGAAGAGGATAACATTTGTCAAGGCACTCAGACAAGCCCCACTGTCATCCAGTTTCATCCGTTTCCTGTCTGACAAAACGATTCTGTAGTCGTTGCACAGATATATGCCACGGGTCAGCTTCTTCTTTCTACATAGACCATTCAGCATGCGCAATTTCTGACCGCTTTTCTCTGGATTAGTCATTGGCAGAGGAGTGAAATTCAGCCTTTCGCAGTCAAAGCATATTTCTACGACATACTCAGCACCTTACACTGATACGTTTTCAGAATGTGAAGGAAAGAAGAAAAGCACAGCGGCTTCTGGACAATGAAAACAGATTTGAGAAGCGTATTACTAACTTCAAAGACTACATTAAAATGTCCTACGCTAAATTTTCCCCCCTTTGTGTCATATTTTGCTGATCTAAATAGTACTTGCCAGGACATTTTCTTGTGGTAAGCACAGAATTCTTAAGGATCACACAACAAGCCTCACAATACGCACACGACAATTTCTCTCGTGTTTTCAGACATTCGGTCAGTTCTTTTTTATGTCCGTAACAGAGTCGATTTGCCCGGTCATTTATTTATTACGTCTACTTTATTAAATAGGCCTACACCATTCTTAAAGTTCAACAGGCCTACAATCTGGAACATTCTCTTCAAGACAAAAACATTTACTTTTCCAGGAATAAGTTGTCAGGTGTCAGTCTCAAACTGTTCTACGACGCTCCACGTCATTTATGTTTTCTCTCTCTACTACTGCTGCATAGGCACATGACAGTAGCGTTGAGTCTCCCAATCTGCTGTGAGCCTTTCCAGTGATTTGGATCCTTGTGTGGCTATCTCTGAAACTATTAGTGGCACCACGCATGTCACATGAACAGTCCTAAACATGTTACTGAAGTCCAGATCTCTCTATCTTTTTTCTCTACACCATCAGTGAGGAAAACATTGATAATCTGTTGGAATGTGGTCGTTTCTAAATGGAAAGAGCTTGAACTACGGGCTAAGGGCGACTCTGTAAATAGAAAGAGCTTGCTTTCCATATGAACATAATACAATTTAGCACGTGTGTAGTAGTTGTTGTCATTGTTGAGCTATGAGAAAGGATTCTGCTCAAAAGTCAACAAAATTAAATCTAGATTCTCTTATGTCAGGTTATTTTTCCCATACTTATATTTCCATGTCATAAAAAAAGAGACTTCTGGAGGTTTTTCGGCTCTGTGAAAGCAAACACTGTTTCAGCGGTTGCTAAGGGCCTTATGGACTACACTTACGCTGCTTGAGCTGTGTGTGTGCTATGTTAATTAAAATGTGTTTCTGAATTCGCTGAAGACTCAAGACCTGAGGACTACTGCCCCCCCCCCCCCCCAATCCATAATAGACCTGAGGTGAGATTTACTCTCAACGCAACGTGGCCCGATGTGATCGAAAACTGAGTGGGATCTGTTTCACCATGTAAATACCGTGTGTACTGTGTGTGTGTGTGTGTGTGTGTTTAAATACTGTCTGTTCAGCTGGCTGAATATTGCTTCTATTTTGCATATACACTCATATTCATGACGATCCTGACAATAATTGGGTCTACAGAAGCTTCCCAGCAGAGCAATAAATCAGCTGAAACTGTGATTGGCTTATTTAAATCCCTGCTACACACAGAGGGGAAATCATAACAGCTGTTACTTTATGACATGGATACACCTTCCAATACCCATCAAAGCAGCACCACTTCACACCACACTATCATAAATGTAAAAATCATCTCACTATTCAGTATACCTGATTGTTACTAGGTGGAGTCTCAGTCTTGTGCTATTGCTGTGAAAAATATCGCCGTTTCATTTAAACTGTTTGTGATTTAGTTTTCCAGAGTTGAATGAGTTTCCTGACCTTACTCAGACCGTAAAGAGCTCCCTGTGAGGAAGACCTGATTTTTCTTACAATGCACGGCCAAAGGAGCGGACTTCACAGGATAGAGTTACAGGCATCAGCGGTGTCTGATTCGTCTACACAAAGGCTGGACGAGTCTAAACGAAGGTGCACAGTCACAGTTAAGAGGAGAGACCTGTCTGTCAGGAAAATGCTCACAGGTTTCCAAGCTCTGAGAATGACTGTGTTAAAGACAGGTCTATGTGAGGAGGCACTAGGATTAGTGAAGCTACAGAGAGAGCAAGAGAGAGAAAGAGAGAGAGAGAGCTGTCATAATCGTTTATGTCTTGACAGAGAAATGAATGACATTATTTTATCACTTCATTAGCACTGAATACACCTGGGACTAAAGTGAACCTTTTCTCTGTGACCCTGTTGACAGTAGATATTTGGGACGGCGTTATCTTCAGATATGAAGAATACACAAAATCATTGATTTACTTATTATACATATTACATTTACATATTATTGACAGTTCAGTGTCTGGAAACCTTTGAGGGAAACAGAAGCACTGATATTTGCTCAACCGGGAACAGAGGCATATACTTAAACTACTTCAGCTTAAACTTTCAGTATTTTGAATCAGGCAGAAACTGCTGAAATCACACTGCTTTTACATAGTGAATTAAATATATTTACTTCCCACTATTAAAAAAAGCCCCAAAAACTCCAGAAATATCACTTAATTTATATTGTGACAAAATACGAGGAAACGCTACAGTTTTGAGAACTGTTAGTTGACTTGGGTGATCTTTAAGCAGCCACTGGAGTAGGCTTAACTGTTCTGTCTAATTTAATCCAGGATGTTTGGATTATCCAACAAACTCTTGAGTAAGGAAGTGAGTCAACTGAAGGCGAATAGGATTAACATCTTCTCCACCAAGAAACCCTGCAGCTGGGAACCGTAGTCAGATATTCGCAGGCTCCCTGAGATTTTGTCTGTAGCGCTGTAAGATCATGTGAAATGGCCCTTCGAAAGACATAACATCTGGAAAACTAATCAGTGTTTTTGACATGAAAGATATTAGTTACCAGTTGTAACTGTAAAAAAACCTCTAAATACATAGACATGAATACATAGCTTTAGGGTTTGGCTGAAAAATATAAATAAAATAAATTTAAAAATATACAAAAACGTATAACCATTCAGACATGGCCAGGTGACGATGCAGCATCAGCAACTGTTTTATGTTGCAACAGCTGTTTTATGTTTCAACTCTGAAACAGAATAGCATCTATTCAAAATCTTTAACAGTAGTCAATTATCAACAGAATGTGTACATTCAAGGTTGTTACCTTATCATTAATCTGGAACCATAGGATTTCTCATTCCCATGGGAAACTCTGTTCATCAACGAACAAGGATGAAAACTTTTACTAGCCTCACTAAAACACAACAAGGTGGCAGGTTATTTGTGTCATGTGGGAAGCACACAGCAACCTTGAACTGGCTTTGTTTTTTTTAAGCCACTTTTTGACGACATTCAGCTGACAGCACTGGCTAGTGTCAGTATTCTTGCTCAGGCAGTGCTGGTTAACGAGGCTGTCATATTTGTTTCAGCAACAGAGTCCAAGCTCGTTCCAGGATGCACAAAGTAAGCATGACTGCCTTAGAATTGTAAGTGTCTACTTACACTAAAAACAACAATGACAAACTTGCGAAGATGAATGCAAAGAGACAATCTCTCTTCATAAAGCTTGAAAAAGAACGGATGAATTTAAATAAGAAGAAAACATTCAAAACCTCTTTTCACAGCTTTGACACAAATGCTAACCTCTTCTTCATGTGTGGCATGTAACTGAGAACATGAAAAAACTTGGTCAGCATTGTTGTTGCACAGGTAACCACCAGAACAAAGCAAACACTTAATGGTGGATTCAACATATAATGAAAGCAGGTACAGCCATACAGGTGTGGCCCTAACTTAATTATACCACCACTATTCCATCAGGCTAAGGACCATAAATAAAATGGTGGGCACACCCATTATTTCTGGGTCAAGATGGATCAGCAGTGGTTGAAAGAGCATTACCTCTTAACTGCAGCACAGGCAGACAACTTTGAATCAGCTGACTGTAAATATCAATCTAAAATGTGAGCAATTTAATCAAAATCACTCTGTCAAGACTTTTAGAGAAATGGACACTATGGTTGAGATGCAGTGCATAAAGCCCTTATTATGCCTAATAACAAGCACTTTCATTTTTGGGGGAAACATGATGCAAAGCACACAGGCAGTGATCTACTGAGAATTTGAAAGAAAAAATGAGATAAAAGATAGAATGAGTAATCCTTCACCTTGTTCTAAACAAATGTATGAACTACAGGACTGACTGCTTGTTTACAATGGTAAAGGATCTTGGGAACTCTACGGTTTAGAACGTATTTGCTTGTCCTGGTTCAGTGCCAATCAAGTCCTTAGAGGTCACGGTAAGTGCCAATAAATACAATACAGTCATGATCACCCTCATCATGCTGAGGCATTTTAATTCTGATCGGAGTAGTACAGAATACCAGCGTTCCATCCAAATGGCAAGAGTCGTAATTGACCGATTGGATAACCGTGGAAACATCGTAAACTATATGCTGTAACTGACATAGTTTGCCGAACACGTATAGTTATTTAAGATGAAATACACAGAAACTTCCAGAAATTCTGCCCAGACTCGTCAAGGCTGTTCTGTCAGCTAATGGCGACGTAACACCCCCTTTACTCTCTTAATGTTGGTGTTTACTTTATTTTGGCACTAACCCGCACACAGGCTCATGGAAATTTTCACCAGCAAGTTTCCAAAACATTAGCTGGATGTTGCTTCTTTAAATCCAGCGCAAGAGAGAAGCAGCAGGCGCCAAAAAAGAAGCACCATCAGCATTAGGTGTCAGGCCAATAAACCCAGCATGTCAGCACAGCTTAATATGTGAACATCAAAGGAAAAGTCTCACAAAAAAAAAAAAAAATCAGCTTCCACATCCCTGTGGAGCTGTCCCGAACTTGAAACCTGTCGGCCATGTAAAAGCACTCGCGTTGGAACCGACACGATAATATGTTGAGGTGTGGCGTCGCTAACACTGTTTTCTTTCTCTGAGCGCTAGGGAAGGCAACAGCAAAAACAAAAAGAGTGGACTCATGCGCAGGCACCTGCAGGAACGAGAGAGACGCGAAAGGTGATCTGTTGCGTAACGAGGTTCAAAACGCGCTGCTTTAGCTGCGCCGGACAAGGCTGCATTGTTATAGAGCTGGCCCGAAGCCTGACACTGTGGTGGAACACAATGAGAGCGTTTACTGGGATGTAGTGGCACAAACGAAAAAGAAAAGAAAAAAAAGTCAAGGAATATCCTCAGATCATTCAAAACGACCGTGGTTTGCTTTAACCACAAGCGCATAACCGGAGAGATCATCTTTTCTCAGTATCAAAATCTTCACCTACGCTTAGCTAACTCAACCATATCCAAAATGGTTCAAATGACAAAGGGATAGCGTTACAGTTGCTGCCGGCAATTAGTGCCTTATGACTTCCCCGGTGGCTAACATGTGTCCTGATCAGTTGACTCGCTGGCAAATGGATATAGCTCTGACTCCAGAAACATACTTAGGAACAACAGGAGCTGGCGCAAGAGACATGAGTAACGATCAAAGAATTGTAAGAATTTGCTTCTTCTTTTCTTGCTTAAAGGTGAACAAACTATTGTTAGCCTTGTTGAGGTAGCATTTCGAGTCCGGGTAAGGACAGATGTTCCAGAGCGTGGTCTCAGTCCAAAGCCTTGTTCACCTGGGCGAATGAGGGCCGGCAGTTGAGACGAAGACACTGCTCTTGCGCGGTAGCGGTGAAATGTCACTCTGGAGCAGGTGCACTCGAGTGTGTCACCAGAGCCCAGGGAAATGTCAACAGGCCATTCAAGACCGGGGATGCCCTGCTTGCACAACGCCAACATTGTTTTTCCTTTCCCCCAAGGTCCTACAATATAATTTCTAACCGATATATATGTGCATTGTACTTTACTCAGCTCGGCGTCTCATGGGCTTGAAAGGGATATTCACCCACGTGTTTACACAAAGGCCAATTTCTGTCGTAAAGGGACAACTCACTCAAAACTCATTTTGGTTTCTTATTTTACTAGGGTTAGTGTTCTTGACAGAGTTGGGAAACAGAATTTGTCATAGATACTCAGAAACAGTAGTTTGAAGCTTGCACGTTTTTTAGAATTACAAGTTCTGAGAACAGCACATGACCCTCCGGCTGAAAATTATGTAATATGTTCTATGGTGGTTGCAAATGGAAATCGGTGAAATTCTAACTGTGAGATCTGAGGTTTGTGAAAAGCAGCTGAAACTCTTGGTTTGTTTCAGTCTGGGTTTAATTTTATGTTGAAGTGTAGTCTTTAACAATGTCAAATGCCATTTCAGTCACTGTCATGCCATCATTTTGAAGTAAACAGTGATATCATTAAACATTTACCCTCAGAGGAAAACAAGAGTGGTTGAACCAGTTAACCAGCTCTTTTCACCTGTATGGAAATCAGGAGTAAAGAAGAACGTGACAAAGATACTCAAAGGACACAGTATATGAACAGTATGTGAAATCTATAAATACGGTAAATTATCTCTCTTGCCTCAGACTAGCTTCATGGGAACAATTTGTTTCGTTATACTCCCAGCCAACCATTAAAAAGAAGACTCCTACCCTTCCTCCCAGTCTACCCTAAAGACTTCTGGTAGTCCCGAGAAAGGCTGGCCACATGGGGTATACTACAGCACATTGGAACAATGCCCATTTCTTTTCCTCTCTTTTTTCCTCCAGCATATTCTCTTATAGATCCTCCTTTTCTCTGAATTCTAATATTGAAATTGTATTGTTAGTTAAAACAATGATATTTAGATCTGTTCTTTTTCTCTACCCCGGAAATTCCCCTAAATAATTTTGCAGTGGAAAGTACCACCAAATGGCCAATTCTGTCATATGATTTTTTTTTTTATATATATGACCTAGGTCAGGGATATGTTGATTTCTAAGGGTTATGGAATAAATACAGATAAAAGTCATTTGAGATGCTTTTTGAACTAATCTAAGATGTGAAACCAGTGCTTTCCTCCATTTTGAGAAGTGGTTAAACAATGGCAATATCTGTTTATGAATTTGGCCAGAGTCCTGAAGAAGGTATGTCATCTCGGAGGCGTACAATCGTACACTGTTTTCTAGGAGACTGGAGAGGAGCACAAAGTCGAGCGGAGGACAAATAAAAGGCTTCATCCGACTGTCAAAGCACATGATCTTCAGAACCAAACTTGTCACCCTACACGCCGTCACTACCAAGTGAAATTTCCACCGCTGCACTAGTGTGTGGGTTCTCTCCCCTCGCAGAGACTGACTAGTTATTAAAGCTGAGGAGTGACTACAGTTCTCAGTCATTAATGCGCGTCACTGCTTAGTTTATACTACAGAGATCATTAGCGTGTCCAAAAGACATCTAAATTTACTCCGCGTTGTTACGTTGGCATGGTTTAATCAATGAAACTTTTTCTAAATAAAGGCAAATCTCCCAAACCAGTGCAATGACAGGTTCATTAAAGCTGAAGTAATAAAGACGAATTTGGACAATACTTTATCTGTACCACGGTTCTATGCATTGCTCAAACTGAATCAGGGGATTATCTGCTATGAGTGACTTCTCAAAATCATCGCAAGCTGACAGGGCAATTATCAAAACACACGGCTATAATGATTATTTATAAGCCATTACCCTGCTGTGATAATACACAGATTGGACGTCTTTGACATCCACTAATCCATGTTCACACAGTCCAGATTAACACGTGTTCCAGCTGGAATGAACGCAAATAATACATGCGCTGATTTACTATTTCACTGTACTAGTACAATTCCTTTTACTTGAGTTTCACTGAAACATTTTACCCTTTTTTTAATTTGTACTTTACAGGCAACACAACGCTCTCGTGGCCATTTAACCAACAGCATTAATATTGCGTTAAAAAGAAATGGGAAAATCCCTAAGGGCAAAACGATGTCATAAATAAGTAAAAACTATTCCTGGTGAGGATTTCTTTCTCAACACCAAAAAATAGTTTACTATAATGTATTGTTTTCTCAATTAAAGCTGCCCCCAGCCCACACAGAAATGGCTATTTAGGGAAGACAGCCAAATAGACTATAGCCAACTATGACACTAGCAGTCACATCCAAAATAAGCTATATAATCATTTTTGGCGGAGAGCCAACCGCTCGACCCCATGTGCTCTAGCACACAATAAAGTACTAATAGAACCATAAGGAAAAGTCGGCTATAACAGAAACAACTAACAGAATTTGATCATACATGATTTCACTTCTGTTTTCTGTGGTCAAGTTACTTTGAAGTGTCATCCACATATAAAAGGCAGAGAAGAAAAATGGAACTCGACTACATGAAATATTTTTGCGTCGAAGTAATGAAGTTCGGTTTCATATTCAGTAGATATTGTTACGTTACTATCAGCCCCGTGTCCTTACACCTGTTTGACATGTAAATCATTCTGAAGACTGTTATCAGAAACAGAAAAAATTGAGATGTGGGGCCACCAATGAATAAACTGGATAGAGAGGCTTCCGAATATGATTTAACAATAAACTCGTCACTGTAAAATGAATTTATCACTTTGAGGAAAAACATGAAAAAACACTTCGATATAGTTTAAATAACTACTTACGACGTACACTATGATTAAACCTAGGTGAGCGAAACCATCACTGAGCATGCAATACAACTTACCTACAATGATCTTCTTACGCGTTCCTTTTCAAAAACAATTCCTGACCTCCAATATGCGCCAACAATTGCTGGCAAATATAAACACTTTAAACTCGATTTGCGCAGCATGGGCTAAACACCATTGAGCGGTTGAACTGGCCCACGCCAACTGCGTGTAGAAATATTGCCATAGGTTCGTTGCTCAGCCCCCCTATCCAATCACCTAGCATGTGATTTCAGGGGCGTGTCGTGGCCGTCAGTCTTTACGTGCTTGCCCCATTGCAAATATCCAACAGGGCGTAATTTTTTAACATAATAAAGAATGAACCGGGAACTGCCTAGGAGACACATTTTAAACGACACTTTTGAGAAATTACCGTCAGATTACAAAGGTAAAATCATCCCTTTTCATATTACAGAATACCGGTTGATCAAGTAAAAAGTATTGTTTTCAGACAGTACTTCCCGCAGAAATCAATTAAATGTTTTTCCGCGGAATGCAGTTATGCACTATATTCTCATGAAATAGGCTGCCAACAATTTGCACCGTAGCGTAGTTTCCCGTGTCACACTCAGTGATGACTACACTAATTGAAAGAGAAACGACAGCGCCATCTGGCGGAATTGTCTTTTAAGGCGTCGCCTCTTTTGTATCTTTCAGGCCCGTCAGTATTCTGACGATAGCGTTACCTGTGTCTCTGTCAAAGCATTTCTCGAATTACGGGTATCATCAGCGTGCGAATAATACAATGACAATGGGAGGATGGGGGTGGTCAACCTTTTCTCCAGGGCTATATAACATAGGATATATAAATGTTTCGACCCCCCCCCCCCCAACTGTTGTTTTTACCTCATTTTTTTGGGGGGGGGGGAGGGTCAAGTCTTAATTAGGTGGGTCAGACCCCCGATCCCCCCCCGTAATTCGAACCCTGGGTCTCATTGTGATTAGTCATATTCCCACAAACACAAATATGGTTAACAAACATTACTGCTTGTTAACCATATTTGAAGTTTCAATACTTGTGTACAAATCAACGCAACATTCATTTTGTTTAAAGGTTTAAGTTAAACCTGTGTAATATATAGCTATAAGAAATATAAAATCAGAAGACATAGGCATGTCTGACAAATAATGTACTGAAATATAAAAAAGGTCAATTAAAATAAAACACATATAAGCAATGTGTCATCGATTGTCAAGTCTTTACAAACATTTCTGGATAGTTCAGATTATGTGTTGGGCTGTTTTACACACACACACACACACACACATGCCTTTCTTAGCTAGACACCATATCATAGCGCCTGTCTAAATTCAGATTAAAAACTGCAAAACAATAGTCTCGCTGGAAGCAATTCACACTTTTAATATTTGAAATGCGTTTTATTGATAATGCGTATGGAAAGGTACTCCCATCAAAGTAATTAAATGACATAAAGTGGCATAGTTTTATCATGTCAAGGAGTGCTTTATATGTGTCAAAACAGAGATTTACTATGGGTAAAAGGATAAGAGAAAATATACAGAAAATACAAATCCCTTATTCAGTACTTGGAAACTCCAGGAGAGGTCAGTATAGAACTTTTTTTTTTTCCACCCAAGAAAAAAAAAGCTATTGACGTTTATCTTTGTATGGCATTTTTGAAGCATTTACGATTGACATAAAGGTAGAGTGCAGAAACTTTCTCCCTCCTGTTGTGTTCATTTGATGTTAAATGGTTTGCTGTTCCTGATCCAAAATGACCTTTCCCATTATAGCTGGTTATACATCCATAATTATATATATATTATCACCTAATGTTGTGCTAGATCTTTTTATCAACTTAAATTCTTGTGAAAATTACAAGCTTTGAACTTTTATTTACTATTTATGGCCTGTAGGCCTAACTGACCTGACCTCGTACAACTCGTTTTAGAGTAAAAAAGGTATAATGTATGGATTATTTTGAGTATATAAAATACTTAGATGAAACATGTCGTGCCATTTCTCACAGACTACTTTGTGTCAAAGTTTAGCAAGGACATTTGTTTTGAATCCATTTCAAATTTTTTAATAGTGGCACAAAATAACATCTTTTCTGTACCTGGTCAAAACTGAGAGGTATTATTTTATTAGTAAAGAAAGGATATAGACCCAAAATTACACATGATAACTTAGATATTGCAAAATTAATGTCTGAACTCATTAAAGAACATTAAAGTACTTCTCTATAGTGTTGTGGTACAGCACTTGCTATAAAAAGGTATATAGTGTCGTTGCTGTAATTTGGTCTCTCAGATGCAATGCTGCTGTTGCTGCAGCATGAACTATTGATGGGTATAATGCATTTGTCAGCCCACCCACCCCCCTGTAGTGGCCAGTTTCGGTACTGTTGTGCACTTGGGTTTTGGTTTTGAATTTGAAATCAATTTTATACACTTATTTTAGTCTGACCCATTCATTTCTAATGACTGGACATTTTGGACCAAGAACCGCACATCTGTACAAAAGTTAAATGAAACACCCAAAATTTATTTTGTGTGTTCAGATGCCCTGTGTGGTCAAAGTCATGGAACCTCATGACAATCAGATTGAGGAACTACATTTATCAGAGAGAGAACTTGTAAATTGGCCCGATTCGACCAGAACAGCATAGGAGAGTTAAGCAGATAAAACATGTACAGCCAATAGTTGAATCGGTTAAACAAGAAGCACGTTTATCCACTAATTACCTGAGTCATATCACTGATTTTTACGATGCTTTAGCCTTTTCTTCGGGTTTCTAACTTATAAATGGTTTGGTAGCCGTCGTCCCAGGCGTAGAGTTGCTTGTCTTTGGGGTAGTATTTCAAACTGGAGTGACTGGCATAGCGTTTGGGGAAGAAGATTACGTTACTGTCCTCCGTAAAGAGAGTGTCATTTATGTCGAACAGACATTGGACGCTCGATCGTCCTCCGTAGCGGGAGTTGTACACCACATACAAGGTTCCACAGATCATCACGGCCGCCTCCGCGTCCCGGCTTTTGCACAGGGTGTCCCACGTGTGCTCTATCGCCAGGCTGTTGGCGTCAAGTTTGGTGATCACCAAGTTACCTCCGAAGTCTGGATCTGCATGAATGGCCCAAAGACCTAACTCGTCAACAGCCAGGTCGATGAACGTGTGAGGGGACAAGGCGTACACGGGAATGCGGCCAGCTCCCGGTAAAAGCATGCGGTCTGTCACGGTACGATTGAGTAAATGGACTTTCAGAATCTCGTTGGGTGTGTCGGCAAGATGGTAATACACAAAGCCTTTGTAGACCGCGTGGCCGGTCCCGCGCCAAGGGTGGGGGAGCGCGATCACCTTTAACTTCTTGGAGGCGTCGGCTGCTGTAAAGCTTTTCAGGGAAACAAACTCAAGAAGAGTGCTGTTTCTGGTACCGCTGAAGAAGTAGATTTTTGCCGAGTCTTTGATTGTGTCTTTCATCCAGGATCCATCGACATTGTCTGTTTTCTTGACAATTTTTAGAGACCTTATTCCACTTAACGCTGCACTGCATTCTGAAAAGGTTAACACATCATATTTTAGAGATGAGATTAGGGGGAGGTGCAGTAGTGCGCTGAAATACATGAAAACAATATCGTTCAATGTTTCTGACTTTTTCCCTTTACTTTCTCGTTCTCCTTTTCTCTGTATATATTCCAAATACGGTCCATTACCTCAGTGGCACCCAATCTCCTCTCTCTGCCAGTGTATCTCTCACTATTTTAGCTTTCTGTTTGCCAAAGGTCTACAGTGCAATTGCCCCTACAATACTCCATGACTTCCTATCAGATTTAAAAGAACCAGATGGCAGTTCGTAACATCATATTCTTTAAGCCTTCTACTTGGAAGGGTATCTTATTACACTCCACTGAACATTTTCAAATACTCAATAATGTAAGACTGTTCTCAGATGAGAGGCTAAGTGTTGGCTTGTCACTGGCTTACGTTGAGTCAGATTACCTTGGCTCTTGTTGAAAGCGGCTTGTTTTTTGAGCTGGGCTTCTTTCAGCTCCTGCTCCAGAAGGGATTCCTCAACTTCCACACTTGGCTCGTTGGGGATTTTACTGTGCAGGTATTCCACGTCTCTCTCCACGCGCTCCACACGCATGGCCAGGCCGTCCACGTGACTCTTCACCTCTGACTTCAGCACATTCACCTTCCTCAACTGTCCGTGCATTTCATTCAACAAGTCGTACATTTTCTGATTAAACTGAAGGATGTCCTGATCACATTTGATCAAACGTGCCTGTTCCAAGGAAAAACAATGCTTGTTGGCTTTATGGGAATCTACCTTCCTATGATGTATACATGAGAGAAGTTAACACAGAGTCTTAAAGGAATGTGTCTGTAGATGACCAGTGCAGAGATACAGAATGAGCACTGTAAAAGAAATCAGTTTATCTTAGACTTTTTTTTTTTGTCATTTCTTACCTCAAGCTCTTGAAGACTTCTTTGAAAATATTGCATCATAACTCTTTCCTGGGTCGTCACTTGACTTTGGACAATGCCAGTTGGAAAGATGAGCAAAGCAAAAAGTTTCAATACCAGAGCCCTCATAACCGATACGTTTACTGTGCGATTCCTAATTTCAACTGTACGATGTTCTTTTTTGCTTTTTGGGGGGGAGGGAAGAAGGGTCAAAAGAAACAGGTCCTTTCTTGTCCAAAAGAAACTTTGGTGGGGAAATTCCACCAGAGTCTGGCTGCTTGTGTGTCTGTTTGGACTGAATGCTGATTTTTTCTGGCGCTGCATCTGAGCAGTCTTTAAAAAGAGGCAGGTCCTCACAGGCTGTTGCTCTGTCATGAGTCCTAATAAACTCCAGATGCCCTGACACGTCCACAACCTACCGAACACAACAACTTACCATGAGATATTCACACACATAATCATATGCACTTGTGTTACAACACACACACACACACACACACACACAAAATCTATTAATCTTAAACAAAAGGTAAAAATGTAATTTCTACCAAAAAAGTAGAAAGTATTCAAGTGTTTCTGTTCACAGAAGGCATACTTTTAAAATGTTTTTGTATAACTTTTGTTTTGGTCCCAGCAAGGATGTTTTTCTACTGAGTGGAAACGGAGCAGAGATGTTCAACTCATACAGGATCACTGAGCTTTGTGTTCTAAACATATCCAGTAGAGGGAGCCATGTCACACTACTTGTGTGGTCAACAATCATTCCTGTCCACATTCATATGCATTCCACTTATTGACCTTACTAACTGATGGCATGTATCTGTCTAGATGGTTCTGCATCAACTTTTCTGTGTGAAAACAATTTTTATCTTTTATTTTTTAAGTTTTAAGTAATTATGTTGGTTACTGTATTTTATCTATGTTATAAATATGAGGCAGGGTTGTCTATAATTGTAGTAATTAATTATGCATGTTATTGTATAATGCAATGATTTGGAAATGGGTTTCAACTTGAATAGTAATAACTATACACGATTTCCCCATTAAGTAGCAGATCAAGTGGAAACGTATGTGTCCAGGCTTCATCTCTGTTTTGAATGGATATTGCTCTTTGAAATCCATGTAACAAACAGCTACACCGTTTCCTAAAAAGATTTTGTTTCCTCATGGGAACAGCAGGCCATGTAGCCAGTTAAAGCCTAACGGTTGTTTGACTGAATGTAAAAATCAAAGTGAGCATTGCTGATTTATTTACAAGTTAAGCAAGTGTTTGTAAGGAAGGAACAAACCGTTTCGCGTTGGAATTTAAATACCTGCATTTTAGACAATTACAAGATCACAACAGTTAGAGATCTAGATAACACAGCTTTTTAGCCACATATTATTATCAGGTTGCTTGTTTTAATCCTTGTGTAAGACTACATTTTACTCTTAATCTGCAGAACTGGAACACTTGCCTTGTGCATTGATCAAGGATCACCAAAAGTTTGCATTTTGCATGTGTTGCTGTTCTGTGTATTATTGTTGTAGCCTTGTGCATAGGGTGCTAAATTGGTCACGCTGGCTTATTTGAAGACTGTGCTTGATGAGTAGATCAAAGCTTATACAAATCTCTAAGCCCCTTAGCATAATTGTTTGTTTATACACTGATCCAGGGTAATAGGGTGCATTATAGAGCCCATATGAGGAGGTGTGTGTCCACTGAGGGTTCGTAAATGAACATGTTTTAAAATAAAGATGTTCATTTTCTTTGATATGATAACCTTCTCTATCTCTCTCAGCGCTCAAAGGGGGATGAAACTGTGGTACATGTTCTGAAGAATTCACTTAAAAAAAAGTTAAGTTATATCTTGTGTTGAAACAATAACGAAAGGGAAGTAGATCAGTTGAACTTTTCAGTTTAACTCAACTATGGATGCAGCCTCATGTGATAAAAGGTGCTTTTTGAGTTTTGAATTGTTTATTTTTTTTTTTGCTCCCCTACTCATGAACTAACCCAACCCATGTCCCCAACGCCCACAGAACAACTCATGTACATTATTCATACATTTTCTCTTCTGAGAGCTCTTCTCTCTTTCTCACCAGACTTGAACATCAGCCCAAATTGCCTTGATCATAATCAGGAAGCTTCAAAGCCTATATTTAGGATCCACTGGAGAACACTGCCTGTTTGAGTGATATACAATGGAAAGCTTCAGAAAATGAGACCAGCTTGTGCCCGTCTCAAGGAGTTTAACTTTAACATTCGTCAGCGTCTGGGCCCGAACCTTTACCTGCCTAATATTTGTTGGTTAATGGCTCAGCAAGAAATGTTTCAGTGCTTACTTTCTCTAATGGCTTTCTAAGTATGTTTTAAGGAAATTTTAATGATTTCTTAATGAGTCTCAGTGCATATTTTGTCAAGATTATTTGATTTCCTTAGATCCCACGTGTCTGTTAGGTTCAAGATGAAAGATTCCTGATAGATAAGCTGACCATTTCACTCTGTTTTATTGACTTTAGCGTTATTATGAGATAGCCAGGAGTAATGATCTGCAAAGACATGTGTCACATTGTCGTAATAAAGCTCTACCAGGCGTTCGAATGTATTGAAGCCAGACTGAGTTGGCTTACGATTTTTCCATACGCAGATAACTCTGGTTGGCAAGGTTCTTGCAAGTTTTAAGTCTCAAACTTACATTGTCTGAACCTTCGAATATATGAAAGCCATTTCTAACAAAAGCAAAAAATACAGAATATATTGCCGTTTAATTGAACCTGCCGCTCCAAAGACAACAATCCAGACATACTGACTTTGTGTTTTAATACGATGCAGAGCCCCGGTATGTGACTTTGATCTTTTGAATATTTTTTTGCATGACTGTGTTTCTCTTATTAAGTCTGAACATTCTTGATCTAATAATACCCCTCGTTTGATTGTGCTGTTTCTCTTTGCCAGGTTGTCCTCAGGCCTGTCATTTCATTTTGCTACATGACCTGGTTAGCGCTAGACTGACTTAATTGATTTTTGTTCCAGCTTAATCTTGCTGGTGCCTTTTTGTTGATATGTTTATTATTGTTTCTCCATATTGTGTGTTTAATGAATGCTCTGTTAGAGAGAGAGAGAGAGAGAGAGAGAGAGAGAGAGAGAGAGAGAGAGAGAGAGCAGTTCTCTTACTCAGGGCTTCAGGTTTGTGAAGGAAAAATTAATCACCGCTGAAACTTCCTGTCTGGTGTCTTGGGGTTTGTTTGGAAGTCGTGTGTTCCATTTTTCTTTTCTTTCCTTTCATTTTTAGAAGACATTAAAATATTCATGTAGTTTATAAACATGTGTGTGAGATATGTTCATGTGGGAAATTGAACTCCAACGTTGTATTGTAACAGAGTTTCGTGGACTTTCAACATTGGTGCCTGCATTGTTTCCATACAGAAATTCAAAGAGAGAGAGACAGAAAAAAACAGTGTAAGGTTTTCTGAACCTCTATTCTTTTAACAACCCCCAGTTCTATCTACTTCACCTTCAAAAATGTTACGGAGACAGGAAGAGTGTTTTAATGTTGGAGCGCATGTGAGATGAAAAGTTATTCTGTTTATTTGTGTGATATTGTGTGAGGAGCTAGTTTTGTTTATTATGAGTTACATTGTCTCTGGTGTGTGTCTCTGATCTTATCTTTGCTTTTGCCCTCAGTTTTCAGGTAAATCTCTCAAAAACTGATGGCGTAATGTTCATTGAAGTAGTTCCTGTGCAATTTAAACAAATTATTCATTTAAAAAGAAAAACACAACCCATATAGGCTAACAATGATCAGATAACACTGTAAGAACATTATGGTTGGATTCATTAAATGTATTGTTAATGTTACAATTTCCACTAATGTTTATACAACCATGAGTAAATGTTATAATGTACTAACCATTAAAATTTTTGGAACTTATTTTGAGTCGCTATTCAGAGACCAATACCACAATTTACCTAATATTATATCATGGGAATTTATTTATCCCTCAGAGGAAAACTTCAGTGCAGAAATAAAGAATGACTTTTGAAACGGAGACAACACTATGTGAGTCAGGAGAATAAATAAACTGTTGGCTTCTCTTCAGTAATGAAATAAAAGCCATCTGTAAACTCTGATTGGCTGTGACATGACTCTGGGATAAACTGTTATTGGTCAGGCAATCACTGGTCTGGCCAATAGCCATGAGCCCCCATCAGTTTCGTAAACTTAAAATCATTTAACCCATAGTCATAAAATAATAAATCATTCACAGTCTTATCTGCTTTTTTCCTTCCCAGAACAAGCGCTGTGTGGTAGTTTGTCAAAAATATCATCTACTAGCATGAAACTCTGTTAAAGTTTGAAGGTAACTGAACTGAGAAGTTATCTTAATTTAAACTTCACTACATAATTTATCATTTATAATAATATTTACACATATTATATTTACAGTATATACAATATTTATAAAGATTTATAACATGGACCGACATCTTCAGTTTTTTTATTATTAGGGAAAACTTAGGCATAAAGCACTTGCCATTTTTGCCTCACACCTGTCCAGTTACGGGGGAGATAAGGACAACAGTCCTCTCTGCTGGGAATAAGGAAGTGTTTACAGGCTGTGACTGACACATGTAGGAGATTGGTTGATATGTAGGGACTGATGGTGGTTCATGGCAGTAAATGCCCTTTGAATGATGAATGATCTCTTCTATGGTCTGCTCCTCTCTCCCATCTGTGGAAGCCTTCTCACTTCTTCCCGTGGAGGAGAAATCCTCTACAGTCCTCTCCGCACTGGCCTCCTCCCTGGACACCCTCTGCCCCCCTGTCACCAAGCCGGCTCGCCTTTCCGCTCCCAATCCCTGGCTAACTGATAGCATTCGTGCTGACAGAGCCAAACTTCATGCGGCTGAACAGAGATGGCGGAAATCGAGATCCCTCAACGACCTATCCTACTACCACTCTCTTCTTTCTTCTTTCTCCTCTACCCTGTCCTCTGCCAAATCTGCCTTCTTCCACTCCAGGATCAACTCCGCCTCTTCTAACACCCGCAAACTCTTCTCTACCTTCTCCTCCCTCCTCTCTCCTCCTCCTCCTCCTCCTCCTCCCTCATCCCTATCTGCTGATGACTTTGTCTCCCATCGTCCTACTACCTGTCCTCTAGACCCCATCCCCTCCCCTCTCTTTCAGGCCATCTCAGACGACATTCTGCCCTTCATCTCGTCCTTGATCAACAGCTCCCTGTCTACTGGCACAGTTCCTTCTGCCCTGAAGAGGGCACGGGTCAAGCCACTGCTTAAGAAGCCCACTCTAGACCCAGCTGATGTCAGTAGCTACTGTCCAGTCTCTCTCCTACCGTTTCTCTCCAAAACCCTGGAATGTGCAGTATATAACCAACTCTCTCCATATCTTCTCCAGAACAATCTCATGGATCAGAACCAATCTGGATTCAAAGCCGGCCACTCCACCGAGACGGCCCTCCTTGCTGTCTTGGAGGAGCTCCACTTGGCCAGAGCAAAGTCTCTCAGCTCTGTCCTCATACTCCTGGACCTCTCCGCATTTGACACGGTCAACCATCAGATTCTCCTCTCATCCCTTGCTGGGCTGGACTTCGTGGGTTCTGCACTCGCATGGTTCAAGTCCTACCTGTCTGACTGTTCCTACCAGGTCTCTTGGAGGGAATCGGTCTCCTCCCCCCGCTCTTTCCACACGGGAGTCCCACAAGGTTCGGTACTTGGTCCAGTCCTCTTCTCTCTCTACACCAGATCACTCGGTCAAGTTATCTCCACCCACGGCCTCTCTTACCACTGCTATGCTGATGATACACAGCTGTTCTTCTCCTTCCCCCCCTCTGACTCTCAGGTTCAGCCTCGTATCGCAGCCTGCTTAGCTGACATTGCCTCCTGGATGTCCGCTAACCACCTCAAACTCAATCTGGAGAAAACGGAGCTTCTGTTTTTTCCCGCAAAGAACTCCCCAACGATTGACACTGCAAGCACCATCGAGGGATCTGTGGTGTTCTCCACCACAGGAGCCAAAAACCTTGGCGTAACCCTCGACAACCAGCTGACCTACTCCGGTCACATCGCAGCAGTCACTTGATCCTGCAGATTCTCCCTATACAATAACAGGAGAATCCGCCCATTCCTCACACAACAGGCGACCCAGCTCCTGGTCCAAGCACTTGTCATCTCCTG
The DNA here is from genome assembly GCF_902362185.1 of Chanos chanos. Taxonomy (NCBI): domain Eukaryota; kingdom Metazoa; phylum Chordata; class Actinopteri; order Gonorynchiformes; family Chanidae; genus Chanos; species Chanos chanos. Next base: position 39,030,866 of record NC_044495.1, on the reverse strand, counting down.
CCTGGACTACTGCAATGCTCTACTGGCTGGCTTACCGACCTGCACCATCAGGCCGCTCTAGCTCATGCAGAATGCCGCTGCAAGCCTGGTATTCAACCTCCCTAAGCACTCTCATGTCACTCCACTGCTTACTGCGCTCCACTGGCTTCCGGTAGCTGCCCGCATCCAATTCAAGACACTGGTACTGGCCTACCAGGCCACAAGAGGCTCCGCCCCATCATACCTTCAGTCCCTAATAACCCCGTATACCCCTACTAGAACCCTCCGCTCGACGACCTCTGGTCAGCTGACGGTCCCCTCACTTCGGGAACCCGGCAGCCGCTCCTCCTGACCACGCCTCTTCTCCGCCATTGCCCCGTGGTGGTGGAACGACCTCCCTCATACAGTTAGGACTGCGGAGTCCCTTACCGTTTTCCGCAAGAAACTGAAAACCCACCTCTTCAGAACCCACCTATCCCCCGATGCCTAACCTCCTTTCCTTAAAAAAAAAACAAAAAACCCTTGTCTCGTTTCTATGTTTGTCAAAGAATTCCAGGGGCGCAATACGAAGGAGTAAATTGATGCTCAGTCTTATTTCGACGTCTGCTTATGAGGTATTAGGAATGCGACGATGCACTGATTGTAAGTCGCTTTGGCTAAAAGCGTCTGCCAAATGCTAAATGGTAAATTGTAATTGTAAATGAAGGGGATTGTTGCGGTCATATTGATTACTCAATTGGCAACAATTTCTCTGCCCTGCTCTCTTCTCCCTGTTTTTTTTTTTTTTTGGCATGTGTCCCTACACACTGGTCTCCAGTGTGGAACTCACGTCCCCCAGGTCTCTGTCTTTCTCTTTATTAAACACATATGTGTTTTATTGTACAATGCTTTACACATTTCTGTGCACCATGTCAGGCAGAATTGCATGATTCTAGTAATGTATAAGTGTAATGTATGAAACCGTATATCTTTGACATGACACCATTTTAATAAAGCCTGTCCTATATATTAAATAAGCTGTATATACTCTATCATTTTAAATGTTACATAAATAAAACATTTGGTTGTAATGTCCTCCAGAGCTCTGCCCCCCCCCCCCCCTCCATGGTTCTTTATCTCCCTGACATAGAGTCCACTTCTGAGAAATCTGTTCTCTGCTTTAGAATCTGATGAATTATTCAGTTTACCTGTCTCCCACCCTTCACTCAAACTCATCTGTCCAAGGAGCCGGACTGACATTTCCAGCAAATATCTCCTTTAAGCTTCTCTCTTACTGTTTGTCCCCTCATAACCAAAAGCATTTTTTTTTAAAGGGAAATTAGGATGATACCGCCTGTATTGACAGCGTTTTTGCCCGTGTGTGTTTGTGTTTCTGCTTCTGATTAAGAACAATAAGACTTTAGGTAATGTACCCTGATTGCTAGGGGATGTTGGCTTTAATTGTTCTGTGTACACGCTGTGCAATTGGCCACTAATAGCAAACAGTTACCCACTGATTGTAAGTGCACACAGTCCCTGGACAATTGTGTTTGTGGGATGAGCAACCAATCACTCGCAGTGCTTTTCCAACTAAGTGATGCGAGCTAACTGAGCAATCCCAATTTCCCTGAATCCCTCTGGACAGTAAATCAGAGAGAGGCCAGACGCAGGCTTTATAGAGTTGCCCTTGTGATTGCTTTCCATTTAGAGCAGAGAAACCATGTGGGCAACATTTCACTTTTCAAACCTTAATGAACGAAGAGGCAGCAGCAGAGATGAGGGCCCATAAAAGCCAGGATGAGAGAGAGAGAGAGAGAGGTCAACAGCAATCTCGAATACATAAACTAATCTGAGTTGCATATTTGTCAGTCTCTCTAAAAAAAAACCCCCAGCATTTTCTGTCCCTCTTTTCATATTAAATAAGTACCAGGAGAGAAATGATCTTTGCAAACACTGTTTAGCATGTGCTTAATGAGCCTGGCTCCGAGCACTCACTACAGGAAGATAAGGTGAATCTTTTTCCCAAAGGACAAACCTGGGACATTTTCAGCTCTCTCCCAAGAGAAAAAGCCTGGTGACATTGCTAGTGTTAATGAGAGAGGTGTGAAGCTGTCAACCTGGGTTCAGACACCACGATTAGCATGTTGTCACAATATTTTTAAGCATTTACCAGACTCAAACAGGACCACACAAATGTTAAGGCGGTTGTCAGTTACAGGATGGAGACGGGCAGCTGGAGTAATGCTCGTGTATCATTTAATTAAGACAGTCATTTTAGTGGTGATTTAAAAGCAAAATGTATGTCAGGTGACTGGGCACCATTTTAACTCTGCTAACCACCTATGGTGGCCGGGTAATGCCAATTTTATGAATAATCCAACATACAACAACATCGATAAAGATTTGTAGTAAATTATAATCTCAAATCGCAGTTTTAAACCATATAATATGCCATAGTGTTCCGTGTGGTCATTCAGCGTTGCCCTGTGCATATGCGTTGCCCAGCAACACAGATTCCTAATGTAGTTACAAGTAAACATAACAACGCAGTTCACTTTTTCCTCTGTTAAGTTCTTATTAGATTCCAGTCAGACGCTTTAAATTCCATGACGGTCTCGTAATTTTTTTCTGAGGCTTCTGAAACTTGCATTTCTTCACATTTTTTTTTTAAATCGACTGTCATACCTGGCCCTCAGATCAAGGCTGTTTACCCATAATAACGCTTCAATTTTGCAAAGGCGTGGAAATCTTGCAAAAAATGCCTCATTTCTCTTACTGTAATTGGATAAGCTCCTTGTTAACAAACCCATGGCTGCACAGACTAGCTTTAATTTAGCAGAGCTAGACGAGGGAAAAATTAAAGTATAATTAAGTTGAGCACCCAGGGATGTGTTGTCTGACCTGGCATTTACAGCGCTTCTGTCAGGGGACCAGTCATTCAATGAAAGAAAAGGTCTGGAAAAGAAAGAAAGGACAAAAAAAAGAAAAAGACCACTTTTCTGTTGAAGTCTTCTGAACCGTTAGACATGTAAGGTTCAGTTTATGTTGGCATTTGAAATGGCGCTAGTGTGGTCCCTTCCATTCTGTAATCAGTGTAAAAATGAGACGAGTGTCAGGGACAGCTTCGGAAAAAAAAGAGAGAGAAAAAAAACAGATGTGAAATAGGAAAGCTAAGACTCAAAGATGATCATTTGCACAAAGCTGTCTCTCTCTCTCTCTCTCTCTCTCTCTCTCTTTCTCTCTCTCTCTCTCTCACAATACGGCCATTATGAATATTTAATGAGGCCAATTAGACGCAGCCCGCCGCAGCCTGGTCTTTAGGGAGGAAAACTTTCATTGAGGAACTGCAGAGAGAACATTGGTACACTGATACCACAGTCAAAAAGAATACCAAATCGAAGAACAAGTTACACAGACGAGATTCGCCAAGGTCCTCATTTGTCAGCCTCCTGTTTTCAGTGAATGAAATTCAAAGGACCAATTATTAAGCTGGACAGATTGCTCTGGCTGTACAAGGGGGTGTGGGGTGAAAGGGTAGGGGGCTGCTGTTGACAAGGCAAAGTGTCAGAGCTTCTGTTGATTTGGACTCTATGCAGATGCCTGGTTCAGACGGGACCTAAGAGACCAGAGAGATACATCTGAACCTATGACCTGAACCTATGACTTAGGCTTCTCAGCAGCGTCACACACACACACACACACACACACAGACTCTCACGTGCACCCAGACACACACAAAGTCACACACACACACACACACACACACACATGCACTCACACACACACAAACTCACACACACACACACACACACACAGACTCGCACATGCACTCACACACACACACACGCAAGCACACACACACACTCACACACTCACGCACAGACACACAAACTCACACATGCACTCACGCAAATACAAAATTACACACACACACACAGACTCGGACATGCACTCACACACACACAAACTCAGTCACACACACACACAAACTTGCACATACACTCACACACACACAAACTCGCACATGCACTCACACACACACACACACACACACACACACACACACACACACACACACACACACACACAGACTCGCACATGCACTCACACACACACACACACACACACTCGCACACTCACATATACACACAAAGACTCGCACATGCACTCACACACACACACACACACACACACACACACACACACACACACACACACAAACATGCTCAAACATGATGTGTGAGTCAGCAATGTGAAATTGAAATGGTCACAATATTTGAACATCACGCAGCCATGCGGAAGTGTTACTTTTTACACATTCACACATTCATCACTTTAAACAATAATTTGCCTTTGATGTGATCTGATGTAATTTCACTGTCTGAGGAGTGACCAGATATTGTGCATTTTGAATGTAGTTGGGATATTTTTGGATTTTGGAGCAACTTCTAAACAGTAAATTAAATAACTGCCATAAGCTGTTTACTGCACAACAATATGGTTTCTATGACCAAACTGACTTACAATGATCACCATATGAAATTATTTTAAAACTATATACATGGTTGATGGCATTTCACTGGGGGTAATTGATCTCTGGAGTTCCATTTCTTATGATTCTAACTGTGCACTCTCAAGACTGGTGCCATTAGAGGAGAGAAGCTGGAAGTAACCGCCCGTTGTCAGTTCAGAAGTGATCTAAACTCTTGAAACTGGTTTTCTCAACTTCTCGTCTTTGAACAGGTGTGTGGGAGTGCTGCGGTCTGAAAATATTGATACGCGCCTACACGGTGAGCCTATTTTTGTTCATTTCAATAAGGCGCAAAGTGAAAAACAATGTTAGACTTAACTCAATAAAAATCAAGCAATACTTTTCTCTGTGAATCTGGTCACCATACAAGACAGCTGAACCAACCCCTGCTTTGGTGACACGAACTCATTAACATCCCACTAGCAGATGCTCATCTGTCAGCTTCTAGCCGTGGACAAATCTTTTTTCCTGCTGAAGTACGTTCTTGTTGTTTCATCGATCCTCCCCCCGAAATCTATTAATGGCACTTTGTCCCCCCTGTCACACCATATGTTTTCAATTAGAAGCCAGCTTGCGGCGTAGTCTTGGCCATCGCGGATCTGTAATTTTATCACAGTACAGTGATAACGGAATTTCATTAACGCTCTGTCAACCACATGATGCTGATTACGGCAGTGTCTGATTGGCGGCCCATTAGGAAGAAAAGGGTAGGTGAGCATAATTGCTTTTCTCTTTAAATCGAGTGTTTCATTATATGGAAGAGGATTAGAGGAAAATGGGTGGAGATGGGGGTAGGGGTGGGGATGGGGGTGGGGGTGAGACTTCTATTCTCAAGGCCTCTGTTCTATTAAAAGCAGCATCTCTTGGTCTTTTGGCGACAGAACTCCACAGAGCCATCCGAGAGAGTGCACAGTTTGCCACTGCTTTGCACTTCACAGACGTTCTGTTAAATAATTCATATGTGGAGCCATAATTAGGGAGCGGAGGAGCCCAGCTGAATGAGACGGTTACTAGAATCAAGGTTCTTCTCCGCCCCTTACTGGTTTTGAGACCCTAACCAACCATCTATGTTGTGCTAAACCCACAATCCTTCATTGCTAGCAGTTGACTTGAACCATCCATTATGTTAATGACAGTGTAATAAAACTGTCATAACTAATGGTTGTAAGATGTTGTAAGGTGTTATGATCCCTCATATAGCACCCAAGATGACTCCAGATTAACGCAGACAGTATTTTTCTTGCTACAAAACTGTAATATAATTTGGCATATGGTGACAAAATATATCACGACTGCTTGTGGCACCTGTTGTACCAAAATCACATTCTCGTGAGAAAACAACACACTGATTTGTCAACTCTGTGTGAGTTTTCAAATGTGTACATTTTGAAATGCCCTGAGCTACACTTGTGCTTTTTCTGGATGTTGAGAGATTCCTTTGTGAAGAGTTAGTTGGCAGTTGTCTTAACCTCCATGGAGGAATCAGTTGGCACTTCCTCCTGTTGTAATCTGGAATCCCACATCACAGAAAGCAGGCTAACTGTACCACCATCTGTGCTCCACAGTTTACTCCAGTTTAGAATGAAGAGTATGTTTCATTTCCTTCTCAAACGTCAGCCATAGGGTACTGATCACAGCACAGATCTCAACACGCTTTAGGAGACATTTTCTTTTTTTTTTTATCATTAAGGCTTTGATTAAAGAGCCAACAATGTCAGTAAACAATGTCATTTCTTCCCTCTCTCTCCCTCTCTCTTCCCATCCCTTCTTGTCCCTTGACTGGCTGATTTCCTGACAGATTTCTGCGCAGACGAGCGTCAGTCATGTACATCTTTGAATCTGATGATGCTGAGAGCAAAAGGTGTGAGAGTAAGAACATTATCAAATGTTTGAGGACCAAGCGAAACATATCCATCAATCTTTTCTCATTTTCATAATACATCTACCAGTGACATAGAGTTGTGTGTGTGTGTGTTTTCTTGAACTGAGTTGAGATTGGATGATGTAAGTTGTCTTGGTTTGCTGCTCTGTCTACTGAATGTATCTCTATCTTGTGTGGAAGACTATTCTACAGTAACTTTAACAGGTGCCTGTTAAAATCTTTGTCTAGTCTTTCTCTATACTTCATTGTTTCCTGCTTTTTTTCTGCTCAGTGTTATAATGATATATGAATTCAATAATGACTTTCTTCTCCCCCTTTTTTTTTTTTGCATTACGCGATATTACTCATACTGTGACTAAATTATATTACCACAATGTTTTAAACGTATTTATACATATGCACAAAAAAGTAGAGCCACAAGAACAAAATATTTTTAAATATAAATATTTGATAACATCAGAGTGAACAATTTACATACAGTCGGGCTATGATTCAATCTCAAAAAAATTCACCTTGAATGATAAAGATCTCTTTACTTGCCAGAAGGTGATCATACATCTCGTTCGGTCAGAAGACTCTTACAGACTGAATCTTATCAATTTCCTATCACTGTCCTCTTTGACTTTTTTTTTTTAAAGTTTGACAAAATATTACACTGTAAGAACAAAAACCCACTGAAAAAGAATTCATGCACTGTACTGAAAAAGAAAAAGAAAATCATATCAATGTGTTATAACAACACGTTATTACAGAGACATAAAACATGACCATATAGAAAATATTAAACTCTTCAATAAAACTTTGAAAGATGTTCAAGTTTCTCTCTTTCTCTCTCTCTCTTTCTCTCTCTCTTTTTGAAACCGAATACTAACTACACATGATCACTCAACATGCATGTAGAATAAGCATTCGTTCTCTCTGTGAGCAAAAACACTGTATTCCAAAGTCCAGGAGTACCAGTTGCCTAATGGGGGCTTTGAGCGTGTGCACAAATTTTAATAGATACTTATGTATATGATTCTCCCCTTTGGTCATTTTGGTATTTTGGCCCATGGTGGAATGTATACGGTAGTTGTCACGGTGACGGGGGTGTCTTCAGTGAGTTGCAGGAACCCCCTTGACTGCCACCTGTAGTCCCCTGGCCCGCCCACTGGAGAGGACACAAACAGATTAATCAAAGGGGGTACAGTTTTGTGTGTATGGTAAGGGGGGGGGTGGAGTGGAGTGGGCACATGCAATAGTTAAACTATAGTAGGTTGTTACATGAGCTGTGTGTGTTGGCACATGTTAGTCTGAGACTGATGACCTTGTACTGGAATTTGCACATATGCTGTGAAATGTTTGTTATGCTAATGAGGGTGAAAAATATATGAAACAACCTTCAAAAGTGTGAATTCTTCTAACTAACGGAATAGATACCAAAACTGAGACAAATGTTTCAGCACACATGGGGAAGAATTTCAACCGTTATGTCTCTAAAGTAAATATTAAATTCTTCTTGTAGCTTTTCAGTATTGTAGAGTTGCATGGTGTAAGGAGCGTGAGGTGGTCCAGACAACACGCTGATTCCTTTGAATAGTTTAAGGGCTAACATGTTGCACTGGGTAACGGCTACAGTGGCACATTCTTCCGCGCTCTAAGATTTCGTTGTGTTTTCAAAAACTGTCTTCACAGTTTCTGAAGGTCTTTTCCGGGTTAGAAAACACCCTTGTCCTTGATGCAATTATTACTGCGCCTGTTTCTTTGAAAAACCCATCTTCTGTTTCAGGAAAAAAAAACCCTAAGAAAAAAAAACAACAACAAAAAAAGCAAAATGTCCCTGATTGAATTTCCCCTTCTTGTCTGGCCTCAAACACATCGCACACATCTTTGTGAGGGGAGATGTGATTATTTTCATATCTTTTTTGTCTGCTTCTGATTGAGGCCTGCTTTTTCCACTTGAAGTCTAGGGGTGATAAAAACGTTTTTTTTTCCCCCTCGTTTTTGTTTTCATTGTGGGCTCGAAGAGCGTACCCTTGGTCGAAATGCTACGGGATTTGAATTATATATGAGAACCGTCTGTGGTCTGAAGGGTCACTGTCTTGCAGTAAGACTTCAGATCGGTAATGTGTGAAAAGCCAGAAGGGAAAAAAAATCCCAACACAACAAAACACAATGTATTCTTTCCTCAAAATATCCCTGAAGGACTGGTCTTTCTGTCCTAAAGAGGATGTCATCTGAACTTCAGGGTAAATAGACAGACACCAAGAGTCATGAAAAATAACAGACTATGAGTCAATGGTAACTTGAAATGATGCCTGAGTCAGTTGCCCTTCTTTGACTGTATCCTGGAACAGAAGGATTAATCTGTGGTTTGTATGTGTATAGTGTGAAAGGTTTTTTGGAACCGTTCTTTGATAAACTTTCAAGTAACATTCAATGTGTTTGTCATATTTAAATTGTAATGTTTTATACTGTAATGAATGGTAAATGCAGATAGTTTTCAGTAAGGGACAAACATGTTATCCTCCAGCGAACAATGTAAAACCATTTCCTAACAAACAGGAACATTCCCAGGACTTTCATTCACTACCCACAAAGTCCTTGTCAACTCAACTCTGTTACGAATCGACTCTGAACTATCAGATCTACGTCTTGTGGCATGTGGTAAAACCACAGTAAAATCTGTACTGCTGTATGAGTTTACAGATGATGAAGACTGAACCAAGATCAACTTTCATACACTTCACCACAACATAACAGGATTTTACCTCTATGAGTGGGTGCCAGTGGGCAATGGGCTTGCGTGGGTATGTCAGCATCTCGTTCCAGTGGTCCCGTCCCAGGCTCTCCGCTGTGTTACCCACCCGACACACGCCAATGATCTCATTATGGCCTACACTGTGAGGAGGGGAGGAAGCACAGGCAAACCTAAAAACTTTGTCCTTGTACATTAAGACATAGAAAAACAGAAACAACTAAACTGAAACCCACATTCAGCTTTAGTGGGTTTGCTTTTGTGTTTAGCCATAGCGCACTGAGGGGCCTTTTGCTAAGAACTGTTATGTTTGTTGGCAGATTAGATCAGCTCATGAAATATTTACTGTGAATTACATCAAACAGCTAAGTAACAACAGTCTCTGTGCTGGTCTCCATTACCAGCTCTTTCTCTCTCTCTCTCTCTCTCTCTCTCTCTCTCTTTCTCTCTCTCTCTCTCCTCACTACTGCTTTTAAAAACAATATCTGAGCCATCTTGAGAAAATATGTATCTCGTATTTACTGTGAATTACATCAGAACGCTAAGTGCAACACTCTTCCTCTCGCTGGTCTTCATTACCAGCACCTCTCTCTCTCTCTACTTCTGCTTTTGAAAAAGACATTTGAGCCACCCTATGGTGAAGTGAATATGTATCTGCTGCTTCATTGTTCTTGATGGGGGTTAAAGCCCCCATGCTGCTTCTGCTTCCCTGCTTAGATCCTTCAGATGAGCAAAAATGCCTTTGTTTATGATTTTACATTCCAAAATATGGATCCCTTAGCAATTGTTTGCAATAATATTTGTTACTTTCACATTTGGAAGAAACAGCGTTTACTAAATTACAATCATGAAACAATGACAGAGTTTTCTGAGAACTGAGAGTAGTCTAAAGACTTTTTCCTCACCGGTCGTAGTCCATAACAGCTATTAAAAGGCTGATCTGGTCAATGTTCTCAGGAGGGACATCGAAAACTATGGCTTCGTTGTAGACCGGGTTCAGGGTGTTACGTTTGGTGGACGTTTTCCTCTTTTTCAACCTTCTGCCATTGCACATGAGGGAAACTTTGACGTAAGGGTCTGGAAGAATCAGGGGGGAGGGAAAAAAAGTGTTATACACACTTTTCTAGCGAGTTCAATTGAATGTGAAAGATGTCTCACTCTGCCGTGGCCGTCTGCCGACTTTAATGAATGAAAAAGCTTTGTGAGGCTTTGTAGGACTCTGCTGTGACATAACAAGACATGATGATCAGGCAGACTCTGGATCTCAGTAAACGGTATGAGACCAGTCATCCAATTTGCTGTGGAGTATTGGGAGAACGTACCGGAGGCTCCTGTGATGTCCATGGCTTTCAGATTTCTGGCTTTAATGATTGTGATGGTGAGCCGACCAGCGGTGGGGAGGTAACACAAGGAGAACATGAGGTCGCCCAAGTCCACATTATCCTATGATACACACACACACACACACACACAAAAACAATCAGCATTAAAACTGAAATTGAAACTCATTACATTTACCTAATGGTCACAATTAGAATGTCCCAATTACTGCTACAGAATATAGGCAATTAAAAGTGAGACACAAGACACATAAACTACAAACACAGCACCAAACAAAGGAAATATGATAAGCCAGGATGAGGAAATGGGATGTTATTTGCAATTATGTACAATTAGCCTTTCCAGAATGTTCTAATGTATTATATGTTCCGTATCTTCCATTCCACCCACTAAATTAATCGTTGTGGTTGGCAAGTGTTGTTGTCTTTTGGGTCCTTGATTTATGCTCATGCTAGAAGTACAGAGACATGAAATTTAAAGGCTTAATTACTTTGCCTTTAAAAACACTTAAGTCCATTCTAACAGTACTTGCAATTGAATACTTTTACTGAACACCAATTTTTTGACAATAACTCTTTTGTTAACAATTTGCCTTCGAGAACACTGCAATCATCTGCTGCTAGTTTATTGGAGGTTTTCAGCAAAACGAATTCGGGGATGCAGCCTTTGTAAATTACGCCCCAAAGCTATGGAACACACTACCTATAGATATCAGGGAAGCCAGCTCGCTAAATATTTTTAAAAGAAAGCTAAACACTTACCTCATCAATCTAGCCTTTAACTAGCTATGACTTTAATGATGGAGGCCTGAAATTCTTTCTCACGCTTTGCTTTGCACTTATGCACTAGTCCTGCACTTGAATCAGAATCGATGTCATCCTAAAACGTTTAAAAAAAAAAAACTACCGCATGCCTCAGTTTGCGAAAACTTTCTTGCTCTCTCTCTTCTTTTATCTCCACTTCCCTGCCCCAACACTGGGTATCCATTCTGAGGTCTACTAGGTTCCAGTCCCAAGTGTCTGCTCCCAGAATGAGGCCCATATACTGTCCCTCCTGCCCGGACCTCCTGCAGGCCCCTGTTCTGAACCAGCCGCCCACCTGTGATGCTACTCAACTTGACTATGTACTAAAAATAACCTGTCCTTACTAGTCACGCCAAAATCTCTATACTGTATACTGTAAACAATATAGACCACTGAATCTGTTTATCATGGATTCATTCTACACAATGAATGTCTATTTTATGTGCTGGCCAGAGGAGGATGGGCTCCCCTTTTGAGTCTTGGTTCCTCCCCGGGTCTCTTCCTCCTATTCGTTCTGTTCAGGAGTTTTTCCTTGCCACTGTCCCCTTGGGCTCGCTCACTGGGGGTCTAGGCACTGATCACTGCAAAGCTGCTCTGAGAACATTTTGATGGTAAAAAACGCTATAAACTTGAACTTGAACTTATACAGTGCTGCACCTTTTTTAAAATGTTGTATTTTACATGATTTCATGCATTCTATATATTCTATTTTTTAACTTTATTTTAATTTTATTATTATTATTATTATTCATATATTTTGAGACTTGCCTCTCATTTGTTCTAGTTTTGGTGCACATTTTCTCCAGTCTAGGTAGAGGCTTTGATTGTCTATCCAAAGATGCAAATATTAGCAAAATTGCCTTTTAAACTGAAATTATCCCGAACCAGAGAGTGTTCTAAATATAAAAACATATTTGCAAAAATATTGAAAATATTTTCCTTCTGGTATAACTGTTTTGTTGGCAGTAAAGCAGTGAAGCACAAAAGCAGTTAGAGAAGATCTTCCATGTCAGGGAATACCTTGCTAGTTCTTATTGCTCCGCACTAAATGAGAAACAGCTTTCACAGAGAGAGAGAAAAGAAAAGCTGCAGACTAATTATCACCTTCCTTAAAATAGCACACATGTGCAAGTGTGACGTTTTGCATTGGAACTCACTGTAATGTTCTGTAAGTTTCTTTAGTATTCCAAACCCAGAATCTTCATTGTTCCTCACCGGTAGTCTCTGATAAGCCATAAATATCTGAGTAGAATATGTGATTTCAACAGCTCTTTAACATTTTATGAGCTGTTGTGTATTCCTTGTGAATGTCCATTTGTAAACTGTGTGCAATAATGGGAAAGCATCTCAAAGACACAACAGGATACAACTGATGGAGACAAGTCATAAATCAAAGTTTGTGCACAAACCAAATGGCTTTTTAATGCGGACATAGAAAAGGCACTGCCAAATCCACATCTGTCAGAACTGTCCTCATGTTGTCAATTATTTACTAATCTCTGTTAATGGAAACCTCACTCTCTTTTCCCTCCGCGCAAAAACTATCAGAAGGAATCAGACCTCAGCACTTCTGAGTATGAAAGGCCGTGCCATCATGGCGTTCTCTCTTTCTGTCTCTCCTCTCTCTCCATAACTCTCTCATCATCACCCTCTTCATTTCTTCAAGTCCAGACGTGAGAGCTTAATTGCCCGTCATCGGTTCTCTCAGGTCCCTGACGCGGAGGTTCGTGCTCTGACCGTGTGTCTCTCCCCTGGGAGAGGCCTGTTAGCACAGATCTGCCCCACCCCCCCACCCCCCCACGGTTAAGCCCAACGACCGAGGGCCCCCACCTGCCTCTCTGCAGGTGATGTCATTCACATCGGCTCTGCAGAAAGGTCAGTATGGCGCTCCGCAGAGCGTGGCTCATTATCGGACAAGGTCGCCCCTTTCCATCCGGATTTGTCCCCCCCAAACCTGATGCACCCTTCATTATCACTCCAATGGTAGGGGACGGGCAACAGCATCAGGAACTGCTTGCCCAAACCCCCCCCCCCCAACACACACTTTCCCCACTGCTCAGAGAGGTGAGAGAGAGGTGGAGAGTCAAAATCCTATCCAAATCCTAATCTTGTGTGTTTCCTCGTGTCGAAAGAAAAATAGGTAACCTTGCAGAGATGACAGACAGCTTTGTTTTCATCATCGAGACACTTGGACCATGTTTTGAGGTTTATTCATCTGTCCAAGTCTAAGAGGAGAAATTTCACTCGGATTGGTGAAGTATTCAAAAGAGCACAATGAGGTTTGAGTCCAGCGGTCTCTCCGCATATCAATATGCAAACAAGAAAAATATTAATAAATTGTTAACGTTTATTCTGTATCACTTGTTTTTCTGTCTTGAAATTGTAAATCATCAGGAGACCAGTGTGTTCTGGTCCACTGAGATTATTCTTTGCACAAACTAATTAAGAAAGAATATTATGAACAAAGCATTCTTCTCCATCTTACCAAAGAAACCAACCAGCCAACCAAACAAACAAACAAAAAAACTCAAAACAAAGACAGCAGAAAAACAGCCATTCTGTGTCACTGAAGGTGAAAAAGGCATCTGTGGCTGTCCCACTGAAACTCCGCCTGCTTCAAAGTACTGAGACAAAGCGGTGGCATGGAGATGAAAGACTATGTCATGTTCCAAAAATTGAAAAAAAAAAAGCTTCAAAAAATTCATGCATCAGTGCAGACCAATAAGTCTTAACAATAATGTGATCTGCTGACTTGATTAGTTGTCTGCTGACTCGTGACCTGCGCACCATAATTATGGTACCCCCCCCCCCCCCCCCGACACACACACACACACACACACACACACACACTATACGTGGGAGACGCTATCTCAGCTTTTAAGCCAGCAATTATCTGAACACTTAGCCTGTCCTTGTGTAAAAAGAAAATAAGGCTCCGCCCCTGGTGCTGGTCCCACCCCCCCACTCCAGGCTGAGTTATTCAATTACCTACTTCCTTCTTCAGACTATAGGATAACAGTCGCCTCCATTCTCATAAGGACTTAAATCAAGTCAGTGGTGAAATTATGGTCGCCTGCGTCCTGTCAATGTGATTAGTGCTGAGTATTGAGGGGCCTTGGTCAGGCTGAGAGAGAGAGAGAAAGAGAGAGAGAAAGAGAGAAAGAGAGTGGCGGTAGTCTATCTTGTGTGATTATCCGGTTCATGCTTTCCCCCCTGGGCTTCCTCACTCTTAAAAGACAGTCTTAATAGGCCCAGCCATGGCCACAGCAGAGACGCAGAGAGTTAGCCCCACAGTTGTAAGACAGATTGAAGAAAAGACAGAGGGAAAGGGAAAGCATGCTGGCTCTCTAATGGAGGAGCGTTGGCGATTAGTCACTCAGTGGTGTACACGATCACTAGCACGATCGTGATCAGTACCAGAAGGATTTAAAGATGTCAAAATATAAAACATTCGGCATGACTGCTCATTCGATTTGCTGAATAGCACAACAGAAAAAAACAGGTTTTTGGAGATTCTGATCTTGATTTGTGAGGAGACATTATTTAATTTCTCAATACCTGCTGAAAGAGAAGTGTATATGTGTGTGTGTTTCCAGCAGAGAGGTGAGTCTTGACAGCCAATCCAGTGCCAGTAAATCATACTGACTGACCTTTTACTCTAAAGGATTAGGAATACATCAATCTCTTCTTCCAGCTGAGACAAATGTGTTGCCCTTTATACATGCATTAACAAAGTTCTGTTTTATTCATAGACAGGTTACAACCCAAACAAGTAAAAACCAAAAAACCCAAACCTATAGCTGAAGACACTCCCAGGAAGAGCGCTTTCTACTCGAGGTTGTATGGTCACTGAAGTAGATCAGTGACCATTTTCACTTCAAAACAATTGGTCTTGAAATACTTTTAATGAATGGAGTTGTTTGTCTTAATTTTTAAAGTTTGTTGAAGTTTTTAGCATCACAGTCGTCCTTCGTCGGGTGAGATTCATAAATAATTATCAAATGGATTCGGGTTTCAGTTTGGAGAGATCATCTGTAAATATCAATATTAAATGAGCCGCACTTGCGTATACTCATTTTATCTTCATTATGAGAGAAATCATCACTGATGCATTCACCAACCTAGCTTTCCTAATTCATCTTACACGTCTCTGAGGTGATGATCTTCATTTTAATGGATTTTAATTGTGTTTCTTACCGTGGGATTACCTGTAACATGTGTGTGGGTGTGTGTATATATATATATATATATATATATATATATATATATATATATATATATATATATATATATATATATATACACACACACACATATATATTCTCTGTAATAAAACCTATAGGGATTCATTGGTCGTGTTGTAAATTGTCCTTGAACACTCCATGCCATAGAAAATGGGGGGTAAACCCTTAAGCAAGACAGATGCTGCTGAAATGATTAAGACTTCCTATGTGTTCCCTATATGTAGACATAGCATATTGAAAGTAGTAGTTTAAAGCTAATTGTTTACCTCTGGTTATGTTATGATACATAGACAAGACTGAGAGAATAATTAATGTATGTGGTGTGCTAGGGGGTACTGTTTATGGTCAGTAGACCCAGCTCCCATGTCAAACATCCCTTGAGGCGTGGCCCATTTCTGAGGACCGAAAGGGATGTCTGTGATGGATCCTCTCACACTGAGGCTAGTCTGCGAGCTCTCCAGTGAGTTCTCCTGCTCTGGTTTTATTTATTACACACACACAAAAACCATCGGCCACTGTTCATCCAGAGGGAAAAGACCAAAATAGAGTGATGCTGTGATGTATTTTGACAACATTTATGCTGGTTAATACTTGTTTTGTAGAGAAATATTTCATATGACTAGCTAGTGTTATGGTAGTTATACATCGTTTTGGACTGCACACAATATTAAAATCGGTGTTCGCTGATAACACAAACGAACAAATCACAAAGCTGTCTAGATTTCTAATTATCACGTTAATTCCCCTCAGGTTTCCGACCAAATGGGAAGCCCTCTGACAAATAGGTTGTCAGAGGGTCACTTAATGAGGCTTTGTGGGGAATGAAAGCCTCAGAACATACATAAACACCAATCCATTTCCCGGACCCCCTTCGTGTGTTCTATGTGTTGAATGCTAGGAGGCTTAAGATCCGTATATTAATGTCAAAACAAATCCTGCTGCTTGAGATGTAGGTCATTTCAGCATGAGTCGCCTGGTGTGAACATAAAATATTCACGCCCCTCAAAGTATATTTTTGTGTTACTCGTCTTGAAGCATGCAAGTGATCCGGAGGTCGGATATAACTATCCTCAAATATTTTTAGCTTGCTGTCATAAAAATGCAGTTTTGTTTGCCTATCAGAAAACATGAGGTGGATGGACGCACGTACATCACAAGTGAGACACACTTTGTTGTTACTAAATATTGATATTTTAAGTTGAAATTAAAGCTAAGTGGCTTTTTGGAAAGCTAGACCAACCCGGCAAAACCCATTCTTTTATTTAGATCTTTGGGAGTCAACTGTCATTGTCTTCTTCTCAGAGGTTAACAGCATTAAGACTGAATCATTTTTTGTGGTTAGAGAACAGAGCTGAAGTAAAAAAAAAAAAAGTACAAGCTGAAATATGTACGGGCTGAAATATGATGTCATTACCTCTATTTTTTTTTACTGTTATATAGCTCATCCTTACACAGCAAACAGAGAAATGGCTGGCCAAGAATGCTCATCTTTCATGCTTACAATTTCACCCACTCTTAAAGCCAAGTTTCTGTTAAGCTCATACTGGTTTATGTGAAAGAATCGGCTAAAAAAGGAGATTATTCATAGGCATAAATAGGGTTCCACACTGATTAGGTCTTAAATTAAAGGACATATTGTTTTAGGGCTAAAACAATAAAAAAAAGAAATTACTGGCTTGGGTCTAATCGCTATTGTTACAATTCTGCTTACTGCTTGCAAGGGTATTACATCTTCTTTAAAATATTTGATTTACAAAAGCCAGCTAATAAAATTGGGAATATTTTGGAATGCTGCCCTTGTATCTTTGATGAAATTATGAAACGATTTCCTTTAAGCTAATGAAATTTAACGTTTTGGATTGTACTTTCTCTCTGGCCTGGGCGTAATTGTACCTGACATATTCGCCAATGCACAGATTCACCACATTGATTTCCAATAAGAGTCTAAACCTTGGCCCCGATGTCTTATAAACTCTGGATACAACAATCCCAATCACCTCATCCAAGTCAACAATAACAGGATGACAGTGAAACACACATATTCACTCCTTCACTTGCCTTGAGTTCATTTCTGTACAAATCGGAAGACTGAAATTGACAGATTGTGTGAAATGTTTATTAACTTCATATTTGCCCTCCATTCAAACTTGGGGCCAGGACAGCAAGAGTTCCAGGACAGCATCTATACAGACCACAGGATTCCAGATGGACTGTTTCCTTTGTATGTTCTGTAATGGCTGTGTCTGCACGAGTGACTTCAGTGGTACTGTAAAGTTTATTTATGTTGTAAATTATGTCCAGGATCCTGTTTTGTGTGCTGTAAAGGTCTGTGTGTATCGTATATCCCTCTGTGCTGTACTGGCCGTGGATACAAACCTCTTCCCCACAAGGTCAATAGACTTTACATTAAAAGAGCTAAAAAAGAAATGGGCCAAGGTTTGATCTTGTAAACCTCACTTTACCACAACCCCAGGAACATAAAAGACATAACGAGCGAAATGATGGCTTACCGCAGTAACATAGAGTATGTCTCGGCACAGCCTCGTCTCCCTGGGGAAGTCAGGTAAGTCCAGGAAGTTGTCCACGACCACTTGGCCAATGAGATCGTGGCGGGAGAAGCGGTCAAAGTCATAGACACTGAAGTGGAGCTTGCGCATGGACATGTCTGTGTATGCCACGGGAAACAGGAAGACCTCGTCGAAAACGGGGTTCAAAGTCTTGCGGTGCACTTTAGTCTGGTGTTTGGTCTTCCGGTCGGGGAGTAAGTATATTTTCACGTAGGGGTCAGAAGTCCCTGAGAAGTCCTTCGCAGGCAGATCCTCGGCCCTGTGGATTTTAATGATAAGCTGCTCCAAATCCAAGTCATACTTGAGGATGAAATGCAGTCGACCGCAGCTGTCTGCCCTCCTGCCGTCGTCTGTGTCCACAGAACGCTGTTTATAGAGCTCGGGTTTGATCCTGCCCAGGCCTGATAAGGACTCCTGCTTCTGGATCTGAGCCACGCTGAAGTCTGGGTTGGAGAGGTTCATCTGTCTCCTGATTGAGTTATGTCTTTGGCCAGAAAAGAAGAGAAGAACAAGATAATCACCTTAGCATTTTCTCCCATTGCTGTCTGAATGCAGAAGGTCAGAGATGATATTCTCAGCAAATGTCTGAGCCTGGGGATGAACACTAACTTCTGTTTCTACAGATATGTAGAGGGTTTTTTTCTTTAAATGCATTGGAGGAGACATCTCTGAAGAGTCAGCTTTCATCATTTCACTCATGCCTTTTTATCATTGTCCAGAAATTGGCTGAGCGTGCCATCAAAGATCAAGAATTTGCAGTTCTCCAAATTTCAACTCATCCAGGTAGATTTTAATTTTATCAGCAGGATCAGTATAACTGCGTGTTACCTAAGGTTGCTATGGAGACACAGACCTTGTACTAAAGTTATTCAGTGATTGAAAAATCTGATGGATTAATGTATGGATTTCATGGGTTTGACCTTATCTACGATTAAGAACAGAACATGAGAAAATGCTAAACTCTGAAATATTCTCCAGCATTCAAGAATAGGTTTCATTGTGCTTTAAGAGTGTTTTCAAACTGAAATTGCGGCTTTCTGGAAGTTTTAAAAACCTTTATCTCTTTTTTACCCTGAGTGTGGTTACTGGACTCACCTAACTGACGAGGTGGGTTCAGTGATTTGTCGTTGCACACGGGCAATGTGTATACAGTTCTCCTTGGCCTTGTTCTGGACCTCCAGCTGGATGTCCGGAGACGTGTGGCTGATCTTCATGGCCGACTCTGGCACCAGGGTGGGAGTGGAATGGTCTTTCAGGCAGTCCTCACTGTCTTTCCGTTCCAGGCCATCCACCTCGGTCAGCACAGGCTGCTGCTCATCCTGGCTGTCCTTCAGTCCGTCTGGCAGGCCCCTCTCTCGCCATGGCACCCAGCAGAGCTTCCACGACACGAAGAGAGAGACGCCAAACAACGCCAAGCCACATGTGGTCACAACCAGAGACAGCAGGCTCACAGACACATCTGAGATATAAACAGAAGAGACAGGGATGGGAGAGAGAGGGGAGGGTAGATAGATAGATAGATAGAGAGAGAGAGAGAGAGAGAGAGAAAGTATGAGGTATAAATCATTATAGAAGTTTTGTGCTCTAGTTGCATGTAATCCAGACACAGATTGTTCCCGAAATTATACATTTCTGCTATATTGGCAGATGAAATTGTCTTGGGTATCTTTTAGCTGTATAAGGGAGAAGAAATTGATTTTGAGATGCTGTGTCTGAAGCTAAAGCATTAATAATGTTACCCGTGTAGAACGGCTATTGTGGTGTTCAGATAGTTACATTTGTTAAAGGGAGATGTTCATTTCTGAAACAGTCTCGATTTTGGATTTTGTGCTCTCTGTCTCTCTCTCTCTCTCTCTCTCTCTCTCTCTATCTCTCTCTCTCTCAGAATTAGGCCACTCAGACGGTGAGGTTTTCAGTTTGGACTGAATGAATCCAGGTTAATGTGACCTGTATCCCCCCCCCCCCCCCCCCCCCCCCCGCCCCCCATCATACCCTGATGAATCTTAACAGGCCTGACTAAAGAATCCATTTAGATAAAAGAATAGCACTGGAAGTATCAGATATAAGATTTAGATTTCACATTCACATTTTAAACTTTTCAACTTTTTAATTTGTAATTTGTCCTTTATCTGAATGTACCTCCAGCTTTAAAGTGTTTTTTTTTTTTTTTTGCAAAGTGAATTGGCTAATTTATGTCTATGTCCAGTGTGTTACTACATTTACTTATTCTGAGCGAACAGGAGAAGACCGTAAAGATGAATGGAAGTAAAGTTAATTGTACTTTGAACAAATAAAGTTACCATGACCAATCATGAGGTATTCCACACTAAGTAATACATGAGAGTTACAGATAAAGCAATATACACTCTACAGCACACTATTAGCCTATAATAATACAGTCATGCGATAAAAGCCTGTTTCACTGTGTTATTGGCATGGCTGACGTGTTATTACAGAACAGAACTGGTTTTAAATTATGTCGCACTGCAGAACGATGTCATCCTCAAATTCCCTCTCTATCCACCCATCTGCAATAGCCTACTCACAGTTAGCAAAACATTAAAAAATACAAAACCCCCCACAAAAAATATTATAGTAATAAACAAAGAGCAAACAAAATGATATAAACAAAGTAGTTAAGACACTGTTAGGACTGTCATTTAATCAAAAACTGACTGTTCAGTTGTGTCCCTGAAAGACAATACCTGACTGTATATGCTAATGAAAATTGTGATGGTTTTTACAGGAAAGTTCCGATTTTTTTCTGTCTTGAGATTAGTTTTCTCCCGTCTGGAATATTATATTTCCTTTCAGACCATTTAAAAACTATTGCATCATTATTTAGATGTGACAGAAATTAACATCTAACAGTGCCAATTAGTAATTTGGCAATGAACAAGCTCTCCAAAGCACAAAAGCAACATTTTAGAAACTCTGAATTGGTTTCAAATAGTTCAAGTTTACAAATGGTAAAAAAGATGAGGTTTATTTTTCTTTTTTTCCCCCCACATGCAGAGTTTTTTTAAAAATATTTAGTGACTAAAAGTCAATCGCAAGCTGTAGCTGTTCTGGGGAATAGATAATACATCTGTCCCAGAAGTTTAGAAGTTTGTGCAGTACTCATTGTGGCTAAACAAATTCCTTGCTCACTATAGTTACACTTAAGAACAAAACTTGTGTTACTGATCTAAAATCAGTTGTTAAATGAAGAAACCAAATCACTGGGAATAATCTGTCCATCCTGTTTCACCGTATAGCCTACAAGGTGTAATCAGTTTAATTAGCTCCTAATACTAATGACTTTAATGAAATCAGAAGGATTTGATTCAGAGAGTTTGGATAATTATTCATAAACAAAGCAAAAAGACCTGCGAGGAACGACTGACAAGTTTAATTAACGTTGGCTCCGCGTGTGGAGCTATCGGCAACTGTCGAAGGATATGTCAACGGTTGACATCCTTCAACAAATACAGCCGAAACTAACGACTCTAAAGTGAACAATATTCTTACAGGAACATTGTGTGACTGGATGAAGAAGTTAGGCAGTGATGTATAGCGTATAAAATTACCAGATTTTTACCGTGATTTTACCGTGTAAAAATTACTTGCCCGAGAAGGTATCATTAGTATTAACTGGTAATGGCCTTATGATGTAACATCAAATCACCTGATTGCTGAACAAAGCAAGTCACTGTGTTTTGTTTAATTAGTGCAACAGAGTGCCACCTACAGCTTGACATCACACGTGACATCACATCAAGACGCTTAGCATTGGTACTGCTCTGTGCGTCTTTGGCGCATTTGATCATATAAAAATAAAACAAAACAAAACAAAAACAAACCAATGAACAAAAAATCATGACAACTCTCCGAGAACTATTCCGTCAGGTCAGATAACCTAATCAGTTTTGACATGTTTAGGCAAACAGAACGCTTTTTTTAAACTCCTCTTCTTTTTCAGAGTCTTAATATATTTATATATATTTAGCTGCCGCCACGTGAACGCGTAGTGAATAAAACACTATGAAGAAAGAAACTATGCTTTTACTTACGGTGCCTCGCTGGGACACATGTCCGCTACAGTTACATCTCCTATAATATTAATGTGTACTGGTTAGAATATTCATTAAAGTGGGAAGGAAGCCTTTGCCAAATACAGGGTCTCTGAGACTTGTTTACAATATATATGTGCATTTTCCAGATGTAATGGCATCGACGACCTTGGTAGCAACACAGGAGTAAGCAATGATTCAAGTTCAGTACAGCCAAATGGTTCAAGAGATTCAAACACATATAACCAAACCATGTAGGTACCAGGGTTCATTTAGAGTATGAATAATGCAGAGTGAAGTAAGATGTGTATGCCTGACAACAACAAGGCAACGTTAGGTAAGTCATCTAATTTACTGTCAGACGTATTTCTGGAATGATAAATAGATTTTTAAACATCTCTCCGTGAAGCTGACGGGGATATTTGTTAAAGTTTTGAACTTTTTTTCTTTTTTGGATCTAAGAGGTAAATGATGATCGACGAGAGTTCTGATGATCACACAATGACACACATAACGGATCACACAAAGACAAAATCACTTACCCCACCCCCACCCCACCCCCACCCCTTTGTTTGTTAGGATCTTCAAAACACAAAAGATGAAGAGGAGAAAAAGCAGTCCCAGATTTAAGGAAAGGAATTTGAAAGACTAGCAAGTGGAGACTCTTAGGCCTTTCTGTTATCTAAAGCAAGTTGTTCTCAAATCAGATACAGCTCAGACACATTTGCCAAGTGAGCCTCAAAATGAATTAAATTAACATACAGCAAGACTGCTCAAGTTTCAGTCATCCTCCTTGAAGGTCTTTTGTACTGTCTTTGTAGGAAATTATGTAAAACTCATGTACAGTGGTACAGGGGGCATGTTCCTTCTGAGTTCAGGGACCCCCTGCTGCGAACAGTGGTGAAAGGTTTATTCTTTCAGCAGGAAGCGAGTCATCGACAAGAGCAGACATGTTTCAGAATTTCAGTCATTGGTAGCTGGCAGAAACACTGCGCTGAAGGTGCTGTATGACTCTCCTATGATATCCATCTGGCTGGGTGAGAATTAGCAGGGTGTGGATTAGACCACAAGGACTATTCACCATAAACTCCTCTATGTTTGTATGTATCTATGTGTGTGTTTATGTTTGTGTGTGTGTGTATATATATGTATGTTTCTGTATGTATGTATTAATTCATTCATTTTTCTTACACTTTGAGCATGAAGTACTTCATCAGTTGCGGATAAGATTTTTCAGTTCTGTGAAGAGAAACTATATATTCAAAGACAATGGGACTGTGATGCTTATGAAATGATGGCCCTGATTCCTCTCCATGCTGTGTATTGAGCTGTTGTTGAGAGTGATGGAGAGAGTAATTTTCCACCGCAGAGTGGATCAGCGTTCAGAGATCGGACCATCGACCTAGGCAATGAGCTCATCAAGCCAGATGTCAAACGGTTACATCTCCCAGGGCCGTCCCCACGATACGAGGGAATTAACAAAGAAAAAAAAGAGAGAAAAGGATATCCTGGGACTTTCACTGACAGCCCCTCCGCAGTCGTCGTCTCAGAACACTGCACCCCGACACAGAAAACATAACCGAGAATCTGCTCCATTCACGTTCAGTTTTCTTTTTTTTTTCATGTTCGACCAGAGAGAGAGAGAGAGAGAGAGAGAGAGGGAGAGAGAGAGAGAGAGTCTCATCTTTCCCATGGGTACCATTACCCGTGACTTCCCACCATAAAGCCGCTCTCGCCCCGGAGCCATGGACTTTCCCATCAGGCTGAGTGTATGTTTATCGAGATTCTTGAAGGCCTGTGGAGGTGATGGTGGTGGGGGGGGGGAGGGGAGGGGATGGGGAAGGAGGGGTAAAGGGGCAGCCTCAGCTGCTCCCTTTCATTAAAGTCTTGTATAATACCTCTCGGGGATAAGGATTCACTAGCAAAACTATCCACAGCAGTAGTAGTGCCAGCACGTGTCAATAAAAAAGGACGTCTGTGAGGGAATACATTACGTGAATACAGTACGTTGGGAGTTACAGGGCGGGGTCAACGATGTACAGTCTTCAGCGTTCAACGGACCTTTGTGTGTGTGTTGCTTTGACAGAAATAGGGTATGAGAGGCGCCAGCTGAGAGTCCACCCCACACCCCTCACCCCCACCCCCGCCCCCGCCCCCTTCCAAGTGAGAGTATAGGTTAATGTG
This sequence comes from Chanos chanos, assembly GCF_902362185.1. Classification (NCBI taxonomy): domain Eukaryota; kingdom Metazoa; phylum Chordata; class Actinopteri; order Gonorynchiformes; family Chanidae; genus Chanos; species Chanos chanos. The sequence goes on along the minus strand of NC_044495.1, from coordinate 39,006,567 downwards.
AATGCCATTATCACTGTCATCTGCACTTTCTGTGTTTCAGCAAAGATGAAGGGGTTTTTTCTTTGGGGGGGGGGGGGTCTAAGAAATAAGAAGAGCTGCAAAACACTCTGGGAATATTTTCTAATATTTCAAAACAAACACAAAAACAGGGTTTTTTTTTGTCCCGAGAAGTCTTCTCATAATGATTTGTGTTATTAAAAAAAAAAAGAAAAAAAGAAAAAAGAAAAAAAGACAATAGACACACAGGCTGTGCTTTCTCAGATGAGATGAATGGTCTCTAAGTAGCATTATCAATAGCAGGCAAACAGGATCTGTCTCCCTCATTATCTCTACTTGAACAGAATGTGTCTCTGATTGTGTCTGTCTGTGATGGTGGCACCACGTCAGTTACTTGGATGTCTAGTAGACATTTATGGACATATTCTTAGAGTTTTTCTTTCTGCTAGCTTAAAAGGTATGTCTCATTATGGCTCAGTGTAAACGAATGGGCACTTTGTTTTGTCAACATATTCAGTCAACATATTCAGAGAGTGTCTTTCAGTCAGCATATCCAGAGGTTATAAATAGGGCAACTTGTTCTAAATAGGTCAGTTACACATAAAATTAAATTAATGCATAATACATCTTTCGTGTTTTCAAAACTGCAAACCGTTGCTGAACTAAAATGGAATAGTAAAAACCCATCTCTCTTATACCATATAATTATAATAACCATATAGTATATGTACAACATAATCATCTTGTAAAACTCCAAGGTTCTTTGGCTCACAGAGTGACTTGGCGCATTTACAGTAAGTAATTTTGATTGTTCTAGTAGTTTAAAGCAGAATGTGTGTGCCTGGTACACATCAGCCTCAATCTGTAATGCCTTCAATGTGTACTGTCTATGGGTGGGGCTTTGATCCCAGTTATTTCCCGAACAAATATCGTTTTTAGTCATTTACCGCTAAAAACAAAGTCGCATTTTTAATTATCGAGAAAAAAAGAGGGATGGGACAAAATGATAGACAGCAAATATCAGATTACTTGTACCAAATGAAAAACTGAATGTTACTACTTAAACAAGTTTCGTCGTTGATAGTTCAGAATGTTTTTAAACGGTTCTAGACCTTTTGAAGTCAGTTTAAGAGAAAAGTAAGCTTCCCGCTTCCCCACTGACTACAATTAGTGGAACGGATAGTTTTCACGCATATCAAGTGCGAAACGTGAAGGATTTTCAGTTGCACCCGGATCAAACAACGACATTCTATTAAAATTAGGCGCATTAATTAAATCATTACCTGAGTCCGAATACCTCGGTCTGGCGAGATCTCGAAAATAGTATATGAAATCCAAACAGTTGTCATTCTGCACTTCCCCCTTAGAACAGAGATCGGAGAGCAGTTCCAGTGCCTTTCGACAAATCTCATCCTCTCTGTCTCCAGGCATTTCCCATCAGCATCCTTGTGAATGGAGGTCCCCCTTTGCAGCTCCGCACCGCTTCTGACGCTTAGCAAAACACCAGTGTGCGGCACTTCGCGCATCCAAGAGCGCACTTCAGCATAGCACAGCCACACTTTCTGAGAGCTCCTCTTCCTTCCAGAAAAAAGGAGAAAAAAGAAAAAAAAAAGCAATTTTCAATCTCGTACAAGTTCTTCAAAAAATATCCACAATTATACCACTAACACTTCTTATTTCAAAAGGTGTATATATATATTTTTTTTTTACTCTGTCAAAGAAGCGTCACTGGTTGATTTTACGGAGATGTGCGCTGTCCATTGAAGGCTGGTTCTGAACCGCGAGGCAGCGCGCGGCAGACTCATGAATGAGAAATCCCATGACTGCGCCTCCTTATTTCCCCAGTCGCCTTTTGGCTCTGCCTCCCACTCTCCCTCTTCCTCTCAATTATGCAGATATAACTTTTAAGGGGAATTCATAACCCCCAAAGCCTTCTCTCGCGTTAATCGTCAAGATTAGGATGATTTCACATATTACACCGTGCAGGTGGTTTACGAAGCATGGACTTCAAAACGCATTCGTGTGAACTAGCATTTGCTATAAACACTGAGTTAATATAAATTTACTTCATGATCCTCACAGCGATAATGCAAGCTATCTGGTTGCGAACGTCATAATGATATATTTCCTAATTATTTCCGTCCCGCTGTATAGAAGACTATCCTATTCTGTCTCTTTTGAAATCCTTTGAATTCGTATCAGTGAGAGGATAAAATCGTTTTAATATGAATATCTTTTCTTCATCTTATTGTTATTAAAACAACTCCGTACTGATGCTAACAAAACAGTGTTACAGACAGAAAAAAATCTTATTCTTACTCTTATTCTTATTCTTATTCTGATTGAAATAAACCAGCAATTTGCAGCACTATTTTTTCACAGCATAGCTTTCAGTATAAAAATATAACTGTTTATGTTTTGATGTATTTTCGTCATGCAAATTTCAGCCTATGTCGTGAATCAACCTTTAAAGAGGTTAGAATGTGGTTTCAGGTGGCTGCCTCCAGGCTATTTCCCAGTTGAAAACACTGTCTAAATCAATATTTTTTTTTCTTACTGTGTCTCTCACTGCTTCAAAGTGATGAAGTACTTTTTACATGTTTTTAGAGGCTTCTGATAAGTTATCCCATTCCTTGGCTTTGTTGTAACATTTGTGTCTTTTGAAAGACCCTCTGCCACCCACAGAAACCCTGTTTAAAAATGATCAACGGGTTTTACCCTCTTTCGATTGAAGGAAAAGACGGATAATCCATTCCCTCGATCCATCCATGTCCATCAGTCATTCAGTCAATACTGACATGGATCAAAAGCACTTTCCGTCTTTATTGTTTGTTTACTCTGCAATAACATTGTCCCTCAAGGCCATCCATCCAACAGCCCACACAGAACAGCACGAGAAAATCAGTACATATCACATCACACAGTATCCCCTCAATCCAGTCAAGGTCATGAAGATCTTTTGGACATTAAAAGCTGTCCGACTGAACCCTTCGAAGAATGATCGATGGATCAGGAGGGTTTGGATATGGAATTTGGGATGATGCCAGGGTATAAGGTCACCCCTTTCCCAGGCTGAAAAACTCCAGTGAAAGAACTGATGGGACCAAGATCAAATTCACTAGCAATTCATCTCACTGGTGACTGATCCCCGTTGTGTTCAGACCAGGGTTTGCAGTGAAAACACACACAGAGTCCTGGAGACACAAACATCAGTGTATTCTGTTTAATTGTTATTAATTCATGAACCCCATTTTGCTACCAAAACCTGTTCTGTAGTCCTTAACAGATATTACAAAATGGGGTTTTTTTTGCAACGAATAAACAAACAAAAAAACCCAAAAGTCTCTGTAATACGCTAATTGATTGTGATGCATTTTACAGCGTTTCAGTGACTAATTGGTGTGTGGGCAAAGACACAAGAGCTAATGCAATGTTGGTACGAAAAAATTTTCACACAAGTCCTCAGCCTTTCAAACAGTGTTGTACCTCTAAAGAGGTGATGAGTAGCTTCAAATTTAGCTTTCACTCACAATGATAAAAAAAAACAAAAAACAGATATGAACAGCTCTAGCTGTTTCAGACACACTCACACAGAGGGACAACAGTGGAGTAGATGGATTACCAGCCCGCCGAAACACAGAGAGAACGGAATACAGCCTGGCCTTCCCTTGGTGTTTCTGTAACCAAGCTTTCTCAGCACACGACAAACTGCAAACTACAAACACGACCACTCCCCCTCCCCCCTCTGTTCCCCACCTCACATTACACCATCTTCGTTCTCTGCCTGATTGTCATCTGTTGCAACATACAGACTGGAGTTTCTGTTCAGCAAGCCTCACATTAACAATTTATTTCTGTCTCCGATGCGCCGGCCCATTGGTGTAACACTAGGGCTTTGGAGACACTGTGATTCCCTGTCTGATCATAAGGCCATAAAGACTAATGAATACCCTGCAAATGTCTCACTCCTTCCCTTTATTCTCTCTCTCTCTCCTTCTCTTTTTCTCTGTCTCTCTCCCTGATTCTCTCTGATTCTCTCTCTCTCCCTGTTCCCCTTCTCTCGCTCTCTCTCTCTCGCTCTCTTGGCTTCTCTCACCCTCTCTCTCTCTTTCTCTCTGTCTCTCCCTGTCCCCCTTCTCTCTCTCTCTCTCTCTCTCTCTCGCTCTCTGTTCGTTGCCTGGTTCTCACCACACCAGTGCGGTGCCAGCTCTAGTGTTTTAATTAGCTCTCACGCTTTTCTAAAGGTGAGCCGTTGTGCTTGAAGAGTACAGACAGAACTCCCCTCAGTGCTATAATGTAGATTCGGTGTCTCCTCATGGATAATTGATGACAGGGCCCAGCCGGGACCATTCACATCTCTGTACGCCTGTTCAAGACTCAGCCACAAGCAATCATAAGACAGTGTGTCAGCTTAGAGGCAGCCAGAAACCACTGCACTAGCTTATGGATCATATAGAGCCCATTCCTGCTGTGCTTCGTTGAACATTTTGTTAAAGAAAAATTCAGATGTTAACATTATTGGTATGCGAAAAATAAAAAATGTGAGTAATGACTGATGCATCATTGACAGTGTTGCTACTGTGTGCAAGGTAAAACAAACAAACAAACGAACACGCAAACAAACAAACAAACAAACAAAATGTGCCAAGTCCTTAAGGAATTAGGAATGTGTGGTCTTTGTGTGTTTTCTGAGTCAGCTATAGACTATTTTTATTTTGATAGATGTTATGCTAGGATTTAAAAGCTATACTTTGACAAGTGTGTCCCTGTTTGCGTAGTTAGTGGAGTGGAGTCTGCTTTGTTTATGACAGGAATGTCAGGAGATTTAATTACAGTTTAGTCATTTATTTCCTGTTCTATTGTCAAAATATCACAAATTGTTGCACAGAGTTTGAATTGGAATACACACACACACACACACACACACTTTCACAAAAATCAATAAATCATGTGTGCATATTGTTGTGTGTGGTAAAATGGATTGTAGTGTTGAGACAGAGTGACAGTGGGCAGACCTGTGGTTTAGGAGGGTTTATAAAAGTACTGATGCTGGAGTGTTGATGCCCCAGGCTTCCAATCTCATCAAACAGACTTCTATGCTGGCCACAGAGTGCAAAAGTCAGCTCTGAGCCTGTGTCCATCTTTTGGGCAGGATAAGCACACTGAGATGTGATACACAGAGACAGATTTGGGGGGGGGGGGAGGGGGGTTACATGGTGCACTCTCCAGCTGGGAGGTACAAGCAGCATGAGGTACTGTAGACTAAGGTAGACTAAGTAGACTGTGTGTGTGTTTCTGTTCGTGTGTATGTTTGTGTGTGTGATAACACACTGTGTGCACATACACATGCTCACATACATGTATACATGCTTTTATGCATGCAATGATGCACACATGCATGCACACACGTGCACGCACACGCACACGCACACCCACACCCACACCCACACCCACACCCACACACACACACATATACACACCTTGAGAGAACTATTGTTCTCCCCAGGCATTAATTGAACACAATCAAGCAAGTGTTTTTTCATAGCATTCTTGAAAACACTCCTGTGGGCTCATTCCTGTATGACTAAACCATGGTCACAGTGAACAAGAATTAGGCTTAAAAAGGCTTTTTAAGACCACTGGTTAAGCCATAGCTTTGTGTAAGGCCAAATGATTTACTTTCAAAATTCTACCCTTGGTGCCATCATGAATGCTATTATAAAAAATTCCAACATACCAACCTGGCATTGTAACATTCCACACCATAAAACTTTTCAAATCTCTCTCTCAAAGCTTAGAAATCATTTTGTTTGAGAACAATGATGTGCTGCTACACTCTGCTGTTCCAAGAGCTCCAGCAAATCCAACAGAGAATTAGATTGTGCTCCACTTGCAAGCCCATCCAAGCCCAAACATCAATTCTGTCATCCCAAGACCCCTCTTGCTTATAATGAAGTACATGTTTTGGCCGAGTGGGAATCTATATATCGGACTCAGTCATTGGAGACTAGTTTTGTGAGGGTTTCTCACGCAGAGACATAAACAGACAAGCTTCCGAAAGGTGACTAATGATATTTCCCTTATTCCTTGAAAATATTGTTTCTGTTCTGTGAACTGCTTGAAATTCATATTGGTTGTGTCACGATCAGATAGAGTCATTTTCAGTGTGACTAAAGCGTAATTGAAAAATGTCTTAGAATGTGTAATTAACTGACTTTGGAAAAATGAATAATTTCTTATTATATCTTATTAGTTACAGAAGGTTGTATATAGGTACTTTTTTTTTTAAATTGCTTTTTTATTGGTGAAAGACTTGCAGCCCAACATAATGGTACTGGATGAATAATAGAGACATAACCTTAATATTCACCTAGTGAAAAATCTGCAACATTGATTTAGAATGTATAATTTATTAGATGGAGATGTGTCAGTTTTTAGATAAAGCACATGGATCAAGCACAACATTTCTGATAACCTATACTTTGGTTTGAAACAAATCTTTTTCCTATAATGCACTATTTTTTGTATTGCAGGATTGCTGGTACATTCACTGAATTTGGAATAAAATGTTCAAACCAGTGGCACATTCCTAAAACATAAGTGTTCATTCTTTCTGTCTTTCCCCCCTGATGTATGAGACTCAGAGGTGTCTAGTAAGGCCTTATATGACGCATAAAGCTATTTCAACTCATTTCGATTATTTTTGCATGTTTCTCTACATTGTAAATACTAGTTCACCAGAGCCAGTTCCTTTCAGCATCAGAAATGATTTATCATTTTATGGCCTTTGATTGCATTTCCCATGTTTATCAATCAGGGGACTCCCTCCAGTCTACGGTCTACACTCCAATGGTCTACTGAATCCATTAGGTCTGACCTTTTTCATCATTATTCACAGGCTGTTTCTCTGTGATTCACAGTTTTTTTCCCACATCTCCAGTGAGATAATACAGTTTTTTCTTTTCTTTTGATAACATAAAAGTTTTCATCATAAATTGCTTTTACAACTGAAACAGTTTATGATGTTGCTGGCGCTTCATGTGATGGCTCAAAAGTTTGCTGTTGTTTCGTTTCGAGATTTCAAGATTTTTTTTACATTTCTTGAAGCCATTTACTTTCTTAAAATGAATGTATACCTGTTGCCTGTGCACTCACCCACAGGGCATGTGTGTGTCTGTGCTGCTAAAGGGATAGATGTTCTTTTCTTTCTTTCTTTCTTTCTTTCTTTCTATTTACAGTAACTTTCTTTCATTTAAACACAATATCATTGGCACTGGCATACATTTTTTCCATTACAATACTGTAGTATAGCCCAATAGCTGATATATTTATATGACATGTGTCCAACGAATGGATTTATCAGCTATTTGTGGATGCAATGAATGTAAATCACTCATTGAAATTCAGCTTAGCTCAGAACTGATTTCTGTTGTTTTGACCTTTCAATAGTTCATTTGTTGAATCCATTTTGAGTGTGTGTGTGTGTGTGTGTGTGTGTGTGAGTGTTTGTTTTTCTCTGAGACTGCTGGACACAGCACATATATGCAATGCAGTATGTTTGTACAATGGGTACAGGGTTCTCATAGCTGCCAGAACAGTTTATTTCTCTCCTTTAGTGTAAAAGTTGAGAAATGTATTTAGTGACTCCTAATGGTAGTGTTTTGACTTCTACTGGAAACTGTTCTGTCTTTTTCCTTATGACCTGCCATCACTTTAGGGCATGTTGAAATGAACCAAGTCTTGAAGCTTTTGGATCAGTGTGTGTGTGCGTGTGTGTGCGTGTGTGTGCGCGTGTGTGTATGTGTTTGTGCACACAAAGAATGTCTTAAAACAACTCTTAAACTGCAGATCCTTTTAGAACCATAGAAGGGAGAATGTTTCTGTTTTCATTTTACAATGACTGACAATTTCAATAAAAAAAATAAAGCATAGACTCTCAGTGGTGTAATCGGTTGTTCATTTTATTCAGCATAATCCAGTTAAGACTATCCTAACATGAATATCACTTCACCAAAAACAAACAAAACAAAACAAACAAACAAACAAACAAACAGTAAGTAACTTGCCAGCAACATAATATTATGATACTGGGGGAGAGCATTTATGTGTTACATCATGCTTCTGCATGTATAATAGTGGAAACTCAAAAACAGTCATGTCCCACGAGAGGTCAGCACGCCGGTGCTGCACTCTGTTACTATGGCAACCAGCCCCACTCCTGGTAGAGGCATTTGTACCATCTGTAATGAGGTTAAAACAATATTATCACAGCTTAACCCTCTTCAGAGACACCTCACGCTCACTCGGAAATGTGGTTTCAAAAAACTCCCTTTCCCAAACTCCTTACAGACTGTACTTGCACTGGAACTCGTAGAGTGTCAGGTGATATTCAGTGGTTTGATAATCTGAAACCATATAGATATGAATGGACACCTCTCTCTCTCTCTCTCAAAAAAGAGAAAAGAATAAATAAATAAATTCAATACCTATGTGCTCCCCAATGTACTTGATGTAATCCAGTTTCTGGAATTATTGCAACATTAAAAAAAAAAAAAAAAAGCAAGGGAAAGCAAGATTCTCAAAACATATTATGGTATTATTCTATCTCAGGTGTTTTTAAAAAATGTTGGAGTGACCTATGTATGAAACTTTTGAGGTGATGTATTCTGTGTGTTGTAATCCGAATGTATGATTTGATGAAGAGTCTGTAACAAAGACTTTGACCAACAGTCATATGCCACAGGATGTTTCCAGAACTCAGTCTTCCCTCTTAGTTCATTTTATTTCCATGGCAACATGTGATGGACCTCTGGAGACTCATCTGTGTATTGTGCTTACTGTGAGAAGTTCATAAATGGAAAAAATATTGTTTTATGAAGACCACGTAATGAGCAGTTTAAGGGCGAAAATGAAATTGGCCTTCAAAACTATCGATAAAGTCACAAGAAACATTTAGAACAGGTCCCGTGTTTACTTCTGGAAATGAGTTGTATTCAAATACAATGCCCCCATCCACAACCCCCACCCCCTCAAACAGTAGCGGCTACAGAGGCATACTGTGGCTCCTTCATAAGCAAAAATTAACAAGCTTCAATAATAAACAAAACAAACCCCCTTTTGACATAAAATGTTTGGAGCCAGTGTGGAATTATCTGCAGTTCAGTTCAGTGTGTGTTCAGAAGAGACTCTCTTATTGAAAGACCTTGAGCAAAGCTAACAATGCATGATTTGAGATCTCAGACAGTCTTCAGTTCTTGGCTTGTTGTTTGGTGAGGAAGAGTGAGGTGGATAAGCACACACTGAAACTCTGATTGTATATACCTTGAGGCTGTGATTTAACGTTTGATACCACACAAAGCAAATTTTATTTCATCAAATAAAGTTTTGGAACAAAGTTATAAAAAAATGTGCCTATTTGTATTCAGAGTACTGGCCAAGATGCCTAGACATGAGAAAGAAATAATCTCTTAAGATTTTTTTTGGTCCATCCCTAAAAGACCAGATAGAAAATTCAAACCTCGGGCTATGCGAACTCATGAAAATCCAAAATATTATTTTAAACTAAATGCTTCTTTCTTTTTCGTTTTCATTTTCAGCTTTTGCCTTATTTGAGACTTTATTTTTCATTTTTAACTAGACTCACCCTGTAGTTTGATAAGAATGATTAAGTAATTAATAAAAATTCTTTTCATGGGTAAATGAATTTTAAAATGATGGTCAAAGTTTAAGGTGGCACGGTCCCAAAATTTTTGGATCGTTAAGGGATTTTGAAAATATGTTCACTTAACAGTGATCCTTCATACTTACTGGATCTGAAGTATTTATCAGAGTTAATATGCAGTGGATATTACCCTAAGAGTCCTTTAGCAGAGCTCCAGTGTTCTGCCCAACCCACATTAAGAATTTACCGTGGCAGGGAGAAGCCTGACTGTCCCCAGCTTCCCTCAGACCACTTAGACATCAAATTTTTAGGGAGGGCAAGGATGTGCAACGACACAGCCTAATGCAGTAATATACCACCATGAACACTGTACCACTAAGAAAAGCACACACACACATGCACACACAAACACACACATATACACACACAAAAGCATGCATGCACACACACATGCACATACACATACACACACACACACATGCATGCACAGTCACACACACACACACACATACACACACACACACACCTTAGACTGGATACACACAAAGGCTGCCACCCTGCTGAGAGGAAGAGTGAATGGCTAACAAGTGGAATTTTCTGTCTGCTTTGGCTGAGAACACTGAGAATAGCACAGACATGTACTTTCCTGATTAACAGTGAACCTTTTAATTAAACTGTTATGACAGCGTGTCACTGCCGTCTCGACGGCATGCTTCTCATAATTGGTGTTATTCTGAAGGATCTGAAAATTATACATGTGTTACTGTGCAGCTCCTGTACCATCACTCAGGAATACATTATAGAGCCTTAATGCCATGAATACACAAGCCACACAGTTTCCTTCTAAAGCTGCACAATGCAATGTATCATACAATACATTGCTATTACACACCACATACTCTTATTTCTCTCACATATATACGTATATATCTATACATGTATAAACACACACACATACACACACCCACCTATATAATTTATATACACACACACACACACACATATATAAGGGTAGCATGTCTGGTGTAGACTTTGGGCAACAAGTTTTCATTCCCAACTCGTCAAAGCTTGGTTAGTGGCCCTATGCTTCAAACTGTGACGCTCTAGGTACCCCTCTAGTGTCAGCTTTGCACATGCACGGCTGTTCAATATCAATGGGGCAGTTTTAGTATCTCCAAGGCAGAGCTACTAAAACTGTCGCATCAAGGCGACAGTGCTAACCACTACACTCGGGATAGGCGGTATAGACCATATGGTCTAAAATTTATATCATGGTATAATTTGAAGCACGGACAGTAATGGTATATATCACGGTATATTCGTTTTTCTTAAAATTTCAATATAAATGCTTCTGAAGGGGTGAAGCACTGGTGTGGCAACTGCATGGCAGCTATTACTGTACTCTTAACTGAATTACCAGCAAATATTTCACATAGTACAGAGGTATTTTAAGAACAAGTACAAAGTGATGGCATTTGTTATGTTGGTCCACCGCTGGCCTTTTTTTCTCGTAAGAACACCCTTTGGAAAATGCCTCGATTAGTCCATAGATTCATAGATAGAAAAACAGTCGTCAGTGGCAGCCCTAGCAGCGGTTACATGGTGATATTGAAGGAAAACATTTGTTATAATGAACTGAAGCGTTTCAGAAATCAGAAAGGTAAATTCTTAAAAGTAAAACAACGATGCGAATCTCGCACCACCACTTCACGCTCTGGGGGCGTGGTCGCAAAAACAGCAAACTTTTTGGCTATCCTGGTAGTAGCAGCTAAGTTTGAGTGAAGGTCTACAGTGGTCTATTTGACCCGACCAGAGCCGTTGAGAGAGTTTTTCACACCGCTCTGGCCCCGACTAAGTTAATGTATAACGTAAAAAACAACCCGTGTTGATGTAGACACAAATGGTTGGCCATCCATCTTTTAATCATGTACATGTTTCGAGCTACATGTAGCCTCCGCCATCTTGGTCAAACTTTTTTTATTTGTTACTCCCGCCTTTCTATAGAACGGCACGTACCAAACGCATCACACGCTGAACTGAATGGTTCTCGCATGATTCACCATCTCACTTTCGCTTGCTTCGCCGAATGGAAGCGTACCGTGGGCGCTCTTCCGACCAGGACGGTATAGTCAAAATACATTACGGCAAATTCATTCCGGTGTAATTTCTATGCCGTTTATACAGTCTACTCCTACACTGTGCTACTGTGCCGTATAGTCTAATGTTTTCAAAATCTCGCTAAAGTCTTTAGGATATACCCGTTCCTACTTTTGGATTCCACCGGATTTCAGGCCATTTAGTAGATGCATTGGTGGTTCAGTGGTAGAATTCTCGCCTGCCACGCGGGAGGCCCGGGTTCGATTCCCGGCCAATGCATAGAGTTTGTCTTTTGTGCATTAGCAAAGCTGACGCTGGAGGAGTACCTGGACAGTGTTGCAGTTTGAAACGTAGTGCCATGTTTGATGAGGTGGGAATGAGAATGTGTTGACTTTGGAATTGGATGCATTGAGTGAGAAGAGTCATCAGTGAAATGTGAAAGCCAGTACAGTGATGAGTCTGGGTACCTGAGACAATTAGACCAGCTCACAGCGCAATATCATTTCCCAAATAAAACTGGGACATCTGGGGGACCCATTACAGGAAAATCCTAAGCATGCATATGATTAAATAAATAACACATTTACATTATCACAGTGAAATGAAGTCTGCGTTTTTTTATTTTTTTTGCTTGCTGTTATTTTTGTTTTTGTTGTTTTTCAAAGAAAAGGATGTGGCTCAGTGTATGAGAGAGCTGTACGTCCTCAGGAAGACTTTCTGACACAGGCATTAAAGGGTAAGTGGATTACACGGGAAGCCATTATGGTATGGCTGGTTATTATTGTTACTGTAAATGTTTCTGGGAGAGATTTCCTCTTAGCATCACACTACTGGACTTTTCTTTGAATTTGCAATGTGCTGTACTAACTGTACAGTATCCTAGACATAGTTCTGATGCTCTTTCTCCCTCTCTCTCTCTGTCTCTCACTCTCTCTCTCTCTTTTGCTCTCTCTCACACTCTCTCTTTCTCTCTGTGTCTTTATCCACTAGCAGTTAATCACAATAGAGAACCATACCTGGAAACATAGTGTGGCCTGTTTACGTCTGGACACGGTATTGATTTTCTGTTTTTCTTATTGGATTATTAAAGATTAAATCTTGCCCCCTTTTTAACCTTCCAGTCCAACCTGAAGTCTGAAGGGACGTTCTGAGTGAGTGAAGGACGTGGGTGTGGAGGGTATGAGATCAGACAAATAGCTCTTCACCCAAGACCTATTTGGTCATGTGATGCTTTTCTCTGTAATGTCTTTGTTAGTTCCTTCTTGGTTTTCAGTAGTTTAAATTCTGCACTGCCAGTAACAGTGTGTTGGATCAGGGTACCTCTGTGTACCAGCAAAAGCCAGCAGGGTAAAAAGAAAGAAAGAAAAAAAATTGCTCAAAGGAACATCAGAGAGTCAATTCTCTTCAAAGTCACACCATCCCCAATTCCATTTATACATAGGGGCACTGGTTACAACTGTGAATATAATTAATAACTTTGTTTATTCATTTATTTATGTAACCCACTTAAACTGTTTTCCACCCTTAGGTACCATAAAGCAAAGCAACCACTTTCCATGATACAAAAAAAAAAAAATCCAGTTAAAATTAAAAATAGGGTAAAATTTCAATGAAATTCAATTCTGTACAGACTCAAGAGTGTTCAGGAAATCAACAAGAGTCAATATGGGAATACACTTATGAGAATAAGCTTTAGAGCCACACATTGGAGCCAAATAAATATTTTCTTTCATTCAAGTGAATAGTAGCTCTGGATCCCAGGATGGTCCTAATTTAAAATATCCTTTTCTTTAGCTATTGCAGTCCCTGCTCCTGTGCATTTACACCTGTGAATGGTTCTTCATGTATTTGCATATTTGGAGGAAACTTTTCATCAGTGATACTCAAAAACAGACCGTATTCATCACCATGTTGGTAAGTATGAAATGTCTTAGCATGCTCTTCCTGCAATGTTTATTTTTTGTCCTTGGCCGTTCACATGTATACACCATGAAAAGGTCAATAAAACAAGCATATTTCCCATGGAACCTTAAATCTTTCAGTGTTTCTCCAGTACATAATGCAGTGACTGTGTCCTCGATTGTGTGATGTGACTCTTGAAGAGGAGTGTGGAGAGATGAAGATGTAATGCTGCAAACATCCTCTCCTAACACACTCGTTCTCTCTCACATACACACACACACACACACACACACACACAAACACACACACGCACACACACAGAGCGCAAGAAGGGGGGGGGGCAGGTGAGAGAGAGAGTGAGTGAGACAGAGAGAGAGAGAGAGAGAAAGTATGCATATGTTCAAACAAGGTCAGTTATAATGTCCAGTGAACCAGGCACATGTATTAGATTTGGAGCCAGAGATGCACTTAGATTGGGCATATGGGTCCATTCAGATCAAACACAGAATTAGTGAAATGTCACTGACTTCAGGAGAAGGAGGGCTTTGGCCTGTTCGCTTGGAGATAAAGTGAAACAGCTGTGACTTGACACAAATCTGCTGTCACAAAAAGAGAGGGTGGGGGTAGGGTGGGGTCTTGTGTGTGTGTATGTGTGGGGGATGGAGGTGAGCAGTTTTTTTTAAAACGACTGGGACAAGGCTATTGAACGTTGTCCAATCCATCGTCTGAACTCTGGACAACATTTTTAGCAAACAGTTTTGTTCCGTGGCTTCCTCATTTGTTGCATCATTGGCATTGCTGAGATGTAGACACCCAGACATAGTGTTACCTCTACTGGATCTATATCTATATCTGTATCTATATCTATATCTATATCCATCTGCCAGTCTATTTATCAGTATATAGTAGGCTATGTCATATAAATTGAAAGGAGAAAGAAATTAAATATATATGAGTATATATTTTCTTTTGTTTTTCTTTCCCTTTTAAATCAACATTTGTCTCGTTAAACACATAACTGATCCCACAACATTTAATAAATATATGAGAAAACATCTCTCTGACAATTCCCTGGTAAATCTTTTATGAACAAACTGCATACTGTAGGCCTTTGTTACCATGGCGACGACTGCGCTGGATAACGCTGGAATGTTTGTCCCAGTTAATTAATTTTTCTCTCAACTGGTAACTGTTGACAAACAGACTCCAAAAAGAGCCCTTTAACATGTATAGATTACTTCCAAGCACTGAGGTTGTGAGATCTTTTTCAGTGTTAAGTTAAAAGTGAAAATATTGTAACTTTGGTGAAAAATGTATACATGGTAGTATGATAAATATTACTAACACTGCAAAGAGTGAATGTTTTTGCAGCAGATAAACTGAATTAAAGTCTTTTTTAATGATCACATACAAAAGAAGTTAAAGCAAAACTGTACTCACTACTGCACCCCCCCCCCCCCCCCCACCACCCTATTGCTTTGGGGGCAGGGTTAATTGCAACACAACACAGAATCAAACAAAGCAAATTCGTCTTAGTCCCCTGAAGAATGAGGTCAGGTAAACTAGTAACCAAAGACCCAGTTCTGACGACAGAGACGTGTGCTTCACATGTTCAGAAAGGCACCAGTTGTACAGTTGTGTTGCATGCCTTGTCTTACAGCACAACGGCAGTTTGCTTCAGTAAGGAAACGATTGAGAGGAAGCCTACAGTTTGAAGTGATGAAAACTGCGCACATTAGAACTAAAGGACATTCAGCAATATACTATAAAAGGCGTGATTAACTAATACATACGCAGTACATTGCACTTATGTAAAATTGTTTTTTTTTAATAAAGAAAATTATTTTCACCTTCCTTCTTTCTGTGGATGATTTAAAATCATACTTACAATAACCGTTTTACTTTTCAAAGAAACCAATTACTTCGGAGCTCGAAGACTCAGTATCGAAATATGTCCTTAATCGTATGTCTCCATCTAGTGGTAGAAAAGAACGTCGCAGTCAGTGAATTAAATAACGCACAGTCTTGTTTTCTCTCTCGCTGCCTTCTCCCAGTGGATTTTAAGTGGAACATGTTCAGCCATATACGAGCAAAACTTGCATCACGCAAAAGGTGACGTCATGCAGGCTACCTAACACTCACCATAATCCTCAAATTGCTAAAATAACTTGTAGATAGCAATATAAAGGACGATGTAGTGGGTAAATGCACAATATATATGTGTAATGTAATGATTTGTACATGATATGGCTGTATTCACACATTATGTGAATCGCCACAGGATTAAAGAGCTGTCATAAAGACAAAAAATACAACTGTATTTTGTCACGTTTACTTTTATTGTAAAGGTGATTTATTCCAAAATAGTAAAATATTGTTGGGAAAAAAGACAGCCACAGAGACAAAGAAAGAGAGAGCGAGTGTGCAAGAGACAGAGAGAGAGAGAGAGAGAGAGAGAGAGAGAGAGAGAGGTAAAAGAGAGAAGGGAAAGGAGTGAGATAAAGAGAGACACCTGCACATGACTTTGGCAAAAATTGAGGGAGATGTATATATCAAAAATTCCACAGCAGAAGTAATAAAATATGGCACTAAATGCCTGGCTTCTCCTTAAAGAGGAGTTCATGTGTAAGCCTCTAAACATATTACAGTGAAACAAAGAATTTCAGCCTAAAAACTGTGGTTTATTTGTTTATATATATATATATATATATATATATATATATATTTATTCATTTAAAAAAAAAGGAAAGAAATGGGAATGGCTAGTCACCTGTGCTTTTTGTTCAGAAAGAAAATAATATTTGAACCATTCAGAGAATGTTACCTTACATTTTCCTTGCCACAATTCAATGGCATTTTCCACCTCATAAGTACTTCTTCACAATCAACTGACACAAATTTCAGCCAAGAACAGAAGTGCAGCAGAGTGTAGGAAAACCACAAACAAACCCCCAAAAGGAGAAAAGAAACAAAGGAACAAACAAACAAACAACAACAACAAAAAAACAAGAACCAATTGCTTGTTTTCAAATCAGCTGGGCATTGCTTGAATGTGACCTATCAAATTCTAAACCCTCAAATTACCTGTGAGGACCACAACACGTTCTGGAATTAAACTCCATTGAACTGAAAATCCAGAATGATGGCCTTGAGTAACAATAACCTGTGGCATTCTGTCGATAAACAGGATAGCCCTCTCAAATTCAAACCTTCTCAAGCACACTTCCGTCAGGTACCTATTTCTACAGGTAAGAGCCAGAATGAAGGACTCCCTTGAATAACAGAGGGATACAGAGCATAGTGAAAGCAGTTGCTTTCATACTGTGTATTTCCTGAGTTAATCAAGTGGTTAACAGTCTGTCATGCTTGCTAAGGGTCACAGAAAAACGCCAGGCAGGCTCAGTAGCCCGTTGTTTGGGTTGCAATGGCGAGAGGAAAAGATCTCTGTCATTTTGAGAGATGGCTGATACTTAGATCATGTTTAGAGAGATCTCTGGGAGCAAAGACTGCTTGATGAACTGATGTTTTCTAAACAACATCAGCCAGGGTGATGTTAGCATGAGAGAAAAAGGTTATCAGCTAAGATCCAAGGTCAAAGTGCATACCTCTTGACTGTCTACATCCGCACGTTAGACTGAAATTGTGCACACCTAACCCCTTTACACACCTAACTGCTTTATCACACTTAAAAATGTACATTTACAACTACAATGGGTCAACAAACACAGGCAATGGCCCATGGAAAAAAGTCATATGGTTGGATGAGTTATCCTTGGACAAGAGCGCAAGTGCACAGGTGCCAAATGGTAGAAAAATGGGTGTTTGTTCTTCCTCCACATATTGATAGGTTTTTGCCCTTTACTTTGACCTTCAGAGGGCGAATTAAACGCCAACAACAACCACACCATTCTGAATGATCATTGCTGCCTTGCGCTGAGGCATTTTCACTCTGATGGGAGTGGTCTTCTCCAAGACAACAGTGATCTCATCCACAGAGTCCTAATGGATTCATGATCCTGAAAACAATCAAAATCAAATGCCGTGGCCATCTCTGTTCAGGTGATATCATGGAGAAGAGCTGGAAGTAGCACTTTCCACCACCACCACATCACAGAGTGGATTCCTCAAAGAAGAGTGGTATTTTGTCCCTCTAATACAGTACCAGGAGACGCCCAGGAGCCAAAGAGAACGGAGACTGGTCATGGAGAACTGATATACTGATAAGACACTTTACACTGACGTTTCCTTCATTTTGGCAGTTACCTGTAAGAAAAGGCTTCTCTGGAAAGCTGGCTATTTTTTTTTTTTTTAATTTGGTACATTCTGAATGGGTAGTGCTGGTACTAATGGTTGTAGAGTGAAATATAAACATATGAAACAAGTATAAAATGAAATGTAAAAAAAAAAAAAAAGGATGACTGTGAAGTTGGCTGTAATATAGTGTTTGGTTACAGAGTAGTAGATAAGCCTGCTGAGAAAGGCAACTATATGACTAATTACTGACGGCGGCCTAGTCTTCCCATGATTCAGTGCACCTCTAAAAGCCTAAGGCCCTCTCTGAAGAATACACACTCTCCTTACACAGGAGCAGAGACAACACTGCAGCTAAACCCATTTAAATCAGATTTGGCTACGTACCCAACTCCTGTAGGACTGTGTGTGTGTGTGTATGTGTGTGTGTGTGTGTGTGTGTGTGTGTGTGTTCATGTGTCACAAAGACATAGTGCCCCCTAGCAGGGCTGAACATTACAGGTTCGAATCTCTTTCTTCTGCTTGCAGCCTTTGGCTCTCTTCTTCACTGCCATCACTCGCTCCTGGATCCCCCCGCCGCACTGCTTGGTACAGACCGACCAGTTGGACCATGAGCGCATTCTACAGACTGGAAGGACAAATCAGAGAGTGAGATATGAATCAGAGGTATGAAGATACGATGTTCTGATTATGTCAAGCATCTAGTGCCCCCCTAATGACTCATGAATTCCTTCTTTACAGTCAAACCAGTTGGACATTCACTCTTCAGCTCCACTGGAATGAATTGAGAGGGAAAGGCTAATGCAGACCTGTTTGCACTAGTCTGTAGTTGTAAGATGATAGAGCAGTGTGCTGGTAGTGTTTGGGATGCTTGGCGAACACAGGCATATTTGGCTTGGAATCTGAGCTGAGAGGAACAGGTGATGGGTTAGTCTGAACCCAAAAAACAGGGGACAGGGAGGTGTGGATGAGAAGGGGGTCAGGGAGGAGAAGGAGGAGGAGGAGTAGGAGGAGAAGGATGCTGAGAGTTAAAAAGTGGCTGGTGGCAGCCATGTTGAAATTCCGTGTGTTTGATTAGTGGCGTGAGGACAAGGCATCATCCTCCAACTACTCTTTAAATTTAAAAATTTCTTTAAAAACGTCATTTAATACAAAAATGTTTAATTTCTCCCAGACAGTTGTGGAGTGCAAATTCTAACATAATCTTTTGCAGGCCTGCTTAAATTTGGACTCCCCTGCTCATTTGGGCTGAATTACAGCATAATGAGGTATGTGAAAAATTCTTACAGAAAATTCGAGACTACCACTTAAAGAAATGATGGTTACTTCTGAGAGTAAGCGGCCCTGAAAAATCCTTGGACTGCACACTGAACGGAACATTCCGGCGTATGCTCATGACAAACTGCCCGCTGTTTGGGAAGGCAGAAAATAGGAGCAGTGTGTTGTCTGGTGACCCTGACTGACTGTCGGCCACTGGTCTTTGTTTGAGACTCATTAGCCGTGGGGATAGCAGTCACCAATCCCCCAGTCAGTCTGTGCCTTTTTACCTCACCGCGCTGTCTTAGCAAAGCCATCTGCAGCAAAGTGCAAGCACTTCATCATGATGACAGCGCTGTGTATATGTGTGCATGTGTGCGCGTGTGTGTGTGTGTGTGTGTGTGTGTCCCTTAAAAAGACACACTGCGAGGCTGTTGGTCTATCTCTGACACTGAGGAAAGCTTTCACTGAATATCTAAAGAGACTTTAAAAACCTTGACTAACCCCCTGAAAAAAGCACTCAGCAAAGCATGTCGCTTTATGACAAAGAAGAAAAAAGTTCTTATAAAAATGCATATTTATTCAGGAAATTGACCTACCATGGTAATCATAATTTTAGGGTGACTGACTCATTTCATATGCGATCTTTTGATAAGTTATTGAACATTCGATCTCAAAACTGTTACAAAGTCTTGTCTCTCCAAACTAGATCTGAAATGCTCAACAATGAACCTTTGGTTTGATGTGAAGTTAAGAGCAGTGAGTATGATGTCAATCAGGCAACGGTGTTAACAATGGCAGACCTGTGCCCTCCTCAGGAGCGGCGTCACGGTTATGTTTGCCTCTTCTCTTCTCTGCGGCATCTTTTTTCTGTTTCCTCTTGCCTTCGCTGGCTCTCTTGCACTTGCGGATCCTGCATTTCTTCCTCTGAACCGTCTCGGGGCAGGGAGCACCGCCAAACTGCGGCTCCAGCTTCACCATGCGTGAGCGGATCATGTGACCTTTTCCACAGGACTTGTTACATTCTGACCACTCGGACCACTCTGACAGCATGCAGTCTACAGCTGGAGGGAGGAGCAGAGGAAGAGTAACACAGAGAAATAAAGAGAGAGAAAAAAAGGGGTTTGAAATGTGGTATCACAATTAAAACATGTAAATAAGTACATGTCTCTGTGTGTGTATGGATGTATGTAAGTAAGAATGATGCATGTAAGAATATATACATGAGTGTTTGTTTTTGTGTATTTGTGTGTATTTGTGTGTGCTTGTGGATTTGGATGTATATGGGAACACGTATACATTTGTGTGTGTGTGTGTGTGTGTGTGTGTGTGTGAGTATGTGGATGTACGTTTTAGAGAACATGTACGCATTTGTGTGTATGTGTGTGTGTGTATGTGTATGTTTATGAGGATGCATGTGTGTGTGTGTGTGTGTGTTTGCACGTTTCTCTGTGTGTTAATACGTGTGCATTACTCACAACATTCTGGAAACATGCACTTCTCCACCTCCTCCAGCTCCTCATTGCAGTGGCCTGGTGGCGCAGGGGTCTTCAGCATGCGCTGGCGTGTTCGCATGCCCAGGCCACACGACACGCTACACTCACTCCACTCTGACCAAGGGGAAAACATGCAGGCCGGAACATCTGCAAGGACACAGAGGTGAGCACACAGTTACAGCTAGCACAACCCCAGTGCATAATCACAGCCATACTGACAACCTTATTTAAATCCACACTTCATTCTTAATGTCTCTCTCTCTCTCTCTCTCTCTCTCTTTTTAAGTAAAAAAAAGTAACTTAGTGTTAGATTTGGCCTTTGTTTAGCTATTATCAAAACATAAGAAAATCATGTTATATATCTTAAAAATGATAATGATTTACTGATTAAATAAATAGTCAAGTTTGGGGGGGAAATAAAAGTCCAGTATTAGCACACGGGCCACTGTGGCCGAGACAAAGTCACCTTTAGTCCTACCACAGGAGACACGAGTTGGGTCTGACAGTAGCTTTAAGGACTTTAAAATGTCGATGGAATGTGTTGACTTTCATACTTACCACAATCAGGCATCATACACTTATCCAGTTCTACCAGATTCACAGCACAAGGCACACCACTGGAGGCCGGCATCTTCACCATGCGCTGCCGTTGTCTCATTCCCATCCCACAGGTGGCGCTGCAGGACTCCCACTCCCCCCATTCAGTCACCACACAGTGGTTAGGAGCTGTAGGACACAGCACAGAGATATACACATTAACAATATGTCTGAAGTAAAGGAATTCAATTGGAGTTAAATATATAAGGAAAGACCACTTTGAATCTGTAGAGTAATGACTTTGTGGAGTAATGAACTCTATAGTGGGATATTTACAAAATAACCGCTATGTGCTTTAAGGAGTACAAAGTGACACTGTTCATTTATCTGGTTACTCATCAACACTGAATAACCAGCTAAAATGCGTATTGTGACAAAAAATTAAATACTGAATACACTGCAGCGATAATATTAAACAAATGAACTCATATCCGTGATGTCACAAACAAAGACTCACTGAATAACTGAACTCACAGCAGCAAGGTCTCAAATACTGAGTAACTGAACTGATATCAGTGATGTCACAAACTGAGAATAACTGTGCTTATATTAGTGATGTTACAGGCACTGGATAAATGAACAAATCAGTGATGTGACAAGCAAAGTATAACAGAGCTCAAAGGAGTGATGTCACAAACACTGAATAACTGAACTGATATCAGAGATGTCACACAGACTGAATAACTGAATTCCTATGAGAGATGTCACAAACACTGAATAGCTGTGCTTATATCAATGATTTCCCAGAAAAGGACAGGCAAAGTTCTATCAGTGATGTCAGAAATACTGAATTGGGGAACTCCTATCAGTGATGTCACAAATGAGAATAACTGCTTATGTCAATGATCTCACAAAAGACATAAATAAAGTTCGGTGCTCATATTAGTGAGGTCGCAAGCACTGCATAGAACTCATAAGATCGTTGTTGCAAGCACTGAATAACTGAGCTGATATCAGTGACGTCATAAACACTGAATAAGTGAATTCATATGAGTGATGTCACAAACACTGAATAACTGAGCTGATACCAGTGACATCATAAACACTGAATAACTAAACTACTATCAGTGATGTCCCAAACATTGAATAACTAAACTATCACAAACACTGAATAACTGAACTCTTATGAGTGATATCACAAACACTGAATAAATGAGCTGATATCAGTGATGTCACAAACACTGAACAACTGAGCTGATGTCAGTGATGTCACAAACACTGAATAAATAAAATAATATCAATGATGTCACAAAGACTGAAAAACTGAACTCCTTCGAACAATGTCACAAACCGAGAGTAACTATGCTCATATAAATGATATTTCAGAAAAGGACAGAAAAGGTTCTATCAATGATGTCACAAACATTGATTTAGAGAACTCCGATTAGTGATGCCATAAACTGAGAATAACTGTACTTATAACAATGATTTCACAAAAAAGGATAGGTAAAGTTCTATCAGTGATCTCACAAACACTGAACATGTGAACTCATATGAGTGATGTCACAAACTGATATCAGTGATGTCACAAACATGGAATAAGTGAACTCGTATCAGTGATTTCACAAACTGAGAATAACTGTATCAATGATCTCACAAAAAGGATAGGTAAAGTTCTATCAGTGATGTCACAAACATTGAATAAGTGGACTCTTATGAGTTTAGTCTAGAACCTGCTTTACATATCAGTGATGTCACACTGAATAACTGAGCTGATATCAATGACGTCATAAACACTGATTAAATAAACTTCTATCAGTGATGTCACAAATACTAAGTAAGTAAACTGGTATCAGTGATGTCTCGAACACTGAATAATTGAACTCCTATCAGTGATGTCACAAAGTGAGAATAACTGTGCTCATATCAATGGTGTCACAGAAAAGGATAGGTAAAGTTCTATCAGTGATCTCACAAACACTGAATAGCTGAGCTGATATCACAGATGTCACAAACACTGAATAACTGTGCTCATCAGTGACGTCACAAAGCAAAAACAAGTAAACAAACTCCTATCAGTGATGTCACAAGCACTGAATAGCTGAACTCATATCAGTGATGTCACATACTCTGAAAAAGTGAATAAATCAGTGATGTCACAAACACTGAAAAAAAAAAAGTCATACTGGTGATGTCACAAACAGAGAATAGGTAAACTCATATCAGTGATGTCACAAATAGTGAATAACTGTCAGTTTATGAGTGAAGGTCAGTCAGACTAACTGAACAGTTACTTGACTTACAGCATTCCTCGTTGACCACACATTTCTCTATCTCCTCCGTGGGCAGTGTGCAGATGGAGCCATCCTCTGGGAACTGTTTGACATATCTCTCTCTGGACCTCATACCCATCCCACAGGACGCGCTGCACGGAGACCAGCTAATCCACTCTGACATCATACACGTCGAGGGTTCTGGGGAAAAAAACACAGCACTGCAGTGTCACAATCCACCCGCTGTTCTATTACATAAGTAATCGTGGGTGAATGTGAGCAAATAAAGGTGAATTAATTATTCAACCTCTCCTCTTCACACTTGTGACTTATATTACACGCTTTCACAGAGATGGGTCATGTTTGTTGTGGCAAAATATTCAGTTATGTCACTGAAACCCCCTTCTTTGTCTTTGTGTGTGAGATGAAAATTTGACGTTTTTGCACTGAATATATGACAGTTTCTTATTCGTTGTTTGTAGATCAAATTACGAGGTTTTCCTAACCTCTCTCCACTACCACGAGGAAGACAGATCAGGGCTAAAACCAAGTGGTTCAGCTGTGCTTTATCTAGGGGCCAGCTTCTCCAATTATCTCCAAACCAAAGCTTGTAAATAGATTTGTTATCACAGAGGATGGATGATCTTTGGGGAGTCTCTCTGTGGATTTGTCTGTTCCGTGATGCTGGTGCACAGATTGCAACCAGTGGCGAATGAGGCGTAATAAAGCAGAACTAAGTGAGTCATTAATATAAGCTGTAAATAAACGTGGCCTTGATGAGGCCCCTAGCCGGCCTGAGGGCTATCCATCAATGTGGTCTGTTAAACCAAGCATTAAATACAAAACAAAGGAATGTCACCACACTGGCCCTGCTAATCGATGGGTTTGGGTTGCAGAGAAAAGCAACGGCCTTGAACAACTCTGAAAAGCTACACAACAAACTCCACTAGACCTGCTTTAGACAGAAGTGACGATGGATGAATGGATGGATGGATGGATGGATGGATGGATGGATGGATGGATGGAAGGATGGATCAATAGACAGCCTAACACACAGACAGATAGATAAGCCAACACAGATAGAGACAGACAGACAGACAGACAGACAGACAGATAGATAGATAGATAGATAGATAGATAGATAGATAGATAGATAGATAGATAGATAGATAGATAGACAGACAGATAGATAGATAGATAGATTTGTATTTTACTTCGACCTCAGATCACAATTTATGTTTCAATCAATGAATGAGTTACATGCCGCAAATCGATCAACTAATTCATTTTACTAATTCACTCAACTTGAATTGCACATGACTGTTTCTTAATGGGAAAAACACAGATAGCCTCATGCTATCTAAGACAACAGCAGCCTTTCATCGGCTTTTTTAAAAGCTCAAGTTAGTGCTGGGGGAGGACAGAATGTGACAGCTTCCTCTGATCATATCTCTTATCTCATAAAGTCAAAGAAGCGCTTACTAAGATTCAGATTTGATCTGTTTAGTCTGATTGCTCTCTGAAGAGCAAACGTCTCTCAATTCTTTCACAATGCGTACCGTATGCAGGTCAACTCCTGTCTGATTCTGGAATCAATGTCTCTGTGAGAACAGATAAAAGCATACTGCACTTAAACTCTAGGGTTTCACAAAACAATCTTATACCTCAGTAAACAAACACTGCCCATCTTCGATATTCTATTTGCCAAGCCAGCTGAATGCCTGATACAAGACCCTTCCCAACAAACAGTCCTTCAACTTTTCGCTCCTTTCAAAACTACAATAAGTGCCTACGCAGTTATTGTAAACAAATGACAATACCGCTGAGAAGAAATGAGAAGTGCTTTCATCCCCAGATGAGTGGTTGATTAATTGCATCGACGTTGGACTTACACAACAGTATTTTCATGGTCACGGTGAGATGGCTGTGAGAACAGACTGAAAAAGAAAACAGAGGTCTGCCGATGCAGAATGGAGAATCTGTAAAGTTGAGGCCTGTATCCGAGCCCTCACCTTCCTCGCTGCAGCCTGGTCCCATGCAAGGCTCAAAGTCCTGGGTGTGTGGGCAGGGAACTCCGGGATCCAGCTGGGCTTTCAGCATCCTTTGCCTCATCCTTCGGCCCTTATCGCACGTTGATGAGCTGCAAGCTGACCAGGGAGACCAGTTGGAGTAGATGCACGTTTCCGGCGTGTTATCTGAGCGGACAGCGTGGGAGAGAGGACACAAGTCATTCACAGCAAACGGAGATGCTTACATGGTTCTCGATTCTGAAACTCAGTTCAGCTCGAGCCAATCACTACTGCTCCTTGTCCAACTTGTAAACAGATCATCAAGTGTCCAATCAGATGAACAGAACGTGTTAGTGCAGGGATCTGATCTCGGTTCTCTATGTTCTCCACATGTTCTTCATAAAGTTCACATTTTTCTGCTGTCTAAGAGTGCACCAGTATAAACAGATAAGCAGGGAATCTGCTAGGCCTTAAAATGAACAGAAAGCAAGGTAATTGCAGAATACAGACCGTAAATCATATCAAGCTTATTGTCTTTGCTGGTTGAACTTTCGTGACAGTGGGACATCTGGAGCTTTGTACAGGGAGCCCAACAGCACATGTTTAATTAAAGCATCCGACAGGCTATGTTTTTCAATGAGATGCTTGAAATTTGGAGTTGCACATAGGTAACGCACCTTCCTCCTTATCTTCCTGCGCAATATCGGCTACGATATCATCCACGGTGTCTGGGACAGTATTACACTGTTCTCCCTGAGGGCAGAGAAACAGGTTTCACATATCGCATGTTGTGATAAGGTCTGCAGTTTGCCATCTGATTTTTATCAGCTTAAGCTGCAAAAAAAAAAAAAAAGCAAACAGAAAAACAACAAAAAATCCCCCCAAAACAAATTAAAAAATATTGTTATCTTCGCCAGGTAGTTAACTATGTTATGATTGTGGAATTGGAGGACAGCTGACAGCGTGTATCTTTTTCTGTGTATCGGTTACTTTGGATTCCAAGGTTCCAAAGTTCAAGATTCTTCACAGCTGTTGAGCAGAAAGGAAACATCTGGATTTGGGGTAAAACTGTTCGACATTTCGTGTGATAAAGAAACAGAGAGGAATCCACATGCACAGTGTTGACATTTAGATGATTACAGACATATGTTTGAGAGGAGACGAAGAGCATGAAATTCGTGCTTTTGTGGAGTAAGATTTGTGAGCCACTCTCTTACGACTCAAATGGTTTCCTTAATTTCTTTGAATATCTCGAACAAACCAAGTAGTGTGTGATTCAGCAGTCCAAGAAGTGTGGTTTCTTATCACGATAAAGAACTCAATACACATATATTACAACAGCCAGTTATGTAGAAGAGCCTGCTGTTCTACACCACTGAAATATCTGTAGACCAAGAGCTGACTGGTGTGACTATGGATCACTTATGGAGCACTTTGACAACAGTAACCGTAAGACTCTTTTGAATGAACATTGATTCAAGTCCAGGCACAAACTGAGTGTGAGAATGGTTTGGGCACCTTTCTGGCAATTCTCTCTACCACCACCCTGGCCAGGGGGGTCATGGGCCCGCCAGAGGGATCATAAAAGGGACTCTGGGGGTGGTCCAGACTGGTGAGGGGTCGGATACGTTCCTGAGGCACGGTGGGTCTGTTGGGAGACTGAAACAGATACAGACACAGAAACACAGAGAGAGAGAGAGGGAGAGAGAGAAAGAGAGAGAGACAGAGAGAGAGAGAGAGAGCGAGAAGCCATGAGCGTCGAAGCAGCTGAGTCTGTCACTTCTCAGCCATCTGCTAGAGGGTTCCCATGTTTGATCTCCACATCCATAATTTATTACCTGTGTAAAATTCCCTTTATGAGTGATTTACGACATCGTTTCCCACCCTGGCTGCTCTGTGACTCACCTGTTGTTGTGTGCGGTTCCACTCGAGGAAATTCAGGCTTATGCATCTAAGGCTAAGTGCTCTTGAAAGTTACATCAAGTTCTGTCACCATTTGAACCCAAGTGTGTACTCCTATATTGTTTGCTGTAATTTTAGATAAACACTCCACCACATGGCCAGCAGGAGGCAGTGCTACGGAGAGAGCCTGATTTCTGCTTCAGCATCTTGAGTACATATTTGCAAAAGCTCAGGCTTAAGCCCCAGTCAGAGCAAAATACTTCTTGTGTAAATACGGGCTTCCTTAATAACACAAATAACAAAGTGGTCCATGCTCTACCTCGTGTTCATGCTCTTTTCTGTCTTTTTTTTCCTCCTGTGCTATTTACTTTTTTTCCCCCCCTCTCCAGCAGTTCTGCGGCAGTTTGTATATTCATGAGAAGTAAACTAAAAACAAGTTGAAGCAGTGTAAATGGAAAGTAGATCAACAAACCTTCGTTCTACATCTACAGCGAAGGCAAACCAGCTGCACTCTTTCTTTCTGTTCTTCCTTACATATTACAAAACACGTTTGGAAATGACTGTCACCCCCCCCCCCCCCCCCCCCCCGCCCCCCCCTTTCATATTCGGAACTATATTTGCATCATAAACAAATGTGCATATATTTATAAATCACTGATTAGGTCACTGTTTTTGCATGTTAAATGTAGATGTTGCAAACAGCTGTATCTAGTTCACACTATGCATGGAATTTAAACTAAGGTCTAAATGGATCTTATGCTTTGGGTTAAACTCACTTCGTAGGTGACCCCACTGTCAGTGCCAGCGTCCCAAGGCACCAGGTCCTTGATAAGCTTCTGGACCCAGCCACACTCCTTGGTGCAAAGGTCCTCTGCTGACAATCCCACATTCCAGTCAGGGCTAGGCCCCAGCATAGTCAGGAAGGACATTAAGTGACGTGTACGGTCCACTGAGAACTCAGCCGAAGGAGCCGCCCGCCTTCAGAGATAGATAGATAAAGATATGAGAGAGAGAAAGAGAGAACAAAAGAAAGACAGAAAGTACTGCTAAGTTACCAAGAAACATGGGTCGAGCATATCTTCGAACTTTTTATTTTTAGATGCATTATTATTGCACATTGGAACACATTATCGCTACATGCAAGCCTTTAATGTGTGTGTGAGAAACATCAAATAAGCCCTGTGGAACTGTTCGTATCAGCATTAAAGGGACAACCATAGTCATTATTTAAGACTCTTATCACCTTACAATACAACTTCACAGTGTTTTCTGTAGTTGTCGTGCGCGAGTTACAGTACGGAGCTAGAGCAAAGCATTTATTATCTCTCGTAGTGTGTGCATGTGGGAATTCATTGAGCTAATGGCACTGATAAGAGGCTGTTTATGAAAATAACCACCGCCACAAATACCGCGCTGCCTGTGAGCTTGCCACAGCGATGCTACTCGATCGATTAACATACATAAAATATTCATAGTGATACCACTGCCTTGCTTCTCGCACAGCCCACACTCCATAACAGAGAGCTTCAAAAGAGAGAGAGAGAGAAAGAGAGAGAGAGACAGAGAGAGAGTCCTGCACTCTTCAGAGCGAGAGGGGAGAGTTGGCTGTGCTTTGGGAAGTTGTTCTCTCTCTCTCTCTCTCTCTCTCTCTCTCTCTTTCTGTCTTTTTCTTCTGTTCCTGTGGGAGGGGTAGGGAAAGGGAGAGCATTGCATGTGTGTGTATAACTAATGTTAGTGTAATAACTTAAGCTCTGCCAAAAACAGAATACTTAGACTGACTGACCCTAACTGAGGGAGTTGGAGCTTCACGGACTCTTAGCAAGTAAAATCGTGTAACGAGCAAGAAAAGTTGCAAAAAACCACTTCTGCTAACAATTACCTCGATGCTTTTGGGTTTTTACATGATAGTAGTTTGTGTGCATTCTTCATGTTTGAAAATGATTAGTTTATTAATTTCAAATTAAAATCACACTCCGTTTTACTTTCAGAAAGAGAAAGACAGAGAGCTATTAAAATAGGTCAATTTAATGTCTTGATGTATCGGAGCCTGAGGAATTTCATTAACCTCAATTGTAGAAGTACCTCGAGGAAACGCAACGCTCATCAGAACGGGATGCCTTCCCTCCACGCAAAACAAAATAGCTCATAAAATATTAACCTGCTCATTAATACATCTAAAGGGAAACATCCTCCGGGCCCAGCAGGTGCTAAAAGACCTGTCGTTTTCATAAACATGTCCTCCAGCTCTTCCTTTATCTCTTTAAGACATATTCGAAGCAACAGAACTATGGGGCGCAGTTTGTAAAAAGTTGCACCTTTGGTTTTCCTGCTCTGTTTTTTCACATTTAGCATTGCCAAATGTAAAAAAATGCACTACAGTGTTCAACTGTCACTTTTTTTTAAACATTTAGAGAGAAATTCTTGTAAAATATTGTTATACCTTTTCCAAGAGTAATGATCTGCATTAAACCAAAATGATAAAATAATATATTATACAGATATAAATGTTAAATATAAAGGTAAATGTTAAAGTTAAATGTTAAATATAAATGTGAATGTTAAGTATACATGCAAATGTTAAATGTAAATGTTAAATGTTAAATCTAAATGTAGGATTTGAAAACTAAATATATAGCAAATATGCTACTTAGCCACGCCCCTCATTGTTTTGCATGGAAAGGGGCGGCAGCTGCCACACCAGAAAAAGAAAAACGGGTCAGAATCACATTATAACGTGAAAAGTTTAATGTGATAACAAAATGTTTTTCACATTCTAACAAGAGAATTTATATTGTTTGGCTATGGAGTGAAACTCATGTTTGAATGATATATATGATATATGATATATATAGCTAATTTACACGATTGGACACAATTAGTTTGTTTTAACATGAAACGTTTCACGTCATAACAAGATAAATAGTGCATTGTTATAACAAGAAAAGTTTTTATTACATCATGAAACATTTCATGTTATAGATAAGCTGGTCTAGGGTGGAGGTAGATTCCCCGTGATATGTACGCCAGAGGGTCTGACTCATTCGTTCTTCTGTACAGCCTCAAGCATTTTAAAATCCCTCTTAGTGTATGCATACTTATTACAGTATCATCCACTGTGCTCAGTAACAGCAGAATCTCGCCATGTTTCAAGTGAAGAATAAAGTAGAACTTAAGCAAATTGTGTAAATTAGCCATATTCCTCAGTTTATCCATTCTCCGCACACCGCGTGCCTCATTCAAACATGAGTTTCACGTTATAGCCTAAATTCTCTTGTTAAAACATGAGAAACATCTTGTTATCACAATAAACTTTTCACGTTATAAAGTGATTCTGATCCGTTTTTCTTTTTCTGGTGTGGCAGCTGCCGTACATTTCGAAGCTATTTTTGGTGTTCACAGCTTAAAAGGTTGTGAATAAATTTTCAATATTATTATTATTGTTAATAATAATAATAATAATAATAATAGTAATAATAATAATAATAATGACAATAATAAGAAGAATAAGAATAAGAATAATATATAACACATTTACATTTATGTTTACATTTAACATTTACATTTATATTTAATATTTACATTTGACATTTACATTTAGCATTTATATCTATGTAATATATTATTTTATAATTTTGGTTTAATGAAAATCATAACTCTTGGAAAAGGTATTCCAATATTTTACATGAATTTCTCTCTAAATGTTTTAAAAAAGTGACGGTTGA
Source organism: Chanos chanos (assembly GCF_902362185.1). Taxonomy (NCBI): domain Eukaryota; kingdom Metazoa; phylum Chordata; class Actinopteri; order Gonorynchiformes; family Chanidae; genus Chanos; species Chanos chanos. The sequence goes on along the minus strand of NC_044495.1, from coordinate 38,975,463 downwards.
ACATTGTAGTGCTTTTTTTTAACATTTGGCAATGCTAAATGTGAAAAAACTGAGCAGGAAAACCAAAGGTGCAACTTTTTTACAAACTGCGCCCCATATAGAACATGTAAAGAACCCCCAAAATAGAAACCCAATAAGTAAACAGAGCAGTGGGTGATTCGGAAAAAGCGGCAATACATAAGAGTCATTTTGCTTATAAATCACCCAAGGAAGCATTGCTTTTAAGATACCCTTTTACAGTGCACAGAATAATTATACTGGACTTCGGCAAAGAACTCCGGACAAATTTATCACTTTTAACAAGGCAGGTGACAAATAAACCAATGGCTGTTTACTTACACGTTCAGTGGCTGCCAGGCGGGCCATTGTGCTTTTGTCTTGATTACTGTAAGAACATCATCTCCCTGTGTGAGGAGAGAAAAAATGCAACAGTTTAATCACATTGTATATCTGGAGTATGCTCATGCTGTTCTGTACTGCTCGTTTCAAATTCTTTCGAACTGCAGAATGACACGTCCTCTGAGGGTGTATTGCCAGTGGTCAGGTGGGGATACTAAGGGTAAATGCTGAGATATAGCCTATACGCTGATAATAGAAATGGCTTTCAATGAACGCTGGAAATTTCTAGCTGAGGGTTTCCGTGTCATGAGGTTAACTGTTCGACTATGATTTTATTCACACAGTTCTCTCTGCGCTGATTTCGAAACACAGCATCTTTCTCTAACACTCCTGGCTACATTTTCGTGCTTCATTCTACTTGAAATGTTCTTAGACTAAGGATTTGGGAGTCAATAAGCATTTGCACTGTGACATCTCTGAATATGAACAGTCAATCCTCTTTTTTCTTCTAGTTGGATGTTATTCGCACTAACTTCCTTTTTGTAAGAGATGGACTCTTTCCTTTGGCAAAATAAGATGTCAGCATCGCAGAAGGCTTGATGTTGAAAAATTAACATCCTGCCAGTGAACACACTCTTTTGATGTATAACTAAGCAGGAATTGTTCCTGTGTTGTCAGAGCTTGTGTCCAACATCAAAGGGGGTAAAAGAACAGTGCCTATGTTTTCAACTGTGTATTCATCAGTTCATGATTTAAAAACATCTCATATCTTAGAAATTTAAAACATGATGGCACTTAACGAATGACCGCATGAAATGTTTAATCAAAATATTAATAGTTTAAAAACACCAAATTGAGAAGGAATGCTTTATGGCGGTCATGACATGTTTTGACAAGTCTTTAATAGGAATGTTAGTGCAAACCGTACTCAGACATAGCCTAGAGTCTAAAATGGATCACCAAGTGTTGAAGTCTTGATTGTACAGTCAAATTTTAGACTTTATACACAGTTAGAAAAAAAAAACAGCATTCATGAAGAAAGGCTTTTGGCAAGGCACAATATGATGTACTTTAGGCTTATTTTAGCTCAGAGAACATTTGTCAAAAAATCAGTTTTGAGTAAAAATACCAATATTTTCAGATGTTTACAATGTACATTCATCTGGTAGTCTAATGAACAGAGCCAGTGTGTAATAAAATTGGAAATCTGGACTCTTGGTTCTGTGTTGATGATTGATTTCAGCTGGACCACATCTTTTCATAATGGACTAGAAGCTTCTGGAGGACCCCGCTGCGCCCTGCTGACTTCGGTTCACAGCTGTTTCAGCGCTGATTAATCAAGCAATTAATCTGTTAATTGGCTAAATTGATGAAAATGTCTCAGAGTAACAGATGGCCTTAGAAACAAGCTCAACGCTCAGACTAATTTTCCAAACGAACCTTCCTCTGCAAAAATCCTTTACCTAACACACGGAGCTGGTCACTCGTAAAAAGTGCATGTTAAAGAATCAGTATCTTATTTCTGGTCTTCTTACGTTTTCTCAGGTGGTGAAACTCAGAGAGGGAACTATCAGTCATAACTGTGTTTAAAAAACGTTTTCCAGAAAGAACATTTTTTTGATTTTTTTTAAATTTGCAATTCAGCAATTATACATATAAGTTAGTCGACTGCATATATGCTCAAAAGCATGAAGATTGACACACACACAGACACACACACACACACACACACACACGCACACACACACACACAGAGTGTGGCCTTCTTCTTTAGAAGAGACAAAAACCTTTGAGATATGACCTAAAAAGCTGCCAAAAAAAGGTTGTGTTTATGGTTGGCTGGCACTTCTTCAAGCGTCTTGATACGCTGCTGCTCTCCAGGGCTTTTTGTAAGGGGCCTGTCTGCCTTCAATTCCACTCTCAGCTCTTTGGACCAAGTCTGTGTTTTGCCTCTGCCTTGCACTTTTTGGTCACAAATTCCTGGCTTGCAAGCCACTCTCTCCACATACACACACACTCACACAAAAAAAGCCTCTCTGCAGACACAGTCCTTTGTAACAGAGACATAGATATCCTTATGTATCATCAACAGCAAACTAATAGCACTTTTCTGTCCAGTCTCAACTGACGAGGTTCAATAAGACGTCAACCTCAGTTTAGTTAATAACTTGCAGGAAGAAGATTTCTGCTTCAAAAACAACAGTTGTTCTGCGGACATTTTAACAAACATCCAGTAATTACAGGGCCAAAATCTCAATACCTCAGCGAACTCATAATCTCATCTCTTTGAACAAGCTGCTTTCTCCTTCTTCTTCTTCTTTTTTTGTGTGTGACTCTCTTGATGCAACTGTTTTACATCTCATTACAAATGGGGATATTGTTTATTTATTTATGTATTGAGAGGGATGTAAATTTGAAATACATCCACTGTCTGTAAGTCATGCAGAGCACCTTCTTTTCCTCTCTGAGGGAGCGAGTGAATTGGTAATGTCTCTCAAAGGAAGAGGAAAGCGCTCCATTTGAGAACGTGATAATGGTGAGAAGTGTGAGAGGAAAAGATGAAAGGGTGAAAGGAGGCCAGTGATGTGAAGCTGGGGGCATGTTTTACACTTCATACAGGTGCTCTCTGCACTGACCCGGACGTGTGTGTGTGTGTGTGTGAGAGAGAGACAGAGTGTGGGAGCAGACGAGGTGAGAAAGCGAAAAAGGGAGGGAAGAAAGGATAAAGATAAAGGAGGAGAAGAGGAGTGAAGCGGTCGGCTGGCGCTCCTCAGGGCCGTCCCTCAGATGCTGGGCACATGGAGAAATGCCGCTGGAAAGGTCAGTGGCACCTCTTCAATTTCCTTTAGCTTTTTTAAGCCGTCATATGCTCTGAACTATAGACAGAGGCACCCAACCACATACACACACTCACACACACTCACACACACACATACCCACTTCCCTGCATATACTCATCACCACTGAAGTCCAGACTGTCCTTTGGAAAATGGCAAGTACACCAGAAATAAAACACTTTCCTGGAGTATTTGAGTGTGTAGAGTATTCTAGAAATTTTGACCCTTGGCTTATTTTAAGTGGATCCATACTTTTAGAAACAATGATAACAATGAATGTTCTAGTACCATTAACATTGGTTAGAACTTTTTGGCTTGCTGGGGAAAACAAAAGCTGATTAATGATCAATAAAGAGGCAGGACTGGAGAGGAGACCACACTCTGAATTGAGCAATGCTAATTTAACACTAAAAGAGTACATATGAGCCCACGGTCTCAGATATACACTCCTAGTGATAATTCAACACTATCAGTGTCACTATAAAACTGCTCAGAATACTACAGTGCTGTAACAGTTGCTTGGCCTTTCATATTCTCCCACTGAAAATTAAGAGATGTCTAAATTTTCCATTCTCTCTACATTATATCAATGTTAAGTTACACCTCTTCATAATTCTACCAGTCACATAAAGTCCATGCCTTGCAGTACAAGCACACATAGACCAGGCCTCATTAAAAGCTGTCTTGGATACCCCTTTTGCTTCCATGGTTACCAAATTAAATATTTCATCATATTTAACAACTTCTGCGCTCGGCCTAAAGTGGTTTATCAGTACTCGCTGTGCTTGTTTCAAACAATAACCTCAAACTGACATTCACCTCTCTGTCTTTTTTTTCTGAGTTCCCTCTTACATCACATCAACGGCAGCTTTTCTTTTCTTTTCTTTTTTTAATCTCTCGCTTCTGTAATTATCTGTAATCTTGACCTCGTCCTGACTCCCCTGTGCTGTCTCCACGGTCCCTGCCCGGCGGCTGTGTCCATGCATGGTCACTGTTGTGTACAGCCTGCCACTTATAATTGATTTGATTTGAGCGAAATGTCAGTCAGGCTGGTCACTGGCCCCTGAGGCTGAGTGGCAAGGCCATGACTAATAAGACTCTCTCTCTGTTTCTCTCCTACAGTTAAGTTCCAGGCTTCTCACTGTACAACGACGATGCTTTAGTAACAATTGAGCCATTGACATGTCCATTAACATAGCCTGACGCGTCGTAAAAGACTAAATGCAAATCAGTAATGACCATAAATGAGATTTGTGTGATTTTTTCAGCACTGAGACATCTTTAGACGACTGTACAGTCATGAAGTGCTCTGACAGGCAGACCGAGCCTTCATAATATGCCGTACCATAAGCCAACAGGTTGACTGAGACTCCTTGGCTTTAATCTCTACCCTGTCGGAGTCAGACTGGCTGAGTACACAGGCCTGCTGAGGAACCTATACCAAACCCCTGAGGCACACACTTCTGTGCATTTGCTCCATTGTGATTTGCCAGAGGGGATGTTTTACATTGCGGGAGTGGAGATACTGCGGTTAAGGTGAATTTTAATGAGGAATGAACACTCCATGACACGAGGAATAGTTACACTCACACGGGTTTCACAGAGTGACTGTGACAGCCGTCGTGTTATTAAGGAGATGCGATTGTATCATTTTTTGATCATTGTACCCGTTTTTGATCATTGTACCCGTTTTTGAACTTCGACCCATTTACTTTCAGGTTGGCGCTTTAATGAAATGACAAAAATAGCTTTTTTTGGGATCGCAGCCAATGCCTGTCATGAACCGATGGGGTAATAATTGAGTTTTAGTGTTAGATTATTTTCTGGATTGTTTTGTATAAAACTGGATGTAGGCACAGAACGAGAAACAGGTGGAATTCATTTGCCTGATCACACAGCTTAACAGAACTCTGCCATCAGGCAAACACAGTTTCACACTTGCCTAATAATTTTGCTACTTTCTGTATTTCTTTTTGTTAGTTGGTTTGTTTGTTTGTTGGTTTGTTTTCAAAAGATGTGACATTTAATTAGTCATAGTTGGGTATAAAATCCACATGAGCTAGGCTGACGAATTCACAATACTCACAATGGAGAAAGTCTAATTATATGTCTGTTCCACAGAGAGTGATGCGAATTTATCAAACATCATCCTTTCTTAATCCCAAACTTTAGTTCAAATAAAAGAAAACTGCAGATGTTTCATCGACTCATGCAGCAGAAATAACTGTAAGAAATCACAGCTTAATCTACTGCACACAAGTACTGACACTTATCTGTGTTCACACTGGCTGAGGCGTCCAATTAAGACGGCATTGGGCACTGAGAGATGACAGGAACAGTAAGGGGCAACACAAAACTAATTTGTGTTCAGGTTGGGTGCGACTGTAATTAACTATTTCAACATGAGAGGGGGTCAAATGCTATCCCCGATCGACCATAACCGCAACGAGGCCTGACCGTCCACTCTCCACTGAGCTCAAGACGGCGACATCAAAAAGATTTTGTAATTTTGGGAGCCATAATAACCTTTCTCTGTTGTCCATACAGAAGAGCCGGAGCCAGTGTTTATGGTAATATGTTTCGTGAGCAGCCAGTGACAGAGAAGAGCAGTGTTCTAATAATAACCGACTCTTACAGGGACGGCATCCAAGGCCTCTTTAATGTAATCCCTGGAAATGCAAGACAGGAACAAACTAGATAACATTGAGGCAGCTCTGTTCCCTTTCCCTCTTTCACTCCCTCTCTCTCTCCCTCTCTCACTCACTCTGTGTGTGTGGCTGTGTCTTTGTGTATCCTTCTAAGGCTTTTGTCAATGCTGCAGTTATCCTAAAATAAGAAAATGGAACCTTTATATAACACAAATTTTTGTGTGCCCCCCACCCTCCCCACAACACCACAGAAAGCTGTCTGTGACAGACAGATTGAATTTCCCCTCCATTCTAACCCATGAAGTGTTCTGTTACATTAAATTCACTGAGGACAAAGGCTGAAGGGTAGGGTAGTATCTGTCAACGCTTACTTGCGTCCAAAGACTTGTCAGCAATTTCTAAAAAACCTTCGAAATTTGTCCTTAAAAAACTCAGCGTATGTTCTTTAACTGGAGGGGCAGACTAATTCCACTGAGTTTCTAATCGCTGCATTCCCTATCTTATACAGCAATTTACAATTCGAAGAGAAAAAAAAATAACTTGGATGCTCTTCACTGTACCTCAAGGAACAGCAAATACACATATCTTGCAAAGTGTGAGGCATATTTTAGAGTGATTAAACAATCATCTTGTATGCCGACTTAAGAGTGACATCAGAAATTCACCACGTCAAATTAGTTGTCTCTAAAAATTTGTAAAGTGGCATTTAAGCTTGCAGGGCTTCACTGAGGCTCATTAATCAAAGTCACAGTTTATGAGAACACAAAGATAAGACCAAGCACTTTCTCTCTTGACAGAGGGGAAAAGTGTGTGATTTAAAAAATACCTTTCAATGTCTTCACTACATTGCTCGTGGTACAATCTAAGGTTTTACCCTTGTGATGTAGACAGAGAGAGAGAGAGAGAGAGGAAGAAGCTTGTTTTTCAGTGCTCTCTTGAAGTTAGACTTTATTGGAACAATCCAATCGATCACCCGCAGGACAAATTTAATTTTATATGGTAATATAACGTATTGACCGAACGTACATTAAGCAAATGCTTCCTGGCAAAATGCACTACTTAGCTATGATATTTCGTCAGTAGTGCAAAGTCACACGGTCTGGCGGGCAGATTGTGCACAATGGTAAACCTTAACCAACAGTATCTACTAATGTCACTGATCCTTCCCCATTAGGAATTCTTACAAAATTCCTGCCTAACTTTGTTTGTTAGGAATCTCTTGCCATTGAGTTCAGTTTGAATGTAGTGTGGCTTTTCTGTGTTTTAGCTTGCTTGTCGTGTTGTACTGCTGCGTTGTTGCTATGACAAAAGGGTTTCTGTGGCAATTTGAGTTTGTTTGGCTTCTCTGCAATTAGTCAGACACATCGCGTGTATACAGATGCTAATGTCTTCCCAAACGAAAGTCTTGGCTGTAGTTTGCAGGCAAGGAATGAAGCTGTAATTGACATTCAAGTGGCAGCACCACAGATGTCGTCCCCTCAATTACACAGCGTTATTTGGTCTGTGTACATGTGTGCGTGTTTCGGCTGATTTTGCCGTCATTGTCTGGTTATTAATTAGGTCTTGGTTCTGGATCAATTATTTAAGCAAACAAAAAACCAGAGATAATTGCAAATATTGCAACATATCTTTGCATCTCTATGCTACGCTTGACATTTACTTGTCATGCAAGGAAGGAGAGTTCCAGATGGTGAGCGTATAAAGGCAAATTGCTGCTGATGAGAGACAAGCTTTCATTCCAAGTTCCAAAACTAACTTTTCAGTCTTGAATTTCGAGGCATCCAGACAGTATAATGGCCAGTCTTTTGTTTGTTTTTAAATAAAATTTAGCGTACAAACTGGCCTTCAGCAAACAGTAGGAGTAATAAGTAATAGAAGTTTTTTTAATTCTTAAAAAAAAAACAAAAACGCATTGCAGCTAGATTTGACTAATAAATTACCGAAGCAGCACGTTCCTTTGAACTCGGGGTTATACAGCAGTTCACTTCACAACAGCCATGAATGAAGGAAAGGAGGAGGTGGCAGATAGATGAGGGAAGCCAGAATGTGTAGTAATTGCTTTGACCTTCATCTGAGTTGACTTTACACAGTCCCATGCTTCATAATTAGTTTCAGGCCCTCCTGCCTGCCTGGGGAACAGACCTGCTGGGAGGGAAATTGACCTCACTGACCTAAGCGAGCCAGGCGGACTGAAACCAACACCACAGGCCAAGCTGTGTTGCTCTGTTAACTCAAGAACTCACTTGAGTTGACATTAGCTTTATTTGGACTGGACTAAATAAGAGAGAGAGAGGGAGAGAGAGAGAGAGGGGGTTGTAGCCCAAACTATGAGCAATTAATCATGATAAACATGTCATTTCCTTGCTTCCCTGAGCATGCTATGCAAAAAAAGTATGTTTTCTTGAGCTCTCCATAAAACTTTGGGAGGTTATTGGAAATAAAAGTGAATTGAGGGCAGAACTTTACTCTAGTACATTCCTAAAAAAGTTAAGGTAGTAAATTTAATGGGTCGCTGAAATTCATATTAGTTTCTGTAATGACTTTGCTCAGCACTGTAATTGCTCTTTGTCTCCTTGAAGGAGGCACTGAAAGGTTCATGTTTTTGCTTTAATCTTTTTTTTTTTGAACTGTCATTGAAAACTACTCCTTTCTCTGTCCAAATGCAAACCTTTCAGGTCCATATGATCAGTCTGGCCATTATAACAGTTGTTCCCCCTTTGACAGTTCCTCTAAAATTCAGTCAATAAGCAGGAACCAACCCAGGCTTTTTTTTCCCTCTTTTTTTTTTAAACATCAGATGGCACTATTGATTTTGACATTTAATCAATATTGTCTTTTTTTTTTATCTGTCACATTCTTTAAAAAATTTTTTTTTTTTTATAGTGAGAAACAGTGTGTGTTGCCCATGCTTGCTTTAGAACTGCACAACCCTCATAGCATGTCCGTATTGTGCGGTTCCCAACAATGTACACAAATCAAAAAGCAATGCTAACGTACTCATAAACATTCTTAGCGCTGGCAGAGTACAGAGGAATCCAGGCATGAAGCAATGGTATTTTTGGCATTCTTTTTTTTTTTTTTTTTTTTTTGGCGCATTCAGCATTGATTTAAAGGCCAAAAGGCGTCCAGTTTCCTTTTTTGGCATCAGCACACAGCAATTACTTGGGAGAACAGCTTAAATGTGAGCAGTTCTAGCTTAAAGCTTTAAGAGTACGTTGAGGGTCTGACACACCGCAGTACTGTGACAGAGCAGCTCCATAGAGATGCAAATGGGGCCGTTTCTGAATGCGCCACACTGTCCACGCTGTATCCGACTGTGATTATCTTGTCTTCTCTGCATTACCAGTCCAAAACTCCGCTAATGGGAAGTGACACGAGAGGCAAGAGTGTTTAGAAACAAAGGCAAGGAGGGGGGGATATAGAAACCTAGGCAACCTCCATGCACGGAATATCACTTTTCGACAGTGTTACGAATGAGATTTTTTTTTTTTTTCATCGTCTCGGTTACCTGTTGTTTCAGCCCTCAAAAGTTTGAACGCACAGATCTGACAGGTGAGGAAGATTCTGGGTTCTACAGCAGAGCTCTTCCAAAAAGATCTCTTCTCAGTAGATTAGTTCTGATACAGGTTACATGCGTCAAAAAATGTGGCCAATGAAGGTCAAACTTCTTGGCTCCGCCCACTGCAGAGAAAAACAATGGGTGGCTATCACAGAACTATACTGGAAATTTGATTTACATTTTTCCATCTCAGAACTCTCTTAAAATAAATCAAATTTCAACAATCTTGAGAGACAGAATCCATTCACTTGATTTAGTTTGCCTAGCTACTCTAGATTTATACACTAACATTGCTGTATTGAATTTGCAACTGTTTCTGTTAGCATTCTAAAGTAATGTTCGGTCAGGCTATGTGAGTAATCTAGTTCATGGGGTGTCTTTCTGTCCAGTTTAATTAGCATAAGTTAAATATGTCTCTGTAATGACACTGATGCTTGACAAGTAGGAAATAAGGCGCAAAAGTGTCATCCAGATCATTTCTGTTTGTACACAACCCAGTTGCAATGAAACAGCTGCAAAAACATTACTATTTGGAAGAGGGATCTCAGAGTGTGTCAGAGTTTGTTTCACAAAGGAGCCGCATATGGACAACATAGCAGTATAGCAACCAACCAGGTGACTTCATTCATTTAGCACTGACTGTAAGACTATGTAGTTTCAATTTCAGGTCTCCAATGAACTAAAGATGAAAGATTATGATTAAATCTCTGTGATCGCACGCACACATTGTGGGCAGTGAATTTGACCTCTACATTTAAGCCATCCTAACACACCAGTAGTGAGCACACACAACCACTAGGTGCATCAGCAGTGGGCAGCACACCTGCGCCCGGGGGGGGGGAAGTTGGGGGTTAAGTGCCTTGCCCAAGGGTACTTCAGCCTTGGATGTCTTTCTGCCGGTTCTGGGAATCGAACTGGCAACCTTTCGGTTGCAAGCCCTCTTCTCTCCCAGGGGAGCATGTCCTTTTCCGCCAAGTGTGGAGCTTCAGGAGGGACACACAGGGAGCGGTGAAGGGATGACAATGAGTCAATGTGGTGACAGATGTCACAGCCCTGGTCCATTAATAAACTGGTTCAGTTTTAGACTGAGACAGGATGTGATGTTTTAGTAACACAAAATGAAATTATGTCAAGCTTATGTAACTAAATGCATAACAGTAATTCGTAAATGCAAACATTTTGTAACTGAATTTTGGAATTTTGAGGATGAACCAAATGACCCAAGATTATCCAAGATTACCCTCATTACCTATAAATTGAGCCAAATTACTGCAGGTAGAATTTATTTGTTTTTACATCGAGTCATATATCTATATCTGTATGCAGGCAAAATGAATCTCCTTTGTGGTATTAATGAAAGTTTTTAATATCCTAAATATGTTGGAAGACATGTCCAAAACCTATAAAAGCTTCATAGAGCATTACTGCCACTTTTCTTTTGTTGCCACGTTGACAGCTGCTGAAGTGACATAAAGCTTAGCTGTACACACATTCCCATGGACTGTGGTTGAAATACCAATGGCACAGTGCAGCAGTGGGAGGAACTGCACTTAACAAAACTCTTATCATAGTCTTTATTTGTCAAATTTTTAAGTGGAATAATTTCAGTGAATGGGTTTGGAGCCAGCATGATTTTTCTCCAAAAAATGAAGATACCCTTTTCTTTCCTTTAATTTCACCTGAATCTCATATCTCATTACTTATGGTGACTCAAACTCATTAACAGATAATTTTCAAACTACAATGATTTGAAATTGTGGTTTAATAAGAAGAACAGACAAGTCTGCAGACATCATTATTTAAAAAAAAAAAAAAAAAAAAGAGTTAGTCACGACACGAAAACGTGAACGAAAAAAGAGTAATATGTCTGTGTGACAGCCCAGAAAAAAATTTAATTACTAATATCTCTGGAGGGAAAAAAACATGTCCCAGTCAAAACAGTAAGGCATCACAGTCTCTCCTGTCAATTTTCTCATTTTAATTAATTTCTTGTCAGTTATTGAATCAATAGTTGATTTTGTTGTTTAGGCCATTCATCAGACAAATGAGGGATAACTTCATGACTATTTTTCACACTGATTTTTTTTTCAAGAAAATATTAATGATTATAGAGAGAGGATAAAACAACACCATGGCAACCTTCAGCTCCTGGTAGCAATCTAAGAGGAAGAATCTGCCAAAACGCTGTAGGTACTGCGTCAAAAACTATAATCTTACCTTTTCAACAAGTTCTCGTACATTTAAAAAAAAAAAAAGCCAACGTTTAAACTATTAAAGCAAAACCTAATTATCACATTTTTACAACACGTCTGTAACACCACATATTCACTGATGAATACTACAAAGAAGGTCCTCTGTGGAAATATGTCCTTCTGAAGTATCAGTAGCTCTAATTGTGGCATCTGTACAGATTAGGTTATCCTGAAAACAGCTTTGCTATCTCGTTATCTTTTTGTTTGGCTGTTGCTGTCCATCAATCTCCTTTCATTGCAATCATCATAGAGAAGTAAATCTCATCTTCCACCCGCAGGAAAAGATGCATATTAAATTCTGGCATTGCTTTTTGTTAAAACGTCATGATCATATGTGTGTGTGTATATATATATATATATATATATATATACACACACACACACACACACACACACACACACACACACACACACACACACAGAGAACAATTGGAAAGCAACAACCTTTTAATCTTCTTGTTATTCAAACGCCAAACTGTGGATACTTGGGCATAGAGTTCAGAGGCATTTGTGAGTTCATATGCCTGCTTCTATTATTGATGTAGTGCATGCTGGGACATGGTCTATCACTATGGACCACACAAACAAACAAACAAACAAAAACAGGTGTGTGGTGTGGTATCTCTGCACTCTCTCAGTAGAGGAGGGGAAAGGCTATTCAAATAAAATGCTTAACATTCAAAGGCGTTTTTATTAATCACCCTACGGGCCTTGCCATACATATTCATTACTTTAATCTCATTAAGAGGCGATGCCTTGACATGTAATGAGCGCGTAGATCAGATTTCTAATCGTATTGCTTATCTTCGCTTGCTCCGTCGCAATTCTTCATTGTCAGAGCATGCAAATATACTCTGAAATGAAGACAGCTCAAAAACCGCAATCTGCCAAAAGCAAGGACATTCTATTTGTGTAGGACTGGTTTCCAGTAATTACAAAATGTACTGCATATCTTTTTCAAATGCATCATCATTTTGTAATAAACTGTGACATACAGCGTAAACCGCAATCTGATAAACTGGTTTAGCAGCAATAGCAGACAAACATTAATAAGTGTGTCCTTTTCAAATGTTGTTTTTCTAAGACATGTGTACAGTATTCCTAGTTTCTATCAGGTAGCACATAAGAAGAACTAATGTCTGACACTCATACTCCCAAGGGTATATGAGATTCTATAAATGTTTTAAAGAGAGGACTTTAGAAGAAGATAGAAAAAAAATCATGCACAAACCAGTGGTAGCTTCTGACTTGGCTTTTCCCACTGTCTAACCTTACATGTGTGGAAGTTACAACAGCCAGTGTGCCTGTCTGCTTTTCACAGCATCAACTGACTCTGTATCTTTGAAATTGTGAAATTTTGTCTCACTGGTGTAATAATTCTGTCTTGCTGAAATAAATTGCTCTGTAGACACAAAGTGACAGTGTGCATGTGGTCCCAGGCATCCTTTCTGACAACAACAGAAATAAAGATGTTTCCGTGGGTATCACGCGTCCTGTCGACAAATAAATAAAGCGAAGTACTGACAGTGACAAACACAGCCAGCTGCAGCAGCAACAAAAAGGACCTGCTTTATAGGGTGCTTAATCCTCAAAATTACATGGGGATACACGTAAACACGCACAAAAACACGCAAACATGTGCGCGCGCTCGCGGACACACACACACACACACACACACACACACACACACACACACACACAGCCTGCACTTTGAAAGCAATCTACGTTTTGGAGAGTTTATCATATGCAAAAGAGATCATTAGCTAATATTGCTATGCAAATAACTTGATTATCCATTCTGTAATTTAGCAAGGGGAAGGAATTTCCATTATTTTCATTCCATGCATGACTATGCCGGTTGCTCCCATAGGGACGCATCAGTGTCACCCCCGTTGTTACAGTTTTTTTTCGATTGCTGACATGCATTCGTCAAAACTGAAGTCACATTGTCAAAACTCTTCACACAGTCAGTGAAACAGAAGTCTATGTGGACCAAACTGTGAATCATTTTTCATTGCTTTCACACAATGCATTCAATGACCACATTTTCCAAATTTTCTCATTCATACTCAACCACCTGCAAAACACTATATATTTGCAGCACAGTTTTCAAATGCTAACACACTGTTATCAAAACTGTTAAACACATTCAAAACAGAGTGATGGCAAATTTTGTGCATTTCTACAGTTACCATATTGAAACATATAGAAAGTCTTAGCAGAATATTTACAATAAAATGAAAAAAATAATTATTCCAAACAGCTGATTGCAATTTCAGCTGTGCAGTATGAGTGTTTATACTATACATGTTGTTTATTTATTTTTATTTTTTGTAATTATTATTGCAGCCCTGGGATTTCAGGAATTTGTTTTTGTATTTAAACCTTTTTTTTGTTTTTCACAAGTAAATTATTATATGCAAAGATACAGAAAAAATAAAGGATATTGAAGAAAACCGCTGCATTTTTTATTCATTCTTGTTACGTATACTTTACTACAGTAAATAAAGTGAAACGGTATTCTTTAGTCTATAACAAAATACTGGTTTATGTGAAAAACCATTCAAACTTCAAAGATAAAAGTTAATAATTTATGTTATGCTCCCTGTTGTTAGTGATTTTTAGATCAGTGTGTTATGAGTGACAATGTATGCTTTCTGATTGAGAACTGTTGCCAGTGTTATGGTTGAACAAGCTTATTTTGAGACATGTATGAAGTGTTTTGGTGGTTTGAGTGAGTTTTAGAGGTGAGATTAACTGTTTGGCCAAGATGCATGTTGGTAATGCAGACTGTATAAAGAGCTTTGAAAAAGTGGCTTCAGTACTGACTGATGCTTGTTAGTGAAAAAAAAAACATCATACATTGTCAGAATCATAACTTCGAGTGACAGTATCTGATAACTGTCAATCACTCAAACTCCCATAATGTTTTTCAGATATGAAAGATGAGCAGTGTTCCCTCTAAATATTCAATAGTAATGCACTTGGGCTTCAGTCAAATGCAAACACACCTAATTCAAGTAATCAAACACACCTGATCAAACGCACCTGATTCAGGTAATCAAACACACCTGATCGAACACACCTGATTCAAGTAATCAAACACACCTGATCAAACACACCTGATTCTCAATTGCTTGAACACAAAAACTGGTTCCGTTTGCACCCATACCCTTGCGTCATTCCCCAAAACACACACATTTCCCATTACCATAAGCACTATTCACCTGTTTCCACACATGTTTCAATATTCAAAACTCAATATGCAAAACCTCACGCAAAAGTGGCCAAATAAATCATTCATTGCACTATATGTTCATTCAGCAAACACATGCTCTCAACATAATTAACTCAAGTCATCATAACCTAAACTCAGAGAGCACAGCTTTCTCCAAGCGCAAACACTAAGCCTGAAAATTGTTAACACAACAATCAGAATTGCAGGATCAGTAAATAGTTTTTTGACTTCTGTAGAGAATCTTTGAGCTGGATGCCAGGGCTCACTCACATGAGTACATCTCCATTGATGAGGCAGGGTTCAACCTAACAAAAAGGTGCAAAAGGGGGCACAACATCACTGATCACCGTGCCATCATACAAGTTTCTGGCCAGAGGGGAGGCAACATCATGCTATGTGCAGCCATCAGCAATCATGGCATCCTCCACCACCATATCAAAGTGGGTCCATACAACACGGCACAACTCCTTCAATTTCTAGATCAGCTGCACAATAACATTGTTCAACAGGAACGGGAGCTAGGGCAACCAGAGCAAGCCCAATATGTTGTCATTTGGGATGACGTAAGTTTCTATCGGGCTGCTCTGCTTCGTGCTGAGTTCAGTGATCACCCCAAGTTCACCATCCTTTTTTGCCAGCATATTCCCCATTTCTGATTCCAATTGGGGAATTTTTCTCAGCAGGGTGGTGGAGATTGTATGACCGCAACCCCTACCCACAGAAAAAATCTCCTGGAGGCAACGGTGGAGGCTTGTGGTGATGTGTCTGTGGCGTCTATCCATGGCTTTCTAAGGCACACAAGGGCTTTTTCCCATGCTGCCTGGCAAGGGCAAATATAATGTGTGACATTGATGAGATATTATGGCATGACTCAGACCTGAGACAAGATGATGAGAATGCTGATGCTGATACTGATACTGATGCAGAGTAACCTGTACATTTGCTGCATTTGGAAATTGGGTATTTTACTGTGCATGGACTTTCCCTTACATGTTTTGTCAGTGTGATATTTCAAAGGTCAGGTTTTTGATCCAAACAGCCTATACAGTAGTATTCCCTTATCCACTTATGCAAGAGGTAGTTATTATAGCACTGTTTTGTTCTCTTGCCAGGGTGTTCCTGAAAGGGTTATCTGGATAGTCAGAAGTGTGAAATTCCAAATTATTTCTCTATATTCTAAACATTTTGGTAGCAGTGTTCTGAATTAATCCCTTCAGTGGGTCGCAAACAGTCATGTAGTCTGTGTTTTTGACAGCTTGTGTGTGTTGTCTGAGGGCAAAGTTTGAACTGGAACCAGAAGTTAGATGTTTGTACTGTTGGGTGTGCATTTTTAAAATTGTGTGTGATGATTTGAGAAAATGGTGAATTGTTCCAGGAATTGTGTCTGAGCAACTGAGAATAACTGTAATAGATTTTTAGGGCAGAAAGACTGAAAATCTCCTTATGTTAGTGGTCTGGTCATTTAAAGTAAAACATTAATATCCCTCTGTGTCTTGCCTCAGCTTTATCATTAGTATGGTAGGCTCAAAAGGCATAAGATGCTCTCCAATATGTCTTATTCCAGTCAGTCAAGAGTACAAAACAATGAAAACCTGTCACTATATCTGTCTGCCCTTGCAATCAAGCAAAGCCTCAGTGACTTAAATATGGATTTTTCCGGTTGAATGTCTATTCATAGCAAACAATTTGAAATTTTCCAAATACATCAGCTCTAACATATGTCACTTTAGGAGGTTTAATTTCATCTCCATGAACATCTTTCTTTCTTTCTTTCTTTCTTCCTTTCTTTCTTTCTTTCTTTCTTTCTTTCTTTCTTTCTTTCTTTCTTTCTTTCTTTCTTTCTTTCTTTCTTTCTTTCAGCAAAGCAGACCAGAACAAAAGATTTGCTTCACACATTTGTGAATAACCATGATTTGGGGATTCCATGCAGTGATGATTCAGATGACAAAAGATGAAAGTAGTATTTAAAAACAAAATCATAATTATTCCCAAACAGGCATAGTGCTTATGACCATGAAGTTCCATAAGAGAGAACGTTCCTTTGTCTTTGGGGTTCTTTCAGTAAATTTCTTCTCTGTTATTTGAAGACATACATCATGTAATGCAACCTTATAACAGACACCTTTAAGGGGTTTTACCCCGAACAAATGGCTTGAACTATAAGAGAGGACCTGATGCTTGTGGGAACTGAGTAATTGCCATGGAACCTCTTAACGGACTGTTTATATTCAGCAGTATCCCAGCAACAATTTACAAAAACCACAGGCTGATCTTCAGATTTCTGTGACTACAGCTCACAGCTAAGGAAAGACCCCGGCACTTCAAGACTCAGCCAGTATCTGCTTTTATACACCTTGGTATTAACTGAATTCTGCAGCAGAGAGAGAGGGAGAGAGAGAGAGAGAGTGTGTGTGTGTGTGTGTTTTATGTATCAAAGACATGGTGCATCAGATGGAAGAAAGAGGAAAGAGCAGAGCAAAGGCATGAATTGAGTCATTTCTGCAAATATTTCCCTTTCACTGTAACGCCACTTTAAGCAAGGAGAAGACGAATTTCCATATCTAGAAGATTTCTGTCTGTAGAATTTTTCACTTAATATCTTTAAAAAAATGTCTTTAAAATGCTTCTGGTGGTCTCGGACATCCATAAAGCCCTACTATCTATTAAATTTCAAAATTATTCATACATTAGGCTTCTTCAGCGCTTCGCAATTTAGGAGAAGTTATCTTTCGGGTGGCAGCTGAGCTTAGCGAGAGAGAGAGAGAGAGAGAGCACCAAAGCAGGACCTTTTTACAGTCAGAGCCTATACTCACCCCCCCTCTCACTGCCCACCCCAATCTCTACCAGCCCCAACTGACCATTATCCTCTGCTGCTGAGAATGCAGGATCTTCTCTCCCTAACGACATCTCAGGCATAACCAGTGTGGGGGAGGGGGGGGGGGGGTGCAAGATTCATCTCCTGTCACAATCCACCTCTCCGCCTGCGGCCCTACTGTGTCCGTGCAGTTCCTTCCTCTCTCCTGACGGCTTTTGTACCAATTAGGCTGCGTTTTCGCCGGCCTGTCAGGACTCAAATATCACTCACTGTACGTGGATGGGCTTCCCTCAGCATCCATTTTTACACAGCATCCACAGGCTGCGCTGCATCTCAATACCAACTTTGTTCTCCTGACAAAAAAATCTGGCACCTCACAATGTCAACAGCTTCAAAAAGTCTTGGAAGTCCCTTTGGATAAAAGCATCTAATAAATGAATAAATGTGACAACTGGTCCTCCAGGTAGCTAAGCGGTAACAGTACACTAATACCAAAAACATTCCTAAAACAATAACTAGAAATAATTACGCTACCGCTGATAACAGTGCTAATAACAGAACGTAATTGGGTTAACGGTGAAATGAGATGGATGTATTGCCTTTTCTGCATCCTCTTGTTTTTTTCTTTTTTTTGTATCTGGTTTTTTTTTTGAGAAACTCATTTGTCACATATGAACTAGAGAATGTATTCAGTTGTAACGCATCTGTCATCTTAAGTGAGTTTTACGAGTTCATTTTTTAAGCTAATTAAAAAAGTGACGGCTTCAGGAAGATTAAGCGGTTTTGAAATTTTGAGTTATACATAAAAACAAAATGACACTGTTGTCAAATAACTGATTAATTTCTGTTTCAATACATAAAAGACTCCATCAGTCAAAAACCACTGAAAAAAAGAAGACAAACAAGCCCTACTAATTCCAGGTTCATTACCCGTATGCTTGGATTAAATTAGAGTAGATGTTTCTCATCGAAAACTTGCAATGTAGGGCATTTCTTTTCAAAAAAGATTCTTCCGACTGTCAACTAATTTTCAAGGTTATATTCAGGGTTGCATTCAAGGAAACAGTATTAAAATGATGTGTGAAGGGAAGGAAGGTGGCCCTCATGACAACAGATTTTCTCTGTTAAAAAAAAAAAAGTTATCATACCAGGTTATGGAAGGATATGGAAATCTCAGCCCAGATATGATGGTGATGCTGCTCGTGCAGAAAGAGTCCCTTCATTTTATAGTCTAAATCACTTCTCTCTCACAACAAAGAATGAGTGAGGTAGACAAGTTCATCTGCTTTGTGTGTCTGTGAGTGTGTATATGAGAGGGACAGAGAGAAGGAGAGACACAGAAAGAGACAGTGTGTGTGCGCGCATATATGTGTGTTTGTGTGTGTCTGTGTGTACACGTGTGCGTGTGTGTATGTGTGTGTGTATGTGTGTGTGTGTGTGTGTGTGTGAGTGTGTGTGTGTGCGTGCGCATTGCCTGTGAGTTTGCTTTCTGTGACCTCTCTCTGAGTGAGGTTGGTTCTGTGAGGCCCGGTCAGTGCTGTACTGTAGAGAATCACTAAGCCCATTATGGACAGATTACTGTCAGAAAGCCTTGTGCAGAGCCAGACTCATTTGCATAGCCAGCTACATGACCGGGAAGGGCAGTTATTGAAAACAGATTTATGAGACCTCCCTCATGAATTAAAGAAGCGTAAAGCATAATGTGCCTTTATTGTATTTACAGAGAGCAGGGCTATGAGAGACTGGACAGGCTCTGAGCCAGCGCGGGGGGTGGTGGGGGCAGGGTCATATGTGGACTTGAATCTTAATATGCAAAAAAAAAAACAAAAAAAACCCCTCCTCTCTGCAGCTGCAATTGGGAACACCACAATGCCTTATGGCTTTGGTGGTACAGAAGAGATGGGGGTGGTGGGTGAGAGTTGGGGGGGGTGGGGGGGTAAGAAATGACAAATAATGGGCAGCTTGAGATTGGGTAAAGCCATCAAGCCAAGCCGCTATAAACATCTCTACCTCACAACTGTTCCCTGCTGCATACTAATTACCGCTGGGACATTACAGGGGAATTACGGTTCCCCGGATGCGAATCTCTACGCATGTTCTCCATAAAGACCAGGAAGATATCCTAAACACCCCCCACCAAAAAAAAAAAAGAACCACTCGAGTCCTTTTTGTGATGAAGGAGTTCAAGTGGATTCCGATGTTTGCTGCTGCTGCTGCTGCTGCTGCAAAAAGGATTTGCTTTTAAGTACCCTTTGCATGGAGGTTTGTTTCGGATGTGGGCTTGAGAATTCCTCAGAGCCTGTCAAGATTCTGGAGAGATGCTGTCAGATGTGAGTGCTTAGCCTTGGTTTACTCTCACCCACTCTCACAACACTGACTTTTTGGGGTAAAGCGTGTTTGTTTGGCTGGCAGAAAGGTCGGCAGTAATTTCCTCTTAAAAGGAGAGGAAAAAGCACCGTGATGAAAGAGAAGGACAAACGAGGGCCAGACAACACAACACCCCTGTGCCAACGATGTCACGATTCTTCGGAAAATTTGTGGTTGACAGTCAGAGAAGGAAAATGGAGATTGGAGGGATTTTTTTTTTTTTACGTAAAAAAAATATGTGTTGATTTGTTGTTTGGGAGTGAGGCATTTGAGTCAAAATGTTTGAAGTGAAATGTCTGAGACATGACAGGGACAAAAAATAGACATTCCAATCAATGTATGATATCCATAACTGTGTGGTCTATTAGAAAATATGCTATAACGACAAAAAAACAAAGCAAAATCACACATACACGCATGCACGTTCCTATATGCACCCACATCATTAACTTTTCTATTTTAAGAAAAATCATCTTTATGGCTGTTATGACTTGCAAGCAGTCTATATTCTGAGTGTGCCATGTTCTTTTTTCCTGAATGAAATTAAACGTACAAACAAAAGCTGTTCTGCTGACAAACCCAGGCCTCTTCCATGTCTCTCTGCTCTTAAATGGCATTTCTTTCTTAAAAGTTGGAATTAAATTATAATGTTGCAGAGCTACGTGATGAGTTTCTCTACTGTATCTGTAGTCCCAAACCATTTACTCATCAACCTCCCCTCACAATGGCAACCTTAATTTCATTCTGTTAAACAATAGCACAGGAGATAAGAATCCGTAACAGAGACCAGCTCCGGTATGTTCTGTAGCCGCACATGACTCACATGACTACTAATCCAGGAACTTCCACCTTGTCAGAAGAAAGATAACTCTTTGCTCGCTTCATAGAGTGTGTTTATATCAGAATCTGAACCGCTGGCCCCGGGATCCGAAACGTGTCGCACGTGATTAGAGCTCTGGAACGTTCCGTTCCCCATTATTCTGGGCAGCTCGGGGCCTCGGTGAGAAATGAATTACCTGTCAGCGAGGATATCTTACCCTCTGAGAAAATGTCACATCTGCTTTCATGCTGGCCTCTCCTATGGCCTTTATTTCTAGATGACCCCTTGTGTGGACTTAATAATAATAATAATAATAATAATAATAGTAATAACAATAATAATAATAATAATAGGACTGATAAGAGAAAATAATAAGATTGATTTGAGGAGTTGAGCTGGTACTGCTTTGCAGACTAAACATTCTCTGCTCTGAGTTTGGGATTTGTAAAGAGATCTTAGGCTCTCCATTCACATTATCCTTGCTCATGTTTTGCTGTGATCCTGGAGCTTAATGCATCCCACAAACTGCTCACTTTGTGATGACAATGTTGTATACTGAGGGCAGGCACTAAAATGCTGGATACAACAATACACACACACACACACACATACACACACGCGCGCACGCACACACACACACACACACACACACACACACACACACACACACACACACACACAGACACACAGGTGTACAACACACCCTTACCGCATCGCAGACAAGCGCACGCAGACGCTTGCATGAATAAACGCTGAACACAAACATGTCTCGCGTCTAAACACTTGCATTTGTTTTCTAGACCTTTCAAAGGAGCAAACAAAGAGTGAGCTGTTTAGCAGACAAACGAGAGAGTACGTTAACATTAATCAGGTGCAGACAGAACTCCTGGCCGCAAAATCCCTCAGAGCGATGCTGAACACAGGCTGGGAACCACACATGGAAAATAACAACCATTCCCATAGGTAGGATTAGGCAAAAACTGCTATTTATGCAGACTTTTTTTTTGCTCCAACCTCAGTCTGACATTAGTATTTTTGTTGTATAGGCGCTTGTCAACGCCTTGGTTCGCTGGAACAGGTGTGTTTGCGTAGGACTGAATTAAAAGCCTGTGTAGACTGTAGCTCTGTAGGAGGAAGAAGCTGAGCAAGCCTAACAGAGCTCACGCTGGAAACACACGCACACACACACTCACACACACAACAAAAAAGCTGAGAAGAGGCAAAAAGAAAAAAAAAAATCTGCATTTTAGGGTTTTCAAAGACCATAATGCATTTCTTTTCTCACAAAAGCCTCTAACCATTTTTCTCTGTACATCAGAATGCGGCTGTTGGTTTTTCTTTTTTTTTCTTCCTCCTACAGTTTGTGTCTATTGGAAGCACTGCCAGAAGAAGCATTAGGCATTGTTTTTTCATACGCCGACGTCTCCGCGCAACGTCCAAAGCTAAGTTGACAGGCGACCAGAAAACTGCCAGTCGGCTAAAGTGAGACAATTGTTCAGCGACAGACAGCTAAAACATGTTTTTTTGAACTATGAGGGACTCTGTCCAATAGCCCCCCGACAAGACAATAAGGGGCTTGGCCTGTCGGAAAGGTTCGTTCGGAGCGGAGAAGGA
Organism: Chanos chanos; assembly: GCF_902362185.1. Lineage (NCBI taxonomy): Eukaryota > Metazoa > Chordata > Actinopteri > Gonorynchiformes > Chanidae > Chanos > Chanos chanos. The sequence continues at coordinate 38,952,974 of NC_044495.1, read as the reverse complement.
ATCTGATGGCCGTCGTCCAACGTGCCCTGATAGCTTAAGACTGTGGCTTGAAGGCATTAGGAGAGCATTGGCCCTGTCAGGATGCTGTTCACAGCTCGGAGAGCTGAGGCAGGGATTGGACAGACACACAGCCTGCCTCCCTGTGGGGCTTATTTGCTCCACGTTGGCTTTGCCAGCCAGGCTTCTGTTGGTGGACGTGGCTGACCCAGGCATGGAGATGGAGCTTATGTCAGAGACATGATACGGGGCGGGTAGGTCGGGGGAAAATACAGAAACGGATTTTCGCTGTTTTACTTTTAACAGGAACTGCTGCTCTACGGATAACGAGATCCAAGGCCTCAGAATCAGCCCCTTCCCTTTTTGTGGAAAACTGACAGGGACTTGTTTTGGTTTTTTTTTGTCCCACTATGGTTAGCTTGTGGATTTCGCTACTGAATCACGTCCATTTTTTTTTTCTCTCTGGTGATGATGAATTAGCATGCATGTGGGTGTGCTTTTTTTTTCATCTCCCTTGAGCATATCTCTGTCTGCCACAATATGCTCTTTTTATAAATTCACAATATTGTCATTAAGGATTTTTTTTTTTTACTAAATGCAAATTAGCTATGTGATTACTTTGAAGCACAGACTAAAAAAGGCAGACGAGGAGAGAGTACAGCACTGATTGATAAAGCTGTTTGTTACTTGGAATAATAAATGTGCTTTTTAAAAATAGAATAAAAGCTCACAGAACCAACACCATTCTACAGATATTAAAGTTGTTTTTTTACTTTTCAGTGGTATTCAAGTTGTTTGGGTTTTTTTTTTTCAAACTACAGAACACACGCTGCTTATCTGCTTCTTTGAACATACATCTCAAATTTAAAGTACATCCTGCAATCTCTCCATGTCTTATAATCATGTTACAAAATTCAATTATGACTGAAGAATTTGAGCTGGACTTTAAATAAGAAATTCAAATGAAGAAATAGTTTTGCATTGGAATGACAGCAAGTTGAATGGAATTCTTTGATTTTGAATGTAAATCCACTTTGTAAGGAATAAACACAGATCTCACGCTCTGAACACACACCCGGTGTTTTTGATTTTTGAGAGCTAATTGAGAACAGTAGAGTTTTCAGAACAGTTTCTTCCATGAAAACTGAACAATTCAAAATTTTTGCACTGTGATGTTTCCAACAACACTGATGGCTCTCCTGGTTGTGAAATTTCATTTAAGTTTAAGTCTTGTTTTCTGTAATTAGAAATCACTTCCAATTTCAGTTGACAGCAATTCAAACTCCAATTCAAACTGTGTTGGATTAACAGCTCTCAATTCACTTCCAAACCCCTTTTTGCTTTCAAATGTATTTAGGACCATGTCTGTTTTTCTGTTTGACTAAGAAGCAGAGAATCAAAGGGAGACTGGGCTTGTAGGGGGTGAACCACTTGAGAGCATGTTGTTGCACTGGGGTTGAAATTACAGCACACAGACAATATTGCCATAACTGTGTGCTGCACCCTTGATACGGGGCATGAAAAACATTTGCATACTCACAATTAGTGTGGTAGGCATACTCAACCACCAAAACATTACATGCGTTATTGTCTGCTCCAACACAGTTTAACACAATTTAATCCTCTCCTTAGAGAAATAAAGTGAAAATAACCCCAGCGGTTAATGTTGTTGCTAGTGTGAAGCTGCGAGCGTGACTGAACAGGGAATGGAACGAGGTATCTCAGGACAAGAAATTCAATGCCTTCAAACAATGTTACAAATAATGTTACGTTCGGTGTTACATTCAGTGTTACAAACACTGTTACGTTCATTAATGTAGACTGAGTGAATCTGGGTCTTTGATGAACTGGGATGACCCTATATATAATTTAAAGGAGAGCTGTTAAGTCATAAATAGCTACATCTCATTTTCATAATGGTTCATAACATTTACATTATGTAGCTGCTTTTTTTTTTAATCAACACATGATCTGATATGGCAACAGAAATGGTACATAGGATGCAAAGTTGTAAATGCCAATGTTCAAATGTGTTTACTTATGAGACTTCCTTACCAACATTGAACACAAAACCAAGAACCAAGAAGAGAGAGAGAGAGAGAGAGAGAGAGAGAGAGACTTTTTAAAATAAATCATCCAGGTATGTATATTTTATGTAAATGCCAAACTACCTTACTGGTGGAGGAAATGGAAATTTCTCAGAGCCATGGTACTTACCACCGAGTGTCTCTCACAGAAAGCATTACCACACACACCATTACATTTGTTTACGCATTAACTTCACACAGCGCATTGAAAATAGATTGCCAAATATACATATCATCAAGAGGAAAAAGTGATAATAAAAATGATAATAAAAATGATAATGATAGTACTCTTATCTTTCACCGAAGAAAACAAATTTTCAAACCACAACAAATCATGCTAAACAGAATCATACTTTGAAACAAACAAGCATTACAGGTTACTGCAGTCCATACAGAAGTCCCTCACTAGACTGAACTTTGATATATATGTATACATGTATATATGTCTATATGTATGAATGATTGTGTGTGTGTGTGTGTGTGTGTGTGTGTGTGTGTGTGTACACTGACCTTCTATTATGAAGGTCAATTTTCATAATTCTGAAAAACTGTCAGTAATGCAACCTTCCCTTTTCAGTTATTAAAACTATTTACAAACAGTCCCGTCACATTGTTTCAATAGCTCTGATATTCAGCTTCGGACTCAAAGCAGCGGCTAAGACACTTCAGTAAACACTTGATGTTAACAGAGCACTGAGGACCATTCAGATTCTCCAATGACGAACGTAAGAAATGCAAGACCGTCTCTGCCCACTCATGACTGAAGAGGGAGGAAATTATCTTCTAATAATGCCTCACTTTTAGATTAAACAGGCAGTAACATTAAGTTTTTGAGTGAGCACTTTTTAAGGCTTGTGACACCTTACAGGTCGTTGACCTTATCCACAGGCTGGACGTAATGAAAATTTCATTTCCACCTGCGTTAACTTGTGCAACTTCTACCCTCTGCTAACATTAATGACATGCTGTTGTCCTTCAGGTGAAGGAAGGTGACAAGAATTGCCAAACGCAATCAAACACAAATTGCTGGGTTGTATCACCTTCCGCGGATAAACGACGGTTAAAATGAAACCTCTTTTCATCGTCAAATCGTCAAATTTTTATGACTTAAAATTTCGTACCGTTAATAATCGCTAGTTTTATTATGTAAATGGAGCGAAAGAGTATTGCTTTGAATAGCAACATGTTGAAATGCATTATTTTCTGAATATGAAAGCTTTCTGATTAAACTACATTACCAGTGCTCTAAAGACCACATGACAAATGGCCTACTGTATCTGAACTTGATCATTAATATTGATCTCAGTGTATAATTAGCAAAGAAATCTATCAATGGATTTCCTTCCTTCTAGTAACTTCCTTTCAGGTGAAGCTGTCTTGTTATCAGTTGTTAAATGTATATATGAACAATCAGCTACCAAAATCACACTTGTGAAGGGTTACTGTAAAAAGGAGTTTGTGAAGATCACTTTCAGTGACACTGACACATTCATAGAGCATTTTCCTTTTTTTTTTTTTATTTTTCTTTCAGACCACCAAAAAATTCACCTTGAATCGTATTAGGATTTACAGTTAAGGCTCTACTTGCCAAAACACAAAAGTTAGATGAGCAAAGACAGATCCTCCTTTGAAAAGAGGAATAAAAAGAGCATTGAGTCCTATCCATACACAGTGTCCCTCCTGCTTCTTGTCCTGTGTGTGCTCAGAAGCTCAGACTGTTGTGTCTACAGCTTCCAAACATGGACTGAAAGCCCCCAACTCTCCCCACCACCACCACCACCAAAAAAAAAAAAAATAGAAAGAAAAAATTTAAGCGGCAGCTTTAGATGTGAACCCAAGCATGTGGAAAAAGCCCCAGGAGCCAAAAGGACAGAAAAAATTTGATGAATGGAGCAGGTGGGACGGGAAAAAAAAAAAAAAAAAAAATCAAAAGATAATATTGATGTATGTTGCACCCTGAAGAAAATGGACGATGCAAGCTGATGTATGGCTGAGCGGTCACCGTGGAGCTGAGAGTGTAGATGCGTGACTGACTGTGTGTAATGATATTACTTGTAAAACACACACACACGCGCGCGCAGACATCTCAAGAAATCTAACTACAGTTTAGTGCAGTTCGGTACCTGGAATTCGACCTTAAGATTAATCTAAATGACTGTTTATCTTGAAGTGTTGTAAACAAATTATGAGCTGTCAGTGACTGTTGCTGTCTGAGGTTCTGAGTAGAGAACCATTTCATGAAAATGTAATTTAGCCCAATTGGCCAAGAATGTGAGGGAGAACTGACTCTTGTCATACCATGGGTAACCATGGACAGATAGTGGTGAAAAGAAAAGAAAAGAAAAAAGAAAAGAAAAAAAGACTGTCATATTTGCATGGAGGAGAGAGAAGCAGAATAGATTCTCTATCATCAATCTGAAATGTGTCAGGATTCACATTACGAGTCTAGCCATAGTGTGGTGTGAAAAAGACAAATGGGAACATGGACAATGTAGACCTTTTCCTCAATGACCTTTAAGATTTCTCGCGAAACCCGTCTCTGCTGTCTCCATATTAACAAAGCCCTTACACCCCCCTGCCCCCACTCCCACCTGCCCGTAGCTCGGCTAAACCTGCCTGGTGACCTTCTGCTTCCTGCCTGTCTGCGACTGCCTTCTAGTTGTTACCGTGTCTTTCAAAAGGAAGAAATGAATAATAAATTTCTCTGTGGTCAAATGAATAAATAAAACTGATAAAAAAACCAAATGTGTTAAATTAAAATGCAGAGCATCCGTTCCATTAAGTTATCAACCTTTAACATTGTAACTCTCATGCTAAAACAAGCAAAGAGCATCAAAGTCAAAAAAAAAGAGAAAAGAAAAGAAAAATTGGATGGGTAGTATTGAAGATGAATAATAATAATAAGACTCTCTCTGTAATTTGCAGCAGTATCCATTGATTCATGGCTTACATATATTACTGTCTGAGAATTAACAAAAGAAACTCAGGCCTTAAATAACAGAGGAAACTGAGACACTAATAAGCTAAGCACTTCCAGAGTGTAACGTACAATTTTACATGCAGACTTTTCTTTTTTCTTGTTTAACTCAATCTAACTGCACCATCCTACAGTACAGGATGGTCCATAAAAACAAATAGAATGACAACGCGCCACCGCGTCACACAAACAGCTAGTTTACCATGTTAGCTTTAACGTCAAGCTAATGCGCTGATTTAACAGACCTACCTTCTGCCTGATTTCTCCTTCCATCTTTACAGGAGATCCCAACTCAGCCACCTGCTTCACACCCTCACTGGCGTAGCCCCCATACTCCCAGAGGATGTACTTCTTTGAGTGAGATGCTCCAATAAGAGCGGACCAGTGGTTGGCACGTCCTTCATAGTTAAAAGAAAAAAAAAATAGTTTGATAAATTGTTGTGGTTGGGCTCAGCATGTCAAGCGAAAGAAAAACAGGTTTGATAGTGAAAACTGGCTACTTTGAAGGTAGTAATCAAGCCTTGAGATTAGATTAGATTTTTTTTTTTTTTTTTAAAGCAATGACGCAAAGGAAGAAAACACAACTCTGTTTTTATATTGAACTCACGGCCAGTCATTAGAGCAAGGCACTCATTCTTCTATGTCTTTTTATTATTATTATTCTGTGTTGTCTATTTCAAAGAGGCTCGTGTAAGAAATTCATAAGACCCCCTCCCCCCCTTTTTTTTTAACTGATCTAAAAATACTAACATAATGTTCTTGTCTTTTCAGGAACTATTAGGGCACATATGTAGCTCTGCCTGTTTGGCAGTAATGCACTACACCTTTTCACTCATGTGCACTGCTAATTTCTCTTCTCTCTTCTCTCTCACATATGTGCTCATAGAGCTGACATGTTGGCCAAAGTGATTACAGTGACAACATCCAAAAAAAAACCCCGATTTTTTTCCAGACACATCTCACTTTTCGTCTACCGCTAATGTCTTTGGAAGCCTTTTAAATCCTTCTCCCCCCTCCAGTCTTAATGCTTCTCTCACCATGCCAGATTACGGCTACATCCTGAAGAAGCAACTGAGCACACTTGATATACACTTAATCCCCCTAAAGCTGTGCTGGCTGGATCCAATCCCTGGGATGCATCTACAATCAACCAACATGTTTTCTTACTTCCTGCCACAAAAACAAACAAACAGACAAACAAACAAAAAAAACTTGCCTATACAGTTTTACAGTTTTTTTTTTTTTTTAATGGAGATTCATTTTAAGTTTACTAACTGGAAGGAATATGTTCATGAATTTTTACCCATTTCCTCAGGTTTGCTGTTGATATAGAGAAAGCGAAAAAACAGCTGCTCAATGCAGTTGAATATAATCTTTCGAATCTTTTGAGTCTGAACGTTATTTTCCTTTTTGACGTGCCTATATGAGAAGGGAAGGTTTATTTTGATTTCCGGATATCAAGATTAAAGTGAAATTGTGTAGACTGTCAGAGGAAAATATGTTAAACCACCTGTTTCCAAGGTCAGAAACTACATTGTTAAAAAAAAAGAAAGACAGAAGGAAAGTCATAGCTCCATTTTGTAAACTGTTCCTGGAGACATATGGTTAATGTCTGGTGACTTTTCTGGTGTCTTCTGGTGTCTGGTGTCTTTTTTCATTGGTTTTGGATGATTTTCAGTGCATGTTCTAAAGCCCATATGTCAAAACACATCAAAATCCAGTTGGACTTTAATACTGAATTGCTTTCAAAACAATCCTTGATATGTCTTTATGACACTGCAGTAGTGGATCAGCTCTTTTGCTGCTTTGTAACCAATAGTTTGGCAACATTTTCTTCTCATGAGTGTAAATTTCTCAATCTCAACTGCTCTTTTTTTTTGCTGGGGGGAAGAGGGGGGTGTAGGTTATGTTTTTTTTCCCTTTACTTTCCAAAAGCCTGTGCAGTTTATGCAGTTCTGTGGGAATAGCATCTGTACTCACTGGGATAGTCTTTGGGAAACATCTTCTCAGACCAGTTCCCATAGAAGGTGAGTCTGTATTTGGCAGTGCCACAAGCACAGCAGTCTTGAATGGGCTTCTCCAGCACCTCACCCACGGACTCTGTAAGGACACAAAAGTCTTCCTTCAGACTACAAACCCAGCTACACACACTGAATCATCCAAAATATTGGGGTGGTGGGGGGGGGGGGGGGGGGGGGGGGGGGGGGCACAGATATAAAGGTGCACAAAAGATGAAAAGAGCTCCATCATTTCTAAGTGCTAATTATAGCATGTTTTGTTGTACTCTGTTGATATGCTTCAGAGGCACACCTTGTGCATACCTTGCTTGAGAACATGAAAAAGAGGAAAAATTAAAAAAAAAGAAAGGGTGAATGAGGAGGGGAAAAAAAGAGAGAGAAGATTTCGGCACACAATGCAATCACGGAGTGCTATTATCATAGCGTGTCTGGGAAATGAGAGTCCTGTTTTCACAGTTACCTTTCTCACACATCCTTTTGGTGAGAGAGCCCTCATCTTGAAAGTAAATAATCCTCCTTTGAACAATCCTCGCCCTGTAATGATAGAATTAAAATATTAAACCCCCCCCCACACCAGTACACTGCACTTTAAGCCTAACTGAATAACCACAGTTCAAGAAAATTTGTGGTGATAAGCAACATGAACAAAATGCTCATTTACCATGACATATATGTGTGTGTGTGTGTGTGTGTGTGTGTGTGTGTGTATGTGACAGAGAGAGAGAGAGAAAGAGAGAGAGATAGAGAGAGGACAAAAACAGTGGTTGCTATCACGTTTCCACTGGTTCATATTTTTGGCTCCTTCTTGAATAAGAATTCCAATGGCGTTCCAAGAAAAACATGTAAATGAATTCCTCTTGTAGATTCTGGTTGCGCTTGCGTGAATCCCGGCTAATGAAGAACACGCATATTTCATACGGTCTGGCTAATCCAAGCGATCATCCCTCGTTCTCTCATTCTAATTAAATTCTGTAACGTTGAGTGTACTTTTGGCAAACGGCTTAAATCAGTACAGCAAACATTAAATCACGAAAGTGCAGGGTTCTGCTGGATTTTGCCGTGCCCTCCTAATTAGCAGCTGATCAATCAAAAACCACAGGGTTTGGTTGCTATGAAAACCAGTAGAGCTGTGGACCTCCAGGACGTATGGGGATTATGGGATTATGCACCCGTAACCTAAGCAGTCAGTAACAGCACAATGATTTTAGGAGCCCAGAATGGTTTAGCACAAACCAGAAACATGACTAGACACACACAGACAGCACTTTTTTTGTCTTTGATGTTGCCTTCACAAATTATCCAGTCGCTCAACGTGTGGGTACATTTGAACTCCTCACTGACAGATTTCTCCATCATAAACAGAGACACACACACACACACACACACACACACACAATCACTCTACTCTTCTCCATCCATGCCCACCACGTTCAAAGAGTTCCCAGTAGGCAGTGCCAAACCCAGCTCTGCCTTGCTTCACCCTATACTCTTATCCCTGTAGAATTCTAATTTATAGCCTCCAGGCAGACCCCTGACAACATCTGCTATTCCAGTCAGTCAGTCAGTCAGTCAGTCAGTCAGACAGACAATGATATGACATGCAGCAGAGCTGTTTATGTTTCTGTCTGTCTCTCTGTCTGTCTGTCTCTCTCTGTCTACTGTCCTGGGAGAGTCCACTGGTTCGCAGAGAAACTTTTTATGAAGGGGCATTATGAGTGGAAACAGTGTTCGTGCTGGTTTCATCAAAACAAGAGCAGGAAAGAGAGAAGGGATAAATCTAAGATATGTTACCAGCACTACAAAACAATCCCACTGGAGATCAAACTCCAGAATACTGTATCAGCCTTTTATGAGGGCAGGTAGAAAAGATTTCCAATGATTGCTGAAGTTGTTTTTGTTTGAATTTAAAATGAGTTTTAGGTGAAAATTTGTCCTAACTGTAGATAAACTACAATCATGATTTTATATGTTATGTTACTTTATAAGTGAGAAATCTATTCCAAACAAGAAGATGAAAATGCCAATAGCCTCCTTGAATTAATATACCATGAAAGTGGAATGACAAAAACACAACTGCTTTATGAAAACAAGTATTTGCTACTGTTTCTACATTGGTTTATCAGTCAGTTCCCAACATGACCACAGAACTACACTCTTCTGCTCCTCTTCCCTGATCCCTCCTCTTCTCACATGTGACAGAAACTGGCTTCCACAGAATCACTGACACTACACAAACACCTTACATCACAGAACTTAACGCACCACCATGTGCACTTAAGATACCACTTACACCAGCCATTCAATAAACTTCACACTTCAAATCTTTCTTTGCCCAGCCCTGACTGAGTGAAAGAGTATTGGATGAGTTCCATTAGTAAATGGACTTTGATTTGATGTTCATTGGGTGGGTGGTGAGGGTAATGTTACAGGGCCTGCGTCTGGCACCGTGCCCGGTGGGATGAGTTGTCGTGTCTGTTTTGTGACGGGCCAAGACAAAGTGACAGTGGCGTAGCTGTATTTGCATACAGATGTTTCCCGGCGCTACATCTATTGGAATAATACCAGCTTTGCAATAAGCCATCTGTCACAAAAAAAAAACACACAGAGAGAGAGAGAGAGAGAGAGAGAGAGAGAGAGAGAGAGAGAGAGAAATGATTTAAAAGTAACTGTTGAGGAAATGTCTTCAAACTTACAGACGCACATACACACACACATACACATACACACACAGAGTGAGACAGTGAGAGAGAGAGCAAAAAAGATAGAGAGCGAGACAGAAACAGAGAGAGAAAGGGTAAAAAAGAGGGAGGGAGAGAGGTGAGGATAAAGAGAGAGAGAGTGAGAGAGCAAGTAGATAGAGAGAGAGGGAGATGAGGCTTCTCAACAGCATTGAGGCAGAAGATAGAGAGAGCATGAAGGTGCGAAAGAAAGAAAACGAGAATAAAAAAGAACTGGCACTTAAACACTCAAATTAAACCACGTCTCTAATGGCCAATCCATCAATTCAATCTCATGTCAGTTTAGTATTCTTCAGCACGTAAAAAAGAAAAATCCTTTCTACCTCTCAGGCAAGGAGAGCGCCTGACAGAGTAATCATTATTGAATATCTTATTGAAATTCTGCAGGAGTTCTCATTAAGTTCAGTTACCTAATCACTAAAATAAAAAGTAAGTGTGTGTGTGTGTGAGAGAGAGAGAGAAAGAGAGAGAGAGAGAGAGAGAGAGAGAGAGCAAGAGAGAGGGAGGGAGAAAATGTGTTTAAAGACAGAATGAAGAAGTTCACCCTTTTTGACATACAGGCCTATTAAACGTCAGTACATTGGCCAGTTTTTTGATCAAACACTGGATTTGGATTTGTTTTTTTAATATTTCATCAAAAAGGCTCATTTGACATCATGATGTAAAATGCACTCCAAACGATATGGACTTAGCGTGCTATTTTAGGGTTGGTGGTTGTTTCAACATCCATTTTTTGAAAAACTGTTTTTCAAAATGTCAAAGGCAAGTAAGACATCTATTCATGCTGGTGTATACTCGGTATTCAAAAGCGGTGCAAGAACCCAAACGTACTGTTTTTGTTCAATGACGGCAGGTTACAGCTGGTTCCTGTATACCCTGCAAAGGGTCGATTATGAATTTCGAGTGACAGTCACTGTTGTATTGAAGCGTAAGAGTCATTGTGTTATGTTGTTCATTAACGATTAGATTTTTCTAAATGAAATGAACTGAATTACATTTGGGTAATGATTCAGCCTCCAAGATACTGGGCTGTTATGAAACACAAATCAGTGTCCAAATGAGTGGCCACCAATTTGCCAGCACTGAACAACTCTGAAAACAGAATGAATGAATCAGTAAACACACACTTAACAGAACAACTCTGAAAACAGAATGAATGAATCAGTAAACACACACTTAACTGAACAACTCTGAAAACAGTGAGGTGAGAATTGGCGAATGAATCAACGGATGAACAAGATGAAAAAAATCAGTGAATGAACCAAATGAATGAATCAATAAACAAACAAGACAAATGATCAAGAAATACTGAGCACGATCAACAAATCCATAAATGAACAACATCAGCGATTGAACAAACAGGATAAGCGAATCGATGAATGAATAATATCAGTGATTCTCTGAATGAACAAAATGAACAAATCAATGGACGAAAGAGAAAGAAAGAATCAGTGAACAAATAAGATGAACTGATCAATGAACAACCAAATTGCGCACGCTTCCCAGCATGCCCCAAACTCCCTACTGGCCAGCAGCAACCGGTGCTTCAACTGGAAGTAATGGGAAAGGACAAATGAATGAACTGTACTGAAAAGTTACAAAGTAATTCTGGCAACATCCATCATCCAAGAACAACAGTGTAATTAAAATCTGCCCTCATGCACATTCAAGTTTCTTTAATGTTTAAGCCTCAGGAAGAGAAAGAATGAGAAAGTGAGAAAGAATGTTGCAGCGTTTCCTATAAGATGGTGTAGATGAAAAGCTACAAGGTTAAACGTAATAAACCCCAAGTCTTCACCACCCAGAACGAGCCAATCAGATTGCCCTCCTGTCATGAGACCCTAGAGAGACACTATCTGTGTTGCATGTTTAATATAAGAGTGGAAGAAACTTGACACGACTACATAGCAAGATTTCATCTCATGTTCTTCACAACGGCCTCTTGTTTTGAAGTTACACGGAATAAGAGAAATACTTTTTGGCTGTGGCTCAGTGTGTTTTCTGTGAATGTTTACATGCCTCTGATTGTCCTGAAGGCTGAATAAGAAAACCGTAATAAGAAGATGCGTCAAAGACGTTATGTATAAACACGCATTCAACCAGAGATATTTTTCACGGCCAGAAAGCAGAGGGTTTACTTAATATACTGAAAAACAACGATGGAACTGAAGTGGCCTGGAGCCACTGTTGAATTTTGGGCGGTGGATGGTCCCACTCACGCATGAGAAGCAAAACAACTTTCTGGGCCTCGGAAGAAATGATAGAGGAGAATTGTGATATGCGAGGCACAGACAGACTCAAATTGGAGGTTCTCAGTTGACCCAGAGTCAGTGCCTATTTGTAAAGCAGAGATCCAATCGGTCTCAGCAAAGGTAGATGATGATGTGTCACATTGGAAACTTCAGCTTAAAACATCAACAATTGGTTCTACCAAACATGGAACAGGAACTACAAATTTAACACTGAAGCACTTTAGAAACTGAGGTGAACACAGACTGCTCATCCCTATGCTGACCAACCTGTTTGACACAGCATCTAATATAATACTGCCCTCAGTGAAGTGATTTTATTTTTCATTTTCACTTTAAAGGCATGGCCACAGGTCCCTCCTGCTAAAGGCAATGAGACACTCCCGTGTCTGTCCGTTCTTATGCTCTGTCATGAGGCACTCAGAGTCTGGGGAGCACATTGTGAAAAGATCTGATGTCTTTAACCTCATTGTTCAGTTTTTTTCTGGATGTTTCCCAGTGTCAGACCACATTATGGTTGCACAGCACAGATGATTTACATATTCATAACAGCCACGACTACGAACGCATACTTGAATCTTTTAGATTTGTGACCTAAAATATTGTGAAAATACAGTTTCATCGCTTCTCAAAGCAGGGTATGAACTGTATAAAAGACATTTAAAAAAAAAAAAAATTAATTGACAGTGTTCTTTTGATATGTACATGAAGTGAATGTATGGCTCAGACATACAGAGGCATCTGTCCTCCACTAACTCAGGACATATGCCCGTTTATTGTCCTGAGTTTGGCCATCTTAGACTTCTGCACAGTTTCACAGTGTGAGGAGTGCAGATTGTGAGCATGCATGAGATGAATGTTTTGGCTTGGAAAATATTGCTCCACATTGTTTATATCATGTCAGTCTGACCGAAGTAGGCAGTATTGAATTGTCTGAACAACAAAATGATGAACACTCGTAATGGATTTGTGGTCAACTTTGAGCGGAACCACGTAAACAAGTGTGTGTGTGTGTGTGTGTGTGTGTGTGTGAGCACTGAGATTGAGTGTGTTCTTGAGTTCTGCGTGTGTGTGTGTGTACATTTGTGTATGTGTGTGTGTGTGTGTGTGTCTGTCTGTCTGTCTGTCTGTGTGAACACTGAGATTGAGTGTGTTCCTGAGTTCTGCGTGTGTGTGTGTGTGTGTACATTTATGTATATGTGTGTGTGCGTGTGTGTGTGTGTCTGTGTGAGCACTGAGATTGAGTGTGATCTTGAGTCTGTGTGTGTGTGTGTGTCTGCGTCTGTGTGTGTGTGTGTGTCTGCGTCTGTGTGAGCACTGAGCTCAAGTATGTTCTTGTGTGTGGACATACATATGTACATATGTGCACATATGTACACATGACGGTGAGAGCAATGATTACAATGCTCTGTTCTTATTTGTTTTCACTGTAAAATGACATGTTTGAAAGTTTGTCATTTAAAAGCACGTGTAGTAAATTTCACTCATCCACCAGAAATACCAGTCAATGGCAGAGACACACCTCAACCACATGCCACCCTACTGAGTTCATTTCTTACATCATCATTGAAAAAAACAAAACAGAACAGCAATTACCACAAATATAAGCCAAAAATGTGCATTGCAGTCCACTCAAGCATAACAATTCCTCCATGCTTCACCATTGCATTAAGGAATATTTCCGCTGTTCCCGCTCATGTTTTTTGAAACTGAAGACAGTAAAAGCTGTTTCTCTGACCTGCACTGCTCTCAAGGGAAGGTAAATTCCTTCGCTCTGCCCTAATTATCTTCACAATTCGAGACAAATAAAAATACAAGGAACTTAAATGAGTAGAATAATTGCAAGAGCAAAATAGCACCAGGAAACAATGTTGGCAATTATAAAACATGGAGAAAAAAAGATGTGAAAAAACCAACACCCACTTAAGTATTACACAACCACTGCCAGAGGGGGGCGCTGTCCAGAACACTTGGATCCTGGTGCGTCTCCTCGGGACACTCTCCGTCACAGCAGGGGGGCAGCTGGTCATAAACTGGGTGTCATCTTTATCTATGATCTGAAAACCAAGCGCAGAAAGAGAGAGAATTGTTTTATTGAAATGCATTTCAAATTGAACCATTTCTGGGGCTGTAGTTCTTTGTTCCCTTGCAATTAGCTGTGTTCTGTGTGTATATTCTGTGTGTTCTCTGTAATTCAATGTATTCTAGTGCTGAACAACATGTAACATTATATCTTAATTTTCCCTCTGAATCATATATATAAAGTTTGTAGATCCAGGTAAGGTTACAATAAAGGTGATGCCTGTTAAGTAATCGTGACTAAGTGACAAATTGTGTAACACACAAAACATGTTACTTTAACAGCCCCTTTTAAAAAGTCTCTCTGTGTGATTTTTTTTTTTTTTTACAGGTTATAGAAAGCATTTTTAATCTCTGGATTCAGAAAAGTTCATTGGTATGTTTAGTCTTAATTGAGTTGGTCCAAAGATAAAATTCCACATGGCTGTGTTGAAATTAGGCTAAATCTGTATGCTGTGTTACACTCTGGCAGCCCTCGGCTGAGACAGAATCAATACTGAATTTTGCTGTCATGCATCGCCGACTGATTTCAAACACAGGTGAAAATCTCAAGCGTTTGAAGCAGTGAGTGCGTTTTTGCATAAGCAGGCTGTATATGGGTAGGCACCTCTGCACCCAACCAGTTGTAGCTTGTCAAAAAATGTTAGTAATTTCTATTTAAAAAAACCTGCAGAGGTTCAGACACAGTACTCCCTAATTCAACCCAAAAAGTAAGTCACCCACATGACATTTAAAATACAACAGCCAATCTGAACTGAATGACTAATGGCTGAATCATATAATATCTTTACAGCGGTAGTTTCAGACAAATACAAAAGAGAATAAAACTTGAGTTTTAGGTCCATAAAGAACAAAGTAAAGAACTCCTCTGAGCTATCATCTAAACACTGGATGTTAGAGGAAAAAAAAATAAAGAAAAATTCTACAAGCTTAGGGTAGCTGTTTACTGAAGAACCGACAAAAAGAATACCGCTGATGCAAAAGCTTCCACTTTAACAGGGCACAGATGTGTGTGTGTGTGCGTGCATGTGTGTGTCTTTTCTCTTTTTGTAAAAAAGCTGGCCGACAGTTTGCATTTCAATAATGTGGTGTTTATTCCCTCTTACGTGGGTTGGAAACAGTCCATTAAGTGACTAATGTTGAGAACTCCAAGATTTTTTTTCTTTTTCTTTTTTTGTTTTTAGAGTGATTTTTATGGGAACTGTGAAATGTCATTGGGTACGGGAAATACAGCAAATACACTTACAAATACTGTGCCCCCCCCCCCCCATTACGATATACTGTAATGGTCCAGCACAAATGACATTGCAAGGATGTGCTAGCTCAAGAAAAAAAAAAAACATCATTCGTCGTCATTTAAAACTTTTTCACTGACAGACAAAAATCTAATACTGTTAGCAGAGAACACTTCTTATTGACTGTGCATTGAATGTGCCAGCTCTCCAAAGAGGAGGAATGGGACTTCTCAGCCTTTGTGAAGTACTAATAAAAGCTCTCTGGCTCTTTGGCAGGTCCATCCAAGTTTCGCCGTGTGATAACCCCCCCATGAGAGAGCAATAAGCTCCCCACTCATCCCTGACCCTGACGCTCATTGAGTGTCCGCCATTTGCCCTTCCTGTACAACAACTGTGACTCAACTGCTCAGAAACACAGAGAGGAGAGAGGGGGAAAAAAAGACATTTTCTCTTTTTCTTTTCTTTTAGAACAACAAAAAAACGACTCCTTCTCGCCAAATTTCCCATTTGAAAATGAAAACCAGCTACGCCGATGCCTTGAGCTGTTTCAATTACTGGTCTCTGTCAGAAACCCTGGAGAGGAGTGTCATCCTGGCATTGGCTCAACTACTCTTCTTTCTCTGCACTGCACTGATTAGCACCTTGTCAGAGCTCCTCTTTCCTCTATTACCAGAGCCTTATTAATGATAAGACACACATTCGGTTTGTCTTTAGCAAAGAAATCCTGTCATTTACACAGTCTGTGCAAAGAATAAGGCTACAGTATAATTGGTGGGGGTTTGGTGGGGTGGTAGGTGGAGAGGTTTGGACTTGGTTGAACTTTTGAATGGACTTGCTCTTTTTCTTTGTCTTTTTTTTCGATGCTTACTTCGGCACAAACACTCGAGTCTGTTTGTTTAAAAACGGGGAGGCTTGCCCCCCCCCCCCCAATCTAGGTCAAGCAGTGCTGTGAGTTGTTTTTGCGCAGTTAAAAAATGGGACTCTAAGTGGCTGTCATGAAGAGGGGTGAGAGGTATGGCGTTGGAACATCGAGGGATTCAGTTTGATTGTGCTGCGTTACCCTTGCCCTTAAGGGTACAGAGCGGAGCTTAGGGGATCAGAGAGGGAAGACAAAGTGCACAGTTGTTCTCTCCAGGGCGATATGACAAACGCAAAACAAATGACAAAGTCAAAATAACTCACAGCTGGGGTTAAGGGTTGACTTTCATACTGGGACTGGTTTTGACTGGCACAGTATGGAGTGGGGAGATGTGAAAGGGATCTGTTTTTACAGCCAATTTCCCGGCTTCATGTCAGCCTTACGTCTCTGTTAGAATAAAAAGTTTAACAGCCTAAAAACGAAAGTGCTCTTTTTGGGGAGTATGGGGTAAGGCTTGAATCTTGAGAAGAGCGGGAAACCAATTTCAGCCATAGAAGTCTCAGGCTGAAGTTAAGAATAGGAACATACTGTTCCTTTGTTCAGTGTTAGGGTAGCTGGATCTTAGAAGCTTAAACGAACCTTCAGAACTGGGTTGTGTTGACAGGCACCTACTGAAACAGTACAATGCATGATGAATACTGTGTTTTGAGTCAGAAAAAAATTATTTCCAAACAGGCAAGCTTTTCACAAGAAGGACAAATGATGTGACTGTGCACACAGAAATGTCGCTGTACTTTACTGCACATCTTTAAAATTTTTCTAGAACCTCCAGAAAATGCGTATGTCATGACTTATCTGGAATATTCTTTTTTTTTGCTTCGCTTTCCCTTTCCTCTTCAAAATGAGCAAATATCTCCTTCAAAAAGGTGGCTCAAAAGCTTCAAGAAATTGCAGTATGTCAGATGTCTCAGTCTGAGAGGACAAGTAATTCAGGTGAATCATTTGAATTACTGTGAGGCCATAAAAAGAAGTCATGCACATAATGTTATTTGAGCAGAGTATAATTGTAGAGGCAGAGGCTATCTTGCTATAATTGGCCCAAGTTAATAATATAAAACAACTGGTACCGCCATCTCCAAAAGTACTGTCTATCCCGTTTTAAAAAGAGGGGGGGAGGCCATGCTCAATAACTTATAACTTTGGTGCATTTATATTTTTATTATCATCCAAATTCAGAGAAATATTTTAGTTAATTTATTCTACTTAAATTCATAATTTGGTGGTATCAGAATAAAAAAATTATCAAATTATACATTTACTTCCAAAGCAAGTGTCAAAACAACAGGTCCCCCTGAGTTCAGAGCTATATGCACCCTCCGCTTGCCCCTACGATAGCACAGAAGCCTTCCTCCATAAGTCTAAGTGAGACTGAACAAAACACTGGGAAGCACTTTAAACTTTTCCTCTATACAGAATATTTGCAGATCTTTAATATCCTTCAATCTGTGCTCACTGACTGCCCTCTTCAGTTTAAACCAACATTTTTCAATGGGGTCCAAGTCCAGAGCCTGAGATTGACATTACAATGTTGATTTTGTGGTGAACTAACCATTTCATTTTGGATTTTGATGTTTGCTTGAGGTCACTGTCTCACAGCCAAGTTTTAGCCTCCTGGCTGAGGGAACCATGTTTTTAAGCTGGAGTGTCCTGGCGCTTGGAAGAGTTTTATGATATCTTTGACCGTAACCAGAGCCCCGAGAAGCAAAACAGCCCCATAAAATCGAAGATCCACCACAACGTTTCGCAGTATGATGATCGTTTTCTGCATACGTAGCTTTTCTTTTGATGCCAAAGCCACTGCTTATGCGAAGGGTTGGCGTGGTCTATTTTTGTCTCATCTGACCCTAGTGCACAGTTCCAATCCAGGTGCCAGTACCAGTAAGTAAAACCGCTGGTCCTTACATTTGTTGGTTCTCTCAGAAGCAGCATTTTTTTCTCCTGGTGATTCCTCCAAACAGTCCCTTGATATTGAAGTGACATCTAATTGTGGATTTGGAGACTCAGTGTATCACTGTGAATTTCTCTAGACTCCCCAAAATGTGAAAATAACTTCTGTCACTCCCCAACAATGGTCCATGTTTTCAGTTTTTGTTTTTTTTGGCACCCCAAACTAACTTCACTGTGAATGGGTAAGAAGAAGCATCACTGCTCAAGAGGCTTTCACTTCTTCATCATTGTCCCAACAGCGATCACAGACCTGATTTTTAAAGGTCACCAACACGTACAAGGTCACATATGCCTTTATGAGAGCAAACAGATCCTTTCATGTAAAGCTGTGGAGAGACAGTTATCACAGCGGTACCAGGACAACCAAGGACTACCAGTCGACTGAGATTCTTTAAGTCAAGCAGTCGTTTTTTTTTCTTTGTCAGTCAGTGTACATTACATAAAACAGATAAAAGTTTACAAAATTTTTAAATTCTAGGAGGGCTAGTTGGCATGCTTGTTAAAAAAAAAAAGTCCACATGACAACATGCACTGGTGATTAACTCATGAGAGAAGCTGAAACATGAGGTGGAGTGGTTGGTAAACTAGGCTAGCTATAACCATGTCTTAGAAGAAGTCTAAAGTATGGTGGCATTTTAAACTTTTGAAGGACAACTCCTAACAAAGTTAAATGCAAACTCCGTATGCAAGAATTCGCTTATCATTCAACAAGATCAAACATGGCAAACCGCTTGAAATAGGTAAGTTGCATAGCTAGGCGGCCATTCTGCAATTATCTAGACAGATTTACTATACGTATAATGCAGGCAATAAATCTACTTTATATGTCGGCAATTCAAATAGGCCAATTCAAATCTTGCACCATATGCAGCTGTCTTTTATTGATATTTAAATGCTCAAAAATATGTTCCCATGACTCTGTTGCATGTCAGTGTGGTCGAAATCATCACTGAAACTCATGCCAATGAATTTTCTAATTGCCGGATAGTCTATATGATACATTATAATGTTGAACGACTCAATGCATGCGATATGATGCAATCCGATACAGTTCTTAACATTTGTTTAATGTAGACACTCATTTTCTATTATGAATTAAAACAAGCCAATTCCATAAAAGCTCATAAAAGACCAGGGAATCCCAAGTATTTTTGTTACTTTATGGCACAGGAAAATATGGAAGACAAATGTATCATTTCAGAATTACATGTCATTGTGTTTATTACTTTTCCAGTATACACAGTTAGACAAAAAAGACTTACTGTATGAACAAACAGACTCTACAAATGGCCAGACTTTTGTCCAATTTTCCTTCCTTCTTGCAAGATTCAAATGTCTTCCAAACTTTAGATTTTAGATTTGATGGTGCTCTGTAAACTGTATCGGCATTGTAAGACATGTTGCTCTTGTTTGTACCTCCCAAGCAACGCTAACGTTACCTTCGTAAAAGGTAAAGGTCCACGCGAGACGTGGTGCAGATTTATTAGTGAGTGAGACGCGGTCATCATTATTTTGAAAGTAACATGACTTGTAATGTTAGATCAACAAGTCTTCCGCAGCAGCTTAGTTTATACTAAAGTAGAGTTAGCAGCAAAGCCTCAGTCAACCGATTCGAATTGGGCCATCGGCCGGTTCATGATACATTTAGATCGATCCAGGGGCTGTGTATCGATGTAGTCGCATATTTAACATTAAAACTGATGCACCGATGCAAATCGGTGAATCTTACCATACCTAATACACATACATACATAAATACATACATACATATATACATATATATATATGTATGTATGTATGTATATGTATGTATGTACTTTTATGTATGCATGGACATGCATGCTTTGACGGATTTAAAGATTAGTGATTTTCATTGTTTTAACTGATAGTTACTTGGGTCTGTCTAGTAGAGGGGTGAATGTAGGCTCAGCTTAAGGCTCGAGGATGATAGAAAAAGCACATAAAATCCCTCCCCTCCCCCTTTCCATCACCACACACACACACACACACACACACACGGACACATGCACAGACACACACGCACAGACACACACGGACACACACAAAACATCAGCAAACTGTGTTGAGCGGTAGCATCAGCAGCAGAAGTTAATGAGATCTGAGGGGAGAGCCACTAGAACTAACAGCCATCTTTCATTTAGAAATGTGTTAGAGTTGGATCAATGTGAAGAGCAGTCCATGTGAGACTGGGCCTCATCACTTCACACTGAACCGCTACTGAGAATCTATGAAATCATATTCACAAAGTGCAAAAAGCATGAACACACACCACTGTGGATAACAGCCCACTCAAGAGCCCTCCACAGGTAAAAAATGAATGATCACACCTCTGACAGGTGAACAAGTATCAGTGGTGTCAGATAGATTAAAAAAAATAAAGAGAGAGAGAGAGAGAGAGAGAGAGAGAGAGAGAGAGAGAGAGAGAGATGCTGGTCCCTGGCAAGGTTAGGAAAATGAAACTTAGGGAAATGAGTGTTTTTTTGTTGTTGTTGTTGTTTTTTTGCAGATTGAACTAGGTGTTAAGAAAGAAATCCCTCAAGTTAGGGCATTAGCATAAGGATGAATTTATTAAGAAATACCATAACCAGTGATGAATGATGATGAAGAACAAGCTCCAGGAATTTATTAGAACTCGTTTTTGAAACAAGGCCTTGATTACTTGCTGATGCTGAATGAATAATCTAAGTGAGTACTTGCTTAATTCAAACGTAGACATATAATGTATTTTTAATGCTTTGGTTAGTATCAGTGCGGTCAACAGTGCACCACTTATTCATTTAATTTTGGGTTAAATAACCCTTGGCCAATTGGCTAAAGCTAAATGTAAAGTCTTATATCTATATCTATATCTATCTATCTATCTATCTATCTATCTATCTATCTATCTATCTATATATATATATATCTACATATATCTACACACACGCACACACACACACACACACACACACATACACACACACATACACACATATGTATATATGTATGTATAGATAGATAGATAGATAGATATCTCTAATGATATTAGTGTTGTCATTAACGTGCTAAATGATACATTAACTTGCAGTTCCATAAATCTACAAATATGCCTTAACTTCTCCAGGTGGGTTACCTGTCCGTCTGTTATTTCTACAGTAAGGTAGAAATAACCCATGTGCCAGCGCTCCTCAGATTTTAAAGAGCATTCACTCCTTTCTCTCTCTTTGGCCGTTAAATTTATCTGATATGAAATGGTGGGAGACGCAGATATAAAATGAGACATCCGATTTTTCCCTTTCTTTTTTTCCTTTTTTTTCTCATGTCTTCGATCAAGGCGCGTCCTGTGGGGAGCTGATGGGTCTGATAAGGGATTGTTTGCTCTAAAAAACGTTATCTCTACCAGTCATTTTCTCCAGAAGTTCATGTTTTGAATACAATGGCAGGAACATTCCAGAAGAGCAGTCAGGGAAGACTGTTTATAGAGGGGCTCTGCACATCAATTTACCCCCCCCCCCCCTTCTTTTTTTTAAAGTCCTTTTTCCTTTTTTTAACTTTAAATTCAATCTCAATGCAATAAAAAATGTGTACTGCACAAACTTTTTTTTGTTGGTGGAGGACACAGTATTTGACACAATATTTGAAAAGTTTTTTTCTTGATTTTTTTTTTTTCTTTTTTTACCACCAATGCACAAAATCAACTTGCAATCTTTCCCTGCTCTGCTATCACAGCTTCCTCCACCTACCCTCAGTCAAGAACTTCTCCTTTAGATATTTTGGACCAGTCTGAATGCTGCCTGCATTTTTTTTTCTTTTTGCTGACATTCCTTTGTTGCTGATTTCATCCTGCACATCGTGGTAGTTGAGCAAACTCAAAGGCTTTCACAAACTTCCCCTCATGGGGAAATTTCTCTCACTCATTGCAGTCCAGAGGGAAGAAGGTGAAGTAGACCTGGCATGAAACCTTAATGTGCACAGTTCTGTGCTTGGCCAAAACATGTCATTTTTTTTTTATCAATTTATACTACTATATTCAACTGACGGAGTCAATGTGTAGCCTCGGACAAACTGTCAGTGTACTGAAACTTCAGAGAAAAGTGACCCCAGTCTGACTGGGTTTGTGTTAAAATTAGTTTATGTCACAGTGGGGTTTTCTTGCAACTTTTTACTGTCTACCTGTAAATCAGTATTAATAACACAGACATTGTCATCATAAGTAAGTAAGTAAAGGAAGCTTGAGGAAAGGGGCTGTTTCCTTCAAAATGGGTTTCAGTACAATCTCATTAATAATTTATGAGAAATTTAGACAACGCTGTCTCTTCCAGATGACATAGTTTAATGAGATAAACAAGGTTTATTTAAACACCGCTCTCACCTTGAAATTGCCGGCATAATCATCAGGAGTGGATCCCTCTCTTCCTTCCTTTAGCGCAATGAGAGTGAAGCCTCTGAAATAAGATGGTGGGCTGGTGGCATACAAACTCACTGGAGATCAGAGAGAGAGAGAGAGAGAGAGAGAGAGGGAGAGGGAGAGAGAGAAATGAATAGAGAGCAATACAGAAAAACATAGAGAGAGAGAGGGAGGGAGGCAGGCAGACAGATGAAGGGACAACCAAATCAGAGAGAGAGAGAGAGAGAGAGAGAGAGAGAGAGAGAAGAAGAAATGGGAGAAAGACAGAGAAAGTGCAAATATAGGTCAGAGGCTGCAGTGATTACCTTCACAGTAGGTCAAATCTCTCAGGTGTGCCAGGGCAAGTCACAAACTGCTCATACATTATGCGCATGTTCACTGTATTAATGCACGTGTGTGTGTGTGTGTGTGTGTGTGTGTGTGTGTGCGCGTTAAGTGGTCCCTTTAAACCATGACTGCATGTGCTGGCATGTTTGACATTAAATCTCTGAGAAATATCTGTTGCTTGATATGGTTTTCCTACAGCATGGTACCATGGAAACTCTTCTTAATAGCCACAAACTGTGCTTTTAACTTAAAAAAACAAAACAAAACACAAATTTCTTCTTCACAACAGCTCTTTAAATGCCATTGTCCATCACTTGACTTTACAGCAAACAAAAGTGTTGGCATATTTGCTTTTAAAAGCAGAGGAGATCTGAAGGGGAGCAACTTCAGTCAATATGGGTTTTGTCTAACCTGCACTACAGTCAAACCAACCTACTGAATGCCATGTTTGCTAAGCCATTGTTGTTAGTCTCTGTAGATTTGTAGAAATCTTTTGTCAGTACAATTGTCTTTTGCTGTGAAGTGCTGAAACACTGACTAACCTAACTGTCTAATGTATAAGCAAATATCACTGTGCAACCTTTTCCTTTGCTACATACAAGACAAGAGACAAACTACCTACAAGGATACTCTCTCTCTCTCTCTCTCTCTCTCTCTCCCAACTTAGTGCTGCATATAAAGCTGTCCTTAAATTGATCACACGCTCTGTGCTGACATGCAGTTATCTTGGAAAGAGACGAAAGCTAGATATGGTAACCAGTCTCATCAAAATGATAAAGGGACTGAATGAAGTTTTAGTTTAGCTTTTAAAATGCACCGTTTATAGAAATTTCTTGCTCGAACTCGCATTTTGCCCGAAGTTCGCTATCAAGGAAAATTCTGAGACAAATCAGATGTTTGACTCGTTACAAAATCAACATATTTAGGAAATTAAATATATTTGTGAAAGAGCGTCTCTAGTACTCGTTTAGACAACGATGTTTGACATATATTTAACGCCTTTCCGACAGAGCAGTGCATTTCCAAATTACTCAAATCGCAATTCATTTCACACTACCTTGCAAGCAGCATGAAGTGTATCAACTTGTCTTAAATGCCCACTGCGATCACTACATTACATTACATTTGCGCACCTCTGTATGTACTCCCGGGCTGGTAAGTTTCTGGATCTCCCTCTACCCGGAGCCGAAACTCATTCTGCCCATCTCTCCTTGTGCCTCTGGTCTGTGTCCATAAGCTCCTGCAATATCCATCGGATCTCCGCGTTCTGCCTGCAGGCTCCTCAGTGTATGCAACAGTATTGCAAATCAAAGTCGACAGTATGTACAGCAAAGGAAATGAGCATCTGTACAGTCCCATTGTCGATACTTTTAGAAACACAAGTTTCTGAAAACCAAACAGCCAAAAATGAGTCAATTAACCGAAAACAAGAGGGCGTTAAATAAACACTACCGCTCCAGCCACAGAGACCAACCAAAATTTGTCTATTTCTGGATTCATACAATGGAAAGAGTGTTATTTCAGATGTAGAGATTAATCCATTCTCGTACGAGAGCTGCACTCCTTCGCCTCTCCTGTGCAAAACTGACTAGAGATGAGCGCAGCGTTACGCGACTCTTCCGTTGAACTGATACAGTGCGTATTCACAGGGTTCAGGAAATAGCGAGAGGCAGGGTTACGGACCAGTCTCCTTGATATCTAACCAAGGACTGAAGAGAATGGATTCAGCCTGCAGACTTTAAACAAAGCCTAGACATACCAACGGCTGTTGTGATCGAGACCGGTTTGACATTCTTGGTGAAAGCGCTTAGAGCTGCTTGCCAATATTTGCACAGCCGTCACTGGCAGCGGCGTGAGTCAATATAACCGAAGGGGTACAGGGAAAAAATGCAACGGAAATTGTTCTCTGTGTGTTCTTTGCCTTCAAACAAGAGTGTAGATAGCCTACTCTGCGAATTTTATCCTGATTAAAATTTCTTGGCTCCAGTGAAAAACCCCAAAAATACTACATTTTTCTCCGCACTTCAAAGCCTTTGGAGCCCATATACCGTAATGTTACAGCATTTGTCATCTATGAAGTGCACTAGATGTCAGCCATCACCAGAAAATAACATAAAGACAAACTAATGTAGTCGAACGTAATTTTCTAACTATCTGAGAGCCACTAACAGCAAACTGTCATCATTAGGGGCTAGAGCAGCCGAACTTGATGCTGAATGAAAACGCTAAATAGCAGAAGAGCTCACAGCAGAAAATGCAATCATTAACTTAAGTAAGCCTCAATTTCTTCATTTTCCATCACGACAGTCCTAACGTATTTGATCTGACCTGGGTGGGCCTGTCTTTATCAGGAATAAAGAGCCCATCGTGTGTTATAACAACAGCACAGATCTGTTACTTGATTATAAAAATAGCATTTAATTTGCCCCCCAAATCCCAAATTAGCACAATAACCAGCGTCATACACCTGACGTTTTTGTCATTTCTATGTCTCTGTGATTGACAGATGGCCCAGTGGGACAGGGGCGTCCAAAACGCCAAAGCAATGTGCTCTTGAGCTGAATAGTTTTCCTATTCAAGCCTGCGTTCACGCAGGCATAGTACGCTTTCACAATATCGCCAGTTTCACTTTCACCGCCACTTAGCAGAGGAAACAAAAGGTCACGACCACTTTCATTTTCTGTAAAATCACTCAACCGTGGACCTTTCTCTAAATGACATTTCAATAGACCACACTAGCTCAACACAGAGAGGTGGTCCGGATTACACTCTCAACTTGGAACTATGCTTGATGAAAAGAATAGTCAGAATGAATACATAGGCAAATGTGGACCACACATCGAAAATCCACCACACTGATAAAGACAATGTCATTCACCTTTTTTCTGTCTGAGGAATAAAATATAAATACATAAATAAGTGGCTCATGAAATTTCAAAACTTGCCTGCTTGTATCAACTCTCAGAACACCTACCGTAGCGTTTGTAAATAAATGATCCAAAACCAGACCAACAGAGATGAATGGTTGTGAATACCAGAACTTTCTTAAAAGGGGAAGTTTTGTGAAGAACTGAAGGCCTTGAATTCATGTATTTGAAGTAAGTATTTGGCTCATCATAAATAGCTTGGTAAAGAAAGTGTAAAAGAAAAAAAATCAAGATATGAACCATGAAATTATTAAAATGGGATACGACCAATAATAAACTGTTGAATCCCTTATATATATGTAATAGTACATTTAATACCGGAAGTAGATGCAAACAGTTTCTACATCACACCAGTTTCTCTCTCATCTTGGTTCTCCCTCCAAAAATTGCTTTTTCTCCACTGTAGCATACAAGTACTGAACTTCCCCCCTTTTTATAGTACTTGGACTATTCTTTTTCTGAAAAAAAAATCAAAAAACAAAATGCAAAACAAACAAACAAACAAGCAAAAAAACAAACAAAAACAAAAAACAAAACAAAAAAAACAAAAAAACAACAACAACCCCAAAACAAAACCCAAATCTGTAAAGTTCTGGAACCACCAGCAGCACCAGCAGCATTGTTATTAGGATGTTTCTCAATGGTTGAAACGTATGAGGCATACGTTTTTTTTGTTTTTTGTTTTTTATTTCACCTTCTTTATATATTCATGGACTAAAGCTGCAAGCCAGCACAGTGTTTTGTTTTAATTTACTCTGACGTGCCTGTAAACACCCAAAAGTAAACATTTCCAATCTTAGTGCGCCTTCAGACATAATTACACTGCTTGGGAGGAGTCACTCCGAATGTCAATATGAATCTCTAGGTAATGTTGTCGGGTTTAAGGAATACAGCACAGCATCTAAGATTTACAGTTTGTTCACAGGACTCAGAATTGCCAAGTATATTTCCGTAAGTACATTTCTAATTTGAGTGGATTGTGGTCTTTAAAGTTACACAAGTTCATGAATAAATACACCCACACTGCAGACGGTATCAAATATGTGCCTGAAAAGATTATAAGACAATTATTTAACATTGAGATATCTTCATATTGCACAGAGCATACGGTTCTTTCGAGGGATGTTTAGGTGAATCATCAGAACTGTATGGTCAAGGGTCAGGCACATAAGATTATGTTGATTAAGCCCTAATTTTCAAATTCCAAATATTATGTGACTTCCTCTGGATGACGACAGGCAATGCACTTAAAATAAAAATCTTTTTGACATCCCTACATCTGTGTCCAGTGTTTCAGTGAGTTTTCCAGACTTTACAAATACAGGCTGGGTACTTGACCAAAATGAATGTACAGCTGTGTTGATTTTAATAACTGTGTTGATATTAATATATTATTTCCTTGCTTTATATTATGTTTAGATTCTGTCTATTTTGGTTAACGACTCCTTGCCATTAAGATCAGAATTTGTTTGGAACAGGACTACATTAATGTAAAACAGATGGCTATTATCTGAAAGCCTGCAGCCTCAGAAAATTCATTTCTTTGCTAGACAAACTTTCAAGGGCCTGAAAAATGTTCATGGTACAGAAGAATTTTCACCCAAGGTGAAGCACTGTGGGCCTGCCCAACATTTGAATACTGGTTATTGGGGTCCTCAAAAGGCAGATTTGTGTGTGTGTGTGTGTGTGTGTGCGGATGTTTAAAATTGCAATTACTCAGAGACTCAGTGTCACAGTATTGGATTTTGATAGTGTTATTGAAGGTAATGATAACATAAACTATAACTTTTTCTCTGTGTTTGTTCTATTCTCCTGGATTGGTTATGTTTACTCTTATGTCCTAGTTTCAATACAACTTTTTTGCAATCCGTCAATTCACCACAAGCTTTCTCACACAGAAAAGTAGGAAAAAATGTTTGACAAAGGAGATTTCACCTGTCGTCAACAGTTTTCAAATTTTACCAACAAAGAAAAAAAGCCCCTATGTGAATTATACATAAACCATGAGAAAATGAGGATGTTCAGTTACTGTGGCAACAAAAAAAATTGTTGGACATGGAGGTGATCTGATAAAAGCAGTTGTTACATAGGAAATGTACTAAATAAGAAACTCCACACTCCTGTGCCAAACAGAATTCAGTCATGATTTACCTCTGTCTGTCTTACGAACACTGTGTCACGTAATTATGACTACTTCTTAACAGTTGTATGTAAGTTTGTTTGTGAAAAAATGAACTTAAAAAAAAGTTCATTGAATTTGAAATGAAAAAAAAACCCCTTTATTTAGTAATTCTTACTATATATTGAGGAATAGGGTATGAATTATGTGCAGCTTGGTCATACCAAAACAGTTGCAAAGGCTGAAGGAGGAGGAAATGTATAGAGTGGTCTCTATTTTACTTTTTCTTTCTATTGTGAAACCTTATATGTTTACGTTTACCACAAACATTTTTGTTTCTTTCTTTTCCCTGTTCATTTCGTTTGCAGCGGCCTCTTTTTAACCTCTGTCAGTCCTGAGTGAAGGTTGAAGTGGAGTCTGATAATTCTTCTTCTTCTCTCTTTTTTTATGTAATTAATTTGCCAAATGCATGAATTACAAATGTGTGCTGCACCTGACAAAGAGAACAAAGAGTACATAAGCAGCAGTGGTAAATAATCAACCAAAAGAAAAACACAAAGGTATCTATATGTTGATTTGTAGTCTCACAGTCAGTGACAGAAACATTAGCTGTCACAAATAAACTTGCAGAAGTGCAACAGAGCATGTGGCAATGTTGTGATAATTTCACAATAAATTGATAGATCAGGATATGCAAGTAACGCTGGTGGCTGAAGATTAGATTGTGGTGTGCGTGCTCGAAATTACAATTTAAGGCCCTTGTTGCGCTGGACTTGGCTTACAAAGAACTCACCCCCTAATTTATATTCTTTGTATCCTTACAAAGCTTGAAAAGACAAGGCAAAATTTAATGTAATGTAATGTAAAAACAAAATGGGATACGCACGGATCATGTGTGTCTTATCCTGAATTAACTTTAAAAATATGGAAACCTCTGGTATCATTTGAAACCAGTCGCTAGCGCCGGTTAGTACCTTTGTTTACATGTTCTTTTTCCCTTCAAGGTCTTAGCCCCCCGTCATGCAGCGTGTGCTGAGAGCGATCTGCCTCAGGTAATGTTTGGAGCGGAGCTCAAGCCCTGGAATGCTGATGTGTGGAACAGCAGCGGCAACAACGTTCATCTGCATAACGGAACACAACGCCCGTCCCTCCATCCAGCGCAAAGCATTAACACTCTGTGAAGCTGAGGGCTTTCTCCAGTTCACTAGAAGTTTCCAAATCTTAACAGAGCTGAGGAACAAAGGTGGTGACTGTGAGAGTTTAATTAAAAAAAAATAAATAAATAAAGGAATAAAAGGATTCTCATCAGTGTTGTGTTATCTGATGTTTGATGATCTTGAATAGTACATGTATTGCTGATGATCTGTTTCTATCTGTTTGGCACAGATGAGAATCAATTAGATCAGTTCCAATAGTTGCAGTAGTAATAATCAATGTAGTAATATTTTTTGTTTAATTAAACAAAAACAATTAAATGAACGTACTGAAAAAGTGCAGTTCATGTTTTTGGTTCACTGTGTTTGATTTCACTTGACATGCTTGTAACCAGTAGGAGATTTGTTATTTTTTAACAGGGGCATGGGCCAATGACCAACAGGGGAGATGGGCCAATGACCACTGACACTACTCCATAGAGGATATAAAGGGGGGGTGGCAGATAAACAAGGGGGATGCATTTTGGTCATTTTGCTAACAAGGGGGATGGCATCCCCCCTCATCCCCCTACAAATCGCCTACTGCTTATAACCTAAGAGTGTACAACAGTTACATTCTGACATTATTCCTTCATTTTTTTCCAAGCAAAAAAAGAAGAAAAAGAAACATTTTTAGTGTTTGTAAGTGTAAAATGAAATTTTGTCAATAATAATACATATACTTATCAATTTAAATTTCAATTTAAATGCAAAACACATTACATTTGGGAATAGAGTTTAGTATAGTATTAAAACACACTTACTGAGACAACCAAATCTGATGGCTCAAAGATTTTCATGACCAAGCATTTCCAACCATTGATGAGGTCAAGGTAAATACTATCTTAACTACTAAACAATACTACTGAAAAAATCTTTCATCTAAAGATAATGAGATTTCAAATTTGTCACTCGCCCCTCCCAGAAAAGACATTTGTTCATGCATGTTTAGCGCTCGCATTCTGAAGATGCTCCGAAACGCTCTCTCATAGATATGATAATCATTTGCAGAATCAGCAGAGCCAAAGCGAAGCCTGTTCCAAGGTCTCAGGTTGACCTGCAGGGGTAAATAGCCACTTTCTTTTCATGTCATGTCAATTCTATCACAAAGCTCTTTTTTTTTCTTTTTTAATTCTTTACTTATTTATTTATTTATCTCAGGACTGCGGACAAAACGTTGCCAAGGCTGCTTGCTTCTTTGATACCGACGTTAGCCTCTGATAAGATCACTGGATCAAAAGATTTCTCTGGAAGACGGACAGCTGTCAAAGCAAAATGCTAAATAATTCATGCGCGTCTTCCTCTCTTTCTTTTTCTTTTTCTTTTTTTCTTCTCTTCACAAAATGAAGAAAACTGTGAAGTCCCTAGCCTTTTCTATTATCAGTAGATCAGTCAACCCACAGCCCAGTTTGCATCATGCACATCAGCCCACTAAATCATAAATAGAAGAGGGCGTCTGGATGCACACTTAGAGGCTGAGGTCTGCATGACTTCCAGCCCACATTGCTGAATAGATTGACTCAACTGTAAATAAGTGACCACTGGGGGCAGTATGAATCACCTCTAAACTCAAAGCACCCACAGTTACTTTAATGATCTTATATGACATCTTGTGGTTGTTTTCCTTACATAAAACCTTTAATGGAATTCAGGCTGTGCGTGCGTTTACGAATCATGTAGGTTCCTGTTTGTGTGTGAGTTTTGGATGCATGCTTTTTTTTTTCTCCCTTCACTATAACAAGCTAACTGTTTGCTCTAACTTCTCGTGCAAATAGTATCAGGTTATAGAGGGACTTATGTAAAGAATGGGAGTTATACTGTTCCCTGACCAAATGAAATGCCAGTACATTCAAACCTCTATTTCTAAACGCTGTGTATCATAAACACATTCGCTAAAACCATTTCACGTTTGTTGCTGGACACCGTAAACTGTCCACCTCTTAGGAGTCAGAGTAGATAGATCTAGTTAAATAAGACACCTCAGTGGAGGATGTCAGCTCTCTCAGACACCTGGCATAGTTATTTAAACGGAAAGAGCAAATGGGGTAATGGATGGGAATGGTGTTCACTAATTTTAATCTCTGTGAGTTTGTGAAGGCCTCAAGTCTTAACGTTATCCTTTAGTCTTTTCATCCGTTTTTGGTTTGTTTCAGTTCAAAATTCTCAACCATCATTCTCAACACGTTGATCTTCCAGAATAGGTTTGTGGTCAGGAACAATGAGATAGTCATCCATAAGAGATTGCTGTGGTATAAAATTCTCGAACAATGAGTTGGTTACCTGTCTATTCCATACATGCAAACTTCAATTTCAAATGGCAGATTAGCTTCAGATTACAGTGCATCTGACTAAGCTATTGCTTCCAGAACAGAGCCAGGTTATCCTCTTTCTGCAGAACGACACGTTCATACAGAATCCTGCATCAAGTATAAAAAACACCCAAAAATAGATTCAGCCAATCAGTCATGATCGATTTGGCGTGGAGCTAAAGCCTGCATATGCTTTCGATCCACAGAAGTGGTGCTCTTGTTTTGTCTGACACTTATGTGATAACAAACCATCATCCACCGTACCAGACAGCCAAGAATATGCAAAATCAAGGAAACTTCCTTTCGATCTAAAATAAGAAATTCCCTCATCAGAGCCTGAGATTCTGAATATGCAAACACCCTGAGGAGAGAGCTTCTTAATTTTGTTCAGGACAGAGACCCACAGTTCAAGCAGGCTGAAGGCCACCCCTCCCTTACTTTCCCGTCTCCTCCCAGCCTCCCAGTTTGAATCATACAAACAGTGCTTACTCAGCATGTCATACCAAACCAACCCAGACAGGGAACAGGGAACGCAAAAAAAAAAAAAATTGCTAAAATCACAGGGGCATCCTGTCCTAACCTGATGAATGTGAATATCGCCGGCAGCTAATGTACTGTGCCAGGGACTGTTTCTATCACTGTACTTTTAATGGATTGAGAGGTAACTGATGCAAATAAACTCCATATGCACCATTCCCTCTCCATCTTAATGCCCCCCCCACCCCACCCCAATTCAGAGTGAGAAGTGACTCACTGGGCCCGAGATGGAACGCTGTACTCCCGCTGGGCTCGGAAAATGATATGTCTTCCCAGTTTATTATAAAAATAAATTGTATCCTGTAATTCCATTGCACCATTTGCGTCCCCACTGATGTATGTTAAAGTGTAGCACTTATTACTCCAGTGCTGTAATTGTTTATAACTAAATAACTAAATTGTAAATTGTTGCATGTAATATGAGAATGCAGAGCAGATGAGAGCTGTAACAAGTCGTTTTTCTGTGCCAGTCATGCAAAAGAAGTAATGAATATTGTTACTATCAAGTACTTGTGTGGTAATTATCTGTGAGTAGAGGTAATCAGTCAAAAATTGTCACATGAGCAAACAATTAGTGGTGGCGAAATATGATTTTGTACCAGCTCTGTGTTTTAAGCAGTAACTAATTTGGTAGTGGTGAAAAATCAATACCAAATCAAGTTAATGTGATACTTGCCAATTGAATTCTTGATAATTATGGGGAAATAATATATGTGACAGGTTCTTTAAAGGTAAATTATACAAAATAAAATAATAAGTACAATGATTAAAATTGTTGTTCTAAAAGGTGGTTATTTATCAAGGCTTTTCCAAAAGCACTTTCAAAGGAACATAACGAATTAGCCAGATTACAACTGTTTACAGCAGACATAAAACATCAGACAGAAATAAAATTTTATTGATCACAGCACCCATAAAATGGTTACAAAATACTTGTAGATATTTCTTTTCATTTGAAGAAGTGGCACCACCTCTTAACGTCAATGAATCACTTTGTATTAGTGCTGGCATCCAAAGATATGAATGAACATGATAATTATCTTTAACATAAAACATAACACCTAATGTCAACACAACACGAAGAAAAAAGAACAAATCATATGGCAACACCTGTATATTCTTTTGTTCTGTAAATAGTGTAACAAGCTGTTCAGCTCCAGTGTAAATGATCATAAAAAGAGAATTACAGTTTTACCATTGATTCATCAAAGTATTTGTGACAACCATTTGCATAGCTCACATAAACCAGGAGTTTATATAGACAGATAGATAGGTAGATAGACAGACGGATATCTATCTAGCTAGCTCTTGGGCGGCCTGTAGGAATGGTTATAATATTTTTAAAATATTAGGTATGCACTACAAATGCATTTGGTGATTTTTGAAAGCAACGCTGAGCAGAGAGAAAAGGAGAAGCAGAAAAGGAGAGAAAAGACAGAAGGTCAAAAGACAGATCCAAGGGTCCATTACAGTATTATGGAAGTAGAACCCAGACTATACTGCCCAGTTTAGCTAGTGTCTCCATGGTAACTGGGATCAGTATATATGAAACAGGGAAGCCTCTCATTTATTTTTAAGGATATCTAACATACAACTCTAAATCAGAACTGATCATTTACACTAGCACAGGCTTTTTCCCTTTAAAAAAACAGAGGTACTGTTCCACGGTTAGATCTTAAATCTTATAGTGAAAACCAGACAGGGTCATATATCAAAAATTGAAAAACAAAATTGTACAATTGTACATCAAGGTATGCCATTGTTCTGCAATGATACATCCCATAAATGGATATTTAATATTAAAAATATTGAAATATACATCAAGGTATGCCATTGTTCTGCAATGATACATCCCATAAATGGATATTTAATATTAAAAATATTGAAATATTTTGAAATTTGTCGCAAAATTCAGTGTAATGGTGTAGCTTGTACTAGATAAGACACAACAACTCCAAGCCAGTGGTGGTGAGCAGATTGCGTTAGCGTACTTTTGAGAGTATCGGTTCAACAAGAAGTTGAACTCTGGTGAAACTTACATACACTTGTTCCTTTGAGCAAGTGAGATGCCGTTGCTCTCTGTACCAAGGAAGAGAGGTTTGCTTGCATCTGCTTCTGTCAAACGAATTCGGTCTTTGAGAGACAGCAGACCAAAAATAATGAGGTCTGACAAATGGAGCAATCTTCAACATTGATTATGGATGCAGTTTCCTGAATCGGGAGAGCGGAATTTATGAATCTCAACCAAAAGGAACAGAAGAGTCCCCTGTCGCTCTCTGATGAAATAGCTTATTCTCCTTGACCTTTCCAGACTTCTCTCCAATAAGAGATTGCTCGTTCAGCCTTACCTTCTGGAAGTTTCTAACTCTTTTACCTCAGAGTTTTAAACTGCTTTCTCTCTCTCGCTCTGTCTCTCTCTCTCTCTGTGTCTCTCTGTGTCATAGAAACATAGCTAAAGCAGAGAGGAGAATATTGCTCTGCATTTTTAAAAAGAGCAGATCACAGTTAAAATTGTACGGCGGTTCTAGGTGATTTGGCAAAACACATTAAGATACTTATGAATCAGTACACACGTTCATAAAGAGCAAAAAAAAAAAAGTTCCAGTTCTCAGTGATGTGTCATTAGAAGTTTCAGCTGAAAACTATAAAAGTTACTTTGGAACCAGTCTCTCAAACCGAAATAGGTCTTTGAGAAATGTCCTTCTCGTTAATGTGAAAATGCCAGGCTCACAGTTACATTGTGACCTATAGGCTCATCTACAGAGAAGATGTTATCTTTTCTGCGTGAATAAGGCTCATAGTTTCTGTTGTTTTCTTATGGAGGCGATGAAAACTCTCACTTTATGCTTAGACAGTTCTCTCCATATTGGGCAATTCAGCACTGTACTTTTCATCAAAACACTGGTTTACAAACACAAGATAGTGGCAAATTAGACTCCTAATTTAATAAGTGAGATAAATTAGCCAGATCTTTGTTCTTCCTAAATGAGATCAACCGTGAAGAAAAGGGTAGTGTTCCAATGAAGTTGATGTTAATTTTATGATTTTCTGAATAAAGCATGACACATTTGTATTAGTAACATATTCAGTGTTTGAGGCGAACTTGAGGAAACAGTACTTCTGTCCAATCATTTGTACCTGCCCCTTCCAATGAAAAGATAAAGAGAAAGAAATTGTTTATTTTAGATGGTGATAGGGAATTCTGCTTCATTTTGAATTCTCAAGGTGAGTAACCTTAGAAGCACTGTTTTCACAGATTCCTTGGATACCACAAAATCAGTTTTAAGCCACTTTGGGTCAGGAGTGAGTCCAAGCATGGAAGAGCAGAGGAGAACAAAGAGCATCTCAATGTACCTTTTAAAGATGACACAAAAGGAGTAGAGCAGAAAATCTGACAAGTTCAGAACAACTTCTCACGGTCAGTGGATCACTGGTAGGCCTCTTCATGTGTTACTAGGTGACATGTTCAAGCAATTTTAGTAAATCCAGTACTCAGAGCCTTTTGGGTTTCTTTTCCACACTTTAATTCCTGGTACAGTTTTTGTGTGTGAATTTACTCCGCACTGTCTCTTAGCTGTTGCTCTCTCTTCCAATCATGTCCATGCTTTACCTCGGAACCCATAATTAACACACTTTTCTAGCCAACCATCTGCGGAATTGGAAGGGTAATTACCTAACGGTGTGCTTCACGAAAACCTCTCGGCATAGTGTTAAAGTGTTACGCTGCCTGGACAAAAGAAATGTCACACTCTTGTGGAAGGTTTGGGTCAGGCCAGAAACTGTATGGAGGAGGACAGCTTACTGCTCAATTAGTTGATGAGCTGAAACCACGTGTCGCCATTTCTTGTTTTCTTCACCCAAATTCATTGTGAGGTTTAATTAATGTTGCGTTGAGTGAGTGGATGAATAAAAAGATTAATAGCTCTATGAGAATAGTTCTTTTAAAAAGGTCAGTCAAACTGGTGTCAGGGATGCAGTTACACTAGAAAGATATAGAAAAATGCACCCTATAGATTTGATGATCTGACAACAGAAAAAAGAAGAAGGAGAAGAAGAAGAAGAAGAAAACAGTTTCCCCTGAATAAATTAAAGGCAATTCATGATTACTGAATAACAATTACACATTCTAATCACTCTGTCAATTACCTATTTCAACTCTAAACTCATTCTGAATGGATACGTTTTAAAAGATAATTGGATTGTTTATCATTTGGTCTCATACTGTCCTGGCAACATGAGCGGGCTCTCACATTAACAGATATGCATGAAGAGTAACTGGTAAAAACTATAGCGCTGCTTTTTCAATGTGATAAGTCGATCACTCGTGAAGAGAACAGGATAGGATAAGAAACCCTTCTGGAAATACTTGATGAATGCGTTATTGTAATTCATGGAGCGCAAGCCAGGCCTATTTCATTTTCTAAAACTGAATATTTGATGAGAGCTGCTGACATCTCGTGAAAGGTTAAGTCTTGATAAGCTAATATGGATCTTAAAGGTGTTAAGCTTAGCATGGTATGCTGATACTATGAACACATATACTCGTCAATACCTATATTAAAATTCAACGAGGTGAAAGCTAAGCGTGTGTGTTTCAAATTGCTGATAAGCACTTCGGTGATGTATAACGTCCTTCTTCTTCTATGCTAATAACTGAGACTTCATTATTTGAAAAACAGGAAATTGTTGTCAGTTAATATCATAGTAATTATGAGACAGAAAAAAGGTTGAGGGAATTCACAAAACAACTCTGGAAACCCAAGGAAATTGGTTTTTGCCGGCATTAACAAATAAATCTGCTCCAGCAAAGCAGCTCGCAAAGTATCTCCTTTCCAAAGTTATTTTTGTTATTCTTAATGAGGGCTTTTATGGCATGGTAAAGGAAAAAAAAAAAACAGCATAAACAAGCTGCAAGCAATTTGACGGGCTCATAAATCCAATGTAATTGTTTTAAAATGGGCCATATATCCGAGACTCATTCTCGGGCTGCTGACACACACACACAAACACACACACACACATGTATAGCCTATATATATATATATATATATATATATATATATATGGTTAAGCCGTGATTTTGTCAGAGTGAATTAAAAGCCACATGCTGACTGGATTTCAGAGCTGAATGCACAGTTGGTGTAAATTTCCTTGGTTTTTAATTGAAGCTTAATGCGTTTGTGCAAGGATTGCTGATTCAAACACGTACTCCTTATGCAATCTGTCCAAAATAATTAACCAAATGAATGGCTGGATTTACGTGCCATGCTACTGCTGATAAAACTGTGTGTGTGTGTGGGGGGGGTTGTTGAATGTAAATGGACACTACAGCAAACACGCACTGTATGAGTGTTTCAGCTCCAATAATAGAGTGAATTTGTTCTTTGAGAAGGAGCGTAGCCTACAAAATGTGCTGATACTCTATTGAGGGCAATAAATGCTTCATAGCTCATTGGGATTTCCAACCACCAAAACATTTCACAAATGACACTGCAAACTGTGAGGCCATATTTTGCAAACATAATTTACCTTGTCTCTCCAGCCTGACTAGTACACGTACACTAAGCAGAGCTGATAAAGCTTGCTCTGAAGTTCCGTCTGCTCTATCCTGATTTTCTAGATTGATCCGTCCAATCATGTCTCACCTGTGATACGGCCATCTGCCTTGAGGGTGTGCGACTGTTCAGCCTTCCATGTGTTATTCATGATCACATGCGCAACACTGTCCCATGACTTGTCAGAAAAAAAAAAACACTGTAATTACATTCTTTATCTGAAAATAGAGCTTAGGGCACTTCCTTTCTCAAGAAAATGGCATTTGTCTGTCATGTTTAAAATACAAATAACCGGGTCTATGAAGCTTTTAGTGTCTTTCCATATTTTTACCCAGAGCAAATTAATATGTCAATTGAAACAGAAAAGGCAGTATGCTTATAGTCTTGTAACTGTCAGTACCAAAACATTATGAATGTCCATTACAGCAGGAACATAAAATCATCTCTCCAGAAATATCTAAATGCAATCTGGAAAGAAAATAAATATGACACAAATTAAATCTGATTGACTGTCTGGTTGGCCTTAATGCGTTCAATCCACTGCATTTAAAAACGAAAGAGGAGAAAAAGGCTGGTAGACAGAGCAAAGCATCAGCAACATGCCGTAATGAGAAGTCAAAAGCAGTTTGACCTGGAATGGGACTCAAACTCCATTGACGTGGCAGCTCTCAGAGAGGTCATGCCAGACCAGGCCGGTGATTGATCCTATCCCTCCTAACCTCTTCGACGCAGCCAGGTAAGGGTCATGGGGGTAAAGTAAGGGGAACAGAAACTGAGTTTGACTGTGTCGAGCTGAGGCTCTTTCTGGCAGTGATAAGAGATAGGGGTGAAATAGGGAATTCGGTGGCTTGTGAAGCCGGTCCCTGCCAGAGCCTTGGCATTGCTTGTCTTCAAAGGAAACAGAGGAAGCCAGGATTAAAAGTGTTTTCTATCAGCTGCAACCCCTCCCCTCCTATCATTTCTATCAACTGGTCTTTGTCAGCACTCCATGCAGTGTACTGATGGGGTGTTGAAGTCAGTCTGGTGGTTTTTAAATCATTTTCCACTCCAACACTGTGTAGACAGAAAGTGCTTGGATCAGGTATGGTATGGATATAGTCACTTATCTGATGTGTACATGCAATACTAAATGAGTTACGAGGAGCTGGATACAGTCAGTCTACAGCAGCTATAGCTAATGTATCTCCTCCCCCAAGAGCCTGGTAGTGGAGCACTTGGGGGCGAGATGGAGAAATTCTTCAGATAAATGGATCCGAGAGACGGTAATGTAAGCAAAGCGTGGCACTTATAAATTGCACAAATTGTATTTCAGAGATAAGTGTGGGCCAAGGAGTCCACTTAGAGCTACAAGATATACATATAAACACACACACACACACACACACACACACACACACAGAAACAAATCACTTAGGTGGCTAGGCTGAATGACACGGAGCATTCATCAGATTGTTTGTTTAAGACCCCTCCTCTTACACAATTACCTTCTTACCATTTGCTTACTCCTGAAGAGTCATGCGTTAGTCTCAGAAATGACTTTTTTTTTTTGCCAACAAACTTTTCAGTTTGTATAAACATATCGAGTGGAGTAATTCTGAACGTAAAATGGACAAAATACCCACGTCTACAGAAAGGCAGCTTGCTTTCAAAAGGAGAATGGACTTAGGGTGAGAACTGCTGTGCTTAGTAAGTCTAGAGCCTGTTGTGACCCCTCAGTGGGGACACACTGGAGAAGACTGCAAAAATAGAGTGAAAACTTTGCAGTGGGAAAAATGACTGGCGTGCACAACTAGAGGGACAACAAAACAGGAATATAAACATCCTCATTCAGTCTAAATGTGGTGATTACATTAATTACATCTTTGGGTGGGATATACTACGAGTGAATATCTCCTAGACCAGGCATAAGAAATATTACGTGTGAATTTAGCAATGGCTACAGAACAATCTTCTCAGTATAAAATGAGGCACAGTCTACAGAATTTAAACACAAATGGACATAGCGCTAAAAGAGGCCTGCAAGCTGTATGCGTGCGTACAGCAAATAACAGATGGGGTGCAGGCGTTTTAATTAAGTGGAATTTGTGGACATTTTGTAATTTCCTCTGGAGCACAGAACCGGTGGTGAACGCAAACAATTAATTTGCACGTATTAGACAGGGAACTGTAGGTCTGCTCTGCACATTGAATTTGTGAATATTATACAATGAATAATTTTAGACTGACTCAGACAGTGTGGACAACAGGCTCACATTCCAAGATCTCTCCTTGGCAACAGGATAATGAAACTGATTGTGAGTCAAACCTTTCAAACCCATCAAATTCAGATTTGTCTATGTCTACAGTCTCTTGACGCGATGAAAATTTGGTCACTGTCAGTAGGTTCACCTAAAAGTGCTGTTCACAAACAAGTGCTGGCTTGTGTTGATTAATGTTAGTAAAACAACTCTAAACAAAGCATGTTCACCAGTGTTGCATTAAGTCTATGAATGCCTGTAGTGTCCCTTTAAAGCCCTCTTTAGAAACATACAGGTATATACACTCTCAGAGTTAATATAACCCTGGTCTGTATCTGTATATAATCTGACAAGCAGGGGAACACTGTAATCTCCATCTCAGTTAGAATTCAGGAACATCATCTTCATCCTGCAGCAGGACACATTCATCACGTCCTACATAGCAGTGCTTCTTAGCTCCAATCCTGGACACCCACTAGACACAACAGTCTAGTTAATGCCTAGCACCAGCGTAAGTAGCTCAAGAAACCGATGACTCAATAAACAATAGTTCAGTTGGATCAGGTGTGATAATTCTGGTCTAGATTAAAAATGTATTGTCTTGTGAGCCTTAAGGACTGGAGTTGAGATCCAGTGCCATACATTATACTACATACTGTATTAGGATATTTACTGAAAACTGACGTAAATGTCACTCATGTAAGGACATTGTAAATAATGAACACATACAACTTCACACCCTCTGGCTATTCAATTTCAACCCCTCCAGCTATTAAAGTTCAAATGACTTGCTACAAGCCAAACACTTTGTTGTTTCAACGACGCACAGCGATCTTTTTTATTGCGCCTGACAGAACAAAGTCGGAGAAGAATAGTGTCAGAGAGGTCAGCTTTGGACCTTCACACAACACTTGCCTCAATTATATATTGAAGTGCCACGTATTCTGTTCTCTTTTCTACCATCCGTCTAAAAAATGAAAGTAATTACATGGTCACGACGGTTTGTAAAGCTAGAAATGTCACCGGGTTGACTCGATGTTGTCTTACTTTTTCGTGTCACACTGATGTTACTGAGTGTTACACAAGGGCCTTTGCCAAATACAGGCAATTATGAGTGTAGAAGAAAAATAAAAGGACCTTTTTGAGAATAACATCTAAACTGGAGAACTGTTTATTAAAAATAAAACGATTATGGGTGATGAGCATGAAGCTGTTGTTAAACTACAGATAAATTTAGCTGCAAAAGATGTAAGTTTAACAAAGAAAATAAGTAAGTAATTAAGCAACACAAAGCAGACTGAGGGTGTTAATGGCTGTTCGTATCGATGTTCTGGAGAACAAAGTTCAAAACATAACACAGTCGGTACGCATTTGAACGCTTTGTGCAAACGTGCTCAGCTATGTACATGTTCAAATCTACGGATTAGTAGGTTACTTATATGTGTAGGTAGGTGAGAACATTTATGGAAATCACATTAATGTGAGTGCCCCACTGAACATAATGTCTTTAGTTGCTTGAATGTTGAAATGCTTGAAGTTGCTTAGTTTCTTTTACCCGTTGTTCCTTTGTTTCTGTCTCTCTTGTTTCTTTCTGGTTTGTTTTTGTTTTGATCATTTTTTGTTTTCATTATGGGATTGTGTGGAGATGTATGGTGGATGCTAATTAAAACAGCAACAACAATAAACATGATTAACAGAAGACTGTTTTCATTATTGCTTTAAGCTTATGTGAAAGAATAAAGTGAGCTTAGCAACACTAAAAAATTGACTTAATTTATTTATTTATGCTATATTTAATAACTGAGATGTGAAAAACAGCAAAAATAAAAACAACAAAAAAAAACATGAACCTTTCTTTGTGATTCCATAAAGGCATCTGATGATATTGGAGTCTGTAAAATCATATATTATTAGTATCATAGTATTAATATCCTGCCTGGTCTGTCAAGCTGTCTTTGCTATAGGAGAATGGAGATGTCAGCTGAGAAAATGGGAACACAAAGATTAAGACGGTTTAAAATACCACAGCCTCATCTGAATTCTGGAAGCTTCCCTGTCACACCCCCTTCACTTCTCCCGCTGTCTCTTTCCTTTCCCCCCTCAGGTCAAACAGAGGCATGGAACGCACCTGTTGATTGCCTACAAGCGATGTCACTCACCCTGGTGCTGTTTTAAAACACTCATACAGCCTGTTCTCCCTCTTTCCCCTGTCAGACACTGGCAATTCTGTAGCTGATTTCTGTTCTTGTACCATTAGACACTGTCTGATACATACATACCAGACAAATCTGACACGTGCATCCATACTGATCGTGCAGACGGTCACACTCTGCAAGGTTTATGTATATTCTTACTTTAAATCCTCCTTTTGCTTTGCTTTAGCAATTTTTTTTCCACAATGGCATTCTATATAAAGAGAATGAAGCAATTGCTTACAACATTTTTAAAACCCTATCAAGCTAAACTCATGTTTTGGCCAAATTGTCATTTATTGTGTAGTCTAATGATTTTATTGAACTATCTTACAAAAATAACGTTGCAGTTCTTCTGCCTCAGATTACTGAGAGGACTCCATGGGCTCAGAAAAAACAAAAACAAACAAACAAAAAACAGGAAGAGAATAATGCTGAACTGAGTTCTGAAGAGCCACGCCCAATCTCAAAACTGTTTCACCTCTCTCTCTGTGGTCACACTAAACATTTTCCTGATACCCTTGTCAGATGGTTGATCAGCTATATGTGTTGCATAGGGAGTTGACAGGCCTTTGACCAATATTAGATGCCTAATTCCCAGTTAATAAGTGCAGGAACTCTGTTGAGACCAGGCCTTGACAGTATTAAACACCTTCAGAGGTTGAATACTGCTCCAAAAGGAAACTGCAGAGTGTTCCTGGCTGGATTCAGGTAAAAGGGTTTGGTCCTGATAAGTATAAATCTCTTCTCATTTGGGACGGACAGACAGAGTAGATTCTTTCCGTTTTGACGGTGACTGATGTAGTTCCATGCTTGGTGTCACCATGTGTCACCATTGCTGTCTCTCATTACGCTGAAAGTTACTCCTCATGCACTGAGTTTTTATAACCCATGAGGAAATGATGTTGAGGCTACAGCCTGCAAGATTTTTTGTTTGGCTATTTCTGTTCCCATGATAATTATAAAATCACTGCGCTTTCTGGCAAATTAATTTCT
This sequence comes from Chanos chanos, assembly GCF_902362185.1. Taxonomy (NCBI): domain Eukaryota; kingdom Metazoa; phylum Chordata; class Actinopteri; order Gonorynchiformes; family Chanidae; genus Chanos; species Chanos chanos. The sequence continues at coordinate 38,909,928 of NC_044495.1, read as the reverse complement.
AATCATTTTTTCAGACAGTATGACTGCCTTTTACGTGTCAGGTTTTGAACAAAACAATAGCACAAGGAGTTTGGAGAAGCGGTGCAATATCACAGCCATAAATAACAAAGGAAAAAAGAAAGAAGAAAAAAAGAAAAAGGTTTCATACACTATGACTTTGACTGTAATGGTGTAATCCACTGTGAGCAAACCCTGCAAGTTCCCAGCTCTGAAAGGAATAAGATAATTAAATTCTCTTTCCGTTTTAACTTTCGGTTTTAAGCCATATTAATCTCCTATGAAAATGGCCTGTGAACATGTTAGTGAACCTGAATGACAGAGGCTCCTGCACAGGGCAGTGCAGGAAATTTAGAGCAGCTCAAAGGAGTGAAAAAAACAAAACAAAAATGAGAGGAAACTTTCCATACCGAATGTCTAATATTCGCTGCCATCAGAAATCATAATACATTTGCGCAAGTGTATTGTTTGAGTTCAGTGAAATAATTCAGCACTCACTGGCCCATTACCACATCAAAACAGTTTTTTTTTATGTTGCTTGTTGAACATTTCATTCAATATTTTTTTATGAGAGCATTTTAGCAAAGAAAGTTCTTCTAGGCCTGGGATCTTTGACAAATGTTTAAAATGACTCCAGTACTAAACTGGATTCTTAATGGACTTTCCCATCGTAAAATACTATTTAGTTCAAGAATAATTAATCTTTATCTGGGAAACCTGCCAGTGGTATTTTAACATTTTGTTCAATTCTGCGAATAAACAGAAACAATAACTGACAGTCAGAAATTTACAGAGACACAGAAAATGGTATATGTTTCACACTGCTGAGAGGTCACAGTAGGCCCTGTTTTACAGCAGCCTAATGCAATAGACACTGGATGGCGACACACTGGCCAGCAAAACAACACTCCTGGAAACACTGAGAAATCCACAACACAAAATATGATTTAATGATATGACTAGCTGAAAAAATGTTTTATAATGTATCTGAATAGAATAGAATAGAATAGAATAGAATAGAATAGAATAGAATAGAATAGAATCAAGTATTAAGATTCTCATTTTGATCAGCTTATGAGTGCTGTTCCAAACTGGCCTCAGGTAGCTCCACATTCAGCAGATTCTTGCTTTGTTGTGCATTTATCTCAACAAATGTCTGGCACACACAGCTTTCTCTCTGCATGCTAAGTGTGAGCTCTGTCCCAGACCTGATTTAGAGCAAACCCTTAAAAGCTTACTGGCTCTAAGCCAGCAAAGAAACTTAATCACTGTATTAAAAGATTTAAAAGGGAAAAAAAATTAATGAAATGTCTACATCTAAAGGGAAATATCCAATTAGTCGGCATGTGTTTACTCTTCTTTTTTTCCTCTTTCAGTCAAAGCGTGACTCTTTTCTTGGTGCAGATACTAAAGCACTTTAACAGCGTGGAGTCTTTAAGTTTGAACATTTTCACATACCAAAGAGGAGCATCCAGTATCCAGCAGGGTGGCCAAGCAGGTCAAAAAGCTGCTAAGAGACTGGGCTGGCAGCAACACAAGCAGTTTATATTTTTAGAATGTCAGAATACACAATAGATGCTGACAGTACACATCTAATATATATATACATACACACACACACACACACACACACACACACACACACACACACACACACACACACACAATATCTCTCTCTCTCTCTCTCTCTCTCTCTCTCTCTCTCTCTCTATATATATATATATATATACATACATACAGAGAGAGAGAGACATTGAAGCATTGTCATACAGTTGCATTGCATTATCTGACCAGCATTCAGTTTGCTCCAGTTATGTTAGGATTGTATACATAAGCTAAAGGATTTCAAATGGACTCACAATTCTGATTATCCACGATTGTGAGCTCTGAGGTCAGTCTGTACCCTGAGAAGCCATGACATAGATTTGAAGTTTTAGGAGAGTCACCACATTTGTAACTCAAATGGGAGGTGGGACACAGACAAAGAGAGAATTTCTAACGTGAAACACATATTTAGAATATGGTGTTATATCATAGATCAAGAGAGCTACACAGACACAAAGACAGTCTAATGAAGAATTAAGGAGACAGCAAAAGCCTGTGGTAACACAGGTCGCCAGAGCTGTTCCCACATCCCTCCATGAGTCAGCCTATGCCGGAAAATAAGTCATTTCAACAAAGCATGAACATACTGCACCAAATCGATTGAAATTATGGAGTGGAGTGTAGCATTTAATAGTGTCTTTAATGAGATAATTAAATTCATAAGGTATGGGTTAGTGGGGGAAAATGCTCACATATCATTGTGACAGCCTCTTCCCAGTGAAGCCTAAAATATTAGTTTTAATCTCAGAGCCAGGGAGTGTGTCCTGGTCTTTTATTATAGTACTGAAGACAAAGCTATAGTTTTGATATTTCTGTATACCCTGTATTCTGCCATAGTTCACTGCTCTAATTTTTTTGTCAGTGTCCATAATTTCACTTTAATCATGATTTCTCTATCTTTCTCATTCGCCCTCTCTCATTCTCTCTCTGTCTCTTTCTGTCTCTTTCTGTCTCTTTCTCCAGTTAATCTAGGTTCTTATAATATTTGTCTTTGGTGGGAAAATCCCAACTAGAACAGTTATGTTTAAGATGAAGGAGTTGGGTCTTTTTCTCTCTGTGGGACTGATAAACCGCTCACACTGTTGGAGAAGCTGAGAAAAATGTGGCTAATCCCCAAAACCGCCCACTTATGTCTGTTTCAAGTCCGTCTGGCTTCATTTCAATTGATACTCAGTTCTGTCCATCTGGACTCCTTGAATAAAATGGTATGAAGTGTGATCACAATCAGGAAACAATTTGACAGTATAGCAGCTTTCACATCCAGGGAGAAAAACAGCATAGCTCTCTTTGTTGCATGTGGTATTTGTGCTATTGTTAATCTTACTTTAATGGCAACTGCTAATGAATCTGTTGCCCCATGATATGAAAGCATTGCCCCTCTAACATACATTTTTAATTTGTTTTCGCTGAGGTGCTTGGTTGGTACTGTCTTGGATATAACAGTAAAGTGAAGGTTTTTGATGCAAGAAAATTGTAATTGCAGAGAAACACACACACACACACACACACACACACACACACACACATTTTAATATCAGTCTGTTTTGTCATTCCAGTCAGACTGAAGGAAATTACTCCTTTCCACAGGAAATCTGTGGTGAACACATCTAAAGACAACCAAAAGAATGCATGAAAAAAGAAAGGAAAGAAACCCATGTGAGTATGTGAGTAAAACCTGAAAAGGGCTTGCTTAGGTGCAGCCTATAAACTGTATATTCCCAGTGTGAAATTTCACATAAAGATGCAATGAAATCCCAGCAGTAGTTGTGTATAAAACACAAGGATGCAAGGACATCCAAGTTTTCATATAATCACATTCAGCTGAGAGCCTCTGAAGACCACATGATCAATTCTTGACAAATACAGAGAGTTTTCTGAAGAATGAAGGGCTCGCAACTTCCTATAAATAATCATAAAACTAAACAGTTCCTTAATGTAAGTTAAACTGTTATGAAGTGAAAATGTGAAAGCTGGGTAAAGTCTCAGTCCAAAATTGCTTATTAACTTTACAGAACTTCTTACCTCTACACAGACAGGAAATTAGTATTAGATTACTGATATTAAGTGTCACTGTCTTAGCACAAAGATGCCAACATATGGAAGATGCTGTCCCACCATAACAAGACTTGCACTACCCCAGGGTTGTACAGAACCAGCTGTCACTACATTTTTTTTTGCTTCCAGGCAAAATGGTCAGCTCTAAATTACTTAAAAACACTTGTTGTGCAAAATGAGATTTGCCCAGCTTTAAAGCTACGAACATTCTCTGTGATATTAGCCAAAAGTGGCTCTTCTAGATCAAAACTGAAGACCTGGAGCACTGAATAGCGTTGAGCAAAGTGTCTGTTCCCGTGTCGGTTTGAGTGATGTGGATGAAAAAGGGGTGAAGCTGATACTAGCTCTTGTAGGAATTTTTGTATTTTTTGCTATTTCTCATACAGTCCGCGTTCTGTTTTGTCCATTTGCTGCCACTTCTCAGTGGAACTCCTCATGCGCGCATAAAGTTGACTAAAAACGCGAATTACTCAGCTAGAATGATTAAACAATCAATTAAACAAAAGGCAATTAACAATAATTAGGAATGAGGAATGTCCCCATGCTGATCAGCCATTCTAAAGCTGTACTAGGGCTCTCTCTAAGGCCTGCATTGACAACGCACCCTTTACTGTAAACAGGTAACTCATGGTTGAACATAACACAAAGTCTAACGGGAGATTAACTTAAAAATTTTCATCTCTGACATGAAGTCTAGTTTAGTAGGTATGTTGGCCATCCATGCTTAAGTTGCCCTCACCATCGGAGGGCTGGAAATCCTCATTGTCTTGTTCCATGAATGGTCTTTCTCATGTCTCACAGTCTGACAGCTCAAACATCAACCCATCACAACTGTCAAAGTCTTCCTGGTCTGCTTAGCTTCACATCTGGAGCCTGTCAAAGGACGGGAACCAAAGCATTGACGTCTACGGGCTGGTAAGATTGATTGAATTTAATCACATTCGGAAAGTCCAGGGGATACAAAGGCTTCTTCCTCTGTTCCATTACGCATGACACATTAACCAACATCAAAAAGACAAGACTTCACGTCAGAGATGAAAATTTAAACTCATGTTAGACATGTTCTGTTTTAGCATCTCTGGCCTGTTCCCAGGTAACGGGACCATTCTAAATTCAAGCCTTGGAGCACAGAACTGTATTAGAATGGCTATTTGGTGTCATTGGAGAACTAAATTGAAAATAACAAGGGGATAATTAAAGCTCCATGGTTCATTCCTGTGTTGTAAAGATGTCTAGTTTAGTGTAGTAATCGGTTTCATCAAACAAGTCGTGTATGGAGGACAGTCATTGAGAATGAGAGTTGGGCAAAGAGGTCTTCTTGTCCCAGTGTACGAAGTTCACTCTGAACTGAGTAACAATTTCCATTGCACAACCAGCAGTTTCACACCAGATGCCACCAACATCTTGTGTTGACTTTTTACTTGTTTTTTTTTTTTTCTCACATGTGGTCACAAAAGAGTTTTGCTAACAAACACAGTGAAGCAAAACAATGCAGTAAAAGCAGCACTGGATGGGTGAAATGGATTTTTTCTTCATGTTCAGAGATTAAATGAGATAGTCAAGCCTACTGTGTAGAATTTTGAATAATATCACAATAGTAAGAGTTCCACTCTACCTTTGTGACATCACTTGGAACAATTCTCTCTTTCAGGCTTCATGGATGTGACTGTGTGTTGCTCGGATACACACTTCAGGAGAATGGAGCCAATTCACATTTTCAATGAGGCTTGGAATAGCATCAGCAGTCTGAATGTGTCTCAACATGACCCGCTGACTGGACCAATACCAAACTGATCAAAACAAGACAAACAGGCTTTGGTTTCATCACTGGCCTTAGAGATCATTACCAATAAAACATCTGTGGTCCCAGCCCTCACTGGAGAACCTTAGCAAGCTTTAAATACATGGCTGATTTCCAAGTCAAGGGCTGAGAGTAGCACTGATCTTACCCCTGGAACTATGGATACCAAAGTCTCAGAAGCCTACTGGTTTTGGTTAATAGTAATAAGTTATTTCTATCTGCTACCAGGTGAGACTGTGTAAAGTGCCAAATGTTCTAATTAACAGTCCTGTTTTCATTCTGTACACGTCAAAAACCATAACACCATAAATATCAAAGATAAAACTGATTGGTCAGTCTTTTGTTCCTTTCCTTTTTTCTTCCCAAATATTATATGTCACAATAATCCTATAAGATGTCAAACATTATCATAAGTATTTATAGGAGGTCTATATAGCTTTATCACATGTTAAATTATCATAAAGTTCATAATAACCATGGCCTTGATAGAAAGAGTTAATATGAGAGTGCAGTTATATATCAACCCACCAACTGCAAAGAATCAATACTGCATTATCCAGAAATGAATGAATGCCCTAATATATCGAGCAAAATTGTACTAGCAAATCTGGACTGTAGGATCATTTACAGAAGTTTTTCTGTAGCACAAGTTGTACCTTTAAAAATTGTTTCAGCAAGAATGTTTTTTGTTGTTGCTGTTGTTATTGTTATTTAATTGTGTCTCTCATTAAAATAGAAACATCTGGCACATTTTTCAATTTTTCTTATAATAATAAAAAAAAAAACCTAAAAGGAAATGAGGAGATTTGCAGCTTTGGAGTCATACAGTAATGCTCGAATCATTTCAGACAGCGAAAATGTATTGGGAGTTTTTTCCACAACCGTTTATTTTAGAAGCTATGAGCTGGTTTTGTTGGCAGTCTGAGTATTTTACTGTGATCAAATCTGAAGGACAAATAGCATCAGAATTGTACTATGTTACATTGTCATTCCTGTCCCAGTTTCATCACCTATTTTACTCATTTTATTTTGGAAAATAGCCAACAGATTCCCGTGCTTGACAACCGTTGCCAAGGTACAATGGGCTCCCTCAGAAAAACTCTCGGTGAAAAGCATTCTGATTTATGCCTCATCATTTTCACAATAGCCTAAAATGCAGGGTGTTTTAAAGCGGCTTTCTGACGTGCTTTCATGGCCATCCCGTTTTCTGAAATATTGAGAGAAAAAGTCTGTTTTTGTTTTTCATTGGCTTGCCCCTCTCCTGTGGGAAACTCTTAATTGTGGTGGGTTTTTTTGGCGGGCGGGGGTGGGGGGGTGGGGGGTGTCTCTGTCCCTGAAGCAGAACATCTTTTCCCGATAATCTGAACAATGAGAGGACTAATGACGGATATGTGTGCATGCACGGCCGTGAAACATCAACACAAACAAACATAAACACACACACACACACACAAACACAAACACATACACACACTGCACGCTTCATTTGCAAGGGAGACAAAGTACATAGTAATGCCTTATATTGCATAAAAAGTCAAGTCTCCCTAAGATTAGAACTCTACTTCAGATTTCGCTCTGTGCTGGCTATGTTACAGAAATGATCATTTTCTATTCAGTAGATTGATTCAGCCTAAAAAAAGAGCACAGAAATCAGAATCCCCTCAGCTGTACCCCTGAGCAAATTAGTATAACCATTTTACCCGCATGTCATCTCACACACTCTTCCCAAGGTGCATTGTGTTAATTAATAAAACTGGCTTACAAATAAGCAGCTGGTACTGATTTGAAAAACTGCGCTTCTTGCAAAACATTGAAACAAATTGCATGACTATCAGTTACAACTCAACAATCAATAAATGAGCTTGAAAGAACTCAATAGCATTATGTACTGCCAGACAAACAAGAACACTAGCTCTTACACTTGGGGGTAAGTTGCCCATACATACTACTGTACAGTAGAAATACACAACTGACAGCTGTGTGTGCTTAATTGTCATAGCAACAATTGTTCAGCCCTCCAGGTTTGAAATGAGTGTCTACCCAGTTTTAATAAGAGAGAGCTTTTGACTGAAATTAGAAATGTCAATCTGGGCTTGTTAAAATGTTTTAGGTGACTCAAGCTGCATGTAGAGACTCTTTTACAGAACAGCTGACAACAGCTAATGTACCCACAGTGCTGTCTCCTTCCCTCATTAGACCGGCTTATCAGGGAGGTTGGGAAGTTGGCTTCAGACAGATGTACCATCCCAGGGCCTTCACATCCAGGAATAAACAATGTTTTTCATCTGCCTCTCTCTCTCTCTCTCTCTCTCTCTCTCTCACACACACACACACACACACACACACACACACGCACACACAGATTCTGTCTGTCAGTTCCGAACAATCTGGTTTCAGTATTTTAATTAAATTCAGATTTCTGACTGTCTAGTTTATGCCATTGTAAACAGTAAAAAAAAACAACTAAAAAAAAATTTGTCCATTGAACCTTTAACTCCAGCTCCATATACATTATCTTGAGTAAGGATTTGACAAGCTAACAAAGAAATGATCCAAAACATCCCCCTTTTATATTCATACTCTTACAGACAGAGATCCTCTGAGCTACAATTTGAGGCTACATTCTGTCCCTGCTGGCTTGACTTGGTCATCCATAAGACAAGATATCGCATCTGCATTTAATTACGTCATTGTTATCAATATATTCTAAAGTAAAGAACCTAAATCTCAAACAATCTAATCTCAGATAAATATTCTGCCAACCCTTACCCTCTTAAACATAACTCTTCTTCTGTCTCTCATTTAAAGAATGACTCCTCCTTGGAAAGGATGGATGGATCTAGATGAGATAACATATTCTCTCTCTCTCTCTCTCTCTCTTTCTCTCTCTCTCTCTTTTACATTCTGTTATCGGGTCAAAATGTAAGCCCACACTGAAAGGAAGGTTAGAGGGCAACGCAGTAAACCCACTCCACCTCTCCCTAATGACTCTTATCTCCTCATGATGTGCTCCTCCATGAGCCTGACTCCTCGTTCATAGAGAGGAGCAACTGTTAACACGGAGAGATAGAATCCATGTTAAGCACGGCTAACGTCATGCTTTTATCTCCATAAACACACCCAGTTACACTTTGGCGTTAGGGAAAAACTCCTCTTTTTTTCCTTTGAGGACAATGGCATAACTTCATTGCTCTCTTGTAATCATTGTAAAACGCAGCAAGTTCGGTTTTATTTGTGTTGCACAGCCAAGAGAACCCGACAAAACAGCCTTCCGTTTCTGCACTTCAATTTACTTAATATATCGATTCAATTTTATCACATATGAAGAGGAATCCAAGAAAAGGCCTGTTAAACCTCAGTGACACGACAGGAAGAAAAACTAAAAGAGCAAAAAGTACACACAAACAGAGAGCAGTATGGATGAGTTAAAGCAATAAGACTCAAATGAAGAAATGTGAGCAAATGAATTGTCTGCCTAGCTCACCGCCACAGTCAGTCCCTTCAAAGAGAATATTACCCAGTAGATTTATACATATGACTCTTATGCTGGAGAATAGCCCTGGTCCTAGTGAAATGTTTTTCAAACACTGTGGATCAATAGAACTTGGATGAGTTGTAGCTGTTTATTAAAAGGAGGCAGAGAGAGAGAAAGAGAGAGAAAGAGAATGGCAATTCTAACAGAGGTAGTGGTGACGCTCGCAGTGTACCAAAAATATTTAGGCAACACAACCCAAAGTCAAAGTGCTTGCAAATGGATTTGGAACCAAAAGGCACCAAATAACCAAAACATGGTGTAATTACTGTGTAGTATGGCTGTAATTACACTGTCATTATCCAATAGACAGGTAGGACAGCAATGGAAACCGTAAACATAAAAACAACATGGCATAACTCGCTGTGACCCGTTTGGTAATATAAACATTACAGATCCTGAGTGTACTACAGTGTACACCATAAAAAGGGATCATATTATACTGGATGGATACATGAGACCTTTTATTGTAATTTTGAATGACATTCATTACACAGATGTAGCACTCTCTTTCCAATATGTGTGCAAAATTGTTAAAGCAGGCATGAACGATGAAGTTGTTGAGTGTATAGAGGCATGTTGCATTACTGTAAAGCAGAATCATTCACATATAGTTTTATGTAACCAAAGGTTTGTGGAGCAATCACACAGCAATGGGTGTATTCAGAACGTATTCTCACAGGAATGACCTGTTCCACAGCTCTCATCAACAGCTGCAGTCTCTCTCTCTCTCTCTCTCTCTCCCTCTCTCTCTCTCCCACACACACACTCACACCCCCCCCCCCCACACACACACACACAAACACATGCACATGCACCCCGTGTCAGAAAGCATTACTCAAAAACAGACATACTGCCAACAGATTGTGTCCTCCCCTGGGTTTTATATGATAAGTTAGCAAAAGAAAGTCTGACTCTTTTTAAAATTATTTTAATGCTTTCTCCTCAAGTTTGTCCAGGAATACATTTCCCCAGGAAAATATCCTTTGAGACACTACAAAGGGGATGAAGCGGAGCAGAATATGTGTATAGTTGTTGGGGTTTTTTTTCCTCTCTCCCCAAATTTTGAGAGGGGGAGAGGAGGGGTGTAAACTTGATCCGTTCATTGAGTGTTTTCTTCTGAAAGGGGACATCATTTCGACCACGAAATATTCCTCTCCTGGGGTCAAAAAATGTCAAAGTCATTTAGTTTCATAATGATTTGTTTGGCAGTGGGAAAACTGTTATGGAAAACAATGATGAGTTCCGATAAAAGGGCTCCAAAAAGAGCCGAAATTTGGAATAATTGCTACCCTTCTCATCCTGGTGGCAGCCCTCTTGGCAAAGGCATATGTCACCATTATTTCCTGAAGCCTCGGACAGCCACGGTGTCCTCTGGAAATGAATACCAGCTTGGATTTCTCTTTAAACACTTTGTGGGTGAAACTGTTGAAATGAATCATACATCTGTTTTATGGGAACAAATAACTTGTTTCATAACTCAAAATGAATTGCCCACAGTGTTTAAACATCACTAAGAAACCAGAAACAGCAATATCTTATGCCACATTAAAACTAGACCAATAATTCTAAACTGGTTCTTATAAGCTTTGACTTTTGAATAGACACAGTTTGATATTTGTAGTTCTTCAACTGACAAATCTCAGGTTTTAAGGGAGTACGTAGATATGTATTTCAGGACAAATCTGCAACTGGAGAGCACTATCATATAAGCAAGTTCAAAAAACAGGCTTTCAGTTTCATGTATTCTCCTAATAAACAAATATACACCATGACAGAGACTAGAGGAGGGCATAAGACAGGCCGTGAAACCCAGCGAGATGAAAATTTTCAGTAACTCTCAATTTCAGTTCATTGTTAGGATAAGTGCAATGCAACGATTTGAAACGTCAACCTAGTTTTGAAGTAAAACTCACCTAAAATTCACCTCACCTAGCTTTGAAGTAAAACCCTAAAGAGTTTAAGTCGGTGTTTACCCTAGTCTCCATTCCATTCTGAGAAAGCATCGAATGCTTCATCTTGGTTCAGGTCTGGTTCCCCTCAGGTGAAAACCCAGGTCTATACGAAACCTGCACAGACAATGATTTGAGAGTGATCTCTGACAGTGTGTAAATGTGACAGTGTCTTGCAGCAACCATAACAGACATCTGAGTTTCTGATGGTTGTCTTGTGCTACTGGATGCCAAAGGTAAATTAATAATTAATATCCAGAATAAGTAATGTCAATTTTTGTCCTGTCTCAGACCAAATAATGTGGTAATTATAGCTGAAGCAATTATATCTATAGCAATTATATCTGAGGCGTGAATAACCCTAAACTGGACCAGAAAGGAAACACATTGTTAACAACATATATAACATATGATAGGAGACAATATCAATATGTACATTCTTTGATTTGATATCAAATGTAAGACACAGTGTCTCAAGACTGAAGTGACCCAAATATGAACACATTATTCAACTTAACTGTGTATTTCATCCTTTTAAAAGCAATAATATATGTGTTATATTTTTCGTATCTTTCATATTGTTTATGAAACTTTTTATCGCATAAATTTTTATTCTGTTTCAAATTACAGTAGCTTTTTGTTCCGCTTCATGCTACATTAACTTTTTGTTTAGCTGTGGTATGTACCCTGTATTACAAGTTTTGGCATATTTAGTAATAATATGAATGCTGTGTTATGCATTTTGGTGTGGGCTGATTATGATGTTTTGTACAGAATACAGGGAATTTACGGCGAGAAAGGAATCTTGTTATCGAGTTGCAGCTCTTTAATTTCTTTCACCCCATCAGAGAAACAGGAAATATGGGAAACCCTCTGAACTCAAAAGTTGTTTTGAATTGATTATGTATGTCCTTGAGATTGATAGCAAGGGTAGTTCACGATAAATGGAGACAAGCTGAAGAGATCACCATGAATTATATGGAATTCAGTCCATTTTTTTTTGTTCTTGTTGTTGTTTCTGCTCTGTGCAAGTTTTGTGAATTTGCCTGCATTAAAAGGCTTCTTAACAAGCGTTGAATCTTTGTGTTTGTGTCAGTGCTGACCCCAGTGCTGAGACACTTCTTAGCACTTTCAGCTCCTCATCACGCTGTTTTATGGTCCTGACCTTTAAAGTCCCTAAAAACAGCAATCGTGAATGCACAGTTTGACGACAATAGACGACAAAAGACCTAGACCCTCACGAAACTGAATTCTCTTTAGAGAGGAGACTCAGTCAAGGACCAAGTCTCATACTCGTGCTTTGAAGAGGTTTTTAGGAAAACACTGCAAAGTTTTTTTAGAACTTTTAAAAATATGCACAATAAAATAGCATAGTAATGGCACAGGCCAAATACAGAACAACACATCAGTTTCTTTGGTTCAGTCTTTTTTTTTTTAATAATTTCTCATTATTCTTATTATTTCTTATTCTTATTCTGATTTTTCATTGGACTGTGCAGCCACCAATATATTCCCTAAGAGCCTGTCTTATACAACCCAAGTACTTCACACCCAATAATAGGGTGGTACTGGTTTCCAGATGTAAACGTCTTGGAAATAACGCTCGTCCCCACATGTAAATGGTGAAAAGAATGTTTATTTAAAAATACTGAGATATCCATCTATCTCCCTTATCTAGTTAAGGACCACAAGAAATTCTTTCAGGAGGGAAGAGAACAACAAATGCATCTACATCTCATCTTAGAAAAATGCAGAAAGCATGTACAGGTATTGTATGAAGAAACAAAAAGATTTTTCTCATTGTCTGGGCTGGCCCAGACCAAAAAAATTTTCTCATGGTCTGGAACAGTCCAAACAACCCTCTCCCTTGGGGGTCCTCTCAAACACAGGGGTCCTCTCAAACACAGATTTTGAGAAGAGATTTTTAAACAAACGCAACTTGTCTAATCAAGCTAAAGTGTGAAACCTGTGTATAGTGAAATCTGATGTGTTAGATTGATGTTAGAGCCCTGTCTCTCTCTAAGGGATGGGGGTACCTATTCCTGGTCTAGAGACTAAGTCTAAGCTTCACCATGGAATATATAAAGAATTTCCTCCTCAGAGCATGATGTTTTCATGTGTATCTCTGGAGAAAACTAAAATTCGACATCAAATGCTTTATATCCTTTATTAAGCTCTTTTCAACAAGAGACTAGAAACCCCAACTTACCAACTGGTTACCTGGTCTTTCTGTAGTGTAACTTTGGCAGAAGTTTATAAATATATATTTTTTATATCTAAATATCTTCTTATTATAGTTCTATGCTACCAACATTACTATGACTACAACTAGTACCACTACTATTACTACTAGTAATAGTAGTGGTACTGCTATGCAGTGGTACAGTTACTATCTCTATGACTTTGACTACTCTGACTACAACTACTGTGATGTCTATTATAATAGTACAGATGGATGGGAACCTTTCTATGTGTTCAGTGCAGTATCTGAACATTCTGGCTGTGTCAAAAGGCAGTGAAGAAATGCAAATAAATGCGGTGTGGTTCTCCTGGCGTCAGGCTCCAGCAGAAGGCCGTTTTGTGGCGCTGATGAATGGCACACGAGGCCTCCGTGTCTCACTTCAGCAGACACCATTTCGATCCGATATGAAGGGCTTGTGAATCATCTCAGCCTAAGGTCCTAAAGACCCTTTTTTTTCATTGTGTTGCATCTCTGCACCCTCCCAATGACTCAGCTGGGCCGCTGGCAAAAGCATGTTTCACAGGGAAGACATAAGTTACCTTGAGGTCAATGAGAATATATGATCACAGGTCCTGGTTACCTTTATTCAAGGGCATGTTCATTCCGGCACTTTCTTTTGAGGCTGGTGCTCTGTAGCCTCCATATGCTCTCAAGAGTTTATACTGTAAATATATATCATTGTAAAGTTATGAACTTGTTTTGTAAAAGAAATATATGTAATGATTCTTAATAAGACTTGGCATATTTTGCACTTATATTACATATTAGCTTTATTATATATGGAAAGTTTTCAGCATTAGTCAGAGTCACTGACATGCAATAATTTAGTTCAACACTGTATTTTCAGAACCACATCATCACATTTTCTACCATTAACTTTTGTATAACTTCCTAACAGGGCAATAAATTTAACAATTTGATTCATTCTTGATCATAAGAAGTCTTTTTTTTTTAATGGAAGTCTTTGTCTTTTATAGTTTTTTGCAATATTACAGGCCAGAAGACAAAATGGGTAGGCCTTTAAATGTGTTAAACACTATGAGAGACTGTGCTCCTCATATACAAAAGGGACGTCAGGCTAACCTACGATGTGGCCTTGGGCTCCAAAGAAAATGAAACACAAAATGGAACTTTATTGAACCACAGATGCTCGGAGCACAGAAGCCCTCTTTACTGACTTCTGAAACATTTTGCCTCGCAGCCAGAGTAATGGTGGAAAACGACCAAACAGCCTGGGAGCACGCTCTGAAAGCTCTCCATGAATCTGCCCAATCTCTCCCTGCTGGAGCCAATTTTTACAGGGCTCTAGATTAAAGCAGGTTGAGAAAGACAGTGACTGTATTCCTTTCTTTAGTTTTACCACTAATGTTATTTTGTAAAATTACACAATTGCAACCTTTTCCATTCAATTGTCCTGTTTTTTTTCTTTCCTGTTTTCATCTGTGGTGCATAGCATCTGATGACAATGGATTTCTGTCTGTAAGATCCCCCACATCTAATTTACACTGTATGTAACACTAAGGATTTTGCTTTGAGGCTGGTAAACGTACGTCTTATAAATATAAAATGAAGTTGAACTGCATGGATTAACCAAAGGCCACAAAAGTAATTAATGCTTTTGAAAATGCCAAGTGAGTAACTTTACTTCTCTGAAACAATAAACGCCTGACAAAGTCATTCATGTTGCAGTTTTTTAATGAAAATCCAACAATGAAGCAATAGATGCCAACAACTTCCAAAGAACATGAAAGGATGTTTCTGTAAGGTTTTTAATGACTTCATTCAAGCCCATAAAATGCACTGGGAGAAGACTGATGTGTAGAAGAGTGATTCAGAGTGATTACGGTAGTTCATAAAGAGACATCATCTTAAACATTCAAAGATGAGGTTCAAATTAAAAAAAGAAAAGGAATGAAAAAATACCAACCATTCTCTGAACCTGGTTCTCATCAGCGAAGAACTGGTAACTGTTTTGTCCCGAGCTTCTGAAAACTCACTCTTGTGGTTGTTATGTTGTCATAAAGCAGCTCTGTAGCCCCCACATGAAATGATCATGAGAATGAGTTGTCATTGTTTAAATGTAGTTTGGAGTATAGGTTTTAGTACTAATTCTTTTTTGAGTCATCCTTGGTCTTTTTAGGATTGTATGCTGACTACAGTCTGTCTAGTAGGATCCTTCCTCTGGCTGCCTTTGGAGAAGTGTTTATATAAGGTGGGAGGTGAGGAATGTGTCTTAGTGAATGTGTGACCTCATCAGTGACACAGTTCTTCCCTCTTGGCCTACTTGACAGACTCAGGGAAAAAAAAAAAAAAAAAACTTGTCCAGATGGAGATTGCACCAGAAGCTTCAAATTGTTTATGTTGTCACTCTCTGAAAAGAAAGTGACAGTCCAAAATGAAATGCATGTTCGAAGCCAGAAACTGCTATCTTACTAATTTTCAAAAACGGTTCACTGCTCTCCACTCACATGCAGCTGTGCATAGGCTTGACTGTTATGTGGTGCTCTAAACTAATCATTCAGTAAGTGTAAATGAGAATAAGTCAAACAGACAGATAACTCTTGACCCTGGAATTTGAGTCATCTAGTCAACCCTAAGTGCTGAATATTGCCCAGTTAAACATGTCAACCACTGGCCAGTGAGACATGCATAAAGTGACATGTGAGCATAAAGTGTATGACTAAGTCCCAAATCTCAGACACAACCTTTAGAAATTGGCATGTGTTAGCATCCATTGGAGATCTTCAACTCCGACCTTCACACCTTCTCTTCTGAACCAGAGTAGTGAGTATGTGTGAAAGAGAGGATGAGAGCAAGAGAGAGAGAGAGAGAGAGAGAGAGAGAGAGAGAGAGAGAGAGAGAGTGAGAGAGAGAGAGAGAGAGAGAGAGAGAGTGAGAGAGGGAGGAGGAGGGAAAGGGTGAGAGAAAGAGTGTGTTTTAGTCAACCACCTCCAGTCAGGGTTCCTTCTTCATAGTTTGAACCACTGCTACACAAACAAATTAATATTGGATACTGACGAAACATCTGGCCAGTACTAATTGTCTATGGAAAAAGCAACTCTTATTTACAGTAAAGCAGCTGAAAATTAGCCAGTAAATGTCTGGCAACCCTGTGGCTACCACGTTACTGTAAACTTACAGCATTCTTCCTTAACCCCTGTAACTACCCTTTAACACACAT
Source organism: Chanos chanos (assembly GCF_902362185.1). Taxonomy (NCBI): domain Eukaryota; kingdom Metazoa; phylum Chordata; class Actinopteri; order Gonorynchiformes; family Chanidae; genus Chanos; species Chanos chanos. The sequence continues at coordinate 38,893,563 of NC_044495.1, read as the reverse complement.
TTGTAAACATTTAATCGTTCACAGCAAATGGTTGGCAAGCCCTACTGTGATGCAACTATACTGTACATTTTACAGAAAATGCTTTACAGTCTGGTTGTGATGTTTAACACAGTTATAAGCTCTGGTAATTTATTGTGGCCAATCCGTAGTGATGATGTTTCAATAAGACCTGCAGTCCTAGTGGTAGAAAAGACAGGAGAAAGGTGCTCTAGATAAAAACTCCCTCTTTTCACAGGTGGAGTGGTGTGTCTTACTCTATATGTCCTGAGTCAAAGGAAAAGAAAAGCCACAGGTGAGATCCATTAGATAAAGAGGAAACAGCAGTCAACAGTCCCACATGTCCGGTGATTTATGTGCTCAATAAGAGGTGGAGAAAGTATTTTTCTCCATTTGGCTTTTTGGGCACTGACATCTGGGCACTGGAGCTATAAATGTGCTTTAATACTGTCTCTGAAAAAAAATTGTATCTACCGGTAAGTCTCAGTTAACTCTATGTGCTACATAGAGGTTTTTTTTCACTTTGAAACTTAATGTGAGAGAGAGAGAGAGAGAGAGAGAGAGAGAGAGGTGTGACGTCACCTCTCCCTGTAGGGACTATACACAGAATGGGTATGTAAATGTGACAATGAATAAATGATCTTAGAATATCATTACAATGGTTTAATAAAAATACACAGAGACAGGATCATAGAACTGTCTCCCTGACAACTACTGGTCACACAACCGCTATTACAAACAAATGTGGTGTGACAATAACTATGTCTCAAACAGTAATGTTAATAATCAAATTTAAAAGTAATGACAAAGGACTATGTACTTCTCTACAAGAGCAGAAAAGTACATAGAACAAATTTTCAGAGGAACTGTCTGTCTAAGAATTATGGTTCATAAGAGCCAAGCGAAATGAAATTCATTATGATCAAATTTTGAGAGGTAATGAAAATGACCAATACATAATCATTCTGTCTCTACAGCGGAACACTAAAAACCAATTCATTTTGTCTGAAACATCCGCAAAAAAAGCCAACAAAATGGTCCAACTCAACGATTCATCGCTCAACAGCCCTCTTTGCACTCGACAGTTTATACATCCTTTTGTACTCTCTACAGAAACACGGATTTGAAAGCTACACTATGCCAGATATTGTGTGTGTGGAGGGGGTGGGGCGTTGTGTGTTTTTCTAAATGATCATATGAGGTGTCTTTTGTCTCAGTGACACATTGTTTTCAAACAAAGGGAGTTATGAATTGCTGGCACACTACAAGCAGACATAGCAATTGTCTGTGAGCACCCCTTCATGTTCTTTACACAAATTACACTGAGATGAAACAGATTTACAGAAAATAACAGCAATTTTCTTCGATCAAAATGCACTGTCTCTCTGCATTAGCAAATTACTGTATTACACTGCATAAACCCAGCTGCTGTTCTCTGGCAATGCTGCTACATTAGCAGGGCAAAGTATTTGATTTAACAGAATAACCCCTCCGATTGCCGTTAGTTTGCTACTGACCCTTGACTTACACTTCTGCTCTGACATTGGACAGTGCATGCATTTATTTTGATTCAGGACAAAATATCAGTCCTTAAATGTTCCCAAGGGCAGAGTAGCTCTTTAGCATGTAATTGTAAAACATCTACATAGGATCATTATATTTGACAATACCTGATTTGGGTGTACTGATTTGAAAATACTGTTTTGTTACTGACACTATCACAATGCTCTTTTCTGAACAGCAATGGTTATAATTTGCCGGGTTTATGATCAAACAGATGAAAGACCAGCTTAGCACATGTCTCCATTTTACCCTCCAATCATACCGCAGGCAAACTGCAACTCGCTAAATTACACCTCAGTAATGTTGCTTCACAACAGACAGCATAATAGGTGAAGCCAAAAATAAACTGAAATAAGAATGTTCCTCCTGTGTAGGAAGAAAATCTGTTCACTGCAGAGTTTTATAGCATTAAATCATGAACAGCTCTCATACTGTGAGACTGTATCTTTTCTTAAAGTATATTTGACCTCTTAGAAAGTTCCACTGAGGTTCTCTGTGCTGCTTTTTGACTTGCACCATTTTCATCAGGGATCAGTACTCTGATAAGTATTGGAAATGGGGGCATAGCCAGCTACTTCAAATAACCACAGAAATGGATATCAGAACATTGCAGTAGTAGTAGTAGTAGTAGTAGTAGTAGTAGTAGTAGTAGTTTGCCCCTTTGACCATTGACTCTAGACATGTGATGTCACTGTGGGGTCGAGTCCAACCACCCTGTTCAGCTCTCCAGGATTCCTATCAGCACAGAGGAAGTCAAGTTCAAGTTCAAGTTCATTTAGGGCACAATATCACTGTTTAAGTCTCAAAGGGCTTTACATGCCCACAACAAGCAAAACAGGACAGCATCTATGAATCAATCAACTGTGCTCCTGCAGAATTCACCAAACAAACTTATAGAATTTATAGAATTCAAGCAACAGTTTGGTTTGTAATGAAACTGTACTTGCAATATCTCTCAAAACAGAAAGTGGCTCTAATGACCACCAGTTGTTCTTGATGGATTTTTGTTTACAGCCACACATAGACATCAGGGTGCTGTGACAGCCTCTTTCAACTAAATGTAAAGCAGCTGTCAATCAAAGTGTTCCACCAGCAACTGTGCTTCTCTGGTTTTGATACCCTTTCTACATGCTGTTTCTAAACTGAGCAAGTGAACGAACTATCTGGTCTCATGAAACAAATATCAAATGTTATCCTGAAACAATATTAATATTTGATGTACTTTTCTGGGGAAATATCAGTATGGTACCTGGTTATGATTATGTGTGATATCCACTGCTATTTCCCTTTTCTCAGTTCCATTTCATTCAAAAGTTCTAAAAACAAAACGTATGAAAAAATCCTTATAACTTGGGCTTTTAGGATTAGGAATGGGAATTTTCACACAACCATTATTTACATTTACATTTTTTTAAATGTGGTAAACACATTAATCCAAAGCGATTTATACAGGTGAGGCAGGATACAATCCAAGCACACAGCTGTGAGAGAATGTCATGAGATTATGAAATGAACATGTGACAACTTATCCATAGACTACTGATAATTTTCCCAATGCTCTCTGACATCTCTGACGTCTTATCCAAGGGATCTGGTTGTAATGAAAAATTGCTTTATTTTGGGTTGAAACCTCACCTACCTGCACTTGCAGAGTCACACAGCTCCGTCAGTACTGCTGGGTGGAGTTTTTTACCCGCTCTTTCTCAATGGTCATTCGTTTACAAACTTGTCAATCAGTTGAACAGTGCCACATATCCTAGCAAGACTAACTTTGTGATGAGCGTGTATATTTTGGTGTTAGTGCTGTGACATCACAGACAAGCTTATGTTTCTCTTCAGATTGTATAAATCTTTCTGTAATGAAAGGAATTCAGAGGAAGGTGCATTTTGAGTTGGACCCCACAGTTTATTTGGACTGAAGATACTGGGCTTTTAAGTCGACAGGAGTTAAAAATGGGTCATTCAACAAGAGGCCTGATAATGTCTGTGAAGAAATGTGTACTAAAAGGATGTTGTGCATTTCTGTGTATGTGTAGTTATGTTATGTGCTTAAGAATAAGTTTCTCTCTTTCAGCTTACAAAATGAAACACACACATGCACACGCATGCGCGCGCACACACACACACACACACACACACCCTTGCAGAGTGAAAAAAGAAAGAAAAATGCAATCAGATTTCTACATCAAAGTTGAAGGAGATTAAAACCAATCTGTACAATCTGCGTCTGTAGAGTACTATATTCTTTCACTGTGCGAATACACTGTAGAGTAACTCGGCATACTCATCTTGAAAAGGAAGTCAGAGCTTTTGGAGGATGAAATAATTCAAGAGCTATCTTGGGAGGACCAAATATACCAACTCCTCTTTTAATCTTTTCATGGACTTTCCATAAACATCTGGGTTATCTTTGATTATGACATCCTGTTCTGACTGAGGAAGTTGTGGTTTTATTTACATCTGTCTGCCAGAGAAAAAAAACAAAAAAACATACCAAATTCAAAGACACATACCCACACATGCACGTATGGTACTGTCAAAGATCTACAGTCTAACACTTTTATTTTAAGCTTCTTCACTAATCCTGAAATTATAATTAGTGAAGCCTCATGCATATAGTCCCTAAAGAGCAAATAAATGAATAGATAAATAAAATAAAGCAAAAATATTTCTGGCTTTTAAGCTAAAAGTAGTGGCAATTGACAGAAAACAAATCCTGTACCTCAGTCCACTTTGATTTCAGATTCCACCACAGTTATTCCTTTACATTACCCTCTGCATGTTTGTCCCACAAAAGCCACAACCCAAGTTACGATGAATTATAATTGTATACATTTATTTTTCCTCCGAGTGTGTAATTAACCTCAGTTTATGTATTTTCCTCCCACTCTCTCTCTCTCTCTCTCTCTCTCTCTCATGGGCATTAGTAATCTTGTCATCTCTGATTATGAGATGAGCCTGGACACGTCTCTGCTTCCACTGGCATTGCTCATCGTCTCATCTCTGGATATAAAGTGGTAGTGACAGCTCTTGGAGAGGCCCCCGAAACTGACCTCTCCACAGGTCGATGAGAGTCGCGGACAAGGTCGTCGTTGCTCTTGGAGGAGAGTAAATTAACCCTTGTCTGTTTGACACATGCTGTGCACACAGTGCTTTGGCCAAAGTGCAGGTGTGGCATTTTGCATTGTTCAGTTATGATGTTTAAGCAGTGCACATGTAAATGTGAGATTATAATTTATCTTGCTGTGATATTATTGGTGATATTTTACAATAATCACAGACATTCTTCGTGGTCTGGTTTGCCTCACGGTCGCTTAGAGCATACTGTTCTGGTTTTTCAAACAAAGTTTCCAATCTTCCAATCTTGTAGAGTTGAAAATGAGACATCCATGAGGAAGTCAAAACTTAGACTCAGGTCTTAACTGGAGTGTTTAAAGTTAGAGTTGTTTGAATAAAAAAAAAAAAAAAAAAGACCAGCAGATTTTGTCCTTAATCAAGCAAGACAAGTCAACTCAAAGAGTAGAAGTGAAACTCATTTGAAGTGAAAATTGTGTGTTAGTGACAAGCAGTTGCTGATTAGCAACTACCTTCATAAAAGTTGCGTGGCCCACTTTTTCTCTCATTAACAATGTTACCTCAATTGGGATACCAGTGATCTAGGAACAGACTACTACTGTTAGTACCCTGTACAGTACCCTGCATTTGACCGAATGTAAGCAGATGTGGACACTGAATAGCTGATTGAAAAGTGTGGTGAATAATAAGATGTCAGTTTGGTAGAGTCAGAAACTTTGCAAGAATTGTTTAGTTTTTATTTAGCATGTAATGATAACAGGAGGCAGTAGGGCTACCACTGATTGCTTAGATTACAACATCTCCATGTGCACATTTTAGCAAAACAAGGTTTAATGAAGCAGCAGCATGCAACCGTGGCTAAGGCATCTGCTTTGAGTAATGAATTCTGTTCTTCCAGATTGTGGGGTCTAAACCCTATCAGCAGCATCTAGATCCCATGACCTGGAAGGACAGTGGGTGTTCTCGATACCGCCTTGTTGAAAGAGAAACAAAAGTACAAAACACATGCAGTAAGTAAACACGTCTTCTTTCAGATTTGGAGTGTTTGAACTTTTGAATGCAGTTTTTGAACTCAAATTCAGTTTGAATTGCTACAGACATTAGAACACAACATTATAGCACTAACTGCTCTGCATAGCACATGGGTCCTCACATCATATCCAGTTAGTGTCCTGAGTGGGAGTCAGCAAGCTGTTTATTTCTTGTGCTACTTTTTAACATTAAAAAAAACAAAACAGAAACAGAGATATTACAATTATTATGTAATTATATATGAACTGCTCCCTAAGTCATCAATCTTGAGTCTAAGTCAAATCCTAAGAAATGGATCGTCTAGTCTAAATCCAGTTACGTAATCATTAGTATTTATTCTATCAAGGAAGTCCCCAGTTGGCAGGTTTTTGAGACTTGAGTCAAATGATGTGACGTGAGTCCCTCATCTCTGGTATGTTTTAATTTCCATTTTTATCTAATTACCTTCTCAATTCATGGACACTGTTTTGACAGAAACAAGCAAATGTAAGATCTGTAATGACCTAAATAACTATAGAGTGAATGGTGTAATTAAAAAAAAAAAACAAGACAAAGACTCATTGTTGTATGTATTTTTCAAGAAATTTGTGTTTCAATTAGATTTTTTTTGTGCTGTCTTACAAAACATTCATCAGCATGTAGGGAGTGAAGAGTTCCACACAATGCGGATGTGACTGGAGGTGTGAAGACACTGAACAGGGGAGCTGGTTCTTGGGGTGGAGGTTCTTTATCAGTCCGCACCATGAGCAAAAGCCCGTAATAAAAGCTCTCAGAGGCACCCCAAGATAGCACGTCTCCATTCAGACAGTGAATGCTTATGATAAGCCGATTATTTTATATGTACGTATATTCACTATTCATCACCTTGAGAGAGAGACAGAGAGAGAGAAAGAGAGAAGGAGAAAGAGAGAGAGAGAGGGGGAGGGAGACTCATCTGGTTTGGGGGGGATATAGCATTACTTTAATGTGACAAGCTTAGGTCTCTTTGTGCGAATGACTCGAGTTCCACGGTTTCCTTCTTTCCGATAATTACTGAGGCCTTGTTTCCTCAGTAAACCCATCAGAATGTTTGTTTGTTTTCTCTTGTGGCTGTAAAGTCAGGCTCCATGATAATAAATCCCTCATTACCAAAGCTGTTTTTTTTTTTATCCTTTTCTCCACCATATTCTTGTGGTTTTGGTTTCGTCTCTGTGCTGTTTTGTTTTTTTGGCAAGCTGAAAGTTATTAGCTAAGTGCCAAGGAAATTCATCCTTTTTTTTCTTCTTCTTCTCCTTCCTCTTCACCACCAAATAGCGTTTGGTAAAAAGGAAACCGGGATTCAGAGTGTTTCAAATGAAAAAAAAGAGAAAAAAAAGGAAAAACCAAGTGGGGGGGGGGGGGGGGGGGGGGGGGGGCACTTGTTTAATTTGGAACAGCTCTGGGTTGATTCGGATGGGGAGGAGGACGAGGTAGTGGGGTCAGTGGCATTTGAGATTGGTCCCAGATCCCATTAGAGTCCCCCGGCCTGTGATTTGATTGCCTTGTCACATGACTCCCTGCTCTTGTGCAGTGCTGTGTTCACTCTGACTAATGAGAAACATGTCTGCGCTTTAGGGCAGCCTCCCTGACCCCTGTCTGTGGAGACACATACAGATTCCCCGCGGGGAAACGTAACAGCGGCACACAGGCACAGAAACGGCTGCACTCTGAACCGGCAGGGGCAGAGTGGGGCAGTGATGACACAATGAGAGGACACAATTAAAAAAAAGAGAGAGAGAGAGAGAGAGAGAGAGAGGATGTGAAGATGATAGGCAAAGAGAGAGAGAATGAACGTGAAGAGAAAGCTGGTTAATCTACATGGATACCGAAAGTTCTGCAGTTCTACATACAAATGTCTTGAAAGAAAACTCGCACTTATTGCTGCACCTTGCCCCATTAAACAGACGTTGTACTCAGTGCCTACTCATAGTTCTCTCACTATACTATAGCTTGAATTGTTTCCCCACTTGTAAGTAACTTTGGATAAAAGTATCGGCTAAATAAATGTTTTCTACCTAATCTCCTGCTCTTTGTCTTGAAATATTGTGAACAGGTTCAAATTAAACTCAAGAAATGTCTCCTTGCACAGTTCAATAAGTTCACAATGAGCTCTGGCTGAGGAAAAAAAAAAAAAAAAAGGAAAAAAAAAAAAAAAGAAAGGCTAACTGACAAATTTTTTATACAGTCACAGTACGTGGGTTGAGAAAGAAAAGACATTTCCACCGAGGCTGAGAGTATGGGTTGAATGCTGGATGACAGCTTTGTGGAAAAGCAATGGATGTGTGAAATACAGGGACAGAAATAGCTTGTGAGAGAGCTTTGAAGGCGGGCAGGACACAGCTGGCCAGGAGGAGGAGGAGGTGAGAGAGATCGACACGCTACGGCAGACCCCACAGAGAGTACGCTGTCGATAGATGGGCTGAGAAGTAGATGGAAAGGTGAAAAAAATGGAGTGACAGATGGAGAGATAATCTGAGTGGGCAGAGGACTGTTGGCCACAGGGACAAGGAAGGCCTATTGTCTCTCCCTGCACATCAAGGAGACAAAGAGAGGGGGAGAGAGGGGGGCAGAGAGAGGGGGAGAGAGAAAGAGATAGTATTCACAGCCATCACAGCCACTGTAATGTGCATTTCATCTAACTGCCTCTAACTGTGAAAAGCTTTTCTCTCCAACTGTATGAAAAGAAAAAAAGGTAAAAAAAAATAATATAGAGACAGTATGTGACAGTTGAGAATGATAAGACTGATAAAATAGGGATTTTAGGAAAAGGAAACATAGTCATGTCATACAGTTAACATGAGGGTTTTTTTATTAGCAATTTACAAATGAACCATTAATTGTGCTACCTCATATGAGATTCAGTGTGAGTTCACTCACATTAAATTCAATGTAAAAACATTTTTGAAAACATACAGTGACCGCAAAACAGTCGGTTATTATCAGTTACTGCGCTGGGATGTTTATCAAGTCAATGCGGGCGTTAGTTTATGTTACGTCAGAGGAAAACGAAGGGGCTTTGAGCCTTAGCTCTGCCTTTGGATGAACTTTTGACCTGTGGATTCCTTGAATTCACTGTATTTTTCTCTTGCCGCTTTCTTACCATCATGTTCTTTCAGAGAAAACGGTACTGATGTAGATGATGCACAGCTCCACCTATTGGTGGATAATTAGAAGCAACACGAAACACTGACATCAGCTGACAACATTAGGTTTCATACAGCAAGGGCATGACTTGTATGTTATAAAACTATATAACTTTTGCATTACTGCATTAATGTAAAGAAATTTCATTTTGCAAACGTTTCCTGATGACACACATAGAACAACATCAGTACAACATCTTGTAATACGTAAAACATGATGTAATAAGTAAAACATGATTGTGGTCTCAGGAAAAGCTAACTACAAAAAATACATATATTTTTATATAATCAATTTAATAGTGTATACCCCCCCCAATCCACCATAATGCAAATTATCCTGCCAGAAGTTGGTCACTGAGTTCTTGAAAATGTCCAGTCTGTTCATTAGTTTCTGTATGTCTCATGAGCTCTCTCTCCACTGAAACCACTTTCCACTATAACCTAGATGTCATTTCCTGACCTCTGGTATGAAGTAACCTATGAAGAGTTCAGAACACTAAAGGAGTACTCATGCAGTGATTCATAAAGAGGCTATGTAGAGTACTCAAGCCTGATTGGTCAGTAAAAGGTCATTGTTTCTGTATAATAACTGGGGAGTAGTGACAGGTGAAAGAATCTTGGTCTCATACAGTTTGGAATGAGCAAGAAAGTATTTGGCTCGGCAATGGACCGAGTGGAGCTAGCAATGAGATATTTTGTTTGTTTGTTTGTTTGTTTGTTTGTTCAGCAATGTACAGAACAAAGCTAACTGCCAGAGCTTTGCGATGGAACTATATTTTGATGAGAAGCAGAAAAGTACAAAACACCTAAATAAAATCATTTTAAAGGCTTGATAGATATTTTTTTCAGTAAGCAGTTATAAAATAAGCATGAAAATATGCAACAAACATGTCATTTCATAGAGAATGTCCAGCTGAGAATTTCTTCCCAGTTTGTTGCCCTTGACTTATTGATGTAGCTTTGTTTAAAGATTACTATTCAAATTATTTGTGGAATGCTTAAACAGAACATGAACAGATACCAATGTTCTCTTCCATTAGCGTGGTGATACAATTTCAACTCCGATAATTATTAAAAAAGAGCGTCACATTACTACAAAGATGACATGAATATTGTTTAAGTAGAGTGGAGGCTTCCAGTTTAAACTAATAATAATCGGCCCTGCAATGGACTGGCAACCTGTCTAGGGAGTTTCCCCATCTTTCACCCAATGAGTGCTGAGATAGGCTCCAGCACCCCCAGCGACTCTAATTAGGATAAGCAGCCTAGAAAATTAATGAATGAATGAATAATTATGGCTGGGCTGTATTGTATACATTTTAATACACAGATTCATACATATTTTGACTATTAAAAAAATAGTACACAACTGACTGTGTGAATTATGTGACTATCTGACTGTTGTCATTCAAGGAAAGACAAAACGTTTCCACAGAGAATGGTAGCATGCCATATTATCAGGTCTGTGTTATGCCTTGAACAACCTTGCACGCAGAATGCCTTGGTTATGGCCTTGGCTGTTTCCTCTAACAGTGCAACGTAAATGTCTGGACAGATTTATACCTGCGATGGCAGAGTGGCTATGACAGGGTGTGTGAGCCTGAAGAGAGATAAGACACACTGTCAGCCTATCTCAACACCAAGATAACGTTACTGTTAAACCAAACACTCCGCCTACTTTTATCTCTGTTAATTTCCATTAAGTGCTGGCATACCTCCATTTGAAGTGCAACAGTGTGAATTACTAGAGCTCCTAACACCCTCCTTGCTTACATCTAAACACAATGTCCTTTCCAACACCAGTCTCAGTGATTTGTCTTACTGAAGAAAGTTGGGTTTAACTGGCAGAGTCTTCACAGTGAATGATTTTATGATATCTGAAAACAAGATTATCTCTTGCAAGGAACACTTTCCATAGACCATTGCAAATATGAGTGTCCGGGCCAACACACTCTTCACTGAAAGCCCCTGTTTAGAGCCTGGGTGTGAATCTAGTGTGAGCAGTGCTTAGATTCCAACTGTTCTTGTTGTAATGAAAGGAAATGGTCCATGTAAACTCCAGCACTTTTTTTTGTGAACTTCTGAGCTTGGATGAGATCCTTACATCTGTAGGGTCATTGAGTTCTAATCAAAAAGAAACACAATAAATCATCCTGTATGAGACAAACACAAAAGTGAATCTCGTCAAATGCTAATAAAAATCCCTCTGGGTCTAACATGAACACGTGGTAATTCCTGATCCAGGAAACTAGTCGTCAATCCAGAATGCTTTTGTCCTTCATCTTCTGTCTTTGGGAGAAGTTTCAGACTCAGAAACTTTGACTGTTCTTTGTCCTACCTCCCCTCTCTTTTCTCTCCATCCTGTCCACGTCTATCATTTCCTCCCTGCACAGATAGCTCCTTCACGCCGTCTCCTAAACCAGCTTCATTTTACCCAGTTCCCCATTACAATTTAATCTGAACGTCAGCTCCGCCAGGTACAACCAGCTGTAATTACAGTCCTGGTTTCTTATTAGCAGATAAGACTTTGGTAATGGGTTCTCTGAGGAAAGCAAACGGAATTAATTCTGCCTAAACAAGGTGCCTCCAGCTTGCTCTCTCTCCTCCTGATGCTAGTGTGCAAATGGAACCTTTGGCATGATATGGCTTAAAGTAATCTATGACGCATGACTGTGCGAACAAAAGGGAGATTTGACAGCAGTTTTACCTAGACAGAGTGCTCATTACACCTGAACGAGAACAGGGGACTCAGCCACTCCAAACTGAAATGGTATCGGCCAGCCGTATGATCTGTGGTGAGCAGTTTTGTCCTTAAAGCATGGTCGCTGAATGAGCAGCCAAGCTTAATTCCCTTTTGATACTCAAATTTTAGCCTCTCCTTTCAGCTCATGTTGAGAGACGACGCTTTTTTTCATGACGATATCAAACATGTGTGCATATCTTTGAAGCAGGTCCTACTGGCTTCATAAAAAATAAAATATGGCAACACAGATGAGCTTAAGGGGAGTCTGAGTGAGAATCCACATTTTGTCCATTTTCTGCATTACAGAAAGTTGAGAATAGCTATAGCTGTGTTCCAGGTAGGACTGTGAAAACTGTGTAAGATTGTTTCTCTCTCTGTCATTCTCTCTCGCTCTCTATCTCTTTCCCTGTTTTCTCCTCCACCCTCTGCAGCAGTTCTGTGTCCTTGGGGGGGAGTTCATGCTCATGCTCATGCTCATGCTCATCCCCCACCCCACCCAACCCCCCCCCCCCCCTCCCCCCGCCCCTTTTCCAATCTACACACAGAACACAGTCAGCAATGCCTATTTTAATCAAATGGCATGCATGGCTGTCTCACATATTCATTCACCAAATACTGTCAAACCGCCTGTGACTTTTTCCACCCCATATGTGAGTCTGTCATGTTCCCCCCTGAGTCATGGAAGTTTGGAGCTCTCTCCTGATTGGCTGTACAGCTCACCTCAGCTTATACATAATTATATTCCCTTTGGCTTTGAATACCTCACATGGAGAGCAACTCTGAAAGCAAAGCAAAGAAACAGCATGGAAGTCTCCTCAAACTTTATGATGTGACAGAGGATTTGCAAGTCTTTTTGAGCTGCCTCAGATGTCAGTTTCATCCAGGCCAGAGATATTCATTGCTTCAGGGCCAAGGCAGTGGAGACTGCCGATATGTGATGGAACAGCACTGTTCACAGCGAGAGAACTGCACTGGCCTCTCCACACAGTCATATGTACAGTTCACACATTACTGACAACAAAGACAACTCGTTAAGTCGTTGAAGCGAGAGAAAGACACTGCTAGCCATTCCTGTTCACCCCAAACAGTCACATTTTAGAGACTTAAGACAACTGTAGTGAAAGCCTGTACTCTCTGCTTAATGCACATTTAGTGACTACGACAGTTTTAGCATGAAATGTCAGAGATTCACTGTCTGAATTATCATGTATATATCATAGGAGACAGAGATACCATAGTACACTGAAGACAGGATGTTGCCACAGACACATGGATTTGCTGTCCACACAACCCTGCCAAATCATAAACCTGGCTTTCATGCACTATATCCCTTATTATGTTCTCCAGAATGTTCTACCATGCTGTTCAGCTACTGCCAGACTATTGGAAGATATTGTGCCATTAGCACATTAGTGCGAGGATTTGCAAAGCAAGCAAATGCCAGCAAGTGCTAATTACCAATTCAAAAATAGCCAGGCTAAAGGATCCGCTTTTTCTTTTCTTTTCTTATTTTTGCAGCTAAACAGTGCAACAGTATATGAGTTGACCAGACACTATAACAACTGCAAGTCCTCAAGTACTTCAGCCATGGGTATATTTGCATCTAGCTTGGCCAACTGAATAACAGAGGCACTTTATTATTTCGAAGGTACGTTACCACATTTGTCAGACTGTCATATGTCAGTGAAATAAACGGAATCTTTTTTATTATCAGAGGTCATGTGACTCTGGAGTAGAGATGAGGTTAAGTGATTTGGTCAAGGGGAATCCTCTGACTAGTAAACTGTTTATCTAACAATTAGATCGCCCCTACCCGATATTCATGAACCTTCTTCATTAATCAGTGTTTGAGAATGAATCAGGTTCCCAGTTTTTTGACATGTATTTACAAACATTTGTCATGTTTGTAAATACATGGGTAGAAACACAGTATCATAACTCAATATTTATTATTAATGTGTTCTTGCCTAACAGCCTTTTAGCAATTCCTATGTTGTCTGAGTTTTTTTTCTTTTTTGTTTTTTGGTCATTCATTTTTTCCCCCTTAATTAGCGCAAGCTGTCACCTATTTTGTAGTTTCTTTCTGTTTCAGTCTCCACCATCGTCACATTCTTCAAAAATACATGAACAGAATGAAACGGAACGCATAAAGGCACAAACAAATACAAATGAACTATTGCCTTTGTTTGGCAAAAATAAGTCCATTCCAATCTGGAAGGGAATGTGAAGGCATTTAGCTTGCTAACTAACAATCTATATTTGTCATGCAGCCACAGAGAAGCTGATTTATTATCTAGCTGGCTAGATATATAGTTAGCTTATTAAATGGTTTGCTCAGGTTCTTGGATAGATCCCAGTAATCTAGCCTACATATCTTATTGACTTTAAAACACTAAACTGAAAGCTACAGTGCTAAAATACAAACATCTTTAGTCATTTAAAGCACAAGATGAATATGCTAAATGTGCCAACTCAGTTTTGTCATTTGAGGCCTAAGTGAAACAGTATATTTTGGAGGCTGTAAATAATAATCATGCAACTCTGTTTTATTTCTGTTTCAGCTTTAGACCTTTGGTGTTCAAACTTTTAAGGCGCAAACACTTCCAACAAATTACATTTTAAAAATAAAAGAAGCAAAAAATTCTCCCTGACCTGTTTCATCCGTGCTGTCAATTGCACTGCAGTATTAGCTCCCTACATACTGACCTGCACACGCGCAATTGCAAACGATGCTATATCACTTTTATCACAGAATCTCTCTGGCGCGAATCATATTTTACATCGCTAAGCGGCATTTCCAACACTTTGAGTGTAAAGTCTATAATCCTTCCCGTCTGATCTTTCGCTGAGTTCTGCAATCTTGTAATTCCCATTTGTTTGCGTTTCAGTGATCGTTCATTAATTACTGAGAGAGGCGATTAAACATCTCTCATTACACTCGGCCTCCCAGGCAGGGAGGGCTACAGCTGAGCCAGCAATGTCTGAAAGACCTCCAAATACTTATTTAACACCCTGAGAAAGGCTGCCAGAACCCACAACTCCTTTATAACTGCCTCTGCCTGTTTCTTCTTTGGCCAATCTTAAACATCCAAACCAGACTCAGCTGAGAAACAATACAACAGCTCTCTGCCCAAGAATTAGCAACTGGGACGCGCCAGCCGACTGAAGCCCAGAACTTCACAACTACTGGGAATTTGATAGACAGAAAATAAAAGAAAATATGAAAATTCAGAAGGAAAATAGCCCAGTAGAACCCTTCAGCAGAGGAAAAAGCACATGGGTACGGGATAGATTACCTAAAGAGGTTAACAATCATTTAATGTTAGTAAAAACTGGGGTGAATTGGTGTCCTCAGAACTCACATTCGTTAACACGACCATATCTGATGACCAAATCCCTACCTTTTGGCTGAGGGGCAAAGTCTATACCAATTGTGAAAATGGCCACTAAGACAGACAGTCAAAAAGTCCAGGGCTTGTGAATGGGCAGCTTATTTGCTAACATATATCATGAAGCATGCACAAGGCTACTCAACATAATGTGAGCATCCATGTCTTCTGTTTGGTCTTTGTTTATTGAAACATAACTTTACTAAGGAACACATAGAAAGTTGAAAATAATTTTATATATGGAGTTAACAAGCTGAGGATAGACAGCAGAATTCTTCCTATGCAGAAGATGTTCATATTATAACAAGTACCTGTTATAATTTGAAAAAAAAATTTAATATTTCAGTTGGTCCAGCTCATTACAAACACTTAAGGTATCTGTGATAATATTAGAAGGTGGAACACCATTGCAGGCTCATAGAAGCCTGAATCACAGAGGTGAAAATGTTAGTTTAGCAAAATAGAGTATTGAGGAAACACTGTGACCTGAGGCCTGAATGGTCTGATCTGCTCATTGTATGTGAGCTTGTGAGTTTGGATTGTTCATATTTCACTGTGCACCTTTAGTGTCCCTCAGATTAGAGTCTCATAGCAAGTTCCCACAGTTGGCAAAGTTTACCACGCCTTCAGCTGATGGGCAGGCTAATAACCAATAAGAAGCATTTAATCCATGCTGTCTCAGTAATTACTCTAGGCAGTGTCAAATAATACGGATATGCGTCTCTTATTTACATGAAAGACAATGAGGAGCTGATATCTAAACAAGCATTTTATGTGTTTCCCACTTGAAGGAGAAAATGAAGTGGAATTGGAGAAACCTCTGAGGAGAACTAATTAGCGCTGAATTGGAATTGCAGGAAATATCTCCACTCTGTGGAGTAGAATGTTGAGCACAGTTTGATTATTTTGAATGATCAATTGCAAATTGAAAAATGTTCTGGTTAAACATATTAAAATACATTAAAGTACAGTTTCAAAAGATCAAATTGTAAAATGCAAATAGGGTAATTTACATTAATTACTATACATTAATTATTTATTTTTGCAAGTTATTTGGTGGCCCATTACGTAATATGATTTATATGTCTCATAACCAGAGATAATACTTTAATTTGAATACTGTCTCTTGCAGTTCCACTCCAGTTCCAATTCTACATCCTCAATACTAATGTAAATTTCAACTCCAATTCAGATTCCAAAAACTGAACTGGAACCAACCATCAGTTCTCAGTTCAAATCAGAACCGAATCCAGCCTTGGTGGTTATAGACCTATTAAGATGCCAAAAAAGTAGGATTTTATGATCAGGAAAAAGACGGGGAAGGATGAGAAACCAGGATGAACAGACTCTCTACCTACATCATCTTTGGATGGAGCAGGGACTGCTTTTGTCCGTCTCACAGCTACACTGGCCTGCCTCCAAGTCAGGCTGATGAAAGCTGCCAAATGTATAGGTATGGACAATATCAGCTCCTTCAGAGCAGGGGACAGAAATGGAGGGAGTGAAGTCAAAGCGTCTCTATTGAAGGCACCAGCCAATACGGATCTTGGCTGAGAATTCCCCCGCAAAAATGGGCTTTAAGAGGAATCAGGACACAGAATTGGAGATATACTAGCTTACAGCCTTTCTATCAGTGCCACAAAGGATTAGAGGAAGATGCTGGACAGAAATTTCAATTTAAAGTTCTGTGCTGCCCCCTAGTGGAACATATTTGGAACTCTCAAGCACTGAAAAGTCTTGAACATCTTTCTAACCTTTTTTTCCCTTCTCATGGGACATTTCACAAAAATTCAATTATCTCATGATTTACTGTTTGAGTTACATACTGCAGTTACTTTCACCATTATTGTAATGTAAAAAAAGAAAAGAAAAGAAAGACAATTCAAAGTATTCTTTCTAAATGATTAAGAATTGTCGGCCTAATTTTAGAACCAGAGATTTCAATAATTTTACTGATTTTATGAATATGGTTTATCCATTTTTTCCATTTCAAGATAAAATGATATCTTGGTTTTTATTCATTTTAATGGCAAACATGACAGCACTCAGTGGTTGAGAAACTACTGAGCAAAACATAAAGTGAAGAACTCATAAAGATCTATAAAGAGAGGTTATCAAAAATAGAGAGTACAGAGTATTTCTTTATTGCCGTGAATAATCCAATGCTTTCCAAAAAAAAAACAAAAAAACTATCTTAATGGTGTTTTAATGGCTATAACAAGGAATGTTCCTGTAGGGGTCTTGAGCAACGCTTTGGGACTCTCAGTTTCGATGTAAATAGGCTATTTAAATTCCTTTAAAAAGGTACAGGAGACTTCTTCACTTGTTTATTGTACATATGTGTACTGACTGGACCCAGGGTGAAATACACTGAGAAATCTGTCGTGAGAGAGGCACCTGGAGTGAGACATTACCCACTGTGAGCCACTTGGACTCACACGGAGACAAAGGCGGCAATCTGCACGATTCCTCAAATGAGTAATCATCTTGGCCTTTAAAGTCATCAGTGCACACATGTAGGCACACATACGTGCCCATACACACACGCAAGCACGCACTCACGCGCACACACACACACACACACACACACACACAAACACCTGTGTGCATGACCAACAAACAAAGAGGAACATAACGTCCCTGAGTCAGACTGGGTGATGTTTCAGTTGGATTGATTTCCTTTCTTTCTTTTTATTTTTTTCCTTTTTGCTTTTCCTTTGAGTGACAGAGATGAGAACAAACCAAGCTATTAAATTTCTTTGTGGAAGAACGGGGGAGGGCCAGTAAAACTTTCATTATGTCAGTCCTTCACCAAAAAAGAACATGTTGTCTTTCTTGTACTGTTCTGTTTCGTAAACACCCAGCCTGTGTGAAAAATGTAACCACCCCCCCCCCAACACACAAGCATACGCGCACACACACAAACACACACACACACACACACACACAGTTTCCTCGCCTTTTTTTTACTCTACAAACTGCTATAATCTCTTCAGGGAACATGATTATACTCGCATGCTTTAATAAACAAATTTGTAATCTGTCACCCCTCCAGTGTTTACTCTCTAGTGTGTGTTTTTATTTAGGATTTCTTTACAGAACAAACTACCGAGAAAACTTCTGCTTAAGTCTCCTCATGCTTTTCAAGCCAGGTGCTGATGAAAATAAGACATACATCTTTTTTTGTTTTTCACTTTATAACTGTATTTTTACCTTAATTTAGTTTGATAACAAACAACTATTTGTCCAAGGTTTATCTTTTTTTTTTTTTTTTACATATTTTATACATAAACATATTCTATACCCATAAGAAGAGGTACCTGAAATACTTTTAGTTTCCCATTATGAGTCACCCTAAAAATTCCTATTAGATTATTTTTAAAAGCAAAATCTAATTTGATGATAAGACCAATGGTGTTGTGAAAAAGAAATACATTTCAAACCAAAGCAAATTGTTTTAAACTGTTTATTGTCTTCTTTTAAATGATTTGTTGTATTAGTTTTTTATTAGATTTGATTTAACATGTACTCAACAAAAAATATCCTTAAACACACAGAGAGCTGTTTAAATTGTTAAATCAAGATTTTTGTGAGCATGGTAAATTTACATCACATAAAAGGAATCAGCAGCAAAAAAAGAAATGGTATGTCATTTTATAGATTAGGAGAATGAAACAGAAATAAAGGACTTGAGAAATAGTTCTTTTTTTAAAATGCTACTTTTACACGAATTGATTGAAAATATCTTGTGCAAAAGAAAAATGAAACAAAACAAAACAAAACTGAACGAGATTATGCGAACAAGAAAAAAGAGGTTGACATCCTATTTGAATGTTATGGCATCACACATATAGAGAATTTTACACAATTTTCTCACACAAATTCACAATGAGGCCTTTTTTTTAATACATGTCCTTTGGAGCACAATATTTTACATCGGCAACAACATCTGACTGAATGTTACCCCTTTTTGAAGATGTTCCATCGAATGGTTATCTAATTAATACAAAAATAGTAAAAGTAAATATTTTACAATGTAAATTGAAGATCTTTGCACATCCCCCTTACCCTCAGCACCAATCCAGTAAAATTGGAACGACATAGCTCTTTAAATACCAAAGAAAAGGAGTCTTCTATTCTAGTGTAGAAGAAGCTTGAATGTGACACATCGATTAACGTAGTTGCATTCTTAATGGCTTTTTGTCATATCAGCCTCCGGGTTCATTAAGACCGTGTGGTGATTTCGTTTATTGGTCTTAACTCACAAATGTTATACCAAAAGCCTGTTTATTGAGGACCAAGTAATATTGGGAGTATTTATCAACCTAACTACAATAGAACTCATTTCTTACACCATCTTGCATGAGAAAATATGAGACAGCTTGCATAAAGAGCCCTTGTGTGACCCAATCTCATACCACATGCATTACAATCATTCCACCCTTTTTTGAGAACACATGCCAAAAAAGTAGAATCTGTAACAACTCTCCCCATCTTTACAAAAATTCAGGGTTTTTTTTCTTTTCTTTTCTTTTCTTTTCTTTTCTTTTCTTTTCTTTGTCTCACTGCACAAAATGTCATGAAATGTTTCAAATGATAACTATTGTGTGATTTTTTTTTTCTTTTTAACAAGCTTGGGGGGAAATATGAATAATTGAAATGATGAAAAGCTAATTTATGCTTTTAAAATTAGACTGAAATTCATGTGTCTTCATGAATATTTTCACAAAATTGGCATTTGCTACTGCATGTTCTACCACTAATAGAGCTGGTTAGTGATTTTAATACATGAATGTCAAGTTTTGGTACCTATAATTAATAAGGCAATAAAATACAAGAGAAAAATGTCATCTTGTTTCTTATTTCACTCCACTACAGAGAGGAGTATTTAAATTGTTCTTCCTTTATTCTGCTGGAGAGAAGAAAATGTCAACGTGGAGTAAAACATATTTTAAACGTGAAACGTTTTATCACAAGCTTTAAAATTAATATTACTTTGTATTTTGGATCTTATCTTCAGTATATTTCCAAGCTCACATCCTCTCATATTATAGTTCCATGACCTGTCACTTTTGTTAAAAGATATTTATGAATGACAGTTCTCCTACAGCTCATTTGAAAACATCGTACAGCATGAAAAATGTCATGATGAAGAGACAAAAAAAGAAAAACAAACAGCAAAGCACTATTTTGTAAGTTGCTATAAAGCATTATGAACACATTAAAGTACAGTACAGTGTGTCATATCCTTTCAGACAAAGGACCAATCTCTTTTACACCAAAATCAGTTTTTTTAATATAAGCCATATATAGAGTGCACAAAAGAATCACCTGCCTGCACTGCTAGCCTTTTCACTGAAAATGCAAAAGATAAACAGCAAAGGAAAAAAAGAAGAGAGAGAGAGAAAGAGAGAGAGAGAGGGAGAAAGAGGGGGAAGGAGAGAGAGAGAGAGAGAGAGAGAGAGGGAGAAAGAGGGGGAAGGAGAGAGTGCGAATGACAAAGCATACAAATATCATCATTGAAACAGGAATAGGCCAAGAGGAAGGGGAGAGAAAATTAAAAAAAAAAAAAAAAAAAGATTTTTAATTTTCTGTTGACATTGAAAACACATAAAACCACCGGAATCAGATACAACAGTTCTTTCCATGAGGAATGAAAAGCTAGAGAGAGGAAAAAAAAAAACAAATTGGCCACTAAAGCTCTCAGTCCCTGAATGTGGCACTGAGTGTGGCATTGGTAATAATAATAATAATAATAATAATAATAATAATAATAATAATAGCAGATAAAACGGGTTCTAAGTGGGTGGGCCTGGCCAGCTGTGAGAAGACTTGGCCATGACTGGCCGAAGAGCCAGTGTAAAGGATGGCTACTCTTAGGGTTAGCCAGGACACAGGCATCCACTCTGTCTTCCACACAAGACATCCCCTAAAGAAGAGAAAGAAAAGACAAACATAAACCTAACATGTTATTCACTTCAGTTAAATGGTCACTTACTATTTAGGTCAGAGTAGCCATGTACGATTGTGACCCCTTGCCATGCCTTTAAATAAATCTTTGTGCTATGAAACCAAATATTAGATTGTTGTTTAAGAGTTTCTGGGAGGAAAAACACATACAGTAATATCTAAGCTCAAGAGAATTTCAGGTTTGGTGTAGAAAAATGTGACTTGCAGTAGACTGATTTGGAGCAAAGAAAGATTAACACACCCATTCGCTGTGTCCCTTCCAAACCACAGATGAATTTCCTCAGCAGATGGTCTCCAAATGACACTGATTCTAAAGGCAAGAAACAACACCTTTAAAGACATCCATAAGTGTTTTTTTTTACACTTTTTTAATTGATTGGACTTGGAGTTGTGTCAAACTGTCTGAAAAAAATGGAAAAAAAAAAAAGTGAAAAAAATATGTGTGTTTGTGTGGGTGGGAATTGTTTGGCTCGTTTTAAAGTTCACCTTGAATAGTAAATTAAATTTGCTCTGAGACGGAAGAACTTTGAAATGTGAATCTCATTTGCTGAGTTGATGGTAAAAGCTCAATAGCCCATTTTTAGCCATGGGCAAAGCTTTAACTGCTCTGTCGTTATCAGAGAGCTTACGGAAGCCTCCATCCTTACCGTGTCAGTCCACTGGTGGGGAAGGTCCTCTGGTTCCGGGGGGTAGGACATCCAGGATGGACTCCGGTAGGAGGAGGGTGGTGACAGGACAAAATAGTCAGAGTAGCCTGGCCGGTTCGCTGATATGGCATACACTGCTGTCATTGGGTTTCCTGTGGGAAATTGGCATGTGGGTTTAGCCAATCACAAAAGGTGTTCATTAATTGAATACGACCAAAATGCCGCTGCCATGGTAGAACTAGCTGCTGCAAACTTTTATCGGAATCGGAAATTTAACTAACCTAATTTCATGAACTAGCCAGATTTTGTGCAGTACTCAGTTCAGTAGTCTAAAGAGACAAAGGATCCACTTTGATCTGATCTGATCTTAGGTTTATAATATTAGTATTCTGTTACAACTTCATAAGAATTTTTACTTCAGCCCTGTAACTGTTGACTAACAGAGAGTATAAGGAATGTGTGACATGCCATTAGTCACCAGCCCTGGATTTCTCATCTGAGCTGAGCTGTGTGGGCTAAACTGAAAATCTGGGGATTCATTTTAACGATTTGATTCCGCATCCAAAGGCGCTGTCTCTCATTCCTGAACAGGCTCAAACGTGGACGGCATTACAAATTCTTGGAGAATCTGCGACACACTTATCACCACATGGGAACATTAAAATTCTGTTTGACGCAGAACAGGGCGTGTGAGACAGACCTGAGTAGCTTGTCATGGACTGGTCTACAGTAACAGCCGGGAAAGGAGCCCTGTTAATTGGCAGGTAGGGGGCGCCATTGTGCTGACTCATCTCTGAGGCCTCAGAGACTCGAGGCTTTAAACTCATGTCTGGCGTGGAGCTGCAGGAACAGAAGTAAAGAGAGTAAATTTCTTGTCATACCCCTTTCTCACCACCAGAGGGCAATCACGCTACACACGCTCTAGCTGACACCTCTGCAGAGCTGCCATAACACACCTCAGTGCAGTTATGAGGACTGACGTGAGCAAAGGGGGGGAAAAAAAAACACGAAATCTTTTTATAGGTATCAACAGCAAGTGCATCAAAAGAAAAGGCAATCCTATTAATGTGAAACACAGCAAGACTGAAACCTGCTAAGCATTAATTCACATTAGTCATTTTCAGAGCGGAAATGGAGGCTTTTGGAACAAAGAAATATAGATAAATGATCCTGACAGAGTGCGTTTGCATTTTTGTGACAGAGAACAGTCCTACCGCTTCACCGAGCTTCCAGATGGGGCTCCAGATCTGGGGGAGATGAGTGGTGGGGGAGAACCCAAACCCATATCAGGCAGCTGGGTAAACCTGAAGCCCTGCAGAACAAATCCAAACAGCCCACGTTCACACATTAACATGAAAAGGTAAATGATAAAAAAAAAAAAAAAGAAAAAGAAAGAAAATGGTATTGCTTCTTTGACAGGGCTATGATAGCAGTTTGCGTCCTGGAATGTTTTCATTTTCAAATGAGTTGTTTGTTTTGCTTCGTGGCCAGTATGAGGGTGAATGAAATTACATCTTCCTCACAGCATGATGAAGGATGTGACAGCAAAATAGCCTATCTGTTCAAGTCTACCATTTTCCCACTGATTGTCTTAGTCTGAGGCACAACAAATTGATATTTCAGTGAGAACACCCCCACCCCATCCCCAGCACACACACACACACACACACACACACAGACACAGACACAAACACACACACACACACAGATGTTGTTTTGCACTCACAGGTTTGGGGAGGCTACACTGGTGCATGTCTGGCCCATAAGAAGAGCCCCTCTGCAGGGCTCCAGAGGGGTGGTTCATGGTACCAGGGGCACTGGTCACACCATCTGAGTAGGGGCTGCCCTGGTTGTGGTTGTAGGGGCTGTGGCCGTGGTGGTGATGGCGGTGAGATCCAGAGGTGGGCTCCGCGGTGGCAAGTCCAAAAGCGTTGTCCAATAGCAGGTGCATCTGCTGCCGCACCTCATCGATGGAGGGCTGGGAGCTCAGGGTGGAGGAGTCCGAGTGACCTTTGATCTGGTGACTGTAGCCTAGGGAACTCATCAGTCGGTCTACATCAGTCTCCTCAAAGGGCTCCGGCTCAGCCTAACACACACATATACACACACACATACACACACACACACACACACACAGGAGGCGCCCAGATAAGATTTCAGCCACATTCATTAAAAGGATATCAGTTTCCAAATACACATACAGCCTCACACATTCAAAACAGACAGAGACACACACACACATGCACATACCAAATGTACACGCACACACATACACACACTTATACACACCACTGCTGGATTGCTCCATTTGAAAGTTAAAACTCAGCACATTCATGGCTATTAAACAGTATCGAATTTCCCATCTGAATCACTGAATAGGCCATAATCATATTCATGTTCATTGGGATTCTGCAAGGCTCTGCAGCATGGCTTGGCAACTAGCGAGAGAAGATGGCACCTTAAATAAGACAGGAACACTCTGCTCAGAGAGAGCTCTAAATGTAAAAGTAATCCACTTCATTTTACCCTTTGGCCAGACAGGAGACGAAGCAAATTACGATTAGGGAAAAGGTGATATAAAAGAACCGTATCGTTTTTTTTTTCTCAGCCTGGCGCTTGTGTTTTAGACACCACGCACACATGTCTGCCGCCCTGACTATTTATACAATAAGAGCTGCAGGGGTGAGGCAGATTCCTGATAAAACAGTAGCGTGGCATAGACAATGTTCTTCCCACATCGCTTCTACTACTCTCAAAGATATCAAGGAGTGCATTTTTCCTGCGAGCCTCAGGCGTGTGTTTCAGGTACAACAAACAGATATTTGGCAGAAAAGAACATTTAAACCATGTAGTTTGTTGTGCGTGTGTTTGAGAGAGAGAGAGAGAGAGAGAGACAGAGAGAGAGAGAGAGAGAGAGAGAGAGACAGAGAGAAAGAGAGAGAGAGAGAGCGCAATGTGCCACATTAGGCAAACAAGAAGGAGACAACGAACCCCTGTGGACAATATTCCTGGGATACTGTAAACGGCCGACAGATACTTTGGCACTGTTCCCAATGTTTGAACAAAAATAACTTGCACTCCTTCAGTTGCATACTATTTTTTTAAAGAACTTTGTAAATAAAAGAGGCTGGCGTCCCTCCCAAGAAACAGAAAGAAGAGATCAAGGAAAAGAGAGAAGAGACTTCAGATTATTAAGTCTAGCCCTTCGCTATGTCAAGACACCTCTACAATGTGGACTTCATCTTCTGGAACACATTAAATACCTAAACTACAAAGTTTAACAGCTAAATATTATATTTAGTGAAAAAAAAAAACCTACACATATTTTGATGGCCTCTCATTCTGTTTTCTCACTTCCAGTAATAAATACATTTCTTTTTTTGGGGTTCACTCTTGGCTCTCTCCAGCTGGTATTGTCAATATATTTGTGTTAATCAAAAGGCACAGCTGCCCTGGAGTGTAAAAAGCTCAGAGCAGCCAGGCCTCAGTGGTGACTGAATGAGACCCAGTGCTGCAGAGCAGATTAATGGAGCAGAGATATATAACTCCTCAGAGCAACTATTACAGAGAAATACGTATAGAGCCCTATCTTCTGCTGACAGGTCTTTCGTCCACTGTTTCACGACCGCTGTGATCTACTGTCGAATATGCACCATCCATCTAAGCTGTTCCAAAGAGGGAATATATACTGGCAATGCTGTAACACCAAAGACCGAATGAGAACTACTGGAGCACTGGTAGGAAATGATTATTTATCCTCCATGGTCTGTTTTAGTTCCATTTTTGTTATTTTGTTTTTTGTTTTAATATACAGAAGTACTCAACCGCCTTTCAACCAAAGGTGCATATTCAATCTTAGAGCCTAATGAGGAATGAAATGAGAGAAATTAAAAAACAAAACAACAACATTAAATGAAACAAGAGAAATGTCATGTGGAAAGGTGTATTCGCTGTGTATGATACAGCGGTTCTAGCACTGTTAACAAAAGACACTGAGCTGTTGCATTCACTGTGTCTTTTGTGTGAATATACTTTGGT
Source organism: Chanos chanos (assembly GCF_902362185.1). Classification (NCBI taxonomy): domain Eukaryota; kingdom Metazoa; phylum Chordata; class Actinopteri; order Gonorynchiformes; family Chanidae; genus Chanos; species Chanos chanos. The sequence goes on along the minus strand of NC_044495.1, from coordinate 38,867,948 downwards.
GTTTCCACTTTCCTTCATGTCTTTTGTAACATGTCAGCCTGTTGTGAATGGTAGCACTGAAGGAAAAGTACTAGTGAATGGAAACACGTAGTTTGCTGGGTGATAGATAGCACAGGGGTTAAGTCAAAGTAAAAAGAGAAGCCATGAAATTTAACCTATGCTGTTTTGAGTTTTTAGTAAAAGCTGTAACTTCACCCTTCCTTTCTCTCTCCCTCTCCTCTTTTTTTATTCACATAACCCCTAGACATCATAACTATGAAGACCATTAACCCATTGGCGGGTTTTATCCTTCTTTCACAAACCGGCAGAGCTTAACAAACGATGAGAATTTAGCATATGCCAAGACAAGAGTAGTTCCTCGCTATTCTTAGAGCGCCCCCCCCCCCCCCTTATTTAATTCTATGCAGTAAAATTTTATGGTGGAGCAGATAAGTCTCACGTCGTAGCCACTGTTGCGGATGCCCCTGCGGGACCTCTCTCTCATCACCAGCATGTCCATCTCGGTCTGCACTGGGCTCGGGCTGTTCAGTGACTGGCCACTCCAGTAAGCCGGTTCTCTGGTGTGGGAGTCACTACAACATAAATAATGCAGACAGTAAAAATTAGTATCATCATTTTCATCTTGATCCTCATCAGCTCCAACACCATTACCAACCGTTATCATACTCCAGTTTTTAATGAACTGTTTGGTGCTGTTGTTACCTATCGGGTCCTTGATCTGGAGATCTTGGTCTTTGAGAGATCTTGAGACTACATGAATGAACCATCTGTCCAGACCTCAGATCCCAATGACTTGGTTTAGATTTGGATGTTGTTGTGGATCTGGTCTCAGTATTGTTGTGACCATGCTAAAAACAACAATTTACCTAGTTTTGCATCTAGTCTCTGTTGATATAGGAGTAACTGCGAGAGCTGAACTGAGACATGGTTTGAGTTCTGGCTCTCAGGTTGAGTTCTGGTCCTTATGTTGAGTTCTGGCTCTTGGGATGTAAAATCTTAGGATCTAGAGTCTGGATTTTCGGGGCTCTCATCTTGGCCTAGATCTAAGACTACCAGGACCTGTCCTGGCTCCAGCTCTGTCATCCAAGCAAATATCCATTTCATTCTACTTCAACTGATTTATTTCACTATTCATTATAATGTCATGATAGAAGTTTAAATCGTTTTAAAAGACATAAAATACACCAGCCAAAAAAAAGACCCTGACAACATTTTTCCCCACAGACTATGGTGTACCTGGACTACTGACACATTGATCTGGGACACGAACACTATTTCTGGGGAAGACCACAGGAATAAATGAATAATTCATTCCCTCTCTTATGATCTTGCCTCCTGTACTCTTGTACTTAAACACTAGCTGTACTAACTTGACTCTTATCATTTATTCTCCTTCCCACCTCCTGCGGTATTTGACGTAAGTGGAAGGGTTCCTGTCGTCTTTCGGCCCCAACGCATCATCCAGGTCCAGGGAGGCGTTCTCACGTCTGAGTCGGTCTCTGTGACTGTAGGCTTGACCGTTGCTACCGCAGCTTCCAGTGATTGGTCCATCACTATACCCTTTCCTCTTGGCCTTGAGCCGTAGCTTGTTCCTGTAATGTTCTATGTCAGACTTCTGTTTGAGCCCCATATTAACCTATGAAACACGGAGATGGCATGGCATGACATGGACGAGGGCAGCAATTTTTTGCCATTACACCAAAACAAAGCTAATGGTCACATCACTTTTTTTCCCCCCTGTCGATCTGCTCTACATGCTGGTATAAATAAACCATTAAAAAATATGCTGATTAAAAGCCCGGTCACCATGGAGATGGTTTTCTGCATGTCTCACCTCTCCGTTGAGGATGGCAGAGTCTTGGCTGTGATTGGAGGAGTCTGGGTAAGAGTAGTTGAGTTGTGCAGCCATTGGTTTAATGGTGATTAGCCGCAAAGAGCCAGTCAAGGAGTCATAGTGTTCTGTCCAAACCGAGAACAGGATGACAGTTTCACTTACCAGCGACAACACAATGATAAATTTGATAGTCCAATCACGGGAGAACAAACAGCGCTTCTATCATGTAACTGTGCTTATGAAACACCCCCCCAAACACACATACACATATGGATACACATATGTAATGCGTAGGGAGCTTAAATCCTTCATATGTAGATCAGGTGGCTAACCAATTTAGACAACACATAGGGACCTGAACTGGGATAAGATCAAGAAAAAAGCGGGAGTAAAACCAGCACCAGGCTTGTTAGGTTTACCAAATGCACCAGGCTTGTTAGGTTTACCAAATGCACCAGGCTCGTTAGGTTTACCAAATGCACCAGGCTCGTTAGGTTAACCAAATGCACCAGGCTCGTTAGGTTAACCAAATGTGGGCAACTGTGCACAAAGGTGGATTAAGCAATTTACACAGTTTACCATACATTGCTTTGCTGTCAGGAATTACATCTAGCCTGTCGTATCTTAAAGTCAAAACTGCACCACAATAGATAATATAACTGAGACAGTCTTAAAAAGTTCTACAATTATACTTGAAAATGAGGTAAATAAAGTTTTTGGGGGTTTTTTACCAGCACTTTCTGTTATTTCTGAAGGGGTTTGATTCCTCTTACTTTTACTCTTTACATGACATTCTCAGCAAGCTGTGTAGAATTGTAAATATGTCTAAAAAACATCCAAAACTTTCTCTTTATTTTCTCCCCCCTCCCCCAAGCCCTCACATGTTCCACTTCATTATGCTACTGCCTACTCACATCCTTGGGTTGTCTATGTGCAATCTAGAGAAGTGAGTTCCAATTTACTGATGCTCATTAGAAAACACATATCAGCTAGTCTGGCACTGCAACACCGCAGCTGTTTCTGAGGCAGCTCGCAGCATCCTACACAATAAACGTACACCACTCAACTGACTCCTTCATGGCTTTAAAGCGAGAGACAAAAGAAGTGTAGCGTTGTCTTGGCCATGTTTATAACTGCTTATGTAATGCTAACGACAGCGTTATGAACGGGCTTATAGAGATGTAGTGTTAGTGTTATTCAGGGTATCTCATTTGGAGACACCGAGGCGAACTCTCTCACCGTTCCTCATGTGACTTTCCTCTTTGGATGCTTTCTGTGCCGCAGTTCTGCGTGCCGTCGAGCTCCTGCCCGTGTTAAGCTTCCCAGAATCATTGCTCGAAACCGAGCCGTTCTCACTTGGCAACCTGCCGTGGGTAACCATAGCAACAAGGACAGTGGTAAGAGCTCAGCAAGCAGTTTGATGTGAGGTTAATGGTTGCCTGGCACAGCCCTCTGGCCCCACTGTTAACCTAAACTAACTGCAGTGCCTGACAGTCACTCTCTCACACACACACACACACACACACAAACACACACACAGACAAAAAACACTTTCTCATTTTATCTTTGAAGGAGAGGCAAGTATTTGTGTATTCCTCTAATTGTTTTTGTTTTTTTTACAAGCATGTGTATCAACATGAGAATTAATGCATCATCCCACTGTTTTAAACTGAAATGTATGACAACTTATGTAAGTTACGATATTGCATAACGCATAAACGACAGCAGGATATCATGCTGGGTTTTTTTTTTTTTCAATCCAAAGTAGTGTAGAAATCTACAGTTTAGTTTAATTAGTGGAAAAAGGAAAATTTTGAAAGAAATAACAACTAATAACGGAACAATACTACTAACATACTAGTCATTGAAATTATGACAGAAATAGGCTTCGAGAGCAATAGGCTTCGAGAGCAACCATAAATCTCTTCACAGTGACGGGGGCGGGGGGCAGGTAAGACAATGCTCTAACTGTTTTTCACTTTCGCACGTTGTGCTCTTTTAATTTTCTACACATATATCCAGATGGCTACTGCGCGGAAAACACAACACGAGAAATTTAGAATTCAACTGACGGTTCAGCATCAAACTAACGCTTATACGGGCAGACAAGGTGGGGTTGAAAGGAGGGGGGGCGCACATTGCTCTCGGGCACACTGAATCATACATGACTGTGTCGCTGGAAGCATTCTCAGCTCTCTGAATGCCTCGCCTAATACAATCCACTGCCAGGTTTCTCATGTAAACACGGGAGTTGCTCTTGTGTGTTTGCTTCTATCGCTTTTCCAAATAATTATTTTCTGGCGCGAACGCTCTGTCAAGACTTACTCCTCTTTAAATGCCCGGCCCGGGAAAGCTAGCGAAAGACCTCGCATTTGTATTCTCGGTAATCATCATGCAGTCGACTGAGCGCAGTGAAACATCGAGTGACTCAGGAAGCAGTTCCTGTCATACCCTCAAGGATCAGCGATCGTTCCCTGCGGCCGTCACACTTTTCCGCTGTCACACGCGCGGCAGAGAAACAATAAAAATAAGGTAACGGCGTTGAGCGTGGGGTTAAATAACAGAGATATTAAAAATATGCACCCGGCGGTTTTGATGACCTTGATAGCGGATGCTTTTACGGCACGCTAGCTTGGAAAACGGCACATTTCGTGGTTAATACATTTTTCCTCAAGCTTTCATTTGCATTTTTATGCATTTGAAATTCAAAGGAGCAACCGTAAAAGCTTAGCTTTATGTTTGACTTTTCTATGCCAAAAAGAATGAAGCAAAATCCACTGTAACATTGCAAAGAAAATTACACACGTAGGATGCAAACCATTTTTAAAAAAATGTAATACACTAATACCTTTAATTATTTATACTGATTTCTAAATATACATTTTAATACATTAATTCTACCTCCAGAGTACTCCATATAAAGACCCTTGTGTGGTTCATGACAATTATGGTTGATGAATATTCATGGCCTTTGGCTTGTACAGGTACACACAAGAGCCGTAACCTCCCCTCATCTCTATCCGTACCTCCGGTGCATCTCAGCAGACTGGGGTCTCTTGGAGACTGTCCCATCTTGGAGGACACCTCTGTCTTGGGTTAATGGGGCATCCCTCACAGGGAGAGACAGCACCAGCGTCTCCTTGGTGACGGTCAGCGGTTCTTCTCCGGGCTGGCCCATGTGTTGCTTGGCGTAGTCAAAGCCTTGTACCGGCTAGGGACGAAAGAGTTACAGTATGATAGTCACCTAACTGAACTGGCATGTAGTTTCAATCAGCAACAGTCTGTTGGTCATCCTGATTTATTTATACCCTTCAACATGGTACTCCCAGTCCCCATGGACTTCACACACTCCAGTCACGTATGATGCACAACTTTCACTGGGGAAATTTTGATGCAGAAGAGCGATGCAAGCTCTTGTTGATAAATAATGAAGAGAGATCTATCTCTCACGAAGCAAAGTAGAGAACTGCATGTCTTTGTCTCATTTTAAAGAGATTTAGTTATATGTTAGGGGAGGGGGGGTGTCTTTGAATGTAAAGCCAATTGAAAGTAAAGGAGATGTATGTAAACATCCAGAATGATTAAATTATTCAGGCCTTTTGTGATTCACTCTGCCCCTGTGTCTGTCACACACAACTGCAGCAATTTGCAGGAGAAATCAATACACCACCACCTCTTTTTTCGCTCTGACGATGGGACTACGTCTCTAAATTTAGACTTCAGAAGTGAGATAATGGACACAGACCGTCCACCTTTCCTCCATTGAAGAAAGCCGCCTGAGGAAGCCGACCTGCGCCATGACCTTGAGTTAAGTAACACTTTGTCCGCCCACGTGTAGCTGACTGAGAAAAGTGCAGCTTTTGAGTCTGCCTGAAGACAAAGCCTGGAAGCTTTTTTAAACATCTAAGTTTAATCCAGATTGATTATGGTTTTAATTCTTGAAACAATACTTCTGTGGTAAATGCAGAGTCATCTGATAGAAGCAGATATTCCGTCTTATGGCAGGGAGTTGAGTTATGTTATGCGGGTCACGTTTTACATGGAGGGTAAAGAAAACAGGCAAGGATAACATAAACACATTGACAGGTAAAAGTCCACAACACACAGATACCAAATCAGGGCATTGATCTGCACCTCTCATTCTCTCTGTCTGTCTGTCTTTCTCTCTGTTGCTCTCCCCCTCTTTCTCTCTGATCTCTTGCCCCACGCCTCTTTCTCTCTATCTGAGCCGCTTGCTGTCTGTTTCTCAATTCTCTCTGCCCCCCCTTCTCATCTCTCTCTCTCTCTCTCTCTCTCTCTCACTCTCCTTCCCTCTCTCTCTCTCTCTCTCTCTCTCTCTCTCCTGATCTCTCTTTCTCTCTTTTGCGCTCTTTCTTTCTCCCTCTGCTATAAACTCAAACGAAAAAGCTCAACAAATGCCTGCAAAACATTTCACAGTGCTTGAAATGAGCAGGAACACTTTGACACAAATATCCACATGAATGCGAATAAATCGAATTGTGTTGCTAGGAGCAATTAGAACAAGATCATGCATGCAACGTCTTTGATTGGGAGAACAGCACTATGAAGGAGTGAGATCAAAAGCATAGCCAAAAATTATCATAATTACAATGGATTTGACATTTTGTCTCGGTTTCCAAACAACCCTCTGAAACACAGCAGGTTGCTTATTTGAAATGTTCACACGTGTACATGTGCAAATGCTATATGTCCTGTGACTGCGTATTATGTTACATTAGCTCCCATTTTAGTCCTGCTAACCTATTTAAACAGGCTAATTAAGAGAACATGTGACCTCGTCCCACAAGATAGACCTCATTGTATTCTTTTCACCCTCACCTGGACATACACTGCCACAAAATACAGCCCACAGTAAACTTATCCGTACGCTAGTGTTAGTAAGAAAAATGGACCATAACTATAGTTTCCAGCATATTTTTGGGTTTCGTGATTCAGATTTGACCTATGGCCCCAATTCTGAATTCAGATACTAGGGGTAATAATTTTAGGAGTAGGACACTGACTTGAGTGTGGCTCCGGTTTATGTTGATGATATCGAACACCGTATTGATTTCAGACTTGGACCAATCGCCTCACTCCCTCCCCACACATTGATTTCCCACAGGCACAGTCAACGAGAAAAACACCTAGAGCATTAGATCATGCAGCCAGGTCACATGCAGGAATACAGCAATAAATTTACCTGGTGGTGATAGCTGCCATCTCTCCGATACGATGTCTGAGCGAGAAAACCATTAAGAACACGTTTTATAAGAAACATCTCATTCGTTAAGAGCTTTACCTGTGTTTTGTATCACTGATGATACAAAAGATGTTTGATCATATAGGGACAGATACATTTCCACTTACCTTGGTACGAGGGTGGAAGCTTCGGAAAGCACTGGTTTTGAAGACCGTCCGATTTCTACGACAAACTATGGTGACGGCCATAACCACGACAACCATTACCAAGGATACAGGTGTCAAAACTGCCATGATCCATAAATTGCTGGGTAAACTTTTCACAACAGCTATTGACAAACAAACACACACACACACACACATACACGCACAGAAAAAAAATTAATTAATGCAAATATTCCAACATGTTATTCTCAGTTCATATCAGTTCTCCAGAATCTGGGTCACAATCTCTCATGCACAGAGTAGTGATCCAAGCGTGCTGTTTTGCATTGTGTCCTGGACTGTTGGTGGTGAGCTGAATGCACTAGTGTTTTGCTGTAGACTTTATCTGTGAGATTACACCTCCCAGCTGAACAGCTTTGGCAAGGGGGGGGCCACATATGTTAAGCCTGACAATGCCACAGCTTTCCTGGGCTCAGAAAGCCAAGCTGAGCCCGGACCTCCTTGGTAGAGGGATCAGTAAATCCGAGCACTGTTTGCTCTGGGATGATGGGATGATTCCACATTGAGCCATTCTGCTGTTCCACTGCACGTTTATGGTAGATTAGCTAACAATTCTCAATTTAAAGACCATATCTGTTTTTGCTGTGGGGTAAGTTATTTTCATGTAATTACTCAGATATCGTATGGCATACTCAATAACATATTCGTCATTAAATGTCTTGTTAGTTCTAGTCTTCATATCCAAAACCTACCCTCAGGGAGGGCATAGTTACATTTAATAAGAGCTTGTAAAAGAGGGAAACCCGGAGCATCAATGTGTAATTACACGTAATAGATTGGCTGAAGGCATAAAGTGAATTGACTAGATCAGAGTTTAGTCCAGAGCTTTCTATTGAGACATACGTTCGGCCTGAAGCTGCACAAAGTATCCCAGTGTGAGCGCCATGGTCTGGGAGTCCACCGTGTTCAGGACTTTGGCTGCAGAGGTGCCAGAAAGTGGGGAGCCATTCAACTGGACATAATAGGTCATCTCCGCTGGGTTTTTAGGGCCAGGCAAACGGCGGATACTGACCATCTAGACGAGACAAAAAAAACCCAATGACTCCATTAGTAGTTCACCGGTTTTTCCCGATGTTAATCAGTACGTTTAGCTCTTAATTGATCTCGTGTGGTTAAATAAAGGATTAAATTGATTTGTTCACAGACGACTCGTACAATTAGATAGTGTTGTCTGGCAGAGTATTTTTGATTAGTTCTCCTTTAATGTTCCCTCTTTCCACCTAACCTGGACAGTGTATCCACCAACAGTAGTGGCCCGTCTGAGGCGAAGGCCGTTCCGCCCAGCGAGCAGAAAAAGCTCGGCTAACCTCTGCTCCATTAGACTAGCAAAGCTCTGGTAACTTCCCTCCAGAGTGGAGCTGTCAACATCCTGAATAACTGCAGAGAGTGAGAGAGAGAGAGGGAGAGAGAGAAATACATGAAAGAAAGAGGTCAGAGATAAATTGCAGATATGGGGAGAAGTTATCCATTTCTCACTTTAAACTCCCTCCCAAAAAACTGCAATTACAGCAGATCTGACCCTGACTGTGAAGAATTTTCTGACAGTGATAAAAGCACAGAGAGAGAGAGAGAGCGGGAGAAAAAGAAAGAGAGTCTAGCATAGCTGAGCATTGGAAGTGTTTTACAAAGAGAGTGCTCTTTCAGACTCCAGATTCTGATCCAGCGTGATCTCTCTGGGGCAAATGACAAGGGTAACTAAATTATGCATCAACACTTCTCCAAAAGAAAAAAAAGGCACTCAGAGTCTGCAGGTTTAAATAAAACACAAACACGTTGCCATAATTACACAACACACCGCAGCAAATGAGTGTCTGGGTTTTTCGGGGTGTGAAAAGTAATTACCCGTGATCAGCCAGTAATCTCTGGTTGCTACTGAAGTGTTGAGGTTGTGATATTCCAGTGCTAAAAAAGGGGGTGGGGCAGAGAGAGGGACAAAAAGTGAGAATGATTAACAAAGGAAGAAGTAATCCAAAGGTAAATTATTGTGCTTTTTCTGATTTGATAATGTTCTGTGCTTGCTAAAAGCACTGTCGATTTTGAAATCCCTTGAGTCTGACTCAAAGAGTTATTCTTATAATCGCAAACCTCATACAACTACTAAAAAAAAGAAAAAAAGCCCTGTAATTTTCTAAGCCATCGGGTATTAAGTCTACAGTAAAATGAAAGCAGCTACATGTTTTGGAATATCCGCAGACCACTATGCTCGCGTATGCACAAAGCTGCGCACTGACTCTAAAAAAAAGAACGAATTTGATCGCTGAGACAAAGTTTGAGATTTTTTCCCTCCAGCTTGTGTCCTGAAATAACACTTCCAGTGATGATCGGTTGAATCTTGACCAATAAAACGAGCAAAAAGTTAGCCAAATGGCCACGCGTTGATAAAAGCACACATAGCCTCTCCAAAGCCTCGAGAGATGCACATTAATTTGCGAGTCGATTTAAGTGAACGGCATTCTCATTCAAGCCTATCTCAGCGTCCGGCGACCATACGCAACTTATGTCGGGTAACGTGTTTACTAGCCTGGGGCATAACTAAATAAAAAAAGAAACGAAGAAAAAGGAAAATATTTTGTAGGGGGAAATTGAAATACGTATCTTCGCTTCACTTACGCTCGGCGATGAGCAGAGGTGGGTAAAACAGGAAGTAGCCGACCAGCTCAGCGGTCAATTGGTTAAGGAGCCCACTGGCCACAGTACCACTCAGGATAGTGCTACCGTTCTTTACCACATATACAAGAGTGACCGCCGGGGAGTTGATGGGCTGATAGACATTCTGGATCTGATAAATTAATATACACAGATACATTCATTCGGCCGTTGAAGATTTAACACAGAACCTTAAATGTGCAGCTCTAACTGCCAGTCACTGAATGCTGGAGTTCACCTGAAAATTACTGGTAGAAAAAAAATGTGTCGAAATGAAAACTAAACAAAGTACCTCAACTGTGAGAGTGCCGTAGTAATTCTCCACTTTGTCCTGAGCTTCAGCAAACACATTCTCCAAGCGTTGCTCCATCATTTGTGTAAATTCACAAGACTTTATGTTGTCTGTAGCACTTACAAACCTGAGAACTACACCACAGCAGCAGATTGGTATACAGATCATGCAGACATTTTACAAACCCACACACAGTTTCAGAACCAAACGGCACAGGCTTCAGATCAGGCCCAATTATCCTCACAATCAGGGCCGCCAACCATCTGTAAAGTTACAGACACCGCATAAAATATTAACTAAGTTTGGGTCTGTTCGCAAATCCGTAAACAAGACTGACTGCCCGTGAAAACGTTCCATAACAGCATCAAACCTAGAATTCCATTTATTTTTCCTGCAACAGTCTGAACACCAGTGCCGTTTTATCTCTGGCAGCAAGCACACACACAGACACACACACACACACACACACACACATCCATTCATGTACTTTGACTAACAAGAGCATAGATGAGTCAACGTTGCATCCGATAAAAAATGTCAGTAGACTTAGATACAAATTTGGCAATGCTAATTTGTCATAGTGTCTATGATTTTAAAATTAGGGCGAATGTAAACCTCTGCTGCATTACCTTTATGTCTGTCTCATCTGTTGTGTCATGGATGTCAGTAAAAAATCCATCATGTTAGTAAAAATGGCTGAGCTTGGGAAACCTGATAAGTGACATCTAAAATTTAAGGTCAGTTACCCTTCTAGCACGGAAAGCTCTAGAAAAACTAGAGATACCTGTTCACTGGATTACTGTTCTTGTCTGTGTTAGCAATATTGTTTGTGATACACCTTCAGTTGTAGAAACTGTATATGCACACATCCACCTGTCTTTATTTGATAGAAGCTTATTTAAAAAAACAAACATACAAACAAAAAACCCTTTTGCCATTCCGTACCTGTTTTGAGCTGGAGATGGATGCCGAGGGCAGGGAGCCAACGGGCTACAGGTGTCAAGACCGCCAACACCACAGGGGCGTGATGTCTAATGTCTGTCAGCAGCTTGTCAAAGCCGTAGGCATTTAGAGTCTCCATAACGACAGAGGCCAGGTACACCACCTTCCCATGTGCTACATAGTATCCCAGGGTCACATTAGTGGGGGTACAGACATCTCTCTCCAGCTAAAGAAAAAAGAAAAAAAAGAGAGTGAGAGACATACAGAAATAGTCAATGTGATATTCTGGGTCAATGCACTGAAATCTATGAGAAATTGCCACACATCTGTATCAAAACATGTCTCTTTTCATAATTCATGCACAGTATCAAGGAAAGGGAATTAAGCAGATCATATGGTGTAAACAGAAATACTATCATGGCAATGTCTATGAGAAATCTAATGGAGATCCATCCCTCGATCACTTGTCAAAACCTAATATGGAACTGTATTATTCCAATAGGTAACACGGCAGTTTAAGGATGCTAATATGTAAGTGCTACTTCATTTCCCCAGAAAACCACCTGGACATAAATCAATGTATTGAGTACTACTGCCAGTTTGGTCAAAGACCCACAGCGTACTGAATCAAAGATAATGTAGAGTATGAAAAACATCCATGAATGTTTATGAAATATTCATTATATACATCTCTCAGATATAAAGCTCAAATCACTGCCTTTTCGTTTTCACCAGCCGTCTCTCTCTCTCTCTCTCTCTCTCTCTCTCATGCAGCTGGTGTTTAGACTGTCTCCTGCTGATCACCTCCATATTATACTCTAATACCCAGTCTCAGTCAGCTCTGATGGTGAAAATAGGAGGAGGAGGAAACAGGAGGAGGAAGAGGAGAGAGAGAGAAGCCAGTGACATAGAGCAGACAGTGCTAATTCTCAAGCTGAGTCATCATTCATGGGCCTGGCTGCAAAGCCACAAACAAAGCTCTTTAGCACAGAACAATACAGCTCTGTAATCTCTCATTTTGAGTTAGAAAGTCAAGTTATCAAAACATTTTCATTTTTCCACCCTGCTCTCCTTTCTGGATTGTCAGTTTTTGTGAGGCACATGTGTTGCATAAGATTATGGATTCAGACAGGAACAAATTGCGCGCGCGTGCGCACACACACACACACACACTCACACACTCACACACAAACACACTCAATGCACTCTGCCCTTATAAATTGCACACTTCCCACACTGCCTCCCACTAAACACCCACTATCTTTCTTGAGTTCCAGACTACAATTCCCAAGACCCAGTGGGAATGAGATTGAAGTTCCCAAAAGACCATATTAAAGCAGTGTGATTTTCTGCTATATACCATATTTGGATGAAACATCATACTCAAAGGAAGAGCTTTTAAGAGATTATAAAACTTAGAGATTTTGAGTACACTACTGTCATATTGTCATCAGCTAATTCACAGCATGTATGAGTTATGTCTTTAATTTTTTTTGGAACAATGCTGTTCTTTTCACTGTATTGTCTCCTAACCATTTACTGTGGATGTAACCAAGGCTTTTCCACAGCCGCTGTGAAATCACATACAAACCTGCAAGCGGACGCTGCTGTCATTAAAAGCCTTCTGCAGAGCCTGGGACAGTCCTTTCCAAAGGTTCTGCCTCATGGAACTTTCCAGTCGATTCCTCTTCATCTGGATGGACAGAACTGGAGGGGAGGAGTACAGATATGCACACACACGCACATGCGCACACGCGCACACACACACGCACACACATGCACGCACACGTACATACACACACACAGAAGTGAAATACTCATATTTTCCCTGCTCATTATCTCTGTGGAAAAGCTACGTGTCTTTTTACGGAACATATGTTCCAGACTTGCATGCACCTACACTGTGCCATTAGCATGTCACAAGAAAAGGAGGAACACATTCAGGATCACTGTGTCACTATTCAATATTGAGATAATGAACACACACTTGCAGCACATATAGATATACAAATCTATACATATAACAGTGAGAATACCTACCCGTTTTCACCCAAAACTTCTCGGAAACGTTACAGGGTAAAGGAGCCTTTTCATTTGAGAGGGAGCTGAGTTCAGTGGTTGTGATTCCAGAGGTAGGCGCGGTGGTGGTTTTGGGAGGGACTGTCTGAGTGGTAGTTGCTAATGTGGATGTTGTTGTTGTTGTGGTTTGTGGTGATGTTGCTATTGTTGTTGTTGTTGTTGTTGTGGTTGCCACTGTTGTGGTTGTCGTCGTGCTAGTCATGGGAGGATCGGTCGTTGATGCTGTCGTGGTCTCAGCCGTCGTCGGGGGCGGCGAAGGCGTCATCCCGGCGGGTTCTTTCGTTTTGACGAAAGCGTCAACGGGAGTCACAGTCGTTGTCATCACAGTCGAGGGGTTGACAGTCGTGGTTGTCACGGTAGTGAGTTGAAGACTGTCGCTAGTCACAGTGCCTGGGTGGTTATGGGTGGTCATCATGGTGACGGATGATGCGTTGGAGAAACCCCTGTCAAGGGTCGTGAGGTTCCAAGGAAGGATGGAGACTGAACTGGTCGCATTATCCGTTGAGGAGGTGTCGGCCTCCTCCGCTGTGAGGAGAGAGGAGCCTGGGGCTGTTGGCAAGTGCGGGTTTTTGGGGTAATCACTGAGGGCTTCCTCTGTAACAAGACAGGGAGTAACATCTGAGTCAGTTTCACTCCAGTAAAATTATATAGTCCCACAAAGACGACAGGAAGTTCTGTAAGAGAACATTTGATGATGGAGGGAGATGACACATCAGACAGAGGGAGGGGAGAAGGCAAAGGACTGGTCTTTAGTGGTATTTTAGGAAACATCTCGCGTTGATTGAATAATGATGAATAATGAATAATAATAACCAAGAGAAAAGAAAAATGTGATGATGTTGAGAAGGAGGAGGAGGAAGAGGAGGAGCAGATGGATGACAATAAACTAGTACTAATAAAAACAATGATAACAAAGGTGCTTATGATAGTGATGATGATGATGATGATGATGTCGATGATGAATCTCTTGCAGAACAGATTTTTAATCTCAATGGGTCTCATCTATGTAAATAAAGAACAAATAAAATAGATAAAAAGATGACGAGGAGGAGGAGGAGGGGAACCCAATTGTAAGAAAGCAATCTTTATGAAACTGCAGGAAACGACCTATGATATTATCCCGTGCTTAAACAGGGTATGGGACACACAGTCAAGCCCAAGTGTTAATACACATTTTTGGAGTTGTACCTGAGTTGGCAGTTAAGAGAGTGTTGACCTCTGGTGCAACAGACAAAAGGTCTGTGCTTCCGGTTGGCTCCTCTGAGAGTTTTTGATTGGATCGACTGTCACTGTTGCCGGGTGTGGAGGGCAGAGACTGCACCAGTGCCTGAGGCTCTGTGTCTGCATTGGCCTGCAGGGTCAGCACTGACGAGGAGAACACAGCTTGCTCCCGCGGGCTTTCTGCTGCCCCTAGTGGAGAGGACTGGTACAGGGGGATAGAGGCTTCTTCCTGAACCGATGAAGTCGTTGAAATGATTGAGGTTCCTGTCGAATCCTGTGACAAGGAGGCGTGCCCTGACGCTTCAAACCGCCCTTCATCTGGAGAATATGGGAAAAACCAGAAGGTCAAAGTTTGAACTTAATTTTTACAAACTCAAATATACTAGCGTTTTGTGACTGATGGAAATGAGGAGGGAGGAAAGGATCGCATTAGGATCCTATTTTTACCAAAGAGAAGAGAACTAAATATATATCAGCTTAAAATTATAATGAGAGACACATAACATATTATAATTTATTCATCAAGTGGAGATGCAATAGAATTTTTCCACCACAAAAAGAAGGGGAAATCATTCCGAATATTTTACATAAACTATTTAGCCCTGCCTCCGGGAGTTTTTGCTCTTTATTGTAGTTTTTGTATCCATACTGTTTAAACATTGGTTAATGACCAAAATTCCTTTTTTTTAAGCTCCAGAACACTGTTTCAAAACAGAAAGAGGAGACAGAACCACACAAAACTCATGCATTGTCCTGAGGAAAGTAAAGCAGATGGAAAAGAAAGAGAGAGAGAGAGAGAGAGAAAAAAAATACATTGTATGTGGCTCAGAACAAACAATTTTAGGTCAACCAGAGCTAACAACTATTTTTTTTCTTTGTTGTACCTGAGTTGTCACGTATTCACTCAGTAGCACCTCCAGTAATGGGGTCATTCATTTTACTGATGAGATAACATGGCGTTAGCACTTTAATACGCAATGTGCTTTTTTTCTGTGTAATCTTCACTCCTCCAAGGGTTCAGATGTTGAAGAGGCTGGCGCAAAAGAAAAGAAAAGAAAAAGAAAAAGAAAAAAACCTGGCTTTGAAGAGAGACAGCTGATGATATTCTGGAATGGGTCCTGTGTGAATTTTGTGTTTCGTTTCTAACACACGCGCGCTTTCGGCTCCCCTATGACGAATGATGAATGTCCATTCCACTCATACGCCAAATGACTTCATTGCTGTTATGCTCCCCAGGATAGAAATGAATTTAAGGATTATAGAAGTCTATTAATCATGCCATTAATCAGTGTGTGCTAGAGCCTGAGAGGACTGAACTCTGAGGTGACTGAGGGAAAGGCTGCACTGATTTCTTTTCTTCTTTCTTTTCTTTTTTTTTTCCTCAAAATTTCTGTCGACTAAATTATTCAAAGGCTACCAAGAGAGAGAGAGAGAGAGAGCGAAAGAGAGATAATACGCTTGCAGAATTCTCTTTTAAAATAAGTGCACATAAAATGTCTTTTGCTAAGCCCCTGTAGTGAGGGAGAGTTTATCTTTGTGTCATGTGTTTTGTGTGTGTGTATGTGTGAGTGTGCGTATGTGTGTGTGTGTGTATGTGTGTGAGTGCAGCACACCTTAGTGAAAGGCCACACTGAAAGTCTATCCTCCAACTGATAGCCACCTGCTCTGACAGAAAGAACATATGGGTTAGCCTTAGAGACAGACACCAAGAGAGAGGAAGGGGGCACACACAAGGGGCTGTAGGTGTTGATCTGGCCTTGGGAAGCAGGAGAAAACAGTATGCTTGTACACACACGTACACACACACACACACACACACTTAACGAATGTCATTGCTTTGCAGAGCCCAGTGGCTTCTGTGCAGCGTAGCAATAAGATAAGGACACTTAGTATGCTGACTGTAGGACTGAAAAGATTTATGCACCCTATAATGGGTGATGGAGCAGTCATGTGACTCCAAATGATTCAGTGATCTGAGCCAATCACACGCTGGTGCTAGGCAGAGCAGAGGATTTCAATTGGCTGATAGAGCAAAAAAAAATAAATAAATAAAATTCTGAACCTCAATCCATCACGGACCTCACAGTCATCTGCATGTGTGTTAAATAGCGTATAGCTTTAGACCCAGCGATAGGACAGTCATGCCATGCAGTGTGAAGAGCACTGAGAAAGCTGAGAGAATGTGTTTGTTGGGTGACATGTGGAGTGTCAAGAAAAACGTGGAGTGTCTCTCCATCATAGAGACAGGTGGTGATGGGGGGAGGGGGGCGGGTACAAGATAACAGGCCAAACTGAGTGAAACCCAAGATCCAAGAGAGGAAAGCATAGCCTCCACTCCTATACACCCTGTTTCAGCATGGGGGGTGGGGGGCTACTTCCTCTGTCTATGCACAGGTTCCATCTGCCCTCATGCACTTTGAAAAAAACTGACAGCATTGCACCGGTCAATGATAAAATGAAGATGCCTGGCTTTGTGTTACATTTGGCCAAAGACAATCCTTTTTCCCCATCCAGCTTCATACTTGGCATCAGCTTATATGTGTTTTAGTTCTACTGATTCCTCCACACGCTCAGAGGAGGCGTGTTGAATATAATCTTTTTTTTTTTCAAACATTATATTGCAAAGCAGATTAATGCATCAGCGTCCTGTGAAGCAGATTAAATGTTCTGACACGGAACGGGCCCTTGGCCCGTGTCCAGACTAGCACCCATCTCACACTCAGGGCAGGTGGGCAAGCCCTGACACTGCCCATCTGAAACATCTCACGCACACACACACACACACACACACACACACACACAAACACACGCACACAGTAGAGACATCAGCTCTTCAACATTTAACAACCATGTAACCAGTAATACTAGTGAGGTAGCTAATCACTCTGATGTTTAAACAGCTAATGCTTTCTGTACACTTGATTATCCCGTAGCTACACAGTCACAGAAACACCGTGCGAGCAATCTGTCGGGAGGATTCACGATCGCTTCAGCTTCTATATTAGGGTTTCATCGAAGAAGAGAGTCATTGAGGGTAATTAAAAAAATGTTGAATCACTGGTATTTGACTAATCGGGTGACAGCTGACAGAAGAGAGAGAAAGACACACGGGGAGCGGGGGGATGGGGGCTGGCTCACACTTCCATATGACACATAATACGGATTGGGATAAAATAGGGGCAAATAAGGACACAGGCAAAGAAGTGAGATTACTGAAAATATCTGGATCTGATACTGGGTTTTAAAATTGTATTTCAGTGCCATGTATTGAGATAAGGAGAGAGAGAGAGAGAGGGACAGAGAAAGAGAGAGAGAAAGAGAGAGAGACACAGAGAGAGAGAGCTGTCTTGGCAGAGAGAGAGAAGGACAGAGAGAGAGAAAGAAAGAACAATAGAGAAAGAGAGACAGAGGGAGAGAGACGGAGAGATAGAGTGCTGTCTTGGCGGCCAGTGTTATGACAGCACTCCTGACAGATTTAAGCTTAGCGCTATATTGAATGTTGATCCTGTGTCTGATGTCTCTCTGAGCCTTATTTTTTTTAATTTTCTGACGTAAACAAGACACACCTGCTTAGAGGTGCTGAACTGCCCTTAAAAACCCCTACAGTACGGGTACTTAAAGACTGCTTCCAGTTCAGTACTGTTACTGAAAATGGCTCATATAAAGTCAAATTCCACCTGAATCCCTGATATGTCAAACTGGTTGAATGGTCTCATAAATCTGAGGTTGTACTTCATGATAGTTTTATACCAGTTTCATGGCTAAAAGATAGAAAACTATACAGAAACCCCGTGCCTTATAAAACCTCATTCAGAAATCACACGCCCAACTCTATTTGGGACCGTTATTGGAACATCCATGTTGTCAAATATTAAAAAAAAACCAAAAAAACCCCCACTATACAGAAACCTCACACCTTATAAAACCTCATTTAGAAATCACATGCCCAGATCATCCATTTTGTCAAGAACAACAAAAAAAAAAGAAACAAAACAAGAACCCCAAAAACATTCTTACAGAAATCCAGTTTGGTCTTTTCAGACTCAGATTGTTTTATGAGATTTAACGTAATCTGTTCCTTGTCTTTTCCTTTTCCGTGATTATTAGATCAAGCTGAATCACACACAAGCAACTTCCTCTCAGGAAAATCATTCATTTGCAAAGATGATGACAGAACATATGGACAAAGGTCTGTATAAAGCATAAACTATGCTATTACACAGTAGGCGATTTGTAGGGGGATGAAGGGGGATGCCATCCCACTTGTTAGCAAAGTGACCAAAATACATCTCCCTTGTTAACCTGCCATCCGACTCTATAGAATGGTGTCTGTGACCATTGAGCCATCCCCTCCTGTTAAAAAATGACAATTCACCTACTGCTACTATGAACACAACTACATATCCTCAGCTGTCTTCTGAAATCTAAAAAAGCTGCATCTTGCATGTGTATTAGCCTCACCAAGCCTCCACTGATTGGATAAAGAAGAAGTCATGTGACTTCTTCATAGAGCTTTGGGTAGGTGACTTTGTCCCAGGGATATCTAAGAAGAAAGGCAAACAAAGTGATTTTGTGACAAACAGGAACAATAACAAAATTTACAAACCAATTGTGACCAGAAAAAAAAAAGAAAAAACACTCTAGAAACCTGAAAAAGATGACATTTCCTCCCTCACAGCTAATAAAAACCTTCAAAATACACGATGATTTTTTTTTTCTTTTTCTTCTTCTTCAAAGAGGTGGCAGTTACTGGCAGAGATTTCAAACGCACAGCACAGCAAAATGGAGGACTGCTGCAACCCACCATCATCTAGTCTTTTTATAGACCATGTCAATGAATGTTCAGGCACAGATATGGGAGCCACAATGGAAGACTGTGCTTTTTGAAAGTGTCCAGGTTGTGTGTGTGTGGGTTTTTTTTTTTTTGTCATTTTAGTCTCTTAAGCATTGCGTCACATTACAGCCCTCTCTGCTTTGCTCATCTTCACATCTGAGACTGACTGAAATATTCAGAGCTTTTCAGGTCATGTTTTCCAAGCTCCGGTTCCTGCGAGCGGCAAACATCTGAGCCTCCTGTTTGCCAAAACACTGGAGAATATTCACCAAGTGGTTCTTGAGAAACACCTTTGATGCACTTGACTCAAAATCCCAAAGGGCATGGCAAGCGATCGCAACCCCATTAAAAGTGGATGAAGCTCACACTCCTCCATCTCTCTCTCTCTCTCTCTCTCTCTCTCTCTGTAGTTCTCTCTTCCAGACCATCGCTCATCTCCAAGCCAAACTAAAACCCATGGGAGAGCAGAGCAATCCACACTCTCCAAAACAGACATTTCTGCCCAGATCTTTATTTATTTATTTATTTTTCAGGAGCAACTTTTGCCACATGCACAAAAATAAAAAACAATAGCAGTCCTCTGGGGTGGGACGGGGGAAGGGGGGGGGGGGAGGGATAATACAGTAGTCTCGTAACATTAGAAGTCTCCAGAGGAATTTTAATAATGCTCGATGGTTATCTGACATGGGGACGGACGAGGACAAAAGTCCCTGTACACAACACATGCTCCTTTAGCTCCTTCCTTGCCAATGAATTTTCTCTTCTACAACTAATGTGAAAAAAATGGATTCAGTCTTTGTGGAAGCTGTGATGTAAAAGAAATAGGGATTAAATGTGACTGGTGTTACATTCATTTAAACACAATTAAGCAATGCAGTTATGAAAATGAGCAATTGTGACAAGTTGAAATGAAACTCGGAGTAAAATGATGTTGATGTGAACACTTCATTCATTAGAAACTGGTGTCTGAGTAACTGAAAACATTCTTCATAGCTATCCTGAATGTCTCTACAGCCATCCTGAACGTCTCTTTGACGAATATCAAAACTGGAGCTTAGAGTACCGTGAAATCAGGCCACAGTGCTTGATCCAGTAATGTTAGGGACTAATACACAAGCAAGCACAAACACACACATACACACACAAACACATTCTCTCTCTCTTTAGGCTATTCATTTGAATCAACCCAAATAACCAAGTAAACACAATAAATGAGGAATCCTTCTGGCAACCTGTCAGCAAACAAGGAGCAGTTCTATTTTTGAACGGGAGCAGTTGAGAGAAATTAAAATAGATATTGATTAATATTTAATATTAGTAGTGGTAAAATATTAAACCATATAACAAAATTAAGATGGTTGTTGTTATTGTTGACAAATATCCTCTGTTGTGATCCTAATGATCACCAGGGCACTAAGCCCTTTTCCACCGATCCGGTGCTGATGCCGGTGCCTAATGCAGAGCCGGTTCCACGCATTTCCACCGAAAAAGGACTGGTGCTTCTCAAAAGCAGTGGAAAGTCAGGCCAGCAGTGGTCTGTGGAAGAGACCAGCGTTTTGTTGGCACTCTGGGCCTCCACAGAACTGCAAGTGAATCTGGTAGGAACGGTGAGGAAGAAGAAGGTATATGAGGAAATAAGAGCAGCGCTCGAGATGGCTGGCTTCGGTAGAAAAGCGGAACAAATCATAAACAAACTGAAGAAGGGATAGAAGGATCATAGAGATCATTAAAAAGAACTGTGGAAAAGTGGTGCAGGAAGGAAGGAATAAAAACCCGGGCTAAATATCGATTTACTGGATAACGTACTCGGTCACAGACCAGTTACAACACAGCGCCTGGGAGATGACCCCGACATGCCCCTGACGGCACTGAGGCCTCTGGCCAAATCTACGTGTTATAAACCTTAGGAGAGAGATTTTGCAGTTGGGGGAGCTCAAATGCAATTTCATTACGGTCTCTCTGAATTAGATTTATTAATCCAAGAAAGGTCAGGGCTAATCCCTCCTACCCTCTAACAGATGTCATATTTGTCAAATGACCGATTTAAAAAAAAAACAAAAAAAAAAACCCCTCCTGAACCCCTCTATAACATACAGACATGCAGGCCGACAAAAACATGATAAGAAAATAAATAAATAAATAAATAAACATACAGAGAGACGAAAACATAAAAAGCAGATGGCCCAGTCCTCATTTGACATTTCATCCTTTATTACGTGATGGTCACACACAAAACTGAAACCTTTTGATACTTTGCCAGTAGATCAGCATTTGGTATAATCCTGTCCTTAGCTAAATACACGTGATGAGAAAAAAAGGCAAAGCTTATGCTAGCGCTCTGCTAGCATGAAGGTGCTCATTACCAGTTCTTTTCATGGTAGATCTCTTCAGTCAGGTAGTGTAAAAGACTCATGTCGAAAAATGACATATTATGTGTATACTGTTATATAATATTCACATACAAGCTCTGGAGAACCTCTGATGAAGTCATCTTTAAAATTCCTGGGAAGGAAGAAGTGTTTCATCTTTGTGGTCATTATAGTTGTTTTGAATTGATATGAGGCACCCAGAAATCCCATTCATCTCTCTATCAGGGTTCAAGGAAAGAAATGTGAAGGACTGCGTACGAATCCAACAGAGAGCAATCTTTTCTCCCGCACAAGATTTCACAGTGATGTAACGTTTGGAATGGCTGCATGCATTTATCACTGACATACAGCACTGGTTTTTCGACCAATAAATGTTCTGCAGTATTATTTTTTTAGGGGGGGGGGGGGGGGGGATGAGAAATTGAATGAGAAATTACTGTCATGACTGATGGCCAAAAAAATATTTGTAAATACATTCAAAAGCAGTGTATGACATTTTGACTTGTTCAACATTTGAAAGAGCATGTACTCAATGCATTCATTCAGCTGACAGTGTAAAAGTCAAAATGGAAATAAAGTGTTACAACATTTGATGTGGACATACATGCTTATGACTACACAGTCATTACAAAATAAGGTCTAACTTAGATAACACAGGTTTTATTGCTCTCTCTCTTGCTCTCTCTCTGTCTCTCTATATATAGGCATTATGCACATACACACACGCACACACCATTGTCATCATCATCATCATTAAAGCATAGCTACTTTATGTAAAGTGTACTCAAATATTCCAATAATGACAATAGTAGAAGAAAGTAAGAAGAATAAAGAATCAATATCATCATCAGCTTCATTAAAATTGCACAGGCGCTTGTCATATAGGTTGACTCTGGTCCTGTCATGGGGAAAGACTGGGCAGGCACCACATGCCTGCCCAGGGGGGGAGAAGAAAACAAAAGAGAACATCTCTACATTTGTCAGTCTGTGAAAGGCTGTGGAATAGCTTAATTAACTTTCACAGTTGCAAATTCTCTAATGAAGCACAGCAAAATGGAACAAGGAGTGTGTCCTGTTTGAAAACGGTCACTCGAGAGAAAAAGAGAGAGAGAGAAAAAAAAAGTCAAAAGGCACATCTGGCATCAGTAAATAATTGAGCGGTCATATGGTTTAGCAAGTGCCAAAATACAGGGAGTGATGTTTACCCAATTGACAGAGTCAATGAAAATGAGACATGGGTCAAATGCACCTAAAATCAGTTTCATTAAAGCAAATGCCCTTTGGTAAGCAATTGTCTACAAAATGGCTTAAAAAGCAAGCATAAGAGGGGGGGGGTGAAATTACAGAAATCTGAGCCAAAATTTACATGCCTACCTTTCATATTCTCATGCTGGCGTAATAACTTTGAAATGGATCTAAAATCTGAGCCTACTGCCAGTTAAAACAGAAATCGCAACAGGTTTGTGGGAGGTATACAAAAAAAAATTAAGATATTTTAATGCGTCAGTCCATCACTCAGTAGCAGCATTCGCTGAGAAGATGTGATATGAATGACCTAAAATGAATGAAAGCCGTCAAATGATTCAGAATTATTTCACACAGTGGGACAGCTCCTCACCTCTCACCACCACCAACCACCACTGCAAAGCATTAGCACAGACTGCACAGCATTAATGTACAAGTTGTCTTCTTCTTTATTTTTACCTTTTTATAGATCAGAGGCGCTATGAAGTGTTTGTTTTGATTATTTGTCAAGTTAAAAAAACATAAATTGTTCAATTTACTATTGTGCCTGTACAGTATGAACACACTGAATGATATTTAATAGCATTATTTGTATGTCAAAATATTCATCATTCCTGAAGTAGGAGGACTAATGTTCATTCCAAGGCCTCCTTATCAGACGCTGTATTCTAATCCAAATTCATCGAAATAAATAAGGATTAAAAAAAAATGTAAAATAAACAAATAAATAAAAAATCAAACGATGCAGTTCATAATTGTTATTCTGTTAATACACTCACGCTTTCCTCTTTTGGAAAGAAAAAAATCTGTTAGGCAGATCAGTTCCTATGGCAACAAGAGCACAGTGGGC
This sequence comes from Chanos chanos, assembly GCF_902362185.1. Lineage (NCBI taxonomy): Eukaryota > Metazoa > Chordata > Actinopteri > Gonorynchiformes > Chanidae > Chanos > Chanos chanos. The sequence goes on along the minus strand of NC_044495.1, from coordinate 38,844,209 downwards.
TCCTGTTGACTGAGCGGAGCATCACTGTGGGGGTATTGAAGAAAATGCCTCATCCCTCAGTGAGCCACAAGTGTCTCTGGCCTCAACGCAACTCACATTTAACACACACCCAAAGACTATTTCATGACTTAGGAAGCATTGAAAAAAAAAGAGCAAAAAACAAAAAATATATAGGTGGAATTAGCATGAGCATAATTTGAAGACCATTCTCCTGTGCAATACCTCAGCTGCTTCACCTAGCGAAACCATAAATGACCAAGTCAAGAAAACAAAAGGACTGATTTTTTTTTTTTTTTTTAGGGTGTACACATTTCTGTAACTGACACAAATCCCCAAGTACCCACAGCGATTAGTCGAGGTATCTGAAATCCACTAATCTTTAGCTTTTCATAAGTTTTATGCAAAGAACATAAATACATGTAATTATTAGTAGTAAACTGGGCATTACACCTTCTAAATCTTCCTTGTCAAAATTTCTATAACAGCTCCATTTTCTCATCTCTGAAGAGTTCTACATCTTCTTCTTCTTCTTCTTCCAAAATATGGTGAATTCAAATAACATAAATCTTCCCAACTGCAGGCTACTCTTACAACAACAACAACAACAACAAACTGTCCTTAGTGTGGTCTACATAAGTAAAGATGCTTTTAGTTCACCATAAATACTGAAGGCAGGAATTTGATTCTTACAAATGTAAACAGGAATTTATCAAACAAATATGACTACACCTAAAACACAGAAAACAAGAGTCTTTAGTATCAGTCCCACAAAATGGTTAAGGGAGAACAACACTGTAACCTGGTTACTGGGGCAGTGTTACAAGAGTGTAACCTGCTTACCTGGGCAATGACAAAAACAGTATAACTTTGTTAGCTGTGCAGTGTGACCTGGTAGCTAATGTCTTTGATGAATCCTTTATCAAATTGTGTGACCGTGTGATTGGGGATATAAACACGAATTTCCTTAATTGCTCTTTACTTCTGATTCTGTGTCCAAATGATCCAAAATTCGAAATGGGCTAACACTGACTGATTTTTGTTGTCATGTGACTAAACAATATCTTTCAACTTCTTTAATGATGACCAACTGATAAAACAAATAACCTGTTAAAAACAAGGAGTAACATCCAGTAAGCTAATTTACTGTATACAAGACTTGAGGGACTTGACCGCGAATCCTCGGTTAATTACATGGAAACATTTTAGGGTACGACTTAACCTCAGCCCTGCTCGAGCTGCTTAATCATACGGTTGAACCAAACGGCAGTCGCGAGTGCGCAAAGACAGAGAGAACAATGGTTGAGGAACCACACGTTAGACTGTAAACACTCATCAGATTATAAGGCTTTTAGAGGTCTGTCCATAGATTTGTAGAACTAGGCATGCGTATCTAGACTTGATGTAGCTTACATCCACACGTAGACTTATATTAACCCGTATAATGTTCATCCCCTGAGCATCTGCGGAACATATGAGTTTCCTGACCCAAAACACATCACGCCATGAAACACTGTCAACATTCATGACAAAAACAACCAGTCCGCACGTCACAAACATGAAAATAAACCGTGTGAATTTTGTAAAAGCCTTGTGTTTTTTGTTTCTGTCGCTGTCGATTTCATGTAATTAATTCCTACCGATCATCATTGCGCATTCTCCTCGTTACCATACACCAACTAACAATATTAACCTCCTCATCAGGACATCGGTTCGAGTGTAATTTGGCAAAACAACTCCATTGTGCGCTGGATAATTTGTGAAGTAAGTTACATTCAATTACATACGTAAATGTGTCTAAATAACCAAAGCAATCACTTATAGCCTGTACATCAATATGGAGAATGAGAACCATGGTATAAAATTGTAGGCAATCTAACAGGTTGGAAACAAAAGAATAAAATATCTGCCTTACCATCTATGGCAATCGCCGACTGCACCAGGAGTAATGTAATTCCAATGGATATTAAACACTTGATCCATACTCCAGAGACAGGATTTTTTCGGCTCTTCTGAAAACACAAGGTGGATTTACTTTCAAATCCAGTCCATTCAAAAGAGCTAGGTGCTCGAGCCTTGCCATTCCTGCTGGCAAACAAAATGTGGAAACTGTTGTGCGCATTTCTCGAGGCCATCTGTCTATCTTTAATATATTCAACAATATAGGTCCCCAAAAAGACATTTGATCTATTCTTTTCAGTGCCCAGAGTGAGGTCGTCTCCGTTGGATCTCTTTATGTTAGCTGACGAAGCTGCATTGAAACTTCAAGCCAATGCGTCTATGGAGCGCATTCCACACAGTCAAACGGACGGCTGTAAAAGAATCATGAGCGCAAAATGTAAACGGCGCATTTGCCGGTCTGTTTTTCTTTTGATTATTTCAGTCGGCAGATTCCACGGGTGACGCGACAAATAATAACCCATGTTCAGTCATGACATAAACGTAACTAAAACGGAAGATTTATTCTTATTTCGTTGGGGGAGAAAAAAAACACCACGTATCTGACTCGCGCGGACACAAGCAAGGTGGTGATGAAGCGTCAGAACGACTCGTCTAGAATTTGACGACCTCTGGTGGGATGAAGCGATGATAACCAAGAGGTGCTTCAAAGTAAAAGGATGCCAGATTACTTCTCAGTACCAACATTAGGCATTATTCTAAACGAAAAATTCCTTTGAAATTTGTGCACAACGGCTGCTGTTTTCCAAGGTCAGTCATTGCAGCAAGTAGCTTCTGCCTGTACTCTAGGACCGTAACGCTGGACAGGGGACAGTAAGGACATTGCTGCGTTAAGCTACGCTGACGTTTGACAGTCGAAGGGAGAAAAGAAAAAAAAACACATCGTGTTTCATTGGCTCTTTTCATTTTAAGCTTTCAAAAATGCACGTTGCCGCTTTGATACATATCGCCTACTACTTTTGCATTTGTCGCCTCAATATGTGAATTTGACACAATAGAGGTAAAGTGAAAATGTTATGCCAGCATCAGCGTTAAATATATATGTGTATATGTATCCAACTGAACGACATGGAATCGGGAGGACAGACGTATCAGGAATGAATAAAATCTAGTGTTACATAACAACCGGAAACGCCAAATTAAATGTCAAGTACCGTCAAGCATCGTTTTGTCGCATCCACACGATGGCGCTATTCTACTGTTTGAACCGAGTCTGAAACTCGCAGAACAACATAGAACAGATTGAGATGTATGTACAGTCTTAATTTCTCGTGTTTTTCCTCTATGTGTACAGTAGTCGGTAGAGTTCGAGGCATATACCTTACGTTTTATTATTGCAAGTGGAAAGTCATTTAACAACGTATGCAGTAAATCACAGCCTTATAACTTCTTATTCATGTGTCAACAAACCGTACGTTTTTGGCTCCGCCAGTTATTCAAGGACACCAACTCAATTTGGTGGAAAGAAAAGACAAGTGAGGACGAAATGCCTGCAGCAATATATATTTTAATTCAAAGTGAATTTAGACAATACACCATAATTCTTAATTTGACACTCACCAATAGTCACCAGGAAAACCCGCTTTTTTGTGACAAAGTACATACGGCTTGGTCACATATAAATCACTGAGAACTAGAGAGAATACGACCGCAAACTGTAAAAGACATTACATCAAAAAATCAGTTTCCCAGTCCTCGTATTGTGAATATTGCACAGTGCAACGGCTACATGGCAAACTAATGTAGCATAAAATCAAAAGCCAAAAAAGCCACAAAAAATCTACAAATATTAAAACAGTAACAGCTCAGATTTAGTAAATCAGGCCTATTTGCTTTGAAACCTACAAATAACTTGCAGTGAGATTTAACTTTCACTAAAATATTTGCTGGAAAAAAAGGGAAGAAAAAAAAAAAAAGACTAAAAAGCAAACAACTGAAACACAACTGTATTAAGGACTGAAGCACAACACAGTAGCACATGAGACAAATACAAAGACCCTGAATCAACTGTACAAGAATTTATGAATGAAGAAATGGTTCAGATTAAGAAAAAAAAAATTATAAATCTTACTTTGATCTTTAATGTTTGGTAAACTGGATATCTCAAATACTATTCCGTCAATGCACTTGAGGCACTGAACAATCAATCATCAATAGAATTACTCATTTTTCCAGTACTCCACTTTCATGTTTCTGAATTGCCCTTAAACACATGGGTTCACTAAAAGTTCAAAACATCTTGGGCTGGATTTTGGTAGAGCTTATTTTGAAGGCAGTTTTTTTTTAAAGGGACAAATAGAGACACGTGAATTCGATTTTGATTTTCCTAACCACGTATGCGCGTGAATACTAGTTTGTATACATCTCTTCATTGCTAAAGCTGTACAATCAACCTAATTGAACCAGAGTACGAAAAATGAAATGACCACTAAAAGGTGTCATACTCACGTTTTTGGACCAAATCTTTTAACTGAATGAAGGTTAAAGCAAATCTCATTAAAGGTCGCTTATTTGTAAAGCGAGCGTGTGTTTGCCCTGTGGCAGATTAACATAAGAAGGGTGATCATTTGTCTTTAAACAATGCATGCCAATGTTTTGTTTTTTTTTTTCTTTTCTTTCAAGGTATGGCGGTCAACCAAAACTTCATGTATACATTCACAGTGTATGTATGTAAAGCTTCCCAAATACAAGAGAACCGTGTCTTGGGTGTTTAGTCAGCATAATTTTATCCCTGATATTATTCCACTATTGTATTTTTCTGTCTTGTTCACAAGAAGAAGAAGAAAAATAATGGGTTCAGAACCACCAAAATAGAGACCAGAAAAAAACACCCCAAAGGGGTTAAAATTACATTAACAGTTAAAGCAAACCATATCCACACATCAAATGACATCTTGAGTCAAGACGCATCTTGCATACATTTGACTGCCAAGTTTCCAACTCATGTACCACAAGGAAGAATCATATCATAACTACAGCTCTCTCTTTTGGTGGTCAGCACTTACTCTTTTCATTGTAAAGTGATGGAGGTGAGGCCCTAAGTTCATTGGAGGTGGGTGCAATGTACAGAGAAGCTGTGGCCTGGTAACACCACCACCCACTTCTCATACCCCGACACACTCGCACATTCAGCAAGTGCACAAACAGAGAGAAAATGGTGCAAAGACAGTTGGGATGAGAGCATCATTCATGTCTGAACCACTTTTCAAAGGCACAAACTCAGTGTTGCGTGCAGTCTCTAAAGAGCCCATTATAAAATAAAAAAAAAAGAAAGAAGGAAAAAGAAAGGAAAAAAAGGTGTGCGTGTATTTGTGGAGAACGGGTGGAGTGTTTGACAGTCCCGTCCCATGTTTCAGTGACAGATTAGAACAGGGCAGAGGCCAAATACCAAATATTTGCGTAGAATTTAACAGTCATGCCCCACTTCTTGTCTCTGAAGTCCTGCTTGCTTCACAATGCACGTGGAATTACTTTTAACAGCTGGAAATGCTGTAATCCACCCTAAATGTGCTTTAAAAACAAAACAAAAACCATTTAAAAAAGGGGGGGGGGGTTCTGAAATAATTAAAAGAAAAAAAAAAACCCTAAGCGCTTGAATGGAACATATCTGATGTTATAGCAGACACCAGGAAGTACTGATGTAGTAAAGAAGGGGGAGAAGGCTCAGAATTCCCATCCCAGGCCATAACGAGTTAGCTTATTAACAGTTTAACAAGCGCTTTCTGCTGTATCAAATAATGGATAAAAATATGTGTAAAGCAAGCATTCTCTTAACTGTTGTGATACTGACAGAGGATAGTGTAACGCTGTGTGTGTGTGTGTGTGTGTGTGTATATGTATGTATATATATATATATATATATATATATATATATATATATATATATATATATATATACACACACACACACACACACACACACACACATATATATATTTGTATCTATATATCTATACCTATCTTGCATATCAATCTGTGGCGATTTAAATGGTTAAAGTTAAGTCTATCCTGCAAGCTATAGTTCAACAAAACGCTTCAATCAAAAACATAAGAGTAAGATCGATACACATTAATATGAATCTACAGAGCAGTGTTCAGCCCCAGGATTTTTACAGATAGAACACTTGGGGGGGGGTATGCACACACACAAAAATGAGAGCAGAGAAAGAAAAAAAAAAGGGAGAAATAACAAAAAAAACCTCAAACTTCCATAAATTCCAATACAGTAGTTATAGTGACACATCAACCGAGAAAGCAAAATATACAGAGAGGCATTAAAATGCTTTTAAACTGCCAGTCAGTAATGTAAAACCAAATAAAGGAGAGGAAAAAAAAAGATCTCACTTCTATAATATGGTCATTAGATTTATACAAAAATAAGAACACTCAGACCAAAGTTAATCATCTAATTTCACAGCTATTATGAAGTGGCAAATCTGTATATAGCAGCGTATCTATGATACATTCAAGATAAATGAAACAACTCATTTAGCCCAAACACAATTTAAAAAAAAAAAAAAAGAAAAAAAAAAAGAAAGCTATAGAACAACCTCAACCTTTTTGTACATGATTTTTTTTTTTTTAAATCTTCTACTACAGTATAACTTGAGGTCTACGCAAGAACAGTAGCTACCTTGCCTTGAGAAACAACTTGCTGTCTTTGGTGGAGCGAAAAAGCATTTTTTTCCTATGATAGTAAAAGACAAACATACCTACTGCAAAAATAAAGAAAAAAAAAAACCTAGCAGAGGAGGATATGCACACACACACACACACACTCATACACACACACGCACAAACACAAAAGAACTGTAAATTCTCCCTGACGGAATGTATAAAAGAAAGTCAGCATCCAAAAGCCTTGATCAAACGATACCATAAAAAGAAACTAAGTCGCCACATGCTTAAATGAGTCAAATTGCACACTACCAACTCACACCTTATAAAGCACTAAATACTCCAGCGCTGATAGACTGACGGTTGAATATCAAATACTGAGAGATCTGCGGGAGCCAAATGTGAAGTATCATTAAATCAAAGCAGTACATGTAGATTAATGCCATACCAACAAACCTCTAATTCTTCAAAACAAAACAAACCAAAAAATAAAATAAAAAAACAGGACGACCAAAAAAAGAGGAAAGTAAATATTACAACAGAAACTAGATTGTATTGCAGTTCCATTAGAACAGTGTAAAATACTGTTAGTAATGAATTGAGACTGATTATCAAACATCAAGGACTTGAACTCTTCTGTACACAGTTCATTCAGGAGAGCCTTCTTGCTACAGCGAAACATGCCATTCTTTAGAAAGAGAAAACTCTGCTACCTCTCAAACATATATTGAGCTCCGAAGCCATGTAATCACGCGAATGCATATACTAGTGAACATCATCATGAGCCAGTCAGCTAAGGCATACGTCAAATAAAAACAAACCAAAAACAAAAGTTTTCCTGACTAAATACTGAAAGTGTCCCCATTTCATTCTACAATTTCTTTAGGGGCAATTCATTTTTTGGGTGGGGTCAGAAAATGTCACTTGTAGTATCTAAAAGTTCAAAGTGTAGACAGAGACAAACATTTACAGTATGATGTGTTCAGACGTACTGAAACTAACAGAGGGACTGACATGAAAAACACTAGGCTTAACACGATTGCTCCCATAGTCGTAGGAAGAAGAAGAGATTCAAATCAAGTCTTATAACTATTAAAGGGGTGTGTGGGAGGTTAACTTCCATGTGCAAGATGGGCAGTGGTGCGCGTTGACACGGTTGGCATGTTGTCAGACCTTTTTCAGGCGGCGTAATGTAAGGATTTTGGGTGATACGCTCCTCAGAATGACACCTTGCTTTCATTTACGACACAAGATTCCTAAAGCCTCGAATTCTACAGGAGAGGACAACTAGCTTTTACTAGTACTGCTATGTACTCTTAGTTTTTTTTCTCTTTTTTAAATCACAACACAAAACATACGAAGTGCAAACCTAATTAAATGCACTAATGCGCCGAGATTATACCAAATAATTTAACAAACGACAGCCCATAATCACCATACTACATAATCACGTATAACAAACATGTGAGTTTCAAGTGCTGCAGTCCAGTACATTAATATAAATGCAAGTCGTAACCTACATATGTTTAAGGCACTATGTTTGTGGGACCAGGTTACAAATGCAGCAGAAGTCTTAACATGGGAACACAGGGAGCTTAGTGACATTTAGGCATATTCCATACCCCGTTTCGCCTGTCGACTTCTCTTGCCCATGCAAAGACATGCAGTGCGCTGGAATAACCTTGATTTCGATATATGTTTTTTTCCTAATCTCACATCACTATCGTAACACTGAAAACACGGGAGGTGCGTGTAGGGGTGGTGGTGGGTGGGGGCTGGGGTGTAAAGGAGGGGGCCACTTACAAAAATACAGACAGTAACACCAGTACACCACAAGAGGGGGACACAAACACGTGTGGCCCTCCTAGCACTGAAGACTGAGATGGCTTAACAAGAGTCAGTGTGTCTAGCACACATGTCTGAAAGGCAATATAGAAAAATAATTAGCCAAGAGGAGGGGGGGGGGGTGTTGTTGAATCAGTACTCCCCCCCCTAATGTATAAAGAGAGGATTTGATGACTGAGTATTATCAAATGTGCAAAAAACACATTAAAAGTGGGTTCTCTACTCATTCACACTCGCATTCACACTTTTTTTTGTTTTTAGCCCCGTTCGCACACTCTCTCTCTCACTCCCCAAGATGTCTATAAAGCTCAATTTCAAATGCATCCTCATTAAATCTACATGATTTTTTTTGTTTAAAAAAATATTTCATGTCCAACCCACCCCCACCCCTCGCCCTGGCCCCGCCTCCCCCCGCTCCTCTCTTCTCCTGCAGCTCGGTCATGGCTTGGCTTGCGTGTGCAGTGTGGGGGAGGGGGGTGTGGCGTTCGGCGATGACTCTGACTGCGGGCTCGTGGTGGCAGAGGTGGTGGGGGGACCCTCTGCTCAGATGTAGGGGTACTGGTTGAGTTTGCTGGGGCTGAGGGGGAATCCGGCGTAGGCGGGCGAGGCCATGTAGGAGTGCGGGGGGAACAGCGCTTTGAACTGGCCCTGCGGGTGCAGCGTAGGTGAGGGGAGCAGCCGGTGCGACGAGTGATGGTGGTTGATGCCCACGGTGACCTGGTGCAGCAGGCTGTAGGCGGGCTGCAGGACGGCCCGCGGTGGGCACGGCGACGCCAGCAGGTGGGCCACGGGCGCCGAGGGTGGGTATGAGAGCAGGGCGGGCTGCGGATGGCCGGCAGTGTGCGTGGGGCTGCCGTGGGGCAGTGTGGTAAAGCCGGCTCCGTGCTGTACCGTGGGGGGGATGTAGGCCTGTGGCCGGCGGGGCCCGTAGTTTCCGTTCCACTCCTTGTGACACGAGCCGTAATGCTGGACCTGTTAAGGCGACATGGGGTGTCAGGACAAGCCAGCGTTTGGTATAGTGCATGGGTGGTTAGGACACAGCTATAACTTAAGACCTGGACCGACTGACTGACCTGGCCAAAGCCCAGCGGATGCTGCTGGAATGCGGAGGTCATCTTCTGCTGGCGAGGCAGAGTGGGCGTGGAGTGGTGGCTCAGCCGTCCGGGGACGCAGCGCCCTCTGGACTGGCACGAGGACTCTAAGACTGGACAAGAGTGACAAAAACAAAAAGGGACGGAGAATGAGTCAGTTCTTGTACAGAAAGACGAGCTCACAAATGCTTCGAATGAGAAGAGGTTGAAAAATACAAAAACCACCTTCCCTCTTGCTTGCTAATGCTAACAGACAGAAAATTGGCCTCCTGAATCTCGGTCAGGCCCAAGATCTGACCCTTGCTGCCAATTTGTGGAACAAAATGTGATTCTGGCAAGAATTCACATTTGGTTGCAAAACAAATAATAACTGAATAAACAACATATGTATCAAACAGTATCATCTATACTGCCTGCTAATGTTCACATAAAATCAGCCCATAAATAAAACAAACTAAAAAAATAATAATAACCGATCACAATGAATAATAAAGCCGCATATTGCCAAAACACTCAATACACTTTATGAACTTTCCAAACAACTCAGGACGTACAGAGTTGCAGGTGAGTTGCACGAGTCGAAAGCCATAAGACAGCGTTATGAGAGTTTTGTGTTCTTGCAATATTTTTTTTTTTTTTTTTTTGAGAGAGACGGCATGCCCTGAAAACACAGCACTGCTGAGGAGGAGAGTACAGGACAGTAAAATGTAAACTGGAGCACAGAGAAATCTCATGGAGTCTAACAATAATGAAGATACCAGAAGGATAAAAAAACATAAATAAATAAACAGAAGCGGTGAAAGAGTCCAAACCGAGGGGGGGAAAAAAAAAAGTTTCACTCAATGCTGGGATGTAGCGCACAGACACAAGGGTCACCAGTGCACTTTACCCATAATCACCTTTGATAGCCTCTGTAACCTGCTGTCTCTCTCCTATGACCTGTAAAGCAGACACGGGCAGTGACGACACTGTACATTTACAGCCTGTTGGGTCAGGAAAGGCTGTGCACTGCATGTTACACAAACATCTTTCCACACCGTTTCCCTTGCCTTTCAAAATGTGGTACACATCAGATATTTAACTAGAGAACAACTACAGACCACAAACTAAAACACAAGCATCCAAAAACTTTTCTTTAGGCGATAAACAAAAGATCCAACTTAGTAAAACTGTGATCTAAACCTTTTCAAACACCTACATATTGAGATAAGGCATTACTCTCACAGATCCAGTTCTCAAGTTTCTGCCCTACAGGAAATGTCGTCGAGAAGCACTTCTCATAATGAGCGCGTGTGTATGTGTGAGCGTGTGTATAGTCTCACCTGTGTTGACAACGGGCCGCTCCTGCACGGGGTTGTTGTTGTTGAGGACTCTCAGAGGCGGTACCACCATGGTCTTCATGGGGGGCTTATTGAGCGTGCTCTCACTGTCTCCGCTCGTTCCATGGGGCTTGCGGTTCCGGTTGCCCAGGTAACAGCTCTCTGGGGAGGGGCTGGCACTGGGGCCTAGAGAGGACTCAGAGGTGGGGGAACCGTCCACGGTGTCACAGCCGCTCTCGTGACCATCGTCTTCAGACATGCTGCAGTCATGAGAGCACAGAAGTCAAACTCTACAATAACATATCACCTACACCAGTGAACCACCATATGCATACACATATACATACACACACGCACACACTCATGCTCTATAGCAGTTTGCAAGAACCACCGCTTTCCGTGTGCCACCCCATTGCAAGGTTTATGGTTCACTAACTTGTCACATACTGTTTTTAAAAAGATGCCCTGAATATCCAGGCAAATCCAGTAAGCAACATAATCCCTGGGTAAACAGTCTGAGTGGGTGAGTGGGTAAGTGCACTGGTTTGCATACCTGTTGGGTCTCTTGCAGGGGGAGGGACTGGACTGCACCGAGGCAGAGGAGCTGGTACTCAGACTGCTGTCAGGACTGCTGAGGGAACACACCCGCTCCATGTTCAGAGAGCCCTTACACGCCTCACACTCCGGACTGCCTTTACACCTGTACCAAATCAAACCCCCTTCATTGGACCACACTGTACCCACAATGCCTCTAGACACCAAAACTCACTGAGATCAGCTGAAAATCAAACAATGCTTGAGTACACTTGGATAAGTTCTCTGACTTAACACTTCCCACTGACCGTTTTGTAATGATAAAGTAACATTACACCGGATGTGCTGCAGGTGTGTTTGGTTCACTGCTCATAAACACTAGCAGCTGTTTTTATTAGTCAGCGTGTGGGGGAAATGAGTTTGTCTCTTTTATTAGTCAGACTTGGGGCTTATTGTTGAAAACTCACTCGTTCGGGGAGCACCTCTGGGCCTGCTCGTCTTCGTCCGTGTCACTGCTGATGCTGATTACGCTCACTGTGGGACTCGGTGAGTCGCCGATGACAACGGGCCCACGCCGCTGACGTTCGGGCGCCGACAGCCGCTCATCAGAGGCCTGCTCCGCCCTGCAGCAGCTGACCTCCTCCTCCACCTCTTCTTCCTCCTTCTCTGCCTGAGATCGCATGTCTCCTACGAGCCCAGGCACCTCCGTGTGAGAGCTCTGCTCTGTCTGTGAGCCTCTGAGTCTGTTTGTCATCTTTGGAGAGCGGCACACGGCTGACGGCTGGGTGTCGGCGTAATGCGACACGTTCACACTCCTGTAAGACAACCACAGCTACTGGACTACTCTTCTTTAAACCTCACAGGCCATGCAGATTTTCAGTTCTCTTTGGCTACCAACATATTAGAATCTGTAATGGCTTTTACCTATTTGGTTATTTTTAAAAGAATCAATGCGTGGTCATGTTGCTATATCCCCAATAAACCAGTAGCCATGCCTTACATAATACACAATGCACATTTGCGTGTGAATGACATCAGAGCTACAAAGGGATTAAGCCATGATGAACACAAAAGAACAGGAGGATTTGGAGAATTGCACACACCTGTTCTGACAGACTTTATTCCTCTTGTTGGCAGCTGGCTGTGGCCACACCACATGTGCGATGCCAATGTTCATTGGTTGATGGGCCGACACGGCCATTTGGTTGGGCAAGAGAGGTTGTGACATCATGGAACTGTAATGGCTGTTGTGCGATCGCACTTTCCTGTATGGAGAACCAAAGCGGTCAAAACATCACTCGAGATAACGGCCACACCAAACAACATACAGGATCTGATTCCTTCTACATTTGACGATGGCGCTTCCATCTGAGACACTCACCCCCACTCTCCTAGTCTCTGTGGTCCTGGCGCTGTGTCCGATGCCAAGGTGGTGGCAGGTGGGGCTGCCACCGCAGGAACCTGCTGCCAGGCTGGCATCAAGATCTGAGGTGTCCTGTTGGACCACGGTTGCTGTGATGCCAAAATAAATAAAAAAAATCAAACCCACAAATAAACAGAGGGCCATGGCGTCATCTAAGCCACACTTTGTTCCCAGCCAAGACGCTGAGCGTTGAATCAGCCATAATTAAGTGCTTCTGTGAACTGGCGCTTGTTTCTCAGTGAGTCAGAGGGTGAGGTGGAGTGAAAGCTCACCTGTGCTATGACACCTGGTCTCATTGGTAAAGGCTGGATGGCAGGAGCTTGGGTGACCAGGGGAAGTGTGTTCTCCATCCTCACAGAGTAACCTGCCGGCTGACTTGGATTGGAGGGGATACCTGTGAAGTGAGATAGAAGAAGAAGCGCTGTTGGTAACATACTAACGTGTCTGATTCGTACAGGTCGACAAACAAAAACAGCTGTTTATGCCGCTCAACAAGCTGCAAAAACAAAACCATTATGTAGGCTTTTCTGTCTAAAAATGCGGTACTAGATCATGTTTTCGAGAGAAGACAGAGGTTGATTGTTTTTTTTTGGTGGGTTGAAGGGAGGGGAGTGGCAGGGTGGGGGGTGTGCAGACTGACCCATTTCTGCTTGGAGAGCCATACCTTGAATGGTTGGAGGGCAGAGAATTAGTGTCTGCTGAAACGAATCGTTACACCCAAACTGGGCACTGCCCGTCTGGATGGTTATGCCTGGGTGAACCACTGACGGCGCAGTGGGTGGAGGCAAAGCCTGAAAAAGAGAGCAGGTTGGAGAGAGTGAGAATGGAAACAAGGTCCTAGGTTCATTCTGCAAGGACAGCTGTCCTCCTCTGCTAACAAAAAAATCCCCCCAAAAAACCATCCAAGTCTATTTCTGTTTAAAAGCTTACTTCCCAACTCCTCCAAAAAAAATCCACAAGAATTTCTGCTTATGTCATAGAATGGCTCAAGTTACCCAATGGAATTTTCAGTGACATCATCCACTGGTTAAAATTAACCCACTGGTGATACAATGATAACACAGCAGCATGTAATCTGCAGCTTCCTGTTTTACATAATGCTTGGGTTGGATAAATACATTGCCTGTCCTTTTCAGGGCAAAGAATTAGCACATGAAAAACAGCTTCCTGCTACCAAACGGGATGAACAGGCCTGTAGTTACATCACATATCCTGTGGGGGGCTGTGCTGAGTCACTGAACCAAAACATTAATCCACAGGGCTCAAGGAAACATACCATGAGCAGCAAAAAAAAAAAAGCACATTAAATTCAATGTGTTGTCATGTTGAGAGGAAGTATTCACAATAACCAGTCTGAAGATGACTGAGGAATCTCATCAGAGGTTCATGTTGTAGGACTACCTGAGAATGGACTGAGGCCATCTTGTTGAAAGCTACAGTTGACAGCGTGTTGGGCAGGGTGACTGGTCTCATGAGCGCCGGGGCTTTGTTGCGGTTGAGTGAATCATACGTGTTGGATCTCAAATGACATACATCCATAATGTGGAAACACGACTGCACACTACAAGAGGGAAGACACAGCAGGGATAGAAATATAATAAACACAAAACATCAAAACAAATAGGGAAAAACTCAGACCAAACAAACAAAAAACAAAACACACAGAGCAATACAGCTCAGCGACCATGTAGTTCTTCGTTGAAATTCAGGATTATTCATTTGATTCAGCTTAATCTACAATATTAGAAACCTTTACTATCTACTGGTGGTTGAGTCTACCATGAGACCATTTGCAATATTCTTAATGATACAGGCAGTCTTATGTGGCAGGAAAGAAAGTCTTACACAGAAACAGAACAAACTGACAGAGTTAACAGAACGTGTCAGATGGACAGGTTGAATGACACTGAGTTTCTGTCAGCAGTGCTTAGCTGTGGTGGAGACTGCTGGGCAAGGGGGAGAGACACACGTACTGGTTGCTATGGGGAAAGTCGAGGAGGTGCTGCATAGTGACAAAAGGGTGTGCCAGGGCCTCGGCGGGGCCCGTCCTCTTCTCCGCGTCGATCAGGAGCATGGTCTTCAGCAAGTCCACAAACTCTCTCCTGTCTGCCTTCTCAGCCAGCTGGTCGCAGCCTTCCATATTCAACAGATTCACCTGAGGAACGACACAGGGACAAAGGTTAAAATGGGTCGATTTTGAGAGGACACATTTCGCTGCTTTCGTGGGAACGTTATGATTTTAGTTAAGCACAATAATGTGCTGTTTCACAAACCCTTCTCCTGATGGCCCGAAGGTCTGTGCGTTTTCAGTTGTCTCATCAACGCAACACGTCTGAGTAAACACATCCAGTAATTCCTAACTCATTAATTATCCAAAGCCGGTGTGTTCGGGCAAGGAGAGAAACGCCCAAGACATGCAGAGCTGCAAGTTTGTGCGGAGAAAGATTGGGAAAGAGTGACGTAACAAAGGCCTTACGTGTCCTATGTCATCCAGGCAGCTGAAGATGTACTTTCGGGCCTCCTTCGATTTCATGCCCGTCTCGGCCTCGTGCTCCTCGGTCGTCTGCGGAAACCCAAGACAGGGAAAGGTGTGTTTAAATCATAATCGGAGACATCAGTAAAGAACACTCTCAGACACAGCGGCTAGCATTAGTGAGTGGCTAACGGCATGCAGTTTTGGTAATTTGATAAGGACACAGTGTAATGTTCGTGGTAATGCTTATTGAGTACTGGGAAAACTCTTGGAGACGTGCTGAGATCTGTAAGGTCTGTGAGCGAACGCTCTCATGTCTTTCCTATCGGAATCCTTGCCTTTAGCCTCCATGCTGTGTAGGGCGAGTCGGATTCCCTGCAGAAGAATCGAGGTGTTTTGGTCCCCATGTTCAGCAGATGCTCTCCAGGTAAGCCTTGAGTTTGAGAAATGTAGCGAATCTAAAGAGATAAAGGCAGAAATGCAAAAATGATTTCAGTTCCAGCTTTTCAGGGCCATAAATACCTCAGCTGCAGCAATTTTGCCACATGTTGTCTAGCGTTTATCAACAACATAGATATTGCTGAAGTGTCCTCTAGCCTATCTTCTTGTGACCACTATGTTTACATGCATTTAACAATGGCTATACATTAGCAGCACAAATCAGCCAAAAACAAAACCGTGTTGATCCAAGCTGTGACACGGTTAATAAAGAAATGGCCCATGGAACAGAATGACTGCTGAGCATCCATCACTCACAGTCTGTTTGTTTTAAATGGCTATCAGACTGCTCAAGTAATGTCCTGTCAGTATGCTGCACTATGCTTCTTCAAATATTTGTGCATGTGTGTTTGTGTACGTGTGCACATGCATGCGTTGGAAGTCTCAGTAGGCGAGCTTTCATTAACAGTGGCCTGAAGTGGGAGCCTGACAGCATCACTGTGCTATTTCAAGAGTGTCCGGCATCTTTATCCAGCCACTAGACAAGAGACACTCAAACAGCCACAGTTTATCTGCCCATATATATCCTCACAGGGGAGACGAGAAAGAAAAACAAAACAAAACAAAAAAAACTTCAGAAAAGCCAAGCGAGAGAACCACAGTAACTCTATTCAGAGAGACTGTAACTTGACACCTAACACAATTTTCACCAAAATGTTAAAGCAGGGAAAGTATATTTCTTGGTATTAACCACAGAACACTATGGACTACCACTTCCTCTGGGCTTTCTTGAGTTACCATGTCAAGATAGCATGCACACTTCAGACACTGCCAGCAGATGAAGAGTAGACTCATCTATCAGTATGTGCAAAAGCAAACAGTGATCAACCTCTGTGGTCTGTGAGAAACGTACATTTGTCTATGAACATACCTACTTTAAAATGAGGGGAAAGCAGTATCTATGGGCATGTCCAAACACAGGCAATGAACTCATTAAATCACAGCACCAAGGCTGTCTCACACCATCATCAGCGTCGACAGTAACTTCATCATAGAGAAGAGCCCAGACAGTCATCTTAAAGCATAGTGCACTCTCTGTGTTTCACATGACAGAGAAAACATTACCATATCACTGATATTTCTGATCAACCAATCACCGTGAAGACAAGCTGGTACAAAGCTTGGCTTGCTCTAATATGAGCTTGACACAACTCATTTTCTCTCTCTCTGTCTTTCCTCACTCAGATGAGCTATCCTGCTTCTCATTTTACAAGTGCGAGGCTCAGCGTTACAGCGTTGAAACAAGCTCTGTTTATGGCATCATAGGGGTGTTACAGAGACCTGATTTGGTTGCCACAACGCTGCACAAACACAGAGAGAGAGCACTGAAGTGAGAAGCCGCTGATGGTGCACGATGAGAGAGTGGCCCTGTGTGAGTTTGTGTGTGAGTGTGTTGGGGTGTGTCAGGCTTTGGTTATAAATACATTCTGCTGTGTGGAGTATATCTGTACCCAGGGCTGGCATGGACAAGCGACCAAGAGCTTAATGGTCAGCAAAGAGAAACCTGCTCTTGCCAGCTCACACATACACACACACCCGCACTGTCCTACTGAACTACAGGGTAACCCCCAAACCCCAGCCAGAAATTTCATCCATCTCGCGGCTGGGGCTTCCTTGGAATCAAGCAATCACAGATGTATTCGGGAAAGTGACTTGTCCGAAAGGAATTTTTTGTTTTCGAACCGTTTTCTGCATTCTCTGCGAGTCCCCATGAGTCGTTTTGTTTGTTTCTACCAACAAATGACACTACTGAACACATTCTCTCTTACTGACCATACTTATCATGCAAAAACCACACAAGTCTCTACCCTATCCAAACTTTCTAAACATTTTTACATAAATTTGTTTTACAGTTATCCTTAATTGGCTTTGTTTGTTTGGAACATTTTGAATGAATTAAAGGTATCATACAGAAACAGGCAATTTCTGCGCTAATGTTGTGGTGTTGAAACACACTAAATGACGTCTTCCGATCTGTGTTGACTTACCTGGTCATACTCCAGTGCCCCCGGGTACAACGGCCATCCCAAAAAGAGTTCAGCGATCACACAACCCAGAGACCACATGTCTATGGCCTCACAGAACGGCAAGCCCAGGATGATCTCTGGAGCCCTAAAACAACACCAACACACACAGTCAAGGAGTTAATGGGACAGCCACCAACACAGAAAGACAATCATTATTAAGGACAGAGGGGATATTTAAGTCGTATCTGACTGACTGATCTGACTGTTTCTTAGTTGGGGGGAAAAAGAGAAGAATTTACACTCAGTGGACGGTTGATTATGGGTACACCAATTGAGTATTGGGGTCTGAACCCTCTTCTGTTTCTAGAGCAGGCTGAAACCACAGGGTGATGGAAACACTGCGGTTTGTGGAAAGCACAGCAGAGTGGATGTTTCTGAGATACTAAAACCCATACACTTGGCACCGACGCAGCACACTCAAAGCCACTTGTGTCACCCATTTTTTGCTCATTCTGACATTCAATCAAACGGTGAGTGCTGTGCAGAGTAAGCCTGGGTCACGTGACTCTCTCTGCTGGAGTGATCCATTTTCATGAATGAGGTGGCGCTGATAAAGAGCCCACCGAGTGTATGTAGTCTCCTGAGACATTAATCTTCTAAATATACACAGGCATAACACAAAGGCCCTCAATCCATTTAAATACAGACTACACACAATCCTCTTGTGTGTGGTGTTGATGTGGAGCTTGTGTTACTTACTCCTGTGTTATGTTTACAGGTAACTTGGGAACATCAGTTCACAATATCAACTGCCCATAGAAGTGGAGACACTGATTTGCAATGAAACTTCTCAAATATCCATTTTCCGACCACAACTCGCTGTATTTGGAAAAGTGTTTTGCCAGTGGGTGGGGGGTGGGGTCTAATGTGAATGAGCCTGATGCACTGATCATGCATCACATTGTCCAGCTGAACCAAGATGTCAGACGTCACAGCTAAAGAACAGTATACATTTGCTGCCGTGACAACCAGGGAAGAGTGCCTGCTGCCTAGCGACAGATGCGCTCAACCCTACGCCAAAGCCAATGAGGGCCATAATGGGGGGGTGATGATTGAGGTGGCTTATGACGACAGTACGCCGTGTGTCATCCACTCCATCCACACCCTCACCTTCCCCGCCAGTAATGCTCTGTTAGTTTAACAGATAGACAACTGCGCCTGAACGCAATCAGGCGCTGTTTGGGATTTTGGAATTGTAGCCTGTGCTAACGAGACTGCTAACACGTATGTATGCCTTGCATGTAAGCCTCCCCTCCACAGTGCGAGTGTGAAACATGAGGTCTTTAAATTAGATTTTGGGATCTGAAAAATCACATGTCTTTTCCCAGTATGTGTGGAAATGAACCTGTGAGGAAAGTAACTGTTGGAGCTTAAACAGGCTTGTTCCAGACAGTGTTAAGACTCAAGTCCTGTATGCCATCTGCAGCTATATTGTGCTCTGACAACAGCCAGGCTTAGCCGGTAATGAAAACATAAGAGAGGAAACAGCGGCGCGACAGGGGAAGGGAGCAGCACGCAATGCACTACACATAACCCTACATGGCCCTCAGTGGCACTGTACTGATACAAAAGGACTCGACATAACAACTGTCCACCACACAGGTCTCCTGGGACTCCACCTTCTCAGAACCACAGACTGAATCAAAGAGCTGCTCTTCTGACACAGAATACAGCATTTTCCATGCACCATACAAAAGCCATTTCACTATCTTTACAGAAGTGGTGACCCTTCTTGAGGTCTTCCATTTTTCTACTTCTGTCCTTCATTTTTTCAATTCAAAGTAACTGGGATGTCCTGAAGACTCCAAGCAGAAAAAAAAGAATGTAACAGAGGGGTTAAAGCATTAGTCACTGAGCACCGAGGAGAGTAAAGTACACTGTAGCTCTGAGATTACATTCACACCACATAGTGCAAGATCACACGAGGAGGCAAGAGGACGCCACTCCAAATCAGCCATTACTGCTCTATAAAAGTCACACCATCACATCTAAATGCACCCTGCCAAGACTCCCTCATGCCGAAACCCTCTACAGAACGCGCGCTCATGTAATAGTCTGAGAATCACAGTAGGGCGTATACCCTGCACAGCTGAGCCAGGAAAAACAAATGAATAACACCACAAAAAAAATCTTAATTTTCCATATTCACAACTGTGGTTACTTTGACAGGAATGTGGAATTGGTATTCAAGAGAGCATGTACTGACATTTGAGAGAGCACGTGCACCCATTCACACACACAGCTAAATTCAGTAACAGAGCGTTTGTGAGGAAATGGTAGGCCTAGCTTTTTCCCTGCTATGCAGCTGGGATCTGCAATCAACTATTTCCCAGCAGTACTCAAAGGAAAGGAAGAACTATTCTGAATGGCCAAAGAATTGAGGGAAATACACAAACTACATGATGATATAACAGTGAGGAAGTTGGTTGGTGACTAAGAGTTTACTGATATCGCCTTACAGAAAACAGCTCTTCTTGAAATGCAAATGTATGCACCACACTGACAACACAGGTTCCTCTTGATGCAAAACAAACCTTTCCAACATTACAAACTTCCAAACAAACACAGAACGTGCTTTGTTAAAAATTCAGATGACGGAGATGAAGATCCAAGCATGGCGACTACACACACTCCCCTGCATACCTCTGATGGGACTGACTCTGGGCGGTGGCTAGGTGAAAAAACAAACAGACCCAAAAAAAAAAAAAAAAAAAACCTGCCTGTTCTGTTGAACACAGCTACACCTCCGTGTCCTGCATAAACCATTTCCTGTATGGGAGAGAAGCCTGTGTCATCTAGGTCACACTGAGCAAAAAATACCCCCCACCAAACCCCCTCATCAAACTCCATCTCCATCTCTCCCACAGACTGAACTGGTGCTGCAACAGCTACTGAGATTTAAGCCCTGAACTCAGAATAGTGTGGCCATGGTAAGAGGCCTGCTGAAGGCCAGAGGAGCTGTGCAGCTGTTCAGGAAGAAGAATGCATGTCCTCAAAAAACAAACAAACAAAAAAAAAACCCCAAAATAACCCAGAAGTACGTCAGGAAGGGACAAGGTTTCAGCTGTAGAACTCTTAGTCTGATCATACCCCAAACACACTTACATGATGCATATCAACAGGGGACAGGAGCTTAAGGGGGTCAGTTGTGTCAAGTTCTGTCAAAAGACTCTCATCGCAAACAAAGTTTGTGTGTGTGTGCGCCTGCACACGAGTGCACATGTGACAACTTCTGAACCACAGCCAGTGGGGTCTATGATTCAGAGGAATGAAAGAAAGAACATGTAGTACCCAAAAAGAAAAAAAAAACGCAAATGGGATGGGGGGGGGGGGGTGTACTAGGGTTTAAAACTGACAGACTAGACATTTCTTGCACACATCTATGGCTGATGTTTGGCATGTGCCCGAATGAGGAACAAAAGAGCTCTGTGAGGACAGAGGCTCTGACTAGGTTCACTGGGGTTTTCCCTGGAGGTCTCCCTGTTCGCAGCTCTGTCTGCACACCATCCACAGAGCGCTTCTGGTAAACAAATCCCACCCAAACATGGCCTTATCTAATCTCACACAACAGAAAATGGAGAGATGGACTTCCCCTCAACAAAAGCAAGAAAAAAAACAACCAAAAAAACAACCTTTTCCACGAGTAAAGGCAGGGTGATCATAAGCCCGGTTTCGCTGTGTGGTTATCAGAACGAGCCGACAAGGTGACAAGCAAAAAAAGAAGTGACATGGTGAGACATTATCAGTTAGTCAAATGCTGTGCGGTGGCCTTACAGGTTCATTTGCAGTCTGATATGCAGAGCAACCAGTATCCTGCTTTCCACGGATCAGAGCAACTGTAAATCTAATTTTCCAAGGCAAATGGGTAAGACAATACGGATCAAAAAGGGCTTCTTTAATCAGCTGGCGGACACCTGTGATTAGCTTCTCGCTTACCACAGGTGGCATGACACAGGTGGGATAGGTAACATTAGGCCTTAGTCTAGCTGCTCTCACACGAAGCCAAAAAAGAATACTGTGAATGCTGAGTATGCCGGTTGAGCCAAGGGTTATTTTTCTCTCTTATTTTTCACAAAGTACTGACTCTTCTCTTTATGCAAAGGCTCTTTCATAGACATACAGAAAAATGAAAAACCCATAAATGTCTTTCTCCTGTGTCTGCAGCTAAGGGGGGATATGGCTCAAAGGGGAGAGCATACCAGACCCAGCTGATTCCTGGTGCCTGGACTGCCTCACTTTTCTAGAAGCCCAGTATACAATAGAAACACATTAGAGCCTGTTACAGTACTGTGTCAGGGCGTCGCAGCTCAAACATTTCCAGCAGCATGTTTGCATGGATAGGGCTACAGACTGGCCGCGGATACTTTACACAGCATAGGCAAATAAGGCTTAGAATAATTCACAAGAGGAAGCAGAGCTTCACATTTCAGTGTTGTAATGAGGACAGTTTCTATTTAGCTTCTGTTCAAAATTCCCCCCAGATCTGTGCAAATTCAATCACATTTAGCTTGAATAGCAGAGGAAGAGAGTCTCTATCAAAAGACTATAAATATTTCAGAATAAGCCACAAATGACAGTTTGAAAGGGGGTGGGGGGGGGGGGGGTAGAATAAGCAAGTGTTTTCTCCAAAAATGTTTCACTCAAATGTGCCAATGTGCCAAACACATCAGCATTTCACCAGCTCTGCAGAGACAAAAAAACGTCCATTTGCATTATTGAACTGAGCCATCAGAGCTATTCTAGAGGGAGCATGAAACAAACTGTGAACAAAGCGTTTTCACCACCACCAGTGGAGCCATGCTGCATGGGCTACATCATTCGAGCAGTCTGATGGCCACTCAGTTGCTTCATCCTGCTTTGGGTCTAATAATAGGATTGTTATGTAAACCGCACAAAAAAGACATACTGTAATAAAACTATCCCTACATTCTCAAGTTAAAGAAACATCAATCCGGTTCCAGATTAAGCTGAGATGACAGAGCAACCAATTGAATAACATCAGTACACATTAACGACACCGTGGCATTCACGTTAACGATGGGCGTTGATTACTTGATTAAATATCAATCAAGAGTTACATTAAAAGGACCAGATCTCAATTGTGGTACTCTCAAACTAAACGGTGTGCACAGATGTGATAAACACTAGATTAGCTCCCATTAGCTTCATCACTGTTTAATGACCATCAAATAGTTAGAGACTCCAGTCAATAACGATACTATTTGATTGGTCTCAACATCGTCTATTGAGCAGCGGATGAATTAGTCATAATTTGCATGCCAGTCATTACAGAAGGGGCTGCTTCCCTTTTCCGTAGGTCACAACTGCTCCAGCTTTAAATTGCACTGGGACAGAAAAAACATCCACTCAGAAGCAATTCAAGCCATGACTGTACTAAATCCCTATAGGATCCTAGCCCTGTAGGTTCAGCACAGAGACAAACCTTCATCAAAGTTTACTTTACTTCATTCAAAGTCTCTGAATATACAGGCTCTGTCTAGGGCCTCCAACATGGTGGTGGGTGTGTGTGTGTGTGTGTGTGCGTGCGTGCAGGGTGGGGCGTGTGCCATAAACCAGTGATTGTAAAACAAGCCGTGTTTCTCTGGTCATGCGAGATCTCACACCTGTAACCCGAGCTCAAGTTCAGCCCAAATTCAAACGTCACCAACTGAGGTAAGCCATTACAGGAAGGAAGATCTGATCAGGTTTTCTGCGACGCAGTGACACACAAACACATGCCCTAACATGCATCAAGTTCAACAGGCAGGCGATCTTTAAATGACACACACTAGTCACAGCAGCCATTTAATGGGCCCGTTTCCTTAGGAAAACTGTCATGGGTTTCACAAAAAATACCTACACTGAAATAAGGCAATGCAATGTGTTGGATGTGGCTCAAGTAGAAAGGTGGTCGTATTGACAGACTAGTCTCTCTGTTTGGTTTATATGTTCTAGAAACTGATCAAAATACAGAATCAGGCTGAGAAAGGAGGAGGAGAAAAAAGGACTAGTCAATACTGATACAGAGAACACCCAAACAGAACCCATACAAATGAATTTCCCTGAATTCTCCTTCTTCAAAGAAAAACAGATGAACGAATAGACATTAAAAGGTGCTGGGGGGCAAGAGAAGGGGATGATGATGATGATGATGACGGCAACGGTGCTTGACCTTCCTACTTTTGCCGTTAGGTTGGCGTCTACATCAAAGAAAGGGCACCACCAGACCAAAAAAAAAAAAACCCTGTGCTTTTTTTTTCCCTGAGGAGAACAGTGTGCAGCTCTGAGAGAGATCAGCTGCAATGTGTGTGTGTGTGTGTGTGTGCACTGATGGTCAGTTCTCAAGGCATATGACATTAGAGCCACTCAAAATGCAAAATCAGTGAGCAAGAAATTGAGTTCACGACAAAAACGTGAGAATAAATATCTAAGGCGAATTGTGCTTCTGTAGCGGAAGTCAATGAGATCTCAAATTCAGACATGCCAAAACAGGGTTTCTAAAAAGATAGAAATCAAAAAAAAAAAAAAAAATTTTGAAATGTTCCACTGAATCAGTGAGGTAGAGATGACAGATTACATGAGTTATCAGACAACAACTGATTATGGGGCTCACAAACTGGCAAAAAAAAAAACACATCATATCGCGATTGACTGAGACGTATTGCAACTGCGATTTGAACTGTGATGAAACACATTTTCATTAGCATCTCATGTTAGTTATCGAGGCAAAAAGCACAAAGGCATAAAAATCACACTTAAAGAAAAATATTATTAAATATTTAAATAACTAAGTTACTAAATGACAATATGCAATCAACAAAAATGAAATGTTTAAAAAAAAAAAAAAAGTTATGAACAGTTTCTAAATTTAAGTAAAAAGATCTCTCACATACAATCACACTTGCTAAAGCAACTAGTAATCATTTGCTCTGGCTCTTGCTGGCTTTCTTCTGTGTCTTCCTTAATTTTTAACTTGCAAAGGCTTTTTTGCCACCCTTTCCTTGTGAAGTTCTATGTTGTCCAAGCCATACGGGAAAATGCCTGATAAGAGGTCTAGATACGGGAAAATAAAAAATGAGGCAGAGGCAAAGAACTCCACGTCACAGTTCATTATTTTCCGGTATCGGAACACCTCACAGGTCACTTGCCAAAGATTACTTGCTCCCCCCCAAAAAAACAAAAAACAAAACAAAACCCAAAGAGGCTTTGCATATATTTGCTCACTAATGACTGAAAGTATAAATACAGAAACCCCAAAAAAAGAAAAAAAAGAAATGCTGTTCTGTCACTGTAACAACTTTCTAGATTCCCTCCCCCCCTTTGAGTCCACAGCTCATATAGTAAGTGGACACTGCCTTACTACAGTAGCCTACAGCATCTGATGGTATGAGACTGCTTATCTGATGCACTGTCCTTTTCACCAAATTACTTAGTAGCTAATAGTAGCTAATAATAAAAGAATTTCACACCTCCAAGGTTTCACCTCTTAACAGTAAGCTCTTTTAATTAAACCATGCAGTTTGGTGACGTACTATCACAAATGGCTACCTAGCAAACAATTATTGCCATCATTTCTACTGTTGTTATGATTATGTGCCTTTTAATATGAACACAAGTACTAAGTAACTATACAGATAAATAAAACACAACGTAGCCTTTTACAGTTTCGTAATTACATGTTACTATGTCGACATTTCAGTTTTATTTCAACATAACCGTGCAGTCCTCTCTGAGGTGTAAAATTCTCTTGTGTTTTTGTCCTTTAGTCATCAAACTGCCACAGGGGTAAATTCCCCTCACTGCTGGCTTGCATCTGAGAATCTACGCTTTGACTGACAGAGTGAAATAACTAAACGTCCTCCAGCCATAGCTGTCCTGGGACGCCCAGAGTGTGTACGATTTTTCCTCAAAAAGGCTTCACAATTAGCCCTGCACCCCCAACACCTTGAGGAAACATGACACAAACGCTTAGGTGTGTAGGGACTTTGAACCTGGCCCTGTCAGACATCTGTTGCTGCTGTACAGACACGGGACAGAAGAAAGAAGGGAAGAAAGAGAGAGAGAGAAAGAGGTTGCTGCCTAACATTTCAGGACCCATTTACTGGAGGGGGTGATGGCATTACATCTTGAAGCTAAACCCCTTTTGCTGGTTTTGCTGCCAGCTTGACATGTGTGAGGCATGTAGCATGTGCCAGCATGTGTTTTACATATCTTGTTTTGAAATGTCAGAGACAGGACAGGAAAAGTCTAAATTTTCCCCCGCGGCCTCTTTGAGATAAATCCAGGTTAGAAAGCATCTTGAATACCACTACTTACTAGAGAACCTATGAATCAAATTAGGCTACAAGGTGCAACGGAAACAAAGAAAATTCTCATGCTGTATCACTTTAATGTCCTAATTTTGTTTGTGAATCAAAACATGAAATCTAGGAATTTAACAACAACAATAAATGCCTCTTTGTTGCATTAATTCTCAGTGCGTAGGCCTACCCATTTTACACACGGCTACCGGAGATACATTCTTGCACTGATCAAGAAACACGCTGTAATTGAGAGGCAACAGGCTAATAAACAGAGCAGAGTGGATGGCTCTGTAGCTTTAGCCTGCCACACTACACAATCTAGGTAGAATTAAGCTCAATCAGCAGAGTGCTGTGCTGCACCAGCAGAAATGGCCCTCTCCCAGTTTGAGTCTTGCCCTGTGAACACAGGCTGTTGGCTATGTGAACCATACAGACGAACTATTCAAGCCTGGGACTTGTGGGCCTCGTCACCCCGTGCCCAGTTAAATGTGAGCAGCTTGTTATGCAACGGCCTGGTGAATATCAGCTTTCTTACTGTTTTCAGCTCCATTTGCAAAGTTATAATTAGCCTGCAGTGTGCGGTGTAAGAATTTAAAATCTCCATTTCAGGTAAATGATGCAGACTGAAATTCTATGGAACGCCCCTCCACTGCTCTCCCCGGAGTGTAATGCAAATACAGACAGTGATCCTGTTAGGTCTGGTGCACGCCCTAGGAAAGTACACCGTTATTCCAAGCAGACAGGAATTCTTAACTCACGTGTCTGAGAGATGTTTCACAGGTCACCTATGCAGTACTTATCTCATAGTAAAAGAATCAAACCTTAACCAATTTAATCAACTGTCCTGTTTTAGTTTCTTGAAACATCAGATGGTGCAACCTGGACACATCATCAGTGATGAACCTAGGGTCATAGGGTGTTTTGGGTCTTAGATCATCAGACAGCCTCACCCGGGCGACCCATCCGGGGATGAACAGAACCCAGCTTGAGTCCAAGTAGCACGCTACACCATGGATCACACCTCTTGATCCACAGCCACCTCAATGTTTTTTCTACAACTTCGATAATGTTCTTGGTGGCTCTTCTTTCCTGCAACCCTCTAATACCAAGGAGACTGAGTGTCTGACGTACAAGGAAAATAAAATGCCAGAGTTAACGAAAGGTTCTGGTAATGTTTTAATTGGTTAAACTGAATAAACATAACCTCGTGAGTACACAGCAGCAACTGTGAGAACTAGGGTTAAGCCTTAAAAACCGGCTTCAAAATCCATTTCAACACAACGAGTTATCACAGACTCACAAGCCCTTGTCAGCGTACTTCCACATGCCACACTGTGTCACCAGGGAAGGGATTCCAGGTTGAGAATTAAGAATTGGGGGGTGGGGGGCAGATAACCATCTGTTATTTCAGATCGTACGGACAGTTCAGAGGGCCAACATTAGCCTAATGGGCATCTTTTATTCATAGCCATGATCCCACACTCCAAAAATACGCTTCTCATTTCCTGGGCAGGAGAAACAGCAAGGGCAGCTGTTCCAAAACAGTCCACAGAAACTTCAGTAACAGTGAACACGGCTGCTGCTGTTGCTGCTGCTCATTTGGCAAAAAACAACAGAAAAACCCCCACAAAACTAAAAACGACAACAAAGCAACACACACCCAAAACAACATCTACTAAACAGATGCCAAAAATAACTGTTCACGAAAAATACGGGGATGCTTTATAATGCCTGGACCTCATTCTGACACACCTGCAGGTGAGCTGAAACCCTAGCAGCCTGCCTGATCCTCCTTTACGGGTAACACAACACACATAAACCTGAGTGACACGCTGAATTATTCACAACTCCCACTGGTCATTCTGCCAACATCACATCCAAGAAGAATATTTTTAATCATGTTTTTTTTTTCTTTTACAACAGGACAAACGGGGAGGGGCAAAGTATGTTGAGTCAAAAATAAATGCAGCGGATGCTATTTGTAGCCAATACACCTCTGTTCTTCAGCCTTCCAAAAAAGCTATGACAGCACTGGGGATGTTACAGTGAGACATATTGTTTTGTTGTTGTTGTTTTTAGTTTTTTGATGTTGGTTCTCAGTTTTAATAAGCTGGACTTGTTACAGGGAGGAAAGTGCAGGGCTTGTTTTGATATGGGGAATCTGAGGCACTTGGTTTACTTTCACTCAGCAGTGCTCCTGGAGACACAGCCACATGCCTAAGCAATCTAAGCACAGAAAATACCTGTCTTAACAGTCTCACATACCAAGGCGTCTGTGAGCCCATGCAGGTCTAAACCACATCAGGAGAGAGAGTATTGTACCTACAGGATTGCGCACACACAAACACACGCGCACACAGCAAAACCACAAATTTAGCCTGTAACTACCCAAAAGCCCCACTGTACTTCCACAGAAGAAGTGGAGGGAACACACACACACACACACACACACACACAAACAAACACAAACATACACAGAGGAACTCACGAATGAAAGAAATTCTCATGTTTAGGAAAAAAATAAGACATGTTTCTCAGTGCCTTAGCTGAAAGAGGCCAGTTCTTGCTAGTCAGTCATGTCTAGATTTATTCATGAAAAATGTCGACACAGGCAGATTTCCAATTTAATTAGCATCTCTGACCTAAACGGAGAGCAAGAGAAACAACGTACGTCCATCAAAGACGAACACTACTGTTTTTTTTTTCACTTTTCTGCTTTACTACACGGCTGTCAAAAGTAAATAAATACACACGACAACTGTAGTACGACCAAGTTCTTCTGCCCCGATCAGATAAATTGCCTTGCAATCTGATAGCAGAATTAGAAAGAGGAAGACATTTGACGAGAGCCATATTTGACGTTCTCTCACAGCAACTGTGTACATACTCAAGAGACAGGACCCACGGGGAAATTACAGAGTGTTATGAAACCACTATATGTTTACAACAGCCTACATCCTAAAAACATTTAAAGTGATACTCCTCCTCATGTCTATCTGTTCTTTCTTTTTCATCCATGCTTTCTGTAAACCCTAGTTATATTTGAGATATTTGGTGAACATTCTGAGAGATTTTCAAGGCCCTCTCCAAGATACAGAAGAGCTTAGATACAAAAGGACTAGGTGAATGAGAACAGATTTAACTTTAAATCAGCCGAATACCCCTTTAACGTGTCCATATGTGGACACAGCTTGTTCATCAAATTTGGAATGATTTTGAAGTGAAGGAGAGAAAGCTTTATTTGACCCCTTCACAATATGTTCTCATGTCATCTTCTGACTTTAAACAAGGGTCTGAGTTAACAGCTTATGACAGTTGGACTCTATGACTGAACTCTGTGATTAAAGGGAATATAATGATAACATTTATGACCAACCACAGATACACAAACACACACACCAAGGTTCGTCCTGGTTTTCTTTTTCCCTCCCCCCCTTTTATACTCCCAGTGTCTTATTCCCAATTTGTCTGAGCCACTAACAGTCTAAGGAAACAATTCCTGTCTTATCCCTGTAACAACAGGGTCAGAAATATTCCCTCCAAATATGGAACAGGGCCTGGCTGTGGTATGTTAAAACTAGTCCATGCAAATGAGCCTCTTGTTGTGAATAACCACAGTCAGGCATGGTATGGTTTTGTCAGTGTGACTGCTATAGATGAGAACAACAACACCACCACAAACCTCTTCTCTGAGCTATGTAAACACTTGAGCTAATTTATCTTCCATTTTATCTTCCGTCCTCTGCACCTCATGTGGTGTGAAAGACAACGCACTTTGAACATAAGGAGAGTGAAGATGGGTAACTTCACAAACTACACGCCCAGCAATAAGGCATTAAACACAGCAGTGGTACGAGACTTACAAGAAAAGGCCACTTAGCAACACTACAATGCTAAACTGAAATGAAACCAAAGCACAAAAAAAAAAGTACAAATTAACGCTCTCGCTCTCCTACGTATTTGTCTGTGTGTGCCTTGTTCCTCTTTATCTAGTCGAACGATAACACACACTGCAAAACTGTCAAAGGATGTGCTTTTGAAGACAGTCTGTACTCTGCTTTTGCATTATGTAATGTTCTTGAGTACAGTCAAATACTTTTCAGGTCAAGGGGGTGAGAGAAGGGTGTCTCTCATTTGTACAGTCTTGTTGGGTAGTGGCTACACGAGAAATGGAGAGCACAAAGTAAGCAGACTGTGGCCTACATGTGAAGCCAAAGGTGCTCTTACATAACATTGGTTTTCCAATCTGGGGCTTGTTCAGGGGGGAAAAACTTAATTACAAATAGGCTGAGCCGTGACGTGGGGGAGAAGAGCCATTCGCAGTTGAGAAATGTACCAAGGAGCAGCTGGAATCTCGAAATGCAAACACAGCCGATAAACTGTCCCAACCTGATGTAAGAAGCGATTCCATTCCAAACCAAACTAAGCAAACAGAAATGTATCTGAGTGACGTGCTCTTATTAACTGTGCCCACTCTATTTTGAGAAACGTTTTTATTTAGTCCTGAAATGCGAATCTGTGCAGTGCCACGACCTTCCCAAAGCGTAGCCGATCGTTTTTGTCACAAAGCCCAGTCATGAGGAATGGCCCAGGCCTTGTGAGAGAAGGTATGTGTCTGTGAGGCACCATGAAGGCAAACCCACAGTATGCCAAGGAGTTAAAAAAAAAAAAAAATTAAGCATTCCACACACTTGTGAGAGTGGGGGCGTTTCCTCACAAGGCAGCCGATAGGATAAAGGATTATTCTGTGTGAAATTTCCATGTGGTGGACCTAGGACCTGACACATTAAAGAGTTTCTTATTCGTATAAACACATCTGCTCCACTGGTGGGTTATGAAACAGCTGAAGTTTGGGTGGAACTGCCTGACACTCAGAGTTTGCCTGCTGACCATCACACACATGAAAAAAAATAACAAAAAAAAACATGGTATTACGTGGGCCTTTGTCCACATTACATAATTATTCTGGAAGCCTGCGTCTGTAAAACTCACAAAGGCTTCCCTTCAAAAAAAAAAAAAATTTTCCTTGAAAATAAGACTTCTCACGCTACCATGGTTTGCTGGGTTGTCCCATTCAAAACCACTGCCTCAGGGAAACTACCCGGAACATCTCTGAGGGTTTGTGCATCCCCACAAGATCTTAGACTTAAATCCCTGAGTTAAATCCCAGAAAAGGGATAATTGTGCAAAACTAGACACCACTCCCCAAACATAACTCCAGACACTTCTGTTTTGACCTCTTGAAATCGTATCAATTTCTTATTTGTGGGCTCTGTCCATTTAACACAAGAGCCAAGATGCTCTTCTCTCCAGAATTCGCAAGTACCTGGCCAAATGAGACACAGGATTATACAACAATGATGAATTTTGAGGCCATTAAGAACCGGTGGGGAACTGGTGCGCTCATTAAGCCCAACACAAATCTTAGAAAGACAGACCTGTCTTACCTGTAATAGCGCGACTGCAGGTAAGTGGAACACACCGCTTTGGAGACGTGACTGGCGGAGCCAAAGTCAATCACTTTAACGCGGTACGGCTGTCTCACGGGATCCACCAGCATGATGTTCTCCGGTTTGAGATCGGCGTGGATCAGCCCCAAACTCTTCAGCTTCTTAAGCGCCGTGGCAACCTGCTGCAGCACCGGCCTGATCACCTTCAGCGGCAGGGGACTGAATTTGTTCTGCTTGAGGAAGTCGTACAGGTTCTGCTCCAGCATCTCGAAGACAAGGCAGGTGTGGTTACGGTGCTGAAAGCACTCAAAGGCCCGCACCAAGTTGTGTTCCTCTGCGTTTTCCCCGCTCAGACGGGCCAGGATGCCGACCTCGATCTGGCCCTGGCGGGCATACGATGGGTGGTTCTTCAGGATCTTAATGGCCACGATCTCACTGGTGCCCCTCTTCCAGCACTTCACGACCTGTCCGAACGTGCCACGCCCCAGGAACTCCAACACCTCATAGGTGTGGTTCATGGAGCACAGCACCTCATGCTGCACCAGCTGATAGTCTCCATCCCCTGTCCCGTTCACTGCTCCTGCTCCCGTCCCTGCCCCGCTCTGTTTCGAAGGTACCACTGCTACAGTGGCCGTGTTTCCCACGTTCGCTTGCAACATGGCAGGAAGTGTGGAGTGGTCCTCTACAATCTGCATGTTGCCCTTGCTCGACTCCGAATCCTCACCTTTGCGTTTAAACCCACATTGCTGGGGCCCGTCAACAGAATTCAAACTTTCTCCTTTCTCGTTTTCCTCCTCTTCCCCCCCTGTCTCTCCTCCTCCTCCTCCTCCACCTCTTCCTCCTCCCTCTGTACTGTTCTGGCTCCTCTGTCCACCGTTTCCTCTGACTTCAACCACCACTGTCACTCCAGACTTCTTCTCCCGAGCACCAAATGTTTCAACACGACTGTCCAGCGGAGGGACTATTCTGTCCTGGAGCTCTGACGCGTTCTCTGGCTGCTCGTAATGTGCAGATCTCAGAGATGCCGCTTTTACTGAAGGGTCCCGCTCACCACGAGGCCTCCGAGTCACCAATGTTTCCGTCTTTGATGAGGGGACAATATTGGTAGGGTGTGCAATGCCTAGATTCACACCGACCACATAGGTGCGTGGGATCTTCTCACGGGAGGCACAGGCACTGGGCTCGACTTTAACTTTCTTCACACTGCAAAAGGCACTTGTCTGCGGTTGATAAACATGTGGTGGGCAGACCCAAACCTGTGAGGCCATACCTGTTAAAACAAGACAGCACAAAAGCATTTCAAAACAAAGTGACGTTTCTTACTGACCTGTCCTCTTTTTTTCCCCCCCAGTCAAAAAAATTTGACTGAGAAAACATTTTCGCTATTTTCACAAGTTATTTTAGGTATTTGAAAGAGTGAAAATGCTTTGGAAATATAGAAGAGTTCTCATTTCAGCACAGTACCGATATTGACAAGCAGTGTATGGAAAACAAATGTCTTTAACCCTAACACCAAAGCTACGTCAAACTGTCCTTAATGTGAGATGATGATACACATAACGAGTTTCTTGTGCAGATGTCCCGAAAAAAACCCCAAAACTCCTCTCTCTCTGTGTTAATGGTTTCTTTTTTTATGAGTGTGTTCTTCTTTGTGTTTAATCTTTCTGGTACAACCATTAACAATGAGGCTAATCAAGCAGGCACATCCCTGTAAAGCTAACGCACAATAATGTGCTTTAGGGTAAGACTTCCAAAACTGACTGATAACGGAGCTGAATGGGTGGAGCTTAGCTGACTCAGTAACAGGAGAAGTGCTTATGCTGGTACACCATATGGCACAAGTTCAGGCAGGAGGGCAGGTGTGGCCCAGGACGTTGTTTCTCTTGCTCAGTCTCTACCCCTCCCTCTCTCCCTTACACACACACACAGGCCTCTTTTTCTGTCGCGCACATATACATTTGGTCTAGGACGTTACAAACTGTAATGTAAAAGCTGGCTGTCATATGTAAAAGCTCAACAAAAGCCCTTTTTCTCACTAATCAGCACACTTGTCTCATGCAACCTTCAAAAATCAAGACCTTTAAAAATAATAATAATAATAATCATTGAGGTGGCACTGTGACATCTCCATATTTCTCTTTAAATAACAAGCAGTATCTTAATACTCCTTCATCCACCAAGGAAACTCCAGCCAAGGTGTTGTGTTACATGACTCATCGTTCTTGTTTCTTTTCCTTTTTTTTTTGCAAGGCTGAAGCTTTTCAAGGTACAGGCTGAAACTGACCTCTCCTGTAGCAGTTGGCCAATAGGACAGTGAGGGAGGGGCACAAACACCTGTTGACTCTCCAACTGTTTGAAGCAGCAAAGCACTAGAACCAAGCACAATGCCTGCCTGGTATAGGGATTTCCCCCTAAGGCTAAAGCATCTTAACAGCAGCAGTTTTCCCCCAGTTCAACTAAGTGTTAGTTTCAGTTCATATCACTCTGAAGGAGATAAAAGTTTATTTGATAACTGAACCTACTCGTCTGTTTTACTCTTATTTCCCTAGCCGAGTGGTGGCTTTTTCTGGTTTTTCCAGAACCTCACGGCAACTCCTATATTCAATAATACCCTTGCAATTCGAGATTCGAGTTTGTAACAATGCGTACCATAAAAAGGCAATTAAAAAAAACTGAGAGAAATAAGTACACGTTTATTAAAATATTATAGCATGTGTATAATGCCATATTTCATAAAAACACTTTTCCTACTGTCTTTTTTTTTTTAATTTTTACTATCTGTACAATGATTGCTCTCTACGGGTCTATCCAGTTCCACGTGCATAACTTTAAAAATATAGTAGATCGTGGCTAACGGTCAGCAAGATAACCAGTTAAACGAAGGAGAAGAGGCTGCTTTTGCTAACAGAGATTTATGGCTCAACAAATAACTAACCATGTATGTAAATATTGTATAACTTGCTAAAGTTTTGATACAGAAACGCAAACTGTAGCAAAAATAGTTTGAAGCAAAAAAAGTTGAAAAGCGACGTTAGATTCCCAAGAAAGAGTCGTTAAAAAAGACCAATCCAACTTCAAAAAATCATTCTAAAACCACTTCGGTTGACGATTTTTCGACCTTTAGTCGATTCAACCACTATTATTGTTGTTGTACTTAGCAAGCGAGAGCTAACTTCAGTCGGAACTGAAAGCTACACAAACACGAAGCATTAGCTCGTAAGCTAGTTAGCAGCTGGCTAACTTCTGAATTTCGACAAGCAAATGTTTCAGCATACTACACCGATAATGTTAGCCAGTGGCTGCTTTGAATGACAACTTCCCAATAACAAAAGAAGTGAAACTGTCGAATATCTAGCTAACGATAACACGCTATTTGCTAGTCGAGTTGCTAACTACTAGTTAACAAAACTAAAACGTTGGCTAACACGGACAGCTAGCTACTATTGGCTAGCAAGTTCTCGGCGTGGCAACTTTTTGCAGCCAACCAATTTCGTGGTTATGGACTGACAAGTTAGCAGGGTAGCTAATTAGCTGGTATCGTATTTCGCAATTACAGTATATCTGCTGTCGTTTTGGAGCCAGAGCAAACCATACTTACCTTCACAGCCAGGAAAAATGGTATGAATCCAAGGCTTCTCTGAACATGTTAGGGAGTTAATATGTGCCCACACCATGCTCAGACTGCTTGCTAAGCTGCCATCTTGTCCTTTGGCTGGACAACTGGGGAGATATCGCTGACGAAGAGACCACGATCTCCCTCATTTTAAACTCCATGTAACTTACGTACTAAGCCATTAATAACCATATAAACAAGTCAACGGAGTGTTTAAACACGTATACTTTTAGAAAAAGCTGTTCTATCCGTCATTTCGAGGGCAATAAAGCCCATACTTTCGTCAAACTACCAAGCTAACAGTTCCCACACCCTCTCTCGTTCTCTACTTAGTCTCAGCTGAGCTTCTCATTCGGCCACAAGTTCCACCCCCTATCTTGTTGTTCCCACCCTACTGTGTGTGGAATCTAGGTTTGCACGCTGTAAGACTTATCGGTCACAGTACAAACGAATATAACAACGAAACATTGTAAAACACGTTATGTAAAGTAGACACACTGACTGTTCTATAGAGAATACGACGATTAAGCGTGTCGACTGATGTACATAACTCATTTGACAAGGTACCTTTTAAGAAAGAACCTCCTCGTGCTACTGACACAATTATCTCCTGGGCAACTGCCAGTACCATATGGACTCAAACAATTGCTGTAAGTTGAACAGGCAACAGGTGTGGCGTTGCATCCCCCATATATCTAAGACAAACTGTTCCCTGGTGTTTCAGCTGTCCTGCTGCCATTTCACAGAATAAGCAAGACAACTGCAACTTTTCCCTGAATTTAAGATAACCTTAGACTCATTTTAATGGCTAAACTGCTCTTCTCTTTCAAATTCCTCAACACTCTAAACACAACCGTCACTTTTTAACCGGCGGTCAGCTCTTTCCCATGTACTGTGATAACTGTTAAATAAAAAGGCTTTCTTCATATTTACGCAGCAGATACCATGCCTGTAGTGAATGACCGTTCGCATCTTTACAGTTACTACAGAGACTATATAGTAATGACGTAATGAGTATAATTCAATGGAAGAACCCTAAAATATTTCTTGAGAAACATATTTGATTCATTATAGGACCTGGACAATTGCAAAAAGCAACTGATTAAAAATGTTAAATCTTGCGTCACGCCTGTCCGTACACATTCTTTCGGACAGCAAGGATTCCATACTACTCAATCAAGCCCCATACATGTTGTACTTTTCCATTGCTTGTTGCCCTATTGGATTGCCCTCTGCTGGCTCTTAAAGGTACTGCGGACCGCGGACTCTGGTCAGCACTGAATTCACTACCATCTGGATGTAAGACTGTCTAGTCTAGTGAATACTCATTTAAATTAACAATCAAAATACATTCGCAAGAATGGTTGCAGATCTATTTATTTATTTGGTCAATTCAGAAAAATTCTAAATCCATGATAGTATTAGCAGAAACAAAATACAACCATTTTATAAAAAAAAAGGAGGCATTCTCTATCTTAAAAAAAAAAAATGCTCACATCACCTATACAGCAAAAGAACAGTCAGATTCAATCAAAATTCAGGCTAAGCACATGGTGCTAAACAATAATTACTAAATATTATAAAGAAAACCAAAATATAAATTGAAATACTTTTAATTAAAATACTGCAAACATACATAACTAAAAACTAAAGAGAGCATGGTACCAAATATGAAGACAATACTGCAGGAGGCTGTGGTACTGTGGTATACACCGTGAAGATAATTTCTGAGCCAGATGTAGAGATAAAGATGCTTATGTTAAAAATCTTTTCAAGCCATAAATTGTAAAGCGACTCGACTCTCATATTAAGTGAATTAATGGATGCACTTTGGAGTATTGTAACAGAGGATCTATTTAATGAGCCTATATTTATGCATTTAAAATGTGAAATTTCAGTTTTTCACATCTGCTCTGCAGGCACAATTGGGGAGGTGGATTCTATACTGGTCCCTCTGTGACTTAATAGTCGTACAATGTCTATATTAATTCCACTTCTTACAAATTTAAATAATTGTGAGGATTTACCTTATGGACACCTAATATCAATTTACTGTAGGTTGTTGTTGGTTCAAATTATATTCTTCCTCTAATCTTTTTGGGAGAAAATGGAGAGATTTGATGCATACTTATGTCACATTCTGTCACACACTGACACAGGACAACACTCCAATGATTGAAAGTCTGATTTCTCTTATGACTATGGTGAAAAAAAAAACCAAACAAACAAACAAAAAAAAACAAACCCAAATGCAGTAATAAAAAGAATACTTTTGTAAAAACATGTTAAATAGTGGTAAAAACATTTACTTTTAAAAGTGACATTTGGGTTAGCGTTTATGGCCATCTCTTAGCACACTAAGGCACCAGTCAAAACCTGCAGAGTAAATCAGACAAACTCATCAACACCAAACCAAATGAGTATTTCTTAAAACATCTTCTTCTGTCATTTCCACTTTGGAATTTTAAAAAGACTCAGAAGTTAGCTGTCTCAGAACTTAGTAAAGCTAATTTTACACTATCTACCAAACTACTTGTATTCTGGAGTAATTTTAAGTCTTAAGCAAAGAATCCCCTAGATTAGTATGCATATTAAATTGCATTTTAGTGGACTTTCTTTTTTGTAAACTCATTTGCTAGCTCTGTTGCCTGTTATCATTTCCCTGTCCCATCACTGCAGTATTCAGTCTCTGTAATGTCTATGTGGTATGGTACAGTGAACGACATAACACTGTTAGCAACAAAAACACCTCTTGTTTTAGTTTCCATGTCACAATTCATTCCATTTTTTTCCTTTGCCTGTACAGCAATCAGTTCTTCCCTGAATCAGACTCAACTCCACACCAAATAAACTGTTTGGATACATTCACCCCTATCCCTGAAACTGTATGCTGAATAAAAAGAGGATAAGGAATGTTTATATGCAACACAAATACCTTTTTGTTGCACTCAGCTACTGCAGGTGAAACTAACTGTAGGGTCAAAAACAGGGTGAGCATTAGGGAGAAGAGTTAGCATTAGCACTGCTATTTTCATGACCCTACGTTGAATACTATATCAGAGCCTGATGCTGTCAAGTGTCGTGCTCTGGTGGAGTTTATTTAGTTTTTTGTTGTTGTTGTTTTTTAGATGTCAGTGCTGCTTTCCTCCTCTTTTAAAACGTCTTGAAGGATTCTCTGGTAAAACGGGGAATAAACCAGCTTATTGTAGTTGACCAGGCGACTAAACTTGACGGCGATCTCCTCTAGCTCTTTACAGATGGGCGCCAACCCGCCCGGCAGGGCAGGGGGGCTCCTGTGGACTCTAGACTCCAGGAAGTGAAGCAGATAGGCCTGGATACGAGAGTCTGAGAAATGGGCATGTGCCCGGTGAAAACATATTTACAATGTATCATTTAACAAAGGCTCTTGTGAAGAGCATCTTAGAAAGAAATGCCTACAGGTAATAGGTAAAATGGAACAATAGAATGTTCCTGCAAATGCCACACAATTGTAATACATAGTTGCAAGATAAGGTCAGTGCATCTGCTACAGATAAACAAATCCAATTATGAAATCACTGGAAAGCAATGTACAGCACATAAAGCAAATATACACTACAACACACGTAGAGGTCAGCCTGGTGCATGCTAAGTGGTACGTGGAATAGTAATTGGAATGCAGTGGAACGGTCAGTGGAAAATTGTCAGTGGAAAACACATTCTTTCTCTAAACACTGAATGCATTGAGTTCCATGTGCACTGCTAAGGCTAGTTATAAATATCGAACAATGTGCGTGTGTGTGTTTTAAACTCTTTTTAACCTTATTATAAACAGGAAAACAACTCAAAAGGATAACAGTTAGGTCTTGATCAAACTGACGACTTACACTGACAAATGTTTTATTTTGGACTGTGTGGCACAAAGAGCCTCAGTCAGACATAGATTTGAAAAGGTTTATGGGTATTGTCAAAGACGAACTTACCGATGAGCTTACGGATGGAATTGTCGGCAAGTCTGACAGCTGTGATTTGACCTTTTAGTGCACTTTGTCGATCAGTGGAAAATGGGGAAAAGCCATGCTCTGACAAACAAACCCCAAGCTCCACACACATCTTCTCTCCAATGGTTGCAAAAACCTCATCTGCATTAAATGATCTGTGAAACAAAAAACATTCAGTCAAAATACCATCTTTGTGTTGATGTGCTTGTTCCTGAACAGGTTAAATAAAAAAAAGCATCTGTCCTACGTAGGTTCTCTCAAACTTACAGCATATGCATGTCAGCCAGTAGTATTCCAACTGTACTCTTCAGGCGGTCCAGTAGACCTGACAGACCCGAGATGGCCTCTCCTGCACTGTTATAGACGATCAGTAACACAGAGGCCATTATGGTAAGTCGCTCCAGCTCCTGTTGCATCTCCAGGAAACGACTCTGATCCATTAAGAGTGTCTTGGAGAGAGCAAGACACAGGGGAGAGGGGGAGAGAGAGAGAGAGAGAGAGAGAAACAGAGAGAGAGAGAGAGAGAGAGAGAGGGTGAAAGGACGAGAGAGACAGAAACAGAAACAGAGAGAAACAGAGATAGAAACAGTGAGAGAGAGTGAGAGAGAGAGAGAGTCGGGGATGGTAATATTCAGCAGAGAGTTCTCCTTAATTTCACATTCATGCTAAATTGAAACAGTCTGCTGAACACGGCAGAAAATGCACAAACTCTCTTAACAACTGGTTTTACATCATTGCCTTTTCTTTTTTTTTTACTTAGCCTTTCAAAAGTATTACTCGGGGTCTACCTCAGGGAAGGATTCCGAAGCGTGGTTCCATTTGAGAAGACGTAGATATGCGTGGTTGTGCACGGCGAGAGGCAGGCGAGGCGAGGCGGTAGATACAGCGGCACAGGCGCTGTCCTCTGGCTCTCCGCTGAGAACATCTTTGGCAGTGTCCTGCAGCCACTTCTCTGTGAAGTCCAGAGCATCTGCAAAAGATCCACGTCACCAAATGACAGGTTTACATCTTCAACTCAGAGAGACATGTTTAAAATCAACTATGATACACTATAATACACGCTGTTTTTTCCCCTCCTTAGTTCAGTCACAGTGCCGTCTCAAGCACAAAACACAGCGCTGAAAGTCCGGGGGAAGGTACTTAGTGAAACACTTAGTGAAACACTCCTCACTTGGCTGTTTTTCGAGGAACTCTTGAAATTTCTTTCTCTCGTACTCTACTGACTGCTGCAGAAGGTGTGGACGGAGGCTGCTGACGGCAAAGTTGGCCATGTCAATCTTCATCTTGTCAAGTACTAAGAATATGGCCCTGAAAAGGTAAAGAGGCTACGTGAATGACACTGCTCGAGTAAAGCAGCTCATCCCAACATAGTTTCAATACTATCATATTGTAACACGATGAGAAAGTCTCATGTAATAATGAAACGCAAGGTAAACATAAGACATAATGAATTTCAAATTGAGCTGATGTCATCACAAATATTGAAGTAAACCCTTCATCCAAATACATTCTTTAGCATTTTTAGTATTCTTTAGTATTTGGAGACCTTTGTAGCCTGAGAATCTTTTATATTGACATAGTATCCCAAACAACTATTTTATACACATTACTTGAACAGTGGCACGATGTCAGTGATGTCGCGCAGCTTTCTGATGTCCTCGTCTCGGCAGGGTGCGCAGAAAGCGCCCATCATGTTAATGATGAATTGGGCCACCTTGCTGATATCCAGAGCCCCATTTTCAGCCTGCTGCTGGATCAGAACCAGGTCTAGAGCCTCCTCTATCTGCCTCCTTAACCTCCCCTGGCCAGGCATCAGGAAAGACAGTAATGTCTGAGAATGGGAGACAAGACAGGGCCATAGGTCAGTCATTCGCCGAACTAATTTGTGGAAAATGGTTCACAGAGACATAGATGTAAGATAAACCTCACATTTACAATCCTCCCTCTCCACACATTTAACTGTAGATCACACTGATGTATAAAACTCACCAGGTGACAAAGTATTTACTATTTTATTGCAAATGGAGAGGTAGGTTATGAGACAGTTTCGTGACAGTATTTGCTTGAGGTTTTTTGTTTGTTTATTTGTTTAGTGTTTTTAATGTACCTCCATACCTCCTTAATTTCTCCGACCAGTTTAATAGCATGATCATAGGACGGAGGGTTCTCATTCAGCTGCACCTCCAGACAATCCCAAAATGCTTGGTGCATAATGTCCTTGACCCGTTTTTCCAAACTGATTTTGACAAAAAAGACAAAACAAAACTAATTGTAACATTTGAGCCGTCAAGACAATCTACAATTTTTTAAATGTAAGTTCATTATCGTTGTCGTTATCAAGATCACCACACACAACTTTAACTTGTGTACCAATAGATTTTTGCTAAAGAAAAAAAAAAAAAAAAAAGAGAGACCTCACCTTCCCTCTGCTGGTTCAAAGGGTTTCACCTGAAAGGCACCGTTCACTACAATCTCATGGGCAAGTGCCATGTTAGTCACTCCTTTGGCCGTCTCCATCAGCTCCTCCACAGACACAAATTTGGGTGGGCTTGCTGTGTTAGAGTAAAGGGGGAAAAAAGCCATCAGTGTGGAGAACTTACACAGACATGACTATAAATACAGCCAGAGTGTAATATGAGGAGAAATATAGTAGAATGTTCACTAGCCATCATGAACAATAACAAATCAGAAACGATGTCTGTATATATATCTCTAGAAGAAAGAGCAGATTTTAATGATTAAGTGCATTAAGTTACACTGTGGTGTGAGTCTGTGGGGACTAGGAGTATTCTTCCTGATCCTCTTCTCAACCATCTTCTCAGAGAGCTCAGTCATGTCTGATGCACTCCCACTTTTTTCAGATTCAGTCTGCTGCTTCTCCCCACTGGATGATTTGTCAGACTCCTTAGGCATTGTTTACTCAATCTTAAATTTTGACCTGAGGAGAAAACAAATAAACTAAACTACAGTTAATATGCTCTAAAGGCCAAGTGGTAACTGCAAATTCCACGAGAGAGGAAATTCGAATGATATTTTGCCACATCCCCTGAACTAAACCCATAAATCGTAAACCCTCCCCCAAACACAATATCTTGAGAATTAATATCGTATTGCTGTGATGCTGCAGGCTATTATTAGAATACATCCATCAACATGCATTAACCAATGATTAAGTTACTCATGACTCACAATGTTTTCCAGATAGCCTAACTGGTGTTTTAAGGTTTCACGTTAGTGTATTACACAATGCCTCGGCCTTTCATAATGTAAAATCTGCCAGCATGATTATCACCATAGCTAACACCACATGGCCTGACACACACTGAGCTCGACGAGAGATGCTACATATTTCTTATCACGCTAAAACCATGCCCTGATGTGCGGTTCAAGTCTGATACCGGCACGAATCAGTAAAGTGACACAAACGATTTACACGGAGGATGTGACCAATCGCTAATCTAAAACTGAACAGTTCACCACTGATGTAATTGTTGAGCATCTCCTCTCTTTGATATGGATTACGAGATGACATCTGTTTGTTCTCAAGACAGTTAACGTTCCCCGGTTATTAGCTTTCATTCATAGGATATTCGCAGCTATAAATTCTTATCTTACCTGGCAAAGTGGCTGACTATTGAGTGATATCCAAGGGCAAAGCAAGAGAAAAGTGGCATTCAGCATGAAATACCACACAAAACATTGGCTTACGTTAGTTGTGTTCTGGATGAATCCATGAAGTTCGACTCTTGTATTTACGGAAGCATTTTGTACGTTGCTGCATTGTAGTTGTTGCGCATGACCGTGTGTGTGACATTCAATTACTACCCTTTGACAAGAAAACTACATTTCCCATATCATCCAAGAAAATCCGTTCTCAACACAGCGGTCACAGTCTGAAATACATAAGCATTATTGCATGTCCCCGTTCCCTACTTACGTAAATGATTACCCCGGCTCGCCACCAAGGATGCTGTACCACCCTTCGAAAAATCCAGCCCTTTTCGAAATCACTTATGCGATGCTGAGATTACCTTTGCCTGGGTCACAAACTGCTTCACCGTCAGTCTTTTCTGTTAAAGTCTAGTAGATCTCAAATTCATCCAAGTAAAACAGAAAAACCAGAATGAAATACTTCTGCTCCAAGCTGAAAAATTAAATTTTATTTAAATTTACACACAAGATTTACACATACACAAGACAAAGGGGGAAAATACATATGGACAATGCTTACATGAAATTGACAGTGTCTGCTCTTGGTCCAAAATACTGAACAAAAATCTCTGGATGGCCTTGATAGAACTGCGTAAGGAGACGCTTCCTCTCTTTGACAGGGCATTTTGGGTCTTCATCAATGGTCTTCAGCAATGCAAAGAGCTCCTCCTTTGTGTTTCTTTTGACACTTTCCTCGTAACCATCACTTGTAACTTGGTGACAAAAAGTGGAGCCTGAGTGACAATATAGAAAAGCAGAGGAAAGTAAAGGTTTCAAAACACAGTTAAAACTATAAACAGCTTATATAAAAGTCACTATATTTATATGTAGTTTAAACCTATACAGCTATATAAAACTACATTTACAACTGCATAAAACTGTGTGTCAGAACATTTTTATACCATATTTTGTGTGCGTGTCTTTCCCCTGTGTAATGTTGTTAAGACGTTCACTGACAAGCTTGTGTAGAGATCCTGGTATCTGGTGAGAAATCACATTTGGTATATTAAAGTTTGTCAAGTGTTTGAGTGTACATGCACAAACTAAGCCATAGTGAGATCAATGAGAAAGTGCTCGGACAAGTGAAAAGCATACGAGTATGAAAAAGAAAAAAGAAGAGGTTTCATGAGGAAATACAAACCTTGAATATCTCCTGATGATTATCTAGCATAAACAGCACCAACAGGTCCACCTTCCCCTTAGGTAGACATTTGCTGTGGACAATAGCTTTGGAAAATACTTTTTTCACAACCATCCTATTTTCAGTCTGTAATTTTAGAGTAAAACAAAAGGATGAACTCTGAATGACATTTTGTCGTCTTATTTTCGTTAAGAGGAGAGGTATGTAACTGTAAAACGACAGACGTCAATGCAGAATGAATCCTCACCTCTTTGTGAAGTTTGACCTCTGCTGGGTCTGCAGCCAAGGCCATGAAATGCAGGAGTCTGCGCAGCTCCTCACGACTGTG
The DNA here is from genome assembly GCF_902362185.1 of Chanos chanos. Classification (NCBI taxonomy): domain Eukaryota; kingdom Metazoa; phylum Chordata; class Actinopteri; order Gonorynchiformes; family Chanidae; genus Chanos; species Chanos chanos. The sequence goes on along the minus strand of NC_044495.1, from coordinate 38,799,900 downwards.
CTGAGGGAGTAGCTTTAGACACAACTGCAATGCTTCCAGAGCCTGCTCAAACTTTGCGGTCTCTGAAACAAGATCACTTGTCTTTTAGTTCAACTTTAGTGCTATATTTGATTTTTTAAACTGGTATAGTTTAAATATACCACACTCACCCATAAGTTCAATTATTCCTGCATAAATGTCAAACATACTGTTGGTGAGAAGTGGCTGGATGTTAGCATGTCCATAGTGTTTGGTCAGAATGTCAAATAGCAGCAATTTGCACTGCTCAGAAACCATGTACATGGATTGGCCACAGTCTTCATCCCCTAGTTGAAAAGAGGAATCAGGCAGTTCTCGGCTAATTTCCACCACAAGCTGGTCAGGTAAGAAGTCTAAACAGTCTAAAGCTGCTTGAAGCCAATCATCAGTCCTGCAAAAAAAAAACAAAAAAAAACAACAAACACACACACAAACAAACACACAGCCTTTCTATTCTTACCCTGTTATATGACTGCAACAAACAGTTTTGATGCCCTGGTCTACTTAATTTGTTCAATGTATGAAATTCATTCATTTAAAATGATTAGGATGTTCATATCTGATTTTTAAAAAGAAAAGTGATCTATGGTCCCCAAAAAAGGGCAGGCTGAGGGTAAATGCAACATACTGGGAGTCCCTAAATGCCTTGAGAATCTCACGGTCCATGTAATTGCTGGTGTACAACAAATCTGGGTCCTTGTTCGGAGAGTTTGACGGAGGAGACTGGTTTTCTCTGCGGTCTAACAGACCCTCCAGCAGCGGAAGGTCTACAAGTTGAAGCAGTCTCAATATTGTCTGCTCTTGCCACACCTCATTGATCACTGCACACAGAGACAAAGTACAAAGCGTTTTGCAAAAGCCTCATTATTTTCCATTGTACATAAACCAACTCGTATCCAAGAGACCTTATGAGGACAAGACTGGACTTGCTTCAGTATTTCATTCAGACTTAGAGGGCTACATGAATCATCTGGTGAGACTTACATGATTGTGACAGTGTGGAGTTTGCTTGTGCAGACCTTGGACTCAAGTCAAGGTTCTCAAAGAGAGCTTCTAAACTTTGGAAGGATTTCACAGGTGTACTGTGGGAACACACTTGGTCATCTTGCCTATTTTAGGAGTGAAAGCCTCAGTCAGAATGAGTTAAAATTGAAAAAAAAAAAAAAATCAGAAAGCAAATAAGCAGACAGCAAATAATCAGAAACCAAAGATCCTACAACATTCATCATGTACTATATCTAGATAAAACTGTTGTCTTTAAAAAGAGAATTTTTTCTAACCATGATCTACATATCACCATAAAAATCACCAAACTCTTTCATATGACAAACAAACAGTCTTCTCTTTGCTGAAATTGAACAACATCATGCTGAGAAGAGTAAAAACAGTGCAAGGCTGAAGATTTGAGATATCAAGTTGAAGATCCAAACATTAACGTACCAGCTGCATGATGAGAAGCAGGGCGACTGTTCTCCAGATGAATGTTGCACATTTTCCCGATTTTTCAGCGAACTCTCTGTATTCAAAAATCTATACAGGCTGCAGTTGCTATCCTGAAATACTAAGAGCTTGTTTTCCTTGCCAAAAACTTTGGTTCCCACAGCTTCGAACACCTTCCAGTCCATTAAGGTTTGGCACACCCACACAACTTTAGTCCTGGGAACTTCCATATCTCCAAGGAGCTTCTTCTCAACAATGTGGGCCTGGATCACATCAACTGCATCCGAGCCCACAAAGCAGTTGTTGTGGGACCTCAAATAGTGTCGCCTTCGTTTCACCTTCACCTGTGCTTGAAGGTTAGAAATTATGCTGTTCCAAATGACATCAGCTTGGTATGGCTTGGGGACAGTCCTGTGATCTATTGAGAAGTAACACAAAATGGAGAACTGAAGTACAAGCAAGCAGAAGTAAATTATTGTTCAACTTTCTTACATGGGTGAATCTCTGAATCAAACTGCTGTTATCAAACTGCTGTATTTCATACATTAATATAAGCCAAGTACATATATGTGAGCCTTAACTGAGACTAACATAAAAGTTTTATCACACTGCACTGAGTGTGGATAATGCAAGTGCTGTTACTTGGAAGTGAGCTGGACAGTTGCTTTTTACCTTGGGGACGATGCATGGGACTGAATAATTTCTCTGACAGATTTAATGCGGCGGCTTTCTCTCGAATGGTGGCCATTATTTCACTCACTATTTCCGTGGATCTGCTGGTAAAAAAAAATACCCACAATCATGTCACGTCGCCTTTATTTTCAATCTGTTCCTATCCCTTTTAGGCTATTGGTTTACGAATAATCGTCGGCATTTAGAGGAAAGGATTGGCTATTGTTAACCAATCAAAACATGCATTGTCATATTGAAGACGCGGCGTTTATGTGCAAGTCTACAACTTTTACATTGTGTAAATGTAGCGTAGCGACTGTGATAACGCTGTAGAGGATCTGTAACCTTTAACCTCTCTGACGGGCTGTAATTTTTATCAGCTGAACATAAATAAAATGGATGCTTGAAGACAGGGAGTTTTTTGTTTTATAATTGACACTTTGTATTTCAAATATGTAGTTAAATATTACTAGGAATTCTTATTCACCCATTTTAGCAGTTTAACTGGCCACGAAGACTAAGAATGGCTTTGAAATACATCGCGCATGATAATATAATGAAGCTGGCTTGTGTGCCGTCTTATTGTGATCGCCTTAGTCCAGCATCTATTTGATTGAAGCCAGCCCTAAAGACAACTAAAATTTATTTGCTTTGAATGTTTGTGGTGCCGAGAATATTAATAGTCGGAACGTCATATCGGAGTAACAACCAATGTTAAACGCTGTGTGGCAGCAAAGTCTCCCTTACTGACTGGTGATGTTGCTAAACTAGAAGACCTGGACTTGCACAGGACGCTGCAGGACATCTTTTAAGAGTCACATTAGTGCTCTCAGTGTTTCTGGACGCTATCGTGGTCAAAGAACGATTATAGGCGTCACGTTCGAGTGACTCGTAAGTGGAGGACACAGTCTAAAGTCGTCAACCAGAGAACATATCCTATAGTTTTCAATCGTACAGAATACATTTTGAGACCCGCGAAATTGTAGCTCGCGCAAATAGAACATATAACAATATGCCCTCGAGCCTTAGTGTCTGACTGAAGTCGAGGAAGGTCATTTTCAGTTAATTGAGAGGTAGTCTGAAGACAAAAGGGCAACTTCAGTTATCCTGTTCGTAAGTTAAATTACCTTCTGTACGATCTCGCCAATGTAATAATGTGTATCAAAGAGTACTCAGAGTGTTTTACAGGTGCGCTGTCCTGGTTAAAATTTGAAGTCAAATTCTCTCTCTCTCTAAACGCAATGTTTTGTGAGAGTATTTAGATATTTAGCGCCTCTCACGGTTTAGTAGCTAGTTACTAACTTTTTGCCTTCACAGAATATGTTATTCTAAAACTGTTGACCAACAGATGGTAAAGATGACACTTGGCAAACCTCTCAATATTGTTCTCAGCGTCAACCTTTGATTCAGGTCGTACAGTCAATATCGGAAGGATTTTCGTTCAGGGTCGCATTCCTCGTTTTCCTCTTCTTTTTCAATTTATGCCACCAAACTTTTAACATTAGAGAGGTACACCTGATTTGTTCCACTCCCCCAGCTTTAATTTATGAATAGAAATATCTAAATTGTATGCGTTATAATATATAAATAAATAAATAAATAAACAGACAACTTCATTCTTCTCTCTAACGGCAGCGTAATAGCACCATAGAATAAACGATATCACACAGCTCGTGGGCAGTTTACAGACCTCATACCGCAGACAGGGCATTAGGTTTAGGATGGTGTCCTTTTTAATTTTGCCTTTCATGGTTTATAAAATTGTTTAATATCTGCTGAGGTGAATCTGTGGAAATGTGAATGAAGACAACGTTGCCCCCCTCCCCTCCCCTCCCCTCCCCTCCAGGTCATTTGTGATAGTAGCAAATCCTAACAGGATCATTTAATCCCCAGAACATGATTGATAATACTGCAGGCTAAATGGACTAAAGGCCCTTCTCTATTAAAGTATCAGTCAGAATGCAGACCTCCCACTTTAGAATTCGGTCATGATGAGGAGTCATGGGACCAACCACAGGTCAAATTAAATAACATATAATTTAAGTTGAATGTCAGTGCAATCTGGCCATTCACTGTTATTGCTCTGACCTCCTGTTTTACTCTCAGCATGGCATCATTTTCACCTTGATGGGGTTTGGAGATATAACTTTTAAGTGCATTCGAAGTGGTGCTTTTTACAGATCATTTACAAGGGGATGTCTATTGTGGAATTTGAGATGGCTATTTTGTCATTTGACGTATAGGCTGTTTCCATTCACCTCTCATTTATTTGCGTTCACATTTTTAGAGATTTTTTTGGGTTGTGTATCCAGGAATTTTCGTGTGTGTTTGTGTGTGTGTGTGTGTGTGTGTGTGTGCAGTTAAATGGAGCAAGGTGTAGACTCAGGAGCACATGCGTCTATATCTATGGTGAGTAAACATACCAGTGCAAAGCATTTTCACACACAGATTACGATGCTTAACATAAACCGCATTTGATAATGTAATGTCCTCCTTTACAGATTGGAAAGAACAGTGTTCAACATGAGCTTATGCCCCCAGACTCTGCCCAGGAAACAACCAACGCCATCTTTTCGGTCCAGGTCATGGAATTTAAAACAAGTCTGCTGGAGGCAGTGGAAGAATTACATATTCAAAGGGTAGGGTCATCGTGTTTCTGTTTTGCAATCAGTTCTTTTGTAACAGTTACAGAGATCACAACAGTCAGCAAAGACAAACAAACTCTCCCCCTCATGCCTGACCACAGAGTTTGACCTCCTCAGATTGCTTAAAAAGTTAAATTGAGTGTCTGTGTAACAATTTTTCAAGAAGTATTTTGTTTTTTTTGTCTAAGTGCATTCATTTTATAGAACATGTGAGCTTGTTCGATATTCCCAAGAGTGGGCAGTTGTGGATCTTGTGTTAGAGAAAACAGTAGATCCAGTCTGAAAGGACACTGTGGATTGGCATGGCATTTAGCTTAATGTAAGATACATTAAGCGCAGTAGTTCAGAAGGCACCGAAGGTGTAACGGATTTTTTTTAGTAAAACAGTTACGTTTTACAGAGGATTACAGAGGATTAATATTGTTTGGTGAATGAAAACTTGGAGTTTGACTGTCCATTGTTTTTCTGAGGAGATAGCAGTTTTGTCCTCATACTGTTATTTACACACACACACACACACACACACACACACACACACACTTAACAGCTTGATTTGGTCAAGTCATGAGGAACAGAGGAATGTAATTTCTTTGGAGGAGTATTATGAGGTTTCTGAAGAAGCTAACAGCACTTTTTGACCATTTGGACATAAGCCAGCTGGAGTTACACTTACATCAGAATGAGGTCAAGCAAGCGAGACCTGAAAAACTCTTGTAAAACCTGTGCCCTCAGGCAGGCACTTAAAACCTGACACCAGGCATGTTTAAAGGTTATAAGACGAAAATAAACTATTGGATCACTCTGCTTTTATAGTTATTATCGTGTTGGTTAGGAACAAAGGCATTAAATCAATGTGTTCCCCAGGCATGCCATTAAAGTAACACTTTGTAGTCCTTTGCTTTAGAGGTCTTAGGTTAAAGTGGAGGATGTCATGACAGAGCGTCATTTAGCTGAACAACCTCATACATGTTATGAATGCAGTGTGAGTGTATGCTATCAGCATTCAAAACAAAGGTAAATAATTACTGAGTTCAGAGGACGGGGTTATCTCGATACTTATTTAAATTTTTTAGAACTTTTCTTTTGCATGAACAAACTAGGTGACTTAGCCGATTACAAGACTGATGAATGTAATGTGGATTTGTTTTGAATACAATACATCATATCACCTCGAATAGAAAGAGAGCACCGTTGTGCAGGTGCACCCACAGCCCCTCCTAAGCCCTTCAGAGAATTGAGTAACAGACCTTGATAAATTTTGTCAGCTACACGTATGAGAGGTTATTAAACTTTATTGATTGATGTTTTGGTGTTGTAGAAGTACATCAGTGACTGAATGCCAGTGATTGACACCAAACACAACATAATGCAATTAAAAACAACAACAACATATTTTATGTACTGTACCAAGGCTGACCTCATAATTGAAACCTTAAGGATAAGTTACAGTGAGTGCTTCACTTGGTTTTACCACAAACCTTTGTAAGAGAGCAGTAGTTTCACAACAGTTCTAATTTATTTTCATGCATGGAGCCACACAGAAACTACACAAAAATACATAGAAAATCATCAGGTCCACAGCCACACTAAACGCAGTTGCAAGCAGCAGAAGAGTTAAAATTGCTTTGTAGTTAAAATTGTCACAGTATATGCTGTGCCTAAAAACAATTAATAAAGCAAGATTTATCAAAAACTAAAGGAAAGTAATTAGACTGTTTAAAACTCTGCATGTAAGTGATGTACCCAGGCTATGGGTTGTGCAAATACTTCTAAAACGAAGACCCTTGGGAACCTATAGATATTTAACACTCTGAAAATGCTGTGTCTAAAAATCAGGCAATATGAATAAAATAATTCCAATACACTCCATTTGGCAGCAATCCCTGGATGGTGTACAACCCACTGTTGCCATTCAGTTTTACATGAGTTTCCAATTCCATGCCTTTACTTGTGAAACCACGCACTTAATTATTTATCAAAAACATGTATCAAAAGTTACTAATGTTTCGACAGGAAAAAGCCTCCTCTGATCTTACAGCATAGCAATAAAAACATTTCACAGCATAACATGGCATTTTCTTTTTTTAAAGAATGAGGTCTGCCGATTGGTCAGCTAGAAATCACCACACCAGTGTGCTAATATTCACTTTCCTGCCCTTTTCCTGTGTAACATGTTAAGGACCATCATAAAACTGCAGTTTTTGAACTGTGGTTTAGATGTTACACCCTGTTACATAAGTAAGGCAAGGCAGTACATTAGCTGGCAACTGTTTAGCACCCCAACTCATACGTGTGACTTAGTAGCCTTCCACCTTAGCAATTGCAAAGGTATGCCATGGTATTGGAAATGCAACTTTCTTTTGCTACCACTTTTTGAAGAAACTGGTTGACCGTCCTCTTTTACTCCCCCAAAGTATTTTTTTTTTTTTTTGTAACAGAAGCACTTCCATACCTCCAACTTCACTCTCGTCAACAGAGGAAAGAACTGAGGAAGAGTTCCACCACATCATTGGGTTTGTTTTAGCTTCAACTTGAGAAATGAGAAAAGTGGTAATTGAAACATCTTATTGGCTTCCTCTGTGCTCAGTTGTCCAAATGTAGAATTAAAAGAACCTATTAAATAAAGAGTAAAATTTGTGGAGACGGTGAAGGCAATTAGCACACCTGGTTTACTGGCACATGGCTAATCTCTACAGTAAATCTAGTTATTTGGTATGGGTTTTGCCTGAATAGTGCCTAGCCTGGAGTTACACTGCTACTGAACAGTGCCTCACCTGCTCTGTAGTGCAACCTTTTTGTACTGAAACAAAAGTCTGTGCTTTGAAAGTTGTTTTGTTTTGCCTCCATTTTTGCTTCTCATCACCTTGTTTAAGGGCCTCTGTCCTCTGTGATTTAGGCTACTTTGATATCCAACTTTAACGCCCCTATTTGTGTGTGTGTGTGTGTGTGTGTGTGTTTAACTCGGGGTCAATTTATTGTTGGTTAACAGCTCTTTCAGGTATGCATTTTTAGAGTGCTCTATGCTGGTAGCACAGTGTAATGGGAACCTGTAAATATACTCCACAAGCCCACTCCTACATGCATATAAAAAGTCACTATGTAGAAAGCAATTGACTTTTACCTACCTTCTGGGCAACAAGGAGGATAAGGTTGACTTTACATCAGCACCACCCCTCTAATGTACCCATTCCTCCACAATGACACGGAATGAACCATTCATATATGATATATATCTCTCTCCTTCCCACTCCATTAATTTATTGATTGGAACTTTAACAGAGTTAATGTAGTGTTATCCTTAGCATAAGCCCAAATAATCACATTTTGATGCAATTAGATTTTAATAAAACACTTGAGAAACTCAGATAAAAAAATGTCACCTACCGCTGAGAAATGACACATTCACCAGTCAGTCTGCTTAGTGGTTTTGGATGTAAGTAGCATTTTGGCTCTTTGAATCAATTTATTTAATAATATGTGTGTGGTGTTTTTACAGTAGACATTGCCACAAAGCAGATTTATAGGATCTCATTCTTGAAACCCTAAACAGATATGGCCAAGGTAGCAATGACAGGAAAAAACTCTCTGTAGCCAGATTAGGAACCATTGTTAGAATTAGAATCAGAATTAGAATCAGAATCAGTGGGTGAATAAAGATTAGTCTGCTCAAGGGAATTAATGAACGTAAAAATCTTGGAGACATGAGAGCCATCTTACACATTAGCTGTCACTGAGGATTTGTTTATGTTGGAGTAACCATGGATGGAGTCAGGCAGAGGAGCCAGGTAATGATCACACTGGCACAGTAATCAGGCAGGCATGCGTGCATGGTTTATTATTTTATAAATTAAATGTTATTGAAACTATCTGTTGCTCTGTATCCACATCTGTATGCATATGTAGTTAATCCTGCATACTCATTCACACCACATTACTTCATAACTACTTTGTGAACAATGACGCGATGAAGTTGACTGATGAAGTTAAGGACTGCACGTGTAATGCCTGAGCATAAAGCACTGCCATATTAGCTCACCCAATGTCATTGTTCCCCAAGATGTATCACAATGAAAAATATTTTTATAGGATGCTGAGACAAGATATGAAGCGCAGATTTCTAACCTTGCTTTGGAGAAGCAAGAGCTTGAATGGCAAAAGGTACATTTTTCATCAGTAGACACATGTATCATCTTATCACTCAATAATGTAACATATCTTGTTTTTTTTTTTGTTGAAGGTTATATTTGTTAAGCAAAACAGTTTCTCCGTTTGTGGAATTCTTTGGTGAGCTCTGTGCACTGTGAAAGTTACCTGTGAGTTACTGTTAGAGAACACTGTTATGCATAGCAGGATATAGCATTGTTAAAAAAAAGGCTGTGCCAATTGAGATGACCCATGAAATATGTCATTTGTGCTCTTTTCGAAAGGAATCCTTGCAACGCAAGATTGACTCAATGGCAAATGAGCATTCAGAGTCGCTGGCTGCTCTGAAAAAACAGGTAAGCATGATCCTCAGCCCTGCGTTTCAGTGTGTCATCTCTGCTGCACTATCCACAACATAATAAACAATATATAAATAATAATGATATCGTCCTCACAAATTAAGTTTCAGGCTCAAGTAAGAAGCACTGAGGAAGAGAAGGTATGTTTAATAACTTTACAATGCTAAGACTGTCATTGAAATGTTCTCACCTCACAAAGCATAATCAGAAACACTGTGGTCTTATCCTGTGCTTCACACGCAGCAGTTTTTACAGCGTATAGGCTTTATATGGTAAGGATGACGGCTAATATAAATTTTCTGTAATAACCCATAAATTTGAAGGGAAAACAACAAATGAGATCAGAGCTTAAGGACAAAGAGATCATCAGTCTGAAAGAAGAACTGAAATCGTTGCAGGTAATATGGAGCATTTTTATAAATACAAAAAAAGAGAGAGAGAAAGAAAGATTGGTTACTATTTTACAGTTTGCTATAAGATTGCTGTCCCCCCTTTCTATAATATTTTTTGGAATAGAAGCTAACAGTGGGAAAACCCATCTCATAGCTGACCTTGTGAGTGGGGGTCTATGTAGGTCTATTTGGTGTTGTCAGACAAATGACAGAGCGCAGGTGATTTATGGGAGTCTGTACGGCTCATCACACCCTGGATTCGACCACATGACTGAGCAGTAAAGCCTCTTGTTACCCGTGTAGTGTAAAAGGGTCCTTACATCAAAAGCACAGGCCACACTCTCTGGTACATAGCACACATCTCAAAATCAAGACTGTAACTGTTACAGCCTTGTAAAGCTACTGTGATTCTAGTTTAGAACTGCAGATGGTTCACTGTCACGATTTACCTCTCAAATGTAAGTCTGAGTACAAAGGGGATGTTCACAATATCATGTGAAATCTTTTTCTAGGCACAAAGAAAAAAAAAAGATAAAAAAGGTGAATATTTTAGATAAATGTGTTATTTTCTAAATTACCAAATATGATTAGACTGAAGCCCTGTTATCAAAGCCCCTAATCTGTCAGTTTGTAGACTGTATGCATATTCCTAAGAGGTCCTTATGTGTTATGAGAGAGAGAGAAAGGAGAAGAAGAGGCCATTCAATACCTCTTTTCTTTTACTACTGTTTTACAGTTGTTGAAGTACAGTTTGGAGAAGAAATTAAGCGAGCTGGTAAGGATTCCAATTATATAAATTGTTGACAGAGGCCTGTGGGAGTGGGAGGAATTAAAGAGGAGGATCTGGAGAGGGACGGGCTCATCAGGAGTAACGGATAGGGAGTGGGTGACACTTGAACTGCCAGCGCGGCAGAGAAAATACCACTATTAAAATATTTTATCACTGAGCTTTGCACTGTTTAACCTCTCAATGGCGAAAAGAAAATCTGTTTGATACAGACAATCAAACAGTAACGACAGAGACTCATAAAAGTCCTTCAGGCATGCGTGAAAGTTGCCTCCTTATCTCAAAGGGGGAAGAAACACTCCACCAGGATGCTCATCAAAGATCTCCTCAAACTGTAGAGCACACGCACCATCACTCTTGGTGGATGTAGTTATCACTTATGTGTTGGTAGATAGAAATGTTTTACCCAGGGGGAGGTAATTACTGAGTGTTTTTGCAGGAGCAAAAGTTGCAATTGCACACTCAGACTAAAGACAGTCACCTGGACCAGCTAGCTGAGGCAGAGAAACGGTTTGGGACCGTCTCCAGACACTTTGCCATGATCAAGCAGGCCCACGAGAAACTCAAGCAAAATGGTACGGCAACCACTCTCCTCCTCATCTATGACTATTAACCAACAACCTCTAACACTGAAAACAGGGGTGTGCAAATGTACGATGCTTATTGTTTGTGAAAATACATTTGTAATTTAAAAATGCAAACGGCAAATTTGAAAATTTGGGTATTGCATGTAATATTGGAGCTGTTTAAATTTCATAGATTCAGAGTGTTGTTTTGAGAAAAGCGACAAGCTACACATTAGAGATGACTTTTTGTCTGTGATTATTTTTCATTTATTTAGCCAACAGCATTGTTATGTTAAGCTTCTATCACTGTGCTATCACTGTGTATGTATTGTATCACTGTTTATGTACACATATTTACTATTTCGTGGTTTTCAAGACAAGTTAAAATGTTGCGTGTCAGGGTTGGAATGGAATGAGTCACATGTTTTTAGATTCTTTAAATAATGTTAATGGAAACTGAGGCAAGGATTTTTATTTCTAGTAGCAACCACAAATCTAGTGAAATTTAAATTCATACTTGCCGTCTAATCATGATATGTTTAAAAATTTGTACTGTAGTTTTAAAAAACAATGTTGCTTATTACTAAAGGTATACTAAATTACAGTATGCTGTATGTTATTGTACCTGCCCACAGTAAAACTGGCTGACTCAATTTCATTTTAGTTGAGGAGGCCATTCGGCTAAATGACAAACTCACTGCCCTTGGTAAAAAACAAAAATCTACCATTTCATCCCTGAAACAGGTAATTGATACATCCACAAAATGCAATGTAGACACAGAGAAATTCCTCTGATAAAAATAGCTGTAACAGAGTAAAATTTTAAGCACATCTAATTTTTTTTTTCACATCCAGGATGTGGAGAAACTGAACAGTGAGCTAGTCAAGTCCAAGGTCTCATCCATTTGTCGGTCTGGAGATGAGAATTCTTACCTCATTGAGAAAAAACAAGAGATTCAGCAGCTTCAACAACTGCTACATGTGGTACAGACTCTCAATAAACTAAACAGAATGTCTCCATTTTATAATTATCTGTGTGTAATTCTATAATGTTAGAGCATAATAAAATTATATATTTAGCAGGATTATTGTCTGGCTGAGTCAGTTAAAGGCTGTCTATACTGACAACAACATTCCGGTCAATGTCCGTAGGAAAAAGAGATGAATGAAAAACTCAGAAAAGAGATTATGTCTGTGAGGACAGAGAAACAAGTAAGCACCCTTCTACATTTTACTTTTGGTTTGAACCAAAAAGTTAACTTAAAGTTGTCCTAAGTGTTAATTCCTGGTCACAAATTAAGCCAAAAATATGAAATTGCATTTTGTGGGTAATGTTAGATGTCTGTACGTTTAGTCAAAACAGGTGTAAATCCTTATTTAAAGTGTTTTTGTGTTATAACCTATGGACTTTTAAAAAACAGTGGCTTTTAAATAGTGAAATTGTAAAAACTGTGAAAGAGTCATACAGAAAATGGAGACACATGCATTCAACGATCAAGCAGCACTTTTTAACTGGTACACCTCTTTTTTAATACTTTATACTTTGGGGGGCAGGGGGGAGCTGAATCATTAACAGAGTGTGTGTGTGTGTGTGTGTGTGTGTGTGTGTTTCTGTCCTGGAGGAGGTGATAAAGTCCCTGCAGCATATCCAACAGCTGCTGCAGACCCAAACACAAACAGTGAGCCAGTGTGAGCAGGAGCTTCACACACAGAGAGAGGAGTACCAGGTCAGGCCCTCTGAACGCTCATCCATCTATGTCTCTGCACACATTATCACACACAAACACAATTAGCCACATTTAAGGACATGTAGTTATAATGTATACCTTGAAAATAATGTCTTTTAAATTGTTTTAAAAAAAATACCCCAAATTTTTTATCAGTTCTAATAGAGGTTTCATGTCTTTTGCTCCCTGCAACTGTTCCTTTGTATTTTAAATTTTTTTATTTCTTGCTTTATATTTTGAAATTATTGCCTATAGTCTATATTATAGGGTAAATTACTTAATAACCTAATGACTTTAATTAATAAGCTAATAGCCTATTCAGTCTACTCTTTTAAATAACAATGACATACAAGGAATTACGAGGAACTTAACTTTACATGATTTTAAAATAATAGAGCTTTGCCCATGACTTGTTTTTGTGGATCAAAGATTTTTGACCGTTTTAGAACAATAACGGCGTGAATTTATATGAGGACGGGTATAAATTACGATAAGCTGTAGCTCATAAAGACATCTGAACACATTATATATCACATTTGCACATTTAAGAAGCATAAAGTGCAACTGAAATGAGAGTAATTGTGTTTATTCTTCACTTACAGGCTCCTCTCTTTACAGCCTCTGTATCTCTGCTTAATTCACACATTTATTCATTTATTAAAGCCATTATAAACGTGACAGAGGCCGACTGATTTGCAAGGCCTTCTCTGTCTGTTTAGAACCCTCTGTCCAGGTTGAATAAACACATAAAAATTTATTATTGCATTAAAAATTTTCCGGATGATTAATTTTATTGCAGGCCTTTAAAAGAGAACATGAACTAATCCTCGAGAGGAACAAAGAAAAAGAAGACAGGTTTGCTCATCTGATGGAGGAATACCAAAATTTTCAAAAAACAGCTGAAAAAGAGGTAACGCAATGATTTGTCAGAAAAAAAAGAGCAATTATGTTCACTTGATGAAAAACATTCCAGGGACATAGGAGCAAGTATTAAACTGTCTGCTTTTTTTTCTGAAAAGAGCTATGAGATAAACTTTTTTGTGAAACTCGTGTGTCAACAAATCGTCATTTTGTACAATTAAACTATCCCATGTTTGTCAAGTGTTTAATGTTGCTGATAAGTGTACTGTTTTTATGTGTCATGAAACAGAGGAAGAGACTGCTGGAAAGGATACAGGCAGAGGAGGAAGAGGAGGAGCTGAGATCTGTGGGAGAGGGGTATGACCATTTCCACGAAAAACACAACAAACGGCCAGCATCCCCTCTAACACTGCAAGCAGAGAAAACACATGACAAGGAGGTGTGTCAGGAAAGTATTATAGAAGTATGACAGAGTTTTATACAGTATTATAGAAATATAATATGACCCCAAGCCAGAGATTGAAATGGTTGTAGTAAACATTTGTGGTAGGATAGCTCTAACTTTGTCATTTCTACTATCGAATTTATTGTCTTAAAGATAACAGACCAGGCAGGTCTGTTTTGAGTTGTTAAATCATTAAAAAGAAACAAAGAAATACAATGTCATTGTCTATATATTGATATAGGTAGACTGTAAAGAACTGCTTGTTTGCTTTTCTTATCACTGAAAGAACGATTTTTGTCATATTTTTAAATTTCACCATTTTAGGGTGGGTTAAAAGACTGCGGTGAAGATCAGGGAAATGATCTCACCACCGATAAGTATGATGACGGGACGGGGATTCTGAATAGTACACTGACTGAAAGTGATCCATCAGATACTCAGAGAGATCCAGTCAGTCCCCATGTCAGCTCTGAGCGGATGGATCAGCCTGAAGAGACTGCAAGTCTCCTATGTAGGATTCGTTTACGGCACTTTTGTCCAATGTTGAAAGAAGACATTATTTTAGATGACACACATATGTTCACATAGTGCAATTAATTGCACGTCAGGCTGCCGATTCAGCGACAAATCTTTACACAAGCTGTCATGTAAAATGTAATGGAAGTCTTGACATTTTTAAATTTCAGTGAGTTTTTATCTTAAAGAAAAAAATGGAGTATTTACATTTCTCTAATTCTTTTCCCATGGATTTGTCAGATAAGCGTGAGGAACCAGATAGAGCAGATTCTCAACGAAAGAAAAGCAAGGAGGTTAACATCTGTGTACAGATGGACCACGACTCTTCTCTTCCTCTGCTACCAAACAGTCCAGCTTTGGTTCAGTCTGGGACGGCTTTGACAACCAGTATACTCCTTATACCAGTGACAAATCAGCTGACAGATCCAGTTGTCAAACAGAGAGACAGTGTTGGTGAAGGTGAGCCGGCCTACAGCTTGTGTGATAATGCTTCCCTTTCCAGCGTGGGCCAATGCGACACAGCCGACTGTAATAGTGGGCTATCGCCGTCCGAAACCAGGTCTGTTTATGGAGTGGACCGTGACCCCGGGTCTTTGGAGAAGAAGGATGACGAGCCGGAGCGGACTCCGTGTATCCCTGAGAAGAGAGAAGTCCAGACATCAGATAAACACCACAGAGACCGCCAGAATTGTGCCGCACCGGAAGACTCTGGTTTCAATTCTGAAGAGAACGCTGAGGAGACAGCACTTGAATCCTTTCATACTCGCACTCTTCAACAAACAACCAGTGAAATCAATGCAGAAAGAACTCAGAAATCAGAGGGAAATTATATCACAAAAATCACTCGCAGTTGTGACGATTCATCCACACGCAAATCTCCTCAACTCACTGAGCTACTCATGAACAGTCCAGTTAAATCAGAAAGATCTGATGCAGCTGTTTCAGTTTCACTGCATCTGAGCTTTCATCAGCCACACGGTTCCCCACATGACGCGGCAAAGTCCAGCGTTAATTCTGCTTGTGATACACAGGTTAAGGGATCTGAGAACCAGGACTCACAGCTGTTGAGAGATCTTTGTTTGCCTTTATCTAGAGAGACACAGAATCACAGTAAGCAGGGTGAAGCTTTGCCTGAGACAGCTGGTACACTAGAGACTGCTTCAGTAGCAGTGGATCAGTCTATTACTGCAACAGATGTAGAAAATCTGACTTTTACACCAACTGATTTAGAAATCACCCTTGAAGAGGCAATACTCCCACCTAATACTGAGGTTCAAACTGTGGAGAGGGACTCTCTCACCACAGAAAAACCACCAAGTCTGGTTAACACACTAGAGGCCGAGGAAAGGCAAGTTCCTGAAATTGATGTGTCCTGTTTGGCAGGGAGTAAGAGATACAGGTCATCCTTTGAACTTGGCTCATACTCAAAAGAAAAGAGGGATTCCCAGCTGAGAGGTTCACAAGTGGATGCAGTCCACTCAGCTGTCATTCAGAATGATCCAAATCCTGACGTGTCACCGGTACCACCAGTGTCTTCGGTTTCAGAGCAGAAATCTGAAGCGCCCAGTGGATTCCATGAACTTATTCCCCCATTCCCTGTCCCATTCTTTAAGAAAGACAAACTAATGAAAAAAGGTAAGTCTTTTGTATTTTGTTGTTGTTGTTAGGAGGTCAATGATGACTGTTTAGAGCAGGGAATTCTAAACTATTTCAGACTTCCCTGAACTCCCTCAGTCTGTCAGATTCTCTACACATAATTAACAATGACGTGTTTGCCACCATATTAAATGAGTTGATATCCAGAGGTAATCAATTCTGGGTAGATTCCATCACTCAAATACTCTTCTGTTGTCTCCTTCTTCTTGTGATAGATTGAAGTTCATGTCATTTTAGTGATTTTTTTCCGTTTTGAAAGCAAACAATGGCATACCATCTGAAATATGTCTTAACAGCTTAAGCTATGTTTTTCTCTTTGTCATTCAGATACTAACGAAATGGCGAAGACTGCTGACAAGTTGAGCGCTTCTAACATTCATCCTCACCAGATGAGAGATCAGCAAACAGAGTGGAATGCAATCAAGCAGACATTTTATGAAGTCTCTTCAGAGAAAGTAAGTCTACGCAAATATGTGGGCAATGTTAACGATGGAGAGATGTGGAAAACTCTGAATAGATTGATACGACTTACCATTTACAAAAAATACTTCAGCTGGATGAAACGACAGCATTTTTCACAATTAGAGTTTGATACGAAACAGCAGGAAATACACAACACCGTATTAATCACAGAGATGCAACACAGTCGCTCCACAAAAGCATGCCAGAGATCCCCTTAGAACACACTGTTTTGTAACTAGATTTATAGATTTGTCATCACTATCCACATCTCAGTCATCAAAGTTACAAAGGCCCTGGTTCCAGATACATATACTTACATATATGTATGTGAACACTTTGCTGGATTGTACATTTTTTCAGACTTTGTCTTTCTTTGAATGTAAGCATTGACCTGCTTGTCCAGTTACTCTTGGGCATTTCAGGTCTGCTTATGAAACTCAGCAGTGCATGTGCACTGGCCACTAAAACTCTAAACTTATACGCAAATTGAGGATTTATTGCCTGTATGAGAGGCAGTCTCTTAATAAGAGTCTACTGCTACCTACTGGTACTCTACTCCACTAACTCACTCAGACACCGCTTACTCTCTTAACACAAGTCATCCAGCGCATGCCTCTTGGACCTTTATCAGAACCAGGTGTTTCCAGCCGGACCGGGATGACAGAGTGTGTATTTCATGTGAAAGACAGGTTTAGAGCAGAACATTACGTGATAATGGGCAATGACATATGGTGAGATATATCAATTTTCTCCTGAACTCTCCAATAACCACAAATGCCGCAATGCGTGAGGGGAGAAAATTCAGAGAAACCGAGGGGAATAGTTTCTTGTCATCGCTCACAGTCGGACTAGAACCGAATCAGAACGGCTGTTAGGTTTTATGACCTCTTTTTATTTTCTTTGTAGGTAAGAGTTCCCGTCTCCTTCAGGTCCTCTGTACCCAGCGCTGCATCATCTTATTGTGTGGGTAATGGTTTGCAACAAGATTGCGCTCCCATCATTTCCCCTCCCAGACTTCATAGCTCTGGAAAAGTGGATAGGTCTACGTCTGAAGTCCACTCGCCCAGCACACCAGACAATGAACCGCATAAGCAGTGTGACATAAGAGCCCAAATTGCAAAAATTCAGCAAATTCTGAGCTTTGAAGAGGCAAGACTTCCAAAAAGGCGCAAAATTACAGAGTGTGAAGAGGTTAAGCCTGAGAATTGAAAATGATGAGAAACTTAAAAACGTATTTCTGTATCGTATTTCATGCATTTTGGTAACATGTGAAATTAGTATCTTGTATCTTGTCTTGTTTAATTAAACATACTTATTGAATAAACCAGCACTGTTTTGCTGCCTATGCTATCTCACCAAGTTCATGGGTAACCCTTAATGAATGTATTGTATCATTGTATGAATTCATTGCATCATGGGACAATTTGTGCTAATTAGTCTGACAAAGAGTCACCCTGGCCTGTGCCCTCGTCAGTATCCTCCACCATTGGGAGTACAGTTCTGGACTGGTTATTGAAAAGCTCTGCTCAAACCCACACATTCATTGCCTTTTCATGTGAAGATGCTGTAAAAAAAAAAAAAAAAAAACTACACAAAAACAGGATGCCCATTCAAATAATTTTTTTCTTCACTTTATAAAAGTTTGCATGCTTTCCTCTCAAATTACTTGAATCTAAATGCCACTGATCAAACCATGTAAATTCAGTGAAGTAATTTGAGAGAATTTTTTTTTTTAATGTCAAAAAATTCTCTTATGCTCTCATTACTTAAAAGAACATGTGGGCAGCTTTCTATTCCAGATGCCCTGCGGGATCAGAAATGTAAATCCTTTTTTCACCGTTATGTAAACTTAGTGATAAAAATTTAGCCTTCCCATTTAAATGCTTTAAGTGCAGTTATTGGGTATTTGCATACCCCACACATTTCAGCCACAAGGAACTGTAATCTCAGACTGTTTGACGCGGTAGGTTATTCACTTTCCTGTGTAATGCTTGCTCTTCAAAAACAACATTTAGGGTACACTGTGTTGGTTCAGAACTGTGACATTGGACCAAGAAGGGCAATACCCCAATTCTTACAAGCTGATAGACAACAAATGTAAAATGAACTGAAAAATGTACAAACAGAGTGTCATGCATTCTAAATTATTGATAAAGAGCTAACCTGCTAATTATGCAGTTCAAGCTAATTAACACTAATTGCTCTTAGGCCAGTCTTCCAGTGCATCACTGGGAATTTTAATGGGCAAAATGTTGCTCATTTGCATCTTGAGCACTGCCTATGGGTAACTATAACTCGACTTAATTAGAGCCCACAAGTAACAAGAATCAATTAGTGCACATTAACTCAAATTAACATAAGCAAATGAGTCACTCATTAAGTTTATGTCCTCAGTTGAGTGGGCCATTCAGACCGTACTGACATATGTTAGGGCGATGCAGTTGACAACATTGACTGGTTAAGACAAACAAGTCCCTAGTTTATGTCGCACAACAATAAACATTCATTTAGGAATTTGTGTTAAGGAATAGCTCTGCTGTTTCTGTTGTGAAGTATCAGCTAATACAATCACTGAGAATAAATCTTCCTTTTTTTTTTTTTGGATGTGTGGACTGAACTGAATAAAAAAAAGAACTCAATTTTTTTGATTTGCAATTTTTTTTAATACTTTAACAAACTTTTTTTTTTTGTAAACTGCACTATATGCACACATGGTTTGAACACGTGAAGTGGCTGGAAAACATAGTACACACACCTGAACAGTTTCCCAAAGCAGGCTAAAAACCACGCAACCAAAAATTAATGCAATCTTTCGATGATGGCACAAGGTCTCTCTGAGGTCCATCTTAATACACTCACTCATTATTAATATGTCAAAATGTTAATGTCCTCATAAAGAAATCTTATGCATTTCGAGTGTGTGTGTGTGTGTTAATGCGTGTGTTAGTGTGTCTGTGTGTCTGTTTGTGTGTGTGCCAGTGGTGCTGACCCTTATCCTTAAAAGTGGGAGTGGGTAATATGGAAAGCGTAATTTTAATACACACACAGGATTATGAAGTGACGGTCCTTTGAAACAGTCAATTACACTTGAGCGCAGGAGGGCCCCACAGTGTTAATTACTAGTCGAGGTTTTTTTTTATATAGTGTGTAAATAAAGAGCCTGCTGACACTGGCATTCCATCATCAAGTTCCTGACTGCCACAGCAAATTAGCCAAGCTTGTTGTGTTGCTCCACTGGGCTGAAATGTGTGTGTGTGTGTGTTTGTGTGTGTATTCATTTAACACTAGAATAACACTACAAACCTGCATGAGAGCAGACACGAGGAGAGAAGATGATGGGAACAGTGGTTTGTGTTTACACTGGTGTAGCTATTGCTGAGAAATGGTAATACAGGGGTGGGTGCCAAGCAATGATATTAAACTTTGACACTGTTTGCATTCATCTGCTGTGGATGTTATTGAGCCAAAAAGCTCTTTAGAACACAGCACCATGTATGTTTAGCAAACCTGATAATCATAATTATTTGTTATTATCCAGAAGACTACTCCAGCTGATCTCTCAAAACCCAAGTTTATAATCATCAGTAAAATACATGAAAATCTAATGATTGGTTGCTGAATTGTGAATGTGCGATAAAGATATAATAAAACTGGGTCTCAGGCCAAGAACCCGCTAATCTGTAACCATGGTCATTCTCTGTACTGTATGAAACTCATATGGTATCTGACTGCTGTATGTTAATGAGTTCTTTGTCTGATAACATCTACTCACATTCTAAGATGAATCTCATTACTGACTACACTGAAGAACCATGTTATGGGCTGGTACTTATCAAGAATCTCTTTTCAAGTGTTGTCAGATCATTCCTTTTTAACATCATGTTTCTGCATTACCCCCAATTTTTTTTTTTTACTGATACTATAAGAGACATATGAATAAATAACTGTCTCGTCTCTGCAGGGTTTTTTTTTTTTTTGTAGAAAAATAACTGCACCCCTGCTCTCCCTCTCATTGTGAATCACTCCCAGTGTTGAATCACTCTTGCTCCGGCCTTCTCATTTTTTCTCCTCATAGAGAATAGAAAAGATAATCCCTGCCTGCCCACGGCTGTCAAAGGTCGCTAGAGTTTAAAGTTCACCATCCACATCATTTATTTGGCCTTAAATAAGCCCCAACCTTCGGGTCTCCCCATTTCTCTCTATCCCTCAGTCAGTTATTAATCTTCTAATTGCAGAGCGTCCCCTGTACAAAACTCTTTGAGTGAGAAAACGGGAAAGTTTTCGGCGTGTACTCTGCAGAAGGCTCTTTTTGATTGAATTACGCTCTGCCTGGACCACCATGGCAGCCCCCCATACGTTTTTAATTTCGTGGAGGTTCCAAACATCACATGGGTACACGATACTCCCCCAAGCAGGAGGAATGTCACTGATGCCTATATATCTGTAGAGACGAAACGGTGCTGTTGCTCTCTGTGAAAAGATGAACCGTTTTTGGGCCGTGATTGAGGGAGGATCTAGAGCTGGGGTCTTAACCCATATGCCTTCCTGCATTAACTGTGTCCCTATTGAGGTGTCTGCCCATAAGTCTCGCACAGTGGGACAGAACAGTCGGATGATGGAGAACACCTCTTCACTCCAGGGGATCTTGTAAAACTGCCATGCCCCCAGTCTCCCCCAACTGCCCCTCCAACCCCCTTCCCCCCTTACCTCCTCAAGTCTGGCCTCTATCTCAGCTCTGCTTTGCGCTGACACTAAATCATAGGCAGTGAATGACACACCAGGATCCATTAGGCAACAAATGTATTTAGTTACCAACTGTTTAAGGCTCGGGGAGACCGCAGGGGTAAGCCTAGATGTGTTGAGGCAAGCCAAGTGAAGATTAAGGTAGGCTACACCCAAATGTAAGAGAATAAACAAATAAACTCACCTTTCAAAGGGGGGGGGGGGGGGGGGTGAAAAGGTGCCAGAAGCGTAACATTATAGCGCACAATACAAACTCTTTAACTGTATTGATGAGATTCTAGGTAAGCCAAAGGAAGTGCTCCACACTCCATCTATTCTGTGTCCTCTTGCAGTACTGTGTGTATCTGGGACTGTTTTGTTGTGGTTGTGTGAGTACAAGATTTGAAGCACAGCTAGGATACACTGCCCTCACTATCTTGATACAGATTATCATGGGACATTGGGTTTTTTTCAAGCATCTTCAAATCTTGACACGGATAGTTACTTTGTGGAATGTTTCACAACAGTTTTATGGGAAAAACCATCCATGAAGTTTGTCCTGGGATGAAATTGTCTTCGTTTTTTTTTATCTTTTCCAGCGCTCGCACGACACATAACATGATTTACTGTAGGTTTTTTGAGGTTTAGCAAAAGCCTCATTGACTCATTATTTATTTACGTATGTAGGCATAAAAATCAATCTGTGTGCATTTTTGCTATGTAGTTAAGAATGAATGTTTACAATGACAATTTGTCCATGTAAAAACATAGAGCAGGGACCTTTTTTTTTGTCTGCATGTCTTGTTTATCTTCTCTATCTTTGTTAAGCGAAAGATAATAGAGTGGAGTTGGTAGTAGGTGAGAATAAGGGAGAAGTGGAGGAAAGGCTAAGGCCCCATGCGGCTCCAATGATGTGCACCATTACTCTCACAAAGTGACCTCTGACCCCTGACTGCTCCTCAACAATGAGCAAAACCTCTCAGTGGTTCTGTTCCAGTATTCTATCTGTGTGTGTGTGTGTGTGTGTGTAGTGGGAGGACCACAAGTGTCCTGCTCATTAATTCTGTCTTCATTAAATGGTTTGGGGTACAATCTACTTATTCTTTTTAACTGCTCTGTAATGAGACCAGGCCAAAATTAGTACCGTTTTGACTGGTTTGATCCCAAAGCAGTTGTCTCTGAAAAGTCCTTCTCAGTTTTCAGTGTTGTGGGACTCCTGCTGGTTCCCACTGACTCAGGTTCTCATCAGACACGGCTATGTCTGAGTAAGTCACTGGTATGCTGAAGGGCGAGACACCTTGTCTCCAGACTCCCGTTCATCATAACGTGTATCCTGATTGAGGGTTTCAGTGACGGGATAGCACTACCCACCAGAGCAGGTGCCTTCCATCACCTTCTTTCTTTCTTTTTTTTCTTTTCTTTTTTTTTGCATAAGTGAACCAATAGACACCCCAAATGACTAGCTCTCTAGCTCTCTCTCTCTCTCTCTCTCTCTCTCTCTCTCTCTCTCTCTCTCTCTCTCAGGGGAGTGTGGTGAGTTAGATTTTAACAAAATGGGATATATGTGTGGGTTTTCTCTCTTTTCTAGTTACAAGCATTGTTTTTTTTTTTTATCTCTTTTTAAATTTGTTCTCTTGGCACAAGGGTGAATTTTGAAAGACCAGATTCTCTTGTAACTGATTAAGTTATATTTGAGTCATACTGGTATAAGAAGTGGTAAATGTTATTTAACCACAGTCTTCCAGTAAATCGGTTTTAAAATATTCAATGGGAAGCAATTATCTTTATTTATCCTTAACTGCTAGAAAAATGACCACCAGTTCAACCTTTAATGACCTGTCAGATGACAGAAAAAAAATGAGGTCAAAGTTCTTCAGATTGGAATCAGCTCAGTTCCTGGCGTATTGGTGCCACTGTTCCATTTTTTCTTTCTTTTTCCATCTTTATCTTTGCTAACAAAAACGTTGATTTATTCACTCGCTTTGTTTATTTTTGTAATCATTCATATCGGGCTTTGCAATGATATTTTATGACTTCCGAGTACTTAAACAGAAGTATGCCTCTGTGTTAGTGAGAGGACGTTCACCTCTCACATTTCTCCCATACTACAAATTCAACGTTGATCAAATAAATAAATACATTCAAAAATAACGTTACACTGTAATACACATATCACCAAGGAGTGGATCCAGCTTCATCCAAGACTGCCATGGTGTAAGGTGACTGTTTTTCACTTTTACACACATTACATCATTAATTATCAAATGAGGAATGCACAGCCTTTTCATCTTAATCTAAAGAGCAAAGGGCCAGAGAACAGCAGGAATTCAAATGATTTAACTCACTTCTACCTAATCAGTCTTCAACGCACTACAATGGCAGTGCACAATGATGGATCACTTTTTTTTACACTCTCAGTCGTGTTTATCTAGTGAGTTAGACCACGAGCCCCAGCCAAGAGAAAAACAACACTGGTTGTTAGGAGTGTTCTGTAGTTAAGCTTTGTTGTCTTGTAAATCACTCTGAATAAAGTTAAAAGATTTTATTCATATTTTTATTACAGTTTCCTCACGCTGCTCATAATTACAAGTATAAACCACAGCAAAATAGGGAATTCTTTCATTCTTAAACTCACACAACAATTAGTGAAATTTGCAAAGTCACCCCCACCACACACACACACACACACACACTCACACACACACACACACACACACACACACACACATCACACATTCAACAGTCTACAACACAACGTATATCTCTTTCTACCATTGTTTCAATTGTTTCTCAAGGCAATATGTGATTTTAATGGGAAATTATATCAGTCACTAAATTCTCTCCTCTGGAAAGTCCCTCATGGTGTTGACCAGCCGATGAACCCAGACGCAGTCAGAGACATCTCTTTCCATGTTACTGTATTCATGCTTGGTTCTTTGCCAAATGATCTTTGCAAGAGAGAGAGAGGGAGAGAGAGAGGCCTTGCTAAGTTAGCTGCACCTAGCTAACTGTTAGCAACTGCTGAGTTTTGTGTATTAAGTGCCAGTTGGACAGTTTGCATAGACACAGATAGGACAAAAAAAACTGAATGTTTCCTTAAGTAGAGCTGAGACAGCAACTGTTGGAACACAACATAGCAAACCACATCAGCACACACACACACACACACACACACACACCACAACAACAGCCCTGGGCCGTTGTCATCTGCGGTCATTGTCACCTGCAAATGAGTCATGAGTGTACTAACCAAAACATGACCAAAAAAAAATGGGAAAAAAACAACCTCAGTCAGACATCATGTACCACAATGAACCCTTGTCCTTGGTGGTGGTATTTTCATTTTAAACACTGTAACACTTTGGCTTTTATCAAACTAATCCGAGCTCCGCATTTATTATTACCAGATTTTGATCCTCTGGCTGTAGAGAGTCTGACATGCTGCTCAGTTCAGCACTCTACGTTTGGCAGAAGATAAGCATCCCGCTGTGATTTGTAGGCTTGGTATTGGATTCCTACTAAACTCATACTGTGGCGTTCAAACACAAAAGATACTATCTTTGAAGAAATGTCCCGAACAAACATAATTTTTGCTCTTTCTTGGACCCAAGCCAGTCTTTTCTGTCGAGCTTCTCCCTCCCCATAAACTGAAGTGGAAGAGTTGAAAAAAAAAATCATCTGCAAAGATTGATAGTGTGTTCTTAGAACGTATAACTCTGAGTTTCATTATAAGAGGGTGCTTTCTTTTCCTCCAAGTGTTTCATTTTGCTCTATTTGTGGAACAAAGCACATGATACACTTCATTTATTTGTAGTCCTAGACTATCACAGAGCAGAGACAAAACGATGGTTTATCTTTAAAATACAAAAATAAAGTGAGATCTATAACTGATGTTTACTCTTTAGATAAAATGAGATGTTACTAATGTTGTTTTTCTTCCAGACAAAAATAAAAAAGAAGAAGAAAAGGTGGGTGGGTGGGTGGGGGAGTAAAACGGTAAACCCAGTTTTTGAAGGCTTAAATAATAACAATCATTCTGGAATGTCCCCGGGGTTTCCAATTAAATCTAGTGTGTGATTTTTTTCCTCACATTTTCAAGGTTGTTGTAATACAACCATACCAAGATGCTTTAATTAATGGTCTTGCAGCTGGTAGTACCATTTGGGTTGACACCCTGTTGCCCGGTGTGCTCTGATAGCCTCTGTGTTTAAGTAATGTTGGATGGCTTCCCATATCCGCTTTAAAAACACTGAATTTCTCTCCGTTCTGCCTTTTGAAGGCGAGCCAGTGTTTTAAATACTTCAGCGAGTCTTAAACAAGTCTGATTTCTTGGTCTTATCTACCATTCTTCACAAATCTACCGCCACCTGCGCATGTTATGTTTAAGACCGTCCTCTCTCTACACATGCTTTGTAAAAAAAAAGAAAGAACAAACTTCCAGGCCAATAGCGAGGCAATGTAGCTAATAAATAAATAAATAAATAAATAAAAAGAAAGAAAGAAAGAAAGAAAGAAAGAAAGAGAAAGAAAGAAAGAAAAAAGGCTGTTGTCCAAATGTTCCCTGAACTCTCAGGGTTCAAGACCATTTGGCCTCTCCCTTTGTTGGACTTTGTGAATGAAGAGATGATTGTATCAATGTTCAGACTGACCCAGGAGATACTTGGATGCTCGTCCAAGCCACCTGTGTCATGTTTTTAGCGCTCTCCTAGCCCTGCGTTCCTACCAGGGCAGCTGCACTGCTGTGAACGGACCCCTCGTATCAGCAGATAAAATAGAGAGGGAGTTAGCCAAGTCTGTGTTCCAGTTGTTGAACAAAAGAAAGCTTCATCTCCCTGGAATACCCATCTTCTTTATCTTAACTGTCCATTTACGGCAGGCCGACTTTGAAGTGAATTGAGATAGACATATAACATTAAACAGTTGGTTCGGGGCCTGTGCGAATGCTTCACAGTGCACTGTGTGAATTTCAATGTCAGTTTAAAAAAAGAGAGGAGGAGAGTGAAAGTTTGCATGTGCGCGCGCGTGTGTGTGTTCGTAGTGTGAACAGAGAAACATTGTTTGAAAGTGAACATGGGAAATTTCATGTCAAATGTTATAACATTGTCAAGTTTGGCCAAGAAAAAACAACAACAAAAAAAAAAAACCCCAAAGTGTTGCTCAAGATGATTTCGATGATGAGCATGACAGTGATGAAGATGACAAAAAGGACGATTCATTTGACCACAAATGCCTGACTCATGGACGCTGTATTGCTTTGACAAACCCAGAATGTTTTCTGTCACTTTTGCTACATCTGTTACATTTGAGCACTATTGTCCCTTCAGCCGTCCACTTTATAACATTTGAGCAAACTCTGCACCTCCTCTTTTTTTTTCTTTTACATAAATTGTTGCTTCCAAAAAAAGCAACTGTTATCTCAAGTCTCCACAAGCGTCTTCAAACTTCTGCGTCCTCCGTCACGGATGACCAACAATATTCCTCATTTCCTTTAAAAGGTCCGCCGAGGATCTGTGATCAAAATTCATCTAAACAGTCAAAGTCATATGGGGCTATCAATTAGTCTTCTTGTATAAATGAAGTTACGGGAGCTTCCACCTTGAAGTCCGATTCGCTTTGATGCATCTGCAGGATTTTAGAAAAACAATATGTTTTCAGGGTCACTTGGACCAGTGTGTTATTCTAAAGCCCAGAAAGCACTTGGGTAAAAGTCAGGTTTTATTTTAAGATAATTTGTTGTTTATGAAGTAGGGTAAAAAAATGCTTTTTAATATCCATGGGAGCAATTATTTTTACTGCCTTTTTTGTAGAAATGGGTCTTTGTACAGCTACAAAATGCCTTTGTGTTCCTCTGGGAACGCTAGAGAAACCTACGATCCTTTTTCAGAGTGGAGAAAGAAGAAGCTGGATAGAGTTATGTTAAGAGTGTGACCTTTTCATTTCGACTTTTAATTTCAGTTTTTCAACGATCTGGACTGCTTATGTATATGTAAAGGACAACATTGCCCCCACTATACTTATGCTGTCCAATCTAAGGTTTTTATGTTTGTTTGTTTTTGTCTTTTTTTTTTCTTTTTTATTATTACATTTTTTTCTCCTTTTCCTAGGAATTTATATATCCAGGGCGAATGTGGCATCTACACTGACTTACATCTTCATCCATAACATTGTGTTGGATCAGCTACATTACAAAGGGAGAGTGTCCAACTCCCTAAAGCTAAGTTAGTTAATTCCCTTGACTATGGATTCTTCTCTTTTTTAGCATTGCTTTAGAGAACTTAACTTGGCTCACCTCAAACTTATTTCAAGCACTGGAGTTGATGGCAAGATAAAAGACTTTGACACAGTGACTTCAGCCAACATGACAGGCCTTTTCTTTCTCTCTCTCTGCCTCTCTCTCACTCTCTCTCTCTCTCCCTCTCTCTCTCTTTTTTTATTCTCCTTTCGCTCCTCTCCCCGAGTTGAAAAGTTGAATCCTGGGTCAGCAGCTTTCAGCACAGACTCAGACTAGAATTCCAGATGGTAAAGTAACAGCAGATCTCAGCTCATCAATTTAATGAGAGCCTCGTATCCACAACCAATGCTTTTGGGCCAGAGCTTCCGGTTTCAGCCTAGGCCCACGGCTTGGACAAATTGAGACGTATCATGTCTAATTGGTAACAAGATAGCTACAACGTTCAGCGAAAATGGTGTCGGTGAAAAAAAAAAAAAAAAAACAGAAACAAAAAAAAAAACAATAGACACCCATTTAATATTTTTCATCACCGCTGTTTAAAATAGAGCCCATTCTTTAGGGATACACTGAACAAGTGTCGTTTTTGGTGGCTTGGAGCCAATATGAAAATCTTTATGAGAAATTACTTTTAGGGAGGAGGAAGGGGAAATTATCGCGAGGACCGCTCTCAGCCTGGCGGTTAATAAACAAATGATGTGTAATTGTTTGGGAATAATTCCTTTAATATCTATCACTGCATGAAGCTTACAGATGTATTGGCAAGTTTAAAAATCTTTTTAAATGTATTGGTTCAGTTACTTATTGAATTATGTTTCTTATTGAATTCAAGTTTCAGTATGTCACCTCCTCTTTCCACTGAACACTGTTGACTCACTCACAAATGACACACAGTAACTGCAACGACCAAGGTCCTGGCAGATGACTGAAACAGTTTGTGGGTTGTTGTTTTTTTTTTGTAGTTGTAAGGAGTAGCACAAATGATGCTTATCTGTTGCTGTGAATGAAAGTAATGTAGGTAATGCTATAATAAGATGGACAAATGTGTCATTACAAGCCTCTGTTTTTAGGCTTGTTGTAATATCTACTAAGTGAGGAAAGGCAACTGAGGTCCAGCAATATTCCTCCCTCCAGAATATAAACCAGAGGTTAAGAGAGTGGACTGCCCTTTTTGAGGGAGTGTGTGTAGGAGAAGGAAACTTCCTTCTTTTTTGTGAAAGGTTACACTGTGTTATATTCAAGCTCACACTCATTCCAGTTCTTGTTCCAATTCATACCACATATTTGCATATGGGCTCATTTCTTTTCTTTTCAAGAAGAGTTTCATTTGGTTAGGGCACCTAAGTTCATTGTGAATTGGCCCATCTCTCTCTCTCTCTCTCTCTCTCTCTCACACACACACACACACACACACACACACACACACACACATTCACTCTTCATCCCTCTCCATGTGCATGTTTTCTCTTCTCAAGCAGTCTATCTGTCACCAGAGGACAAACGAAACTGATCCCTTTGTCCAAAGTCCTGTCAAAGTCATATTTCCTTCGAAGGAAACGTGGAAAATACAGTTGTGTATTTGCATTTGACTGTTAGTAGGTCTCAGGAAAACTGTAACTACCACGCAACACCTGCGACCGTGTCTCGTATCGAGCTGGCCTCACTTTTTAATAAACTGATAAGAGTCTTTGTGTTATCTAAACAAAAAGAAACACTCTTCCGTTTGACACTCTTGAATCTTAAGCCCTCGGTGATGAAAACGATGCGGCCAACCGTAGGCCGTTACGTACTGAGGTGCAACCGCTGCCCAAATCAAAGATGGTTTTGGAGGAACTCACGAACGCCAACTCTGAACTTTAAATCAGCTTTATCCAAGCATCGCAGTTAGTAATTACTAAGCTATTGCTGATTGTTTTTACTTACGATTGTCTTGTCTCGTTTTATTTAACTAAGATTCCCTTCTAATATTAGTCTATTATTTTGTGAGTTGTCTTATGTTGAATGTACGGTCACTGATGGCTGAACAGGGCTAGTTCGTTAGTAGGTAAAGTAGATAAATTACCGTAATGGTCCAGCGCAAACATCCATCTAAATTTTTTAAAATTGGAATCTTATGATTGTGAAACCTTTCAAATAGTAAGAGCACTATCGCTCTCCTCAAAGTCTAACGAAACAACGCACGGTATATATTAAGGCAAACCAAACCCAGTTTTTACAGATTAAAAAAAGATTGACTCTTGACAGATATGCAGTCTTGCGTGATTACGTAACTATGGCAAAATAATTAAGCAGAAACTCGGAAAATACGGATTTAGTGCAGAGTATATAGAACTTTAAATACATGACTGCGTTTATTATTATTATTATTATTATTATTATTATTATTATTATTACTGTTATTGTTGTCGTCGTCATTGTTGCTGTTTTTGTCTATTTGTAATTTAGATATGCTATTTAAAAATCGAAATTTCAAAAGGTACTTGCATACTTTTTGCATGTTGCGCGTTAAAAGTATAGGCAGATTATGCATGTTGCGCATTAAAAATATACGCAGTGCGCCAGAAGTGGACAGATGTGATCAGATGTGTTTATCTGTAAACTGGTGCAAAAAGTGCATCATGTTCTTTTACTCTGTTTCGTTACTGCATTCACCCAGTTTCTCCAGTAAAGTAATCTCACTCGGGTCGTGAGGGGTATTTATTTACCCTGGATTTTAAATGTCAAAGCCTTCACTGTTTAGATGATCCATTGTAAGTTTATATTTAATCCACATAGTTTAATTTTTAAACATAAAATTGATTTAATTTTATACATAATGTACATATCTAACGTGTTTGTATGGATTATTAAGCGCGTTAACGGATATATAGCAGAAGGTCTCGTACGTAACTGCATATCACCGGTCAGCGACTTCATCTGTGTCAAACGAAATTATAGTCCAAATTACTGCTTTCCTTTGAGAGGTCTTCATAATTATCTTGAGATACCGCAGCATTTTGCGTCGAAGTAAACTTTCAACAACAAGAACAACAGGGACAAGAACAAGAACAGCAAGAACAAGAACAAGAACAAGAATAATAACAACAAGAACAACAACAACAAAAACAACAACAACAACAACAATAATAATAATAATAATAATAATAATAATGATGATGATGATGATGATGATGATGAGGAGGATGATGACATCGGCGAGAAATGGTAGACACCCAACAACACAGATAAGAAATAATACCGTTAGGTAAGGGAAGAAAGAACGAAAGAATACAATGAATGTATATTATTAGAGATAAAGATATAACACGTTCAGTTTACGGGCAATTTTTAACCTGCGTTGATAAATGTGCTTGACTTGACAAATGTAAAAAAGAGACAAAGATAGAAAGAAAGCAAAAACAAAAGATTTTTCTCCTAGGCTATTAGTGAAAGGTAAATTATTAACCAATCCGTTTCTATAAGTTATTTTGAAATAATGCAGTTCTGCATTCCTTCATTAGGTTTTAGCTCAAATGTGCAATTTGGCAGTGAAAAGAATAAATGAAACGGATGTGCAAAAAAAACTGCTTTGAAATTTCGAACATTCCAAGCCTCACAGCGCACAGATGCACAGACGCTTTCCGACTGGAATTATTCGAACGCGCGGTGTGCGCAGTGGGTGCTATACAAACAGACATGTAGTCTTGAGCTGCAAATGAATGGAGTGTAACTCTTCTCTATTGCTCGCGGGCCTCGGCTCCTCCCCCCTAGCTCCTCGACAGAGCTCTATTTGAGCGTTCTGGCCTCCAAAGAAAACAGACGCACGAGTAAAGGAGCTACTCCTCTCCTCCGCTCCCACTTTCTCCATCCATTCACAGAGCCACAAGAACTCTCTCCTGCTGGGACCTCCCCTCTCAACCATCTCTCTCCCTCTCTCTCTCTTTCACTCTGTCTTTCTCCAGTTCCACAAGGACTTTGACAAAAGAGCACTCCGGAGCTGGGTTGGTTTTGTTTCACCTTCACGTTTTCTGGAACCTCTTTTGTGGTGTCGAACAAAAATTCGCCAATCTTGACACCGCTCTTAGCAATGAGGTTGTGCTGGACTTAAGCTTTTTCTGAACATTACACTGGACTTTAGTCTTGAACTCTAAAGACAGGATTTCTTGCTCAGCGCTGAAGTTTTGAAGGGTCTTCTGGTGTGATCTCGGCCTGGCAATGGGTTCAGATGTGCGTGACCTTAACACCCTGCTGCCACCCGTGCCGCCGCTGCCTGGGGGAAACGGAAACTGTGCCCTGCCCGTCAGCAGCGCCCCACAGTGGGCACCAGTGCTGGACTTCCACACTGGGACCCCCTACAGCTCCTTCATCAAACAAGAACCGAACTGGGGTACGACAGACCCCCACGAAGACCCTCACTGCGGCCTGAGCGCCTTCACCGTACACTTTTCCGGCCAGTTCACTGGCACTGGGGCCTGCAGGTATGGGGCTTTTGGGACCCCGGCAGCCAGCCAGCCACCACCTACCCAGCCCAGAATGTTCAGCAATAGCCCTTACCTGTCCAACTGCATGGACAGTCAGCAGACCTCTAGGAATCAGGGTAAGAGCAAGCATCCACTGTCTAACACCCTGTAACTGCTATAAGTGCTGTAAAGGACAGTGCCAATATCTGTGATGGGCCAGGGAGGTGTGTTGTTCCTGCCTTAAGCAAAAAACCACACACAAATGCAATTTGTGAGTTTATCATATGCTGTGTATTAATTGGTAGCTTATTGTCATATAATTTAAGCTTAATTGACTTTATTACTCTGAAAAGCTGTCCTTACATTGTTAGTGAAATAATGCATGTAGTTGATAGTCTACCTTGTGTTGTCTTTGAATTGTGAATAAAAAAAGTGGACAGAGATCTTAGAGCAGACAGAGGAACTAAGACAGATTAAGGTCATGCAGGTAGTGAAGTTCATGAAAGCCACGATTAAATATCGCATTCAATCTATTGCTGATTGCTCTAACCAGGTCATCCATAACAACCAAATTTTAACATTTGAAACAAGTAAAAACTAATATTGAATCAATTACCTTAACATGATTATCAAGCTATTTTTTGTTCAATAAAGCATTTTAAACCTTATTACCGATGCTCTGAATTAAAAATAGCTTACAATGCATTAGGATTCAGCTGTGGTTTAATTACTGTAGGTTTCTTTTGTTGTTAGTGTTAGTGTAAACTCACAACTTGACTGACTAAGCAAAATTCACCTGTCAAAAAAAAACAAAATTCCCATGATCCATTTGAGGATAATGTGATACATTTTATTTATTAATTAATTAAGTTATTATTATTATTATTATTATTATTATTATTATTATTAATAATAATAATTTTTGATTTCCAGATTACAAATTAACTTTATATGTTCATTATTTGACCTTAATCTATCTAACGAGATAAAAGCTTTCCAACTAAACATTAGGGAGTTTTCATCAATGAGTTTTGCATATGCAAAATCTCCGAGCATGAGCTGACAGTTGTCATTTAACAGTGACAATGAAAACTGATAGTTTGATGAGATTGTACCAAGTGAAACAGTACAAGCACATTCATAAACCCAACAACAGTTTCCCGAGTACAATAATTCACCTCACAATGCAGCTTCACTCTGCTGAACCCGATTTGAAGATTTCAGATATATCTCACAAACAGTATATCACATTCATCACCAAACCCAGAGGGCCAAGTTCAAACTGTCTAATTGGGGGGAACGCCTATAATTTTGTCTGTTTATGAAAAGTCTCCCATGCAGGTCATTTGCCCATATTATCCATATTCAGAGGAGAACTGAAATCATCTGTGTAATTCTCATCCACTCCCTTACGCTTTAGTAATCTGCTTTGATATGAGGATCGGTCAAATGAAAACAGCAAAAAGCAATTTCAAAATCCAACCGTGATATTGCACAAGTTTCATGTGTGGCTCAGTCAGAAGCAGATTAAGGGCATTTCATGTACTTACATGTTGGAGGTCCTCCCAAAAGTCACTGTGACCACATAGTTTCTCCACGCATGTGTCTCTCGTGGTCATAGACCAGGCTGGAAAATAAACACAATAGAAGAGAATGGGAGAGGCGTGTGCATCTAAAAACACAGATTCGGTGCGTAGAACTGAATTACTTTGTACAGTGTACATTCACTTGCACTTTTTTTTGCAGTATTTGCATATATTATATCACTATTTGCATGTAGACTATTCATAGTATATAATGAAACAATAAAAAATCATTATGCAAATTAAGAACATTTATAAGATTTATATGAGTCATATCTGAGATTATCCAGATAAAAAATTGTAGAGTTCAGTGGTATCTGAAAGATTGTACATTAATACACTGATATGCAATACATTTCTTTTTTCTCACCAATTCTCCATACTAGTACATTATATGAAGAGAGAGTGGTTTGCAAAGGTTCATATTAGTACATAAAGGCTTTGCAAAATGAGGTGCATAGAAAATGAATCACCTACAGTTATGCACTATAATCTGAGGGTAGCAAATCATGATACCTCAATGCGTAAATAGCTTTTTATAAAAAAATTGCTTATTATCTGAAGTTCTTTTCTTTTGCCAAATGATTCTCATATTTTAAATTAATTTTAATAATAACACAAATATATATTGAATATACAATTTTTCATAACAATTTTTCTTTTAGCATGCGCTATAAAAAAAGCTATGTTTCGGCCTACACTCACAATGTAACCTCACTAAAAATTAAGATGAATGAAACGTTAACAATAAAGGTTGTCATTGTTCCTCTCAATTTATGCAGCCTCTCAAGAGATATTGCATTAAATTAAGTAAATAAAATGAATTAAACAAATGAAATATTTCAATGAAAGTCCAGGACAAACACTACATAGCACAGATGTAGTATTTATTTGTTCTCATTAAGACTGCTTCGCTTCGCATGTTGGAAAACTTTGTAATACATTACAGTCTTCTACTGTGAAAAGTAAAAAAAAAAAAAAATTAAAAAAAGTTGAGATAGTTTTCAAACACTGGCACTTTTTTCACAGATACACCAAATACCAAAAGGCCAAAATATGAACAAAACATGTTTTAACTTGTTGTTTCAACTGCATTTAACCACAAACGTTTCTCCTATCACTGAAATTGATCACTACTAAACAGAAGATACAGAAGATATCTCCCTTTTCATTCTTACCAGCCATGGCGCACTACAGCGGTGCTATGCTGAAACTGAGGGTAGTGCCACCCGCACCCCCCTCCCCACCCCCCACCCCCCAAATTAATAAAAAAAAAAAAAGGTGAACCTTCAGATGCTTTCACACCCACAGATCTCCTCCCCTCCTGCTGCCGGAGTCAGATCAGTCGCTCCAGAGAAGGAGCTGGCGAAATGGAAGAGAAATAGCCATCTTTAATGAGTTTCTTTGTGAGGAGGTGAAAGTGGTGGGCTGTAATTAATGGAGGTTTTGTTGAGATAGCTTTATTTATGAGGCGGACTGAGCCCCGGGGTCAGGCCCGGGCATGACTCAACCCCCTTAAACCTGCTGTCGGTTCTCTCTCTCTCCTGCGCTGTCCTGACGCAGTTTGTTTTCTCTCAGGATGCTCTCTCTCTCACCCCCGCTGGGGCCTGAAGAGAATGGACGGGGGGGGGGGGTCAGATTGGGGGGGGGGCTTGGGGGTCAGGGGGCTGAATATTGGGGAGAGGGAAGGCATTATCTGCTCATTAACCATGGAGAGAAACACAATCATAAATGCTGTCGGCTTATGATCCATTCTGTATAACTTTTTTACTTTTAATGGTATTGTTGTGGAAAGTCACGTTACATTTAAATGTTCCACATTTGTGTGTAATTACATAGTAACAACACATGTTAGTGTCATGTAATATCTGCAATGACATTATTTTCGTGCATCTGTAATGTAAATGATAAAAATCTTCTAATAATAATAAATGTTATGGTAAACCTCAGACTTTATATAATAGTTTACGCTCTCACGGAAATGACTGTATTTATGTGTCGCAGTAAATAAGACACTTGTAGCTGTTTTAAACCTTACTGTCCAAAACTGCTGCATTTGTGATTTTTCTGTGAAATGATATATAAAACTGACACAATAGATTGCCTCTTAGCTGGTTATTTGAAACATATTGGCGTCTCTTTTGCAGGTTACAATGCGGTTAGTTTTGAAGGAGCCCCCAGTTACGGACACACACCTTCACATCATGCCACGCAGTTTCCCAACCATTCCTTCAAACACGAAGACCCCATCTCACAGCCGCCCAACCTTGGTAAACAAAAAGTCTCACTTTCTGTGTTTTACATTCTGTGTATCTGGTTCTCTCTCTCTCTCTCTCTCTCTCTCTCTCTCCCTGTGTCTGTCTGTCTCTCTCTCTCTCTCTCTCTCTCTCTCTCTCATCTATTCATGCCTATTTATGTGTGTGTGTGTGTGTGTGTGTGTGTGTGTGTGTGTTTATAAGCGAGAGTTAATGTTCGAATGCAGCTGTGTATGTGTGTTAGTTTGTTTGTTTGTTTGTGTGTGTGTGTGTGTGTGTGTGTGGAGGGGGCAGATTAACTTCACTATTTAAAACATGAGCACACTGGAACAAAGACTGTGTATTATGTGCATTTACTAATGCGACATCCTGAGCTATTTAGCCACAGTTAGAATTACGCACCATTTCTCATTTCCCTCGATGGGAAAAAAAAAAGTATTCACATCGACCAGCTATGCTCACGTCCACTCTCTTCTTACACGTCCCACTGAGCCTAATGTCCATACACAACAAACAGGGTGTTGTGTGCATTTGTTTAAACACTGTAAACGTTGAGATTCTCCGTCGGAGTAGATCACTGGAAGGAGCGGCGGTCCCAGAGACTTTAGGAATGTTTAGAACTACCATGGGACCAATTTACAACATCGGGCCGGGCTGAGTCAGAGAGCAGATCCTTCATTTGCACTTTGAAAATAAGGAGAAGGAGAGACTTTCTGTGTGCTTTATGGCTTCAAAGAGGAGAGCATTGTTTTTATAACTGCTGAACGTACTCGGCTGCGTCTCCCGGCTGCTCCCCACCCCCCACCTCCCCCTCGGCTCTCGGATTCCCTCTCTGAGGAGAATGCAGGAACGCTCCGCTCGGCCATGCGTTTCATTAGGACAGAAAAAGTTATGATACAGAAAGCATTCAAGCACTCATGCTCATCTCCATCTGAGACTTCAAAAAGTACACAGGACATTTTTCATCAGCTCAGCGAAATGCAAAACAAAATACCCTGGAAGTACCAGTTTTGTGTGTGTGAGACTGTGTGTGTGTGTGTATGTGTGTGTGAATGCATTTATATGTGTACGTGTGTGTGTGTGTGTGTGCTTGTAATTAGTATTTAGAGAGTTTGTTTTCTGATACAGAAATGTGTGTATGTGTTCAGGTGAGCAGCAGTATCCCGTCCCTCCTCCAGTCTATAGCTGTCACACTCCCTCTGACAGCTGTACGGGGAGCCAGGCTCTGCTCCTCAGGAACCCCTATAACAGGTAGGAGTCTGTACAAAACCTCAGTAAACACACCACTGAGCTGTAACACTCCTCTATCAGCCCACCTCCCAGCCATGTCGCAAACTCTGTCTCTCTCCTCCCATCAAACATGAAAATTATATATAGATTATGTATCTTTTAATAAAATTATACTTGTCAAAATTAAGCTGGTATCCCTCTAATGAAAGGGGGAAAAAACAAGCCTTGTTGGGGAATAGCTTGTAAATTGAGAATTTTTATTTTTTACTTTTATTTTTACATTGTTGTTTATTTGTGCCTTATTGGGTGTCTTATTTGTGTCTCATGGTGATTCATTTTATATATGTTAAATGTAACAGTTATATTATATGTCTATTTCAACCAAATATTTATCATGCAGTGGTCCTTAAAATGAGCACACACCTCAGAATCATACAGGCTGACATATAACTCAGCTCTACCACTCACATTTGACAAATAGTTAGAATATAATTATCTTATGAGATGTGTTTGTTTTTTTATGAACAAAATTGTTTGCATGATATATTTTCCCATATGGGAACGTTTGACCTGGCCTCTCATATTTCATCTAAGTGTGGTAAGAAAAAAAAAAATTGCAAAACTGAACACACATACATGCGGGCAGAGAAAAATTCAACTTTGAGGGCTTTTTTTTTTTTGCCCTCGCGTACCCAAGATTTAAGAGGAACAGCACGTACAGGGTGTGCACTTGTGTGAAAGTTTTAATTGGTGAACCTTGTGTAACAATCCAACAGTAGTGGGTTCGTTTCGTTCACTGTGTCTCCGTAAAGTCAGGATGCCATTGAACGTGGCCGGTCTTCAGTGGAGGGAGGAAGTGGGAGAAAAAATGGGGCCAGCGCTGGTCTTTTTCAGACAGGAAGTGCATATAAAATCATCAATCATATTTTTGTCGTCACTTAATTTCCTGCCGATTAAAATCGACAGCCCTACCCAGATTTAAAAAAAAAAACAAAAAAAAAACTTTTACACAACAATAATTTTAGAAAATAATTAGGTGCTTCCTGTTGCACTGTATGAAAAACATTTGTAGAGATTACCTTCTTTTAACATGATTGGATAATACTTGAAACATGCTGTACAATAAACACAGTTATGCGGGGTCATGTTAAATATGTTGTAAATAATAACATCAGCAGTACTGTTATGGCTTGCAGTGTCCGTTAGTATAACTGTAATTGATGACGGGGAGCTTGTTAAATCAAGGCCTGTTTCTGTCGTGTGTGTCTGTATGCTGTAGCTGAGTTTTATCATAGGTCAGTGGCTCGGTCTCTGTGTATTACTGGCCAAAGTAAACTCTCTAATCCGCTACCAGTTTTGCTTCTTCTAACAGTTCAGAAATTCCTCATCTCGATAAAGGGCTAGCCGTCCTCAGAAGGAGTTCCCCTCGCTACTGCAGAAAAGGAGAAAAAAAAAAAGAAAAAAAAATGGTACAGTACAAGCTCAAGACACCACGAAATGAGCTTGCATTCCTCAAATGCTTTCGACATGTTGTTTTTCGGCTTGGGCGAACATAAAGATTCAAAATAACGGAGTTGTGGTTGATAAGAAACCTTAAGTCAGGTCCAATTTATGCACTTTTAACGTCGAATTTCCAGTTCCTGCTTTCTGTGCTGTCATAAACAGTCTGATATCAGCGAAACTAGGGGCTGGGAATACTCAAATCAAACCAGCGCTCAAGCTCTCTAATCAAATGCCTGGTACCAACAGCCCTGTATTTACACAGTCTGCGGCTCAGCCCGGCTGTTTTCAGCTATTTCAAGGTGGATGAAATAAAAACACATCCACTTATCAAAACCAGAAGCCAGCGACAGGTTACTGCTACCCTGTAAACAATAAAGACGGACATACAAAATCCTTAAAATCCCTCCGATCGTTTATGTTCTTTACAGAGCTGTGACTGAGCACCGTGTGTTCTTCCCCATATGACTGACATTCAGTTTATCTAAACACGATAGCCTTCATTCAAACCATAACTAACAGTTTAGTCACTGCCCTTTAGAGTCAAACTGACAAGAGTTTGGGGGTTGGGGAGGCAAAACTGAAACCTCCAAAAAAGACCCACAACCGAAGTGGACGTCGATATCTCTGTTTCAACACATGCTTTGTTTTCAAAAGGTGTGTGATACACGAGCCAGGTCCGAACAATTCTTCTTCTTTAATTATGTCAGAGGAAACGCTGGGTGAAGCTGCGAGATACTGTAACTCGTTAGCCGTAGCCCGTAACAAGTACCAGGCACCGGTGCATACCGCTCGAACGCCAGCGCAGTGATGAAATGGTATGATGTCAAGGGAGCTCCAGATAAATCTTGACTATGTGTTTGGGTAAGCACCTGGCAGGTTAAGTAATGGACTCTTCAGCCTGGCGTTTAATAAAGGATGGGGTTACTCAGTCTGAGGGACGAACCAAATTTGATTAACCGATCACCCTGCTGGTGTTGGGAACGTCTCTTTTTTGTACGCGTGACGCATTCATTAAGCCGTTACCCAGGATGCACCTGTCAAAAGACTGGCCATTTTTCAATCACAACATTCTGATCCTCCAACAGAGGAGTTTTTTCTTCTTTTCTTTTTTTTTTCTCTTCTCTCTCTATTAATAAGTAATGCTCCCCACTGCTAGCAGTCAAAGAAAATGAACAGATCTCTCTCTCTCTCTTTTTTTTTTTGTTGTTTTTGTTTTTCTAAATCCTAGCAGTGATAATTTATACCAAATGACGTCTCAGCTGGAGTGCATGGCATGGAATCCTGTGAACACGCTGGCTTCCACTATTAAGAGGTAACGTCGCCTTGACCTGCTCCCGTCATCTGACAAATTCTTCTTTCGTCTGGATTGGTATCAGCTCCTTCTCTCTGTTGGGCTCAGAAGAACCACTGGGCTGCTACAGGCCTCCTCTGTCCTTTAAATCTTATGTTTGACCAGTCACTCATACGGGAAACACAGTGTTTTAAAAAAGAGAGAGAGAGTGCTCCTAGACAAGTGAGAAATGTTTTGTTGCTTACGAAAAAAAAAAAAATAAATACATTCCCAAAAACTCATCCACTATCTTGCACATATTAATATTTGTTAATTAGGATTTTTATGAAACATATTTAGATTTTCATAGATTTTTGTGTAGATGGTTAGCTGTCCCAAGAAAAGGAAAAAAAATCCAAATTTAGGAATACTGAAGGGAGTTCTCAGTTTATTTATATTATATTGAAACTTTTCCAACGACCCCCCCCCCCCAAAAAAAAAAACAAAAAACCAAAATGTTTGGTGTTTGTGCCAGAGCTAGCGATACGCGCAGGTCGAATTAGCCAGCCTCCTGTTTTGTCTGGCTGGAGAAATGCATCCTGTCATATATTTCCCATGCGGCGTGTCATCCTTGACCAGACTTAGTGCTGGACCGGAGGAGGAGATGTACACTGGGGGAGGAGTGGAAGTGCATCGGCACACAATGAGAGGGCCGAACACCCCAGGGACCAGGCCTGGGATCCGCAGTCACGTTCAGTTAGGAGGGGAGGAGGCTCTGACCCCTCCAGGACCCTCCCGTTGCAAAAAGCCAGTCTAGGCAAGGGCGACGGCGTGATTAATCCACTGTTAAATGAGTGAAACTGGGATATTCAGGCCGCTGGGAATCAACTGGGTTTCCTCACCTCCGCGGGGCCCCGCGTTAACGTTGCTCCTCTCAAGGCAAACGCAACCGCTCTCCCATCCATTCTCCCATCTATCTATCCATCTCCTCTATTGCTCTGAACGTCTGCTGTAAAGCTGAGGTGTTCTCCCTTGGTCTGGAGGAGAGAATGAACGAACTGTTAGACGATTTATCACAGGAGGCAGATTGCGCTGTCCTTCGGTCTGGCTGTCCTTACGTACACTAAAACAAAGAGAGCTCTGTCTTTCCTTTAACCTCCGCTCTGTATTTATTCAACAGGATGCCCATCAAACCATTTACAAAATGTATCCCAACTTTCAAAAAAAAATCACCAGAAAAGGGTGTGACAAAAATAAGTACCTTTTTTCCTGTGGAAAAATTTGTATTTTGTCATAGGTAAATTACGATATTTAAGGGTTTTTTTTTTCTCTTTTTTTAAATCCAAATACCAGAACACTCATTAACAAGCTACAACTAACATTTTTAATTTCAGAATTTTGTTGATTTCTTTTTTTTACATGAAGTTGAGAATCTGGTCTTTTCGACAACCTCTCTTTGTGTTAACCTGTACGCCGCAGAGCTGTTCCACAAAGGAACCACAGAATTTTTAAAAAGTACGAGAGAGCGATCGCACATGTTAATCCAGGGTCATGGAAAGGGGGCAGAATACCGCCCGGACTCAAGAATAAATTTAGGTGAGAGGGGACCAAAGTTAGTCGTTCATCTCTCTAACATGCTCTACCTTGGATTGTTGAGGTGGATATATTGCTCTTCAGAGCAGAGAGCAATTTTCCCCCCACTGTCAGGGTAACTTATACAGAGAAAGGTCCTGCGTTTCTTTTTCTTTTTTTCTTCTTGGCATTAAGGCAGCGATAGATTTAAGGATAGATGTTTTTCAAAATGCTCTGAAAAAACTTACGAGAGCTCTGAGCATTTTATGGTTGGTTTCTTCAGCCTCTGATACGTGCTGAGTTTTTATTACAAGGCTAAAAGGAAAGTTGGGTCGCTTTGACATGCATCATTGAATATCATATCTACCATGCTGTAAATATGCTTTATACTGGTATTGAAAAACATATTAATATAAATCTCTCCTCTAACTGACAACAACAGAAATTTTCATCCTCATTAATCTCTTTTTCTGTTTCTTTCTGTGCAGCCATGCAGCAGGCTATGAGAGTGACCCAAACACACCTATGGTGTACAGCTGTAGCACTCAGTACAGAATCCATACTCACGGAGTCTTCAGGGGCCTCCAGGTTAGCCCTCTCTCTCCCTCTGTCTCTCTCTCTCTCCCTCTCTGTCTCTCTCTCTCTCTCTCTCTCTCTCTCTCCCTCTCTGTGTCTCTCACTCTCACACACACGCACATGCATACACACACACACACACACACACACACAAACTTGCACTACTGGAGTTCACATTCAGGTCATTCTGGCATTTCTCTGTACACTCTTAGGGCCAAGGTCAGCAGACACACACTCACACACACATCCTCTAAAGTGCTCATCCTCGACTGGAAATCCCGCTTTCTTCTGGTGAGGACATAGAGGATTACAAAAGTGCTGGCAGCTAATAAGCAAAGGCTTTACAGTTAAACAAGCGAGAATGTGAAAGAAAACACATATAAAGAGAGAGACAGAGAAAAAAATCCAGAAAGAAAAGAGTTCCTGACGTAACGAGAAGGCTATGCGATAGGAAGCAGGTCCCTGCCAGAACAGTTGAGACGTTTGAGAGGCATTTCAGCATGAAAAGAGAAAAAGAGAAATCACTTTCAGAAAATCCATTAGCAATAAAGATACAGTTTCCATACACAGCCCAGTGCCAATAAATCATTAGATCTTAATTAATGTCTGTCAGCAGTCAGAATGCCGCAAGAGCAGAGATACTCCAGATCTGTTCGTGTTCAGTCCCGATGACTCTCTCCACCTCTCTCTCCACCTCTCTCTCTCTTTCATTCTCTCTCTCTCTCTCTCTCTCTCTCTCTCTCATCGCCTAAGAGACAGCTAAACAGCTCCGAAAGAAGTTCAAGGATTTTGTTTGACCTCGAAGGAGGCACTATTCAAATTTCTCAAAATCAGTCTTGCAGCTGATCTGTCAGAAATAAACTTAAAATAACAATATACACAAGGAGCAAAAAAAAAAAAAAAAAAAAAAAAAATGAAGAGAAAGAAAGAAAAAAACTGAGCTGAGATCACTGAAATCATCTGAACAGATGAACTCAGTTTGATAGCGCCTCAGTCAACACACGAGAGACAAAGGGATGGCGCGGCCCAGCAGGGTGTGAGATACGACCTCTCCTGACTGTTGTTTTATCGTCCTCGTGAGGTCAGTGGAGAAGCGGAGCGGAACAGCTGTAAAATACTTTAGTAATTTACCTATCAATAGCATCCAACGCGCATTCATTACCGCGCTAGTGTATAAAGACACAATTATCATAAGCGTTAGCTAATGAAGAACTGATGGGGCTATAGGGTAAAAAGGAGGAGGGTACGATGGCAAAATAGGGTCTGCCCAACGTCCATGACTAACGGCGCACGTTTAGAGATCATTTCACAGCTAATTCTGCCCTAATGAGTACCTTTCGCTAAAGCTAATCAATGTTAGCTGGGGTTTTTTTTTTTATTATTCTTTTTTCAAATGGTGACCAGGAACACAGGCGTGCAGCCTGAGCTCTGGTCGAGATTGGGTTCGCGTTGCTAAGGGGTTCTCATGCTTGACTACAGCACTTCAAAAGAATTTGGTTTGTCTCTGTGAAGTAAAGTATTGTTGTAGGTCTTGTATGCTATTTCTGGCTGTATTCTTAACCCTGAACTTGAAACTGTGTGTGGAAACTCTCTTTTGTCACAGGACGTCCGCCGAGTTCCTGGTATCGCTCCCGCCATCGTGCGCTCCTCAGAAACCAACGAGAAGAGGCCGTTCATGTGTGCGTACCCCGGATGTAACAAGAGATATTTCAAACTCTCTCACTTACAGATGCACAGCCGTAAACACACAGGTGAGGTGCCTCGCTGCAGTTACAACCCTGTCTACAAGTTCATACATTTTCATCGCTGTAGAAAATTCCAGCGTTACAGATTTCTTGTAGTGTTTTCAGATTTCTGTGTGAGAGACATCTCGGGTTTTTTGGTTCAACGTTACAGGTGAGAAGCCTTATCAGTGCGACTTCACAGATTGTGGCCGCAGGTTCTCCCGCTCCGATCAGCTGAAGAGACATCAACGGAGACACACAGGTTTGATTCCCCCCATCTTCCCTCCTCCTCCTCTCTCTCTCTCTCTCTCTCTCTCTCTCTTGCCCCCGATCTTTCTCTATCTCTGTTCTCTTGCCCTTTCTCCACTGTGTGCTAGTGTGAACTTTTCACTCAAGGACACAGGGAAAAAGGCCAGCATAATTTTGAGCTGAACGGTATGAAAAAAAAAAAGAAAAAGAAAAAAAGCCTAAACGTTTCACAGAGGATATCACTCAACCAAATCACACGAATAACGGGCACTTAGCCTCCGTT
Source organism: Chanos chanos (assembly GCF_902362185.1). Classification (NCBI taxonomy): domain Eukaryota; kingdom Metazoa; phylum Chordata; class Actinopteri; order Gonorynchiformes; family Chanidae; genus Chanos; species Chanos chanos. The sequence goes on along the minus strand of NC_044495.1, from coordinate 38,755,576 downwards.
CTTCCTACATCCTCTCCTTGTCATACATATTTGAGGGACGAGATTTAATGCTCCTCTTTTAGTCTGGCGCCTCTTAAAAAAAAAAAAAACAGCTTCCCTCCTGGCCTCCACTGTAGCCTACCCTTTCTCTCTCTCTCTGTCTCCCTCTCTCTTTGTGTGTTTGTGTGTGTGTGCGTGTGTGTGTGTGTGCGTGTGCGTAGGCGTTAAACCGTTCCAGTGCGAGACGTGTCAGAGAAAGTTCTCACGGTCTGATCATCTTAAGACCCACACCAGGACTCATACAGGTAAAACAAGTGCGTAACCTTTTATTTTTCCATATTATTATCTTTCCTTCCCTCTTCAGTCAGCCTCTCTGTATCAAATACTGTACGCTTCTGCAGTTTACTGTATGACTGCAGTTTTACTTTAAATTGGTAAAGCAGTAACTGTTAAATATTTAACTATAAGAACGACAGTTGACTTTTTTGACAATTGCATTCAGTTAATGTCAAGATTTATTTAAGGCTAAGCAATTTTTTTTTTTTTACTGATATGAGCAGACTAGGACTCTACTCTTCTCTTCATATTTAACATTTGTCTATTTTTGCCCCGAGCGTGAACTAAAGAGATTTTTTTCTTTGTTTGTTTGTTTGTTTGATTTTTTTCTTCTTCAGGTGAGAAACCCTTCAACTGCAGATGGCCCAACTGTCAGAAGAAGTTTGCCAGATCTGATGAACTTGTCCGACACCATAACATGCACCAGAGGAACCTGACTAAGCTACAGCTAGCCATTTAGATCTTCCCCTTCACGCCGTCTCTCCGCTCTCTCACCGAACCGCAACCTGATCACGCCGATGCGGGAACGGGAGGTCAGAGCTCTGTCCTCATCTCTGCCCACAGCGCCCCCTTAAGGAAACAGCTGGAAGTGCCACGCCCTGTCTCAACCCTGCATTGTATGAGTTTCCATTTCCGAAAAAGAAAATGTCGATGTACTTTATCATTTCGTCGCTGTTGCTGTTGAGATGTGAAATATTGTGATATCCCTCTTAGTCGTTGTTGCTATTATCAGTTTCTGACTAATTTATTATTATTATTTCTTTTTTTTTTTTTTTTGTAAATTAAAATATATTGCCTTGGAGTGAGTGTTTATTTCTTTATACTAAATATGTTGTTTATGGTCACGTAACAGTCAGTACCCTGTATTTTTTCCAATGTGATCTGCACCGTGTTACTCCTACTAACGGACCAATCATAAAACTATACCCAGCGCCATTTCTTGTCTGTGACGTTTGTCAATGTTAATCTGCTGACTTTTGACACTGCTGCTTGAGTTGGGAGGTTGATATTTTTGGTTTCAGCTGTTGGCGTATGGTGCTGGCTGCCTCTGTGAGACTCGCCCTGCGGTTGCGGTATCAGTAAATAGGGGTGTTGATCTGCTTATTTCAGAGAAAAAAAAACAACCTCATGGAAAGTCAGATGTTGTAGCTGAGTCAGGAAACATGAAGCTACTATGATTCATGCCATTTAAAAGTTGTTGGAAAATATCTACTTTGTTCTTTTTTTCTTCTTCTCCTTCTTCTTTCTTTCTTTTTATGATTTGGCCTGACGCAGCTAAATTTGTACCTCTCGTGTTGCCGAATGATTCTATTCTAACATTGCTTTGGAGGTTAATGCTTATTTTGAGTGTTTTCTTTTCCATCTGAAACTGTGAATTACAGACTAAGTGAAGGGAAGTATTTGCTGGGCAGATGTGTTAGCTCAAGGGGTAGCGTCGATCTTTTTTTTCTTCTCGATGGTTCGGTTGACCACAGAGTAACCTACTCGCGGGTCCTGACCGCTTTCAATCCACCTGACAAGAGTCACAACACAGGAACTCACAGCGCGCTCTCTTCTCCAAATGATCAGAGAGACAGAACCAATAAAAAGTCTCTCAGACTGTAACCTCCACTGTTTGCTTTATCTCCTCTCAAATTCCTCCACATTCCTCAGCTGCCTGAAGAGGAGAAAAGGGAAGGGAAAAAAAAGACAAGCGGTAGAGCACGAAAAAAAAGAAGGAAAAAAAATAAACAAATAAAACAAAAGATTTACTTTTATTTTCCTGAAATAATGAGCTGTCTCTCCATGTGCTAGTAAATATGAAAGTGAAAGTACAAAAAAAAAAGAAAGAAAGAAACAGGCAAGGATTAATAAAATAATTTGTAAAACATTTTTTTCTTTCTGTTTGCTCATTTGTTTGTTTTTCAGCAAATACATATCATGGCCATGACTGGGTCTTACATATTTTCTTAAACCATGTTTCTGGTTTTACTCTAAGAGAAATACAGACACTAAAGGCTTCTCCTGAATCGGTCTAAGTGGTGTGTGTGTGTGTGTGTGTAAAATGGTGTACTTTATGTTACTTGAAATACAAAGTACACCGTTCATTTTGCGAGGTTCTCTAAAGAAAAAAAAAAACATGAAGGCTGCTAATGATGTTTAATCACGATTTTAAAACAATTGCGTTGAAAATCTTTCTTTTGAACAATTGGCTTGGTCCTGGTACAGCGTAAATCAAGCCAACTCTCCACCCTATTACTCATGCAAAAAAAAAAAACCCCGCTATTTTTCAGAGTGACAGAACTTAATCTCTGTCCCAGATTCAGCTGCCAGGCCTTTGAAGCGAGGTGGCTGTTTTTTGTAACTCCCGTGTTGTCCGCTCACAGGCGGCAGACCCCATCCAACCATTTAACTTAAAGGGAAACCCTTCGGCTTGGCCAAATGCAGAGCTGCTAAAAGAGGGGAGTGGGTTAGATCATTGTGAACGAGAGTGATTCAGTGCCGCGTCTGCAGAATGCACGTATAAATATGTTTGTGTGACCTTTTCTTTCTTTTCTTTTCTTTTCTTTTTTATTTAGAAAAATTTTTAGTGGATGAGGTAAATAATGTAGATGTCCAGTGGATGGAAAATCATTAGCATATTCAACAAATGTCACATTTTCAGGTTGTAAAGTTAAAAATGACATCTGTTTTTTTTTGGGGCCTATTAAAAGAGAGGCAATACTCCAACATCTCTCTCTCTCTTTCCATATTTATATATGATCAATTAGAGTTGCTGTCCAGTTGCTGTCAATGTTGGTGTCCAGCTCTGATATTGCAGACACATTGCAGGAGACTGACACTCTTGCTGAACTCTCTCTCTCTCTCCTCTAATCTGCCCTCTGCTGAAATCTGTGTCTGATATGAGTTGTAGTCTCAGATCACAGGGCATCTCTACAGTCTCTGCTTACCCAGCAGTTTCCTTCAGTAAGAACTACTGTGGCACAGATAGGCTGAGAGCATGAAGTGCTTTACCAGCCTTAAGACTTCTCCTCTGGAAATCCTGAAGTGTGTTCACAACAGTGATTTACACCAGTGCGATTTTTCCATGTTTTGTCCCTGCGTTTTTCATTCCCTAATAGGCTTGTTCAGCCGTGAGAAACTTGGAAACTTAATTTTTAATGCATTTTTTTTGCACTGCCAAAGAAAATTCCTATTCATGTTTCAGAGTTCTGAACATTCTTAATTAAGGGAGAGAATAAAACTTCAGAGTTCAAAGTTTCCAGATATGAAATAGTATTATCTCAGACAGGAATTAACCACTTTAATATTGGGGTTGGAGGGTTGGGGGTGGAGGAACAGGGACTAGGCAGGAGAAAATATATCTTTAGCAAGCCTGTAATAGGCATCAAGAGATCCAGACTTTGAAGGTAATCCAGATTTGCCTTGACCTTGTGTGTCAATCAGTGTATTTTAGATCTCAGCGCGAATGCTAATCACTAACAAAAAAGATGTCTCTTTTTTATTCTGGAAGTCCTCTCCGTCTACTAAAAACTAAAACTGACCTTCAAAAGCATTCAACATCCTGCATTTATCATTTCACCATTTGACCAGACCTAGACGCTCCTCTCTATAGACGCTCTATGTAGATACCCATCAGATGTAGCCTACATCATAAACCTCGTCACAACAAATCAAACACGTCTTCCACCAAAGCATTTTCCCCCCTATGTCTGGTTCCCGTTTCATTCCCAATTTACATAATCTTAAAAAAAGAAAATCACGCTCTTAACTATGTTTCCTCATAGTGGCCCACCCATATGTCCACGTTCTTATAAGAACAGGCCTCTGGGGCCTAATGAAGCCCAGTGTGTGGCTAATGGACAATAGGGTTAGTCAGAGAACATTAGTCTCTCTCTCACTGAGAGCATTATAGTAGAGCTTTTGGGGGGTGAACGCTGTAAACAGAACTGGGTGATTTTGAGTTGATAAGCTTTGAATCACTCGGCTGGTCAAAGCGCTCGATCGTGTCGCTGACACGTTTACGACCAGGCGGCCAGCCCCTGGGGTTTACTGAGCCTCACCGAGTCAAAAGATAAGATAAGGAGAAGTGCCGGCAATGAATAACCAAAAAAAAAAAAAAAAAACCCAACTGAGGATGCGAGTATGAGAGGGAGAGAGAGAGAGAGAGAGAGTAAATAAGTGAGGTCCAAGTTCCCCTGATTTGCTGATGCATTTGTTTATTGGATGAGCCAGGTAAGGAGACTGGTGGCCATTAAGGGATGGGGATTTTTAATAACACCCCCGACGCTGAGAGGTGAGTTAGTCAAGGAGGATGTGGAGTATCAGCGGGATGTAAATCAGGTCGTTACGACCCAACTCTGCAGACTCACACCCTCTCTCTCTCTCTCTCTCTCTCACTCTTTTTTACCCTCTCTCTTATTTACTCCGATGGGCCTCCAGGAACCCCTCAGCCACGTGCAGAACACACAAGGGAGTTAAGTAAAACACACACAAACAAACACACACACACACACAGGCACACACGCACACCATCCTTAACCTTGCATTTTAGCAGAACACAGCACTACTAGGTTAATGGTGTATGTATGTTGCTTTAGCAACATGCATATATAATATATATTAATTAATAATTAATATTTCTATAAGCACCTCATGCTGACTAGTGCACTTTTTACTTCAGAAACACCATTCTTTAATGGATTCAATGATGAAAAAAAAAAACCTCTATGGGCTATGAACTTACAGTACAGTAAAACAATTAGCTTCGCGGCACCGAGTGAGCACATGTGTACGTGCAATTGTGTGTGTATATGTCAGAGAGCGAGAGAGAGAGGAAGAGAGAGAGAGAGATAGTGGGAGAGATAGATATATGGATATAAAGAGAGAGCAAGAGAGAGAGAGAGAGAAAAAGAAAGAATACAGATTGGGAAAGCCCCTGGGTTGGGCCAGATCTCCTGGGTAATGCTCTTTTAACAGTACATGACTTTCTGGATGTTTGGGGCCCTGGTACGGACAGGCTGAACCGACCGTGTGTGTTTTCTGCAGGGGCTGCATTCCATCAAAAGCCCTGCCACAGACCTTCCCTAACACCACTCACACTTCTCTTCTCTTCTCCTCTCTTCAGTCCCCCCAGTCCATACGCCTGCTCTTACGCAATCCCACCCCTTCTCCGCTATCAGAGCTCTCTCATCGGTCAGAGCCCTGGATTTCTTCACACAGTGCCAAGGACCAGAACCAGGCTCCTCATCCCCAGTGCCTGAGCTCTGATACCATCAGGCCGTCCCAGGGCTCCGCACTCAGCACACTACCAGTGAGGACTGAGTGCAGAGTCATTCAAAACCAGGGTTCATCGACCTGAAGAAATTACGTGTATGAAATAAGAAATGGCCCGGCCATCATACTGGAGACGGAGAGTGTTAGACATCAGTCATCTACTACAACGTAAACAGCAATGCAGTTACGTTTCGCACTGAAATAGTAAAATAGTATTTAATTTACAAAAAGAAGTTATTACAAAATAATTCAATTGTAGTCAGTATTGTAATTGTAATTATGCAGAAGTAACAGTAGACCTGGATTTCATAGCCTTATCTGTAGAAGTCTTAACTCACGTACATGCAGCTTGGTAAGACATGATGTGGATGCAGAGATTTCTTGGGTACCGTGATGGGGCTCAGTAACAAGCTTCTCCTGTGGAGGCAGGGGGGTGGGGGATGGTAGCAGATGGAGGTGGTGGTGGTGTTGGGTGTGTGTGTGTATGTCTGTGTGTGTGTGTGTGTGTGTGTGTGTGTGTGTGTGTGTGTGGGTTGTCTATCTTTTTACAGGCAGTTGACATAAGAAAGCAAACATAGAGCAGATAATATACGAGTGAGGAGCAAGGCAACCTTTGCAGCTACAGGAGAGAGGGTGAGAGCTGCTTTAGACGTTCCTGTCTGCTGCTCCCTAAGGACAGCAGTTAACCTGAGACAGACAGAGAGAGAGAGAGAGAGAGAGAGAGAGAGAGAGACAGACAGAGAGAGAGAGAGAGGGAGAGAGAGAGAGAGAGAGACTTATCTTCCATATGTGCAGCTGTGTTGGTCTCAAACCAGTCCGAGTTCAGCTAATTTATCCTTCAGTGTAAAGGGAAAAAAAAACCAGAAGAAGGTATCTGAATGATAGGGAAAACGACTTTGATTTAAATGGCTTTTAAAATTCCCCCTTTTCAGAAAAGGGGAGCTCCGTTCTCTGTGGTGGGTGCTGGTCTTTCTCAAAGCCAAAGGCATGTTCCCCTTCAATGGTATCATTAAAGACATCCTCCATTCCACTGTTAAACTGATTTTATTGGCCACATGATCACTAAATGGTCTATCAATAACTGTTGTCATAACCTGTTATATGCTCTGTTTTACTTTTTTCCCCAAACTCTAAATGCGGACATAATATTTGCTCTGTTTGACAAGAGTTCTTCTTCTTCTTCTTCTTCTTCTTCTTCTTCTTCTTCTTCTTCTTCTTCTTAAAAACCACCACCACCACCATACCATCACAAAAAAACATCATCATGATAATCATCATCATCATAAGCACCATAATTAGCCTCTCAGCAAAGCGAGGGCCAAATTTGGACTGACGTGCGATGACATGTTTTCTAACGAAGGTCGCATGTGGTACATAATGAATTAAATCTACAGTACAGAGGTAAAAAGTCACAGAATAACAATAGTTTCTTCTGGGAAACACAACGGCCAAAGTAAACAGACGATATTCGGCTGTTTAGCCACTCCCAGTAGCAATGGGAGTTCAGAATGAGCTTCTCTCATTCATCATCACTAATTTAGAAATGAGAAAAATCATCAGCAGCGTTGCAGAATAAACACTGACCTTATCTCTATGTTGAAACTCTGACATGCTTTGGAAACATTTTAACCCGTTCATGTGATATCATCTACTGCAAACAACATTTATAACTTGCAGAAGTAGCCGGATAGATTGTCGTCCTTAAATATTGTCTAAAAATGCCTTCTTTTCTTTTTGAGATGATTTCACTGATATATAGATGTATGCTTTTGCATGGAGAGCCAGATGTTTATTTTTACAGTTTCCTTAAGCAATGATCTGACACAGTGGAGTGAACTGTAAGCTTCAGAAATATTTCAGTGATTATTCAAAGTAAGATGGTCTCACACTGGGTTTTCCAAACTAATTCCACATGTCTCTAAAACCCATTTCCTAAGGACTGACGGATGAATGCGGATTTTTGGTAAATATTGGGAAACTTTGGGATTACAGGAATTAGTTATCTTAATACTGCATTCAACCGTTTCAAATGTCATAATTGGAGACTAAATCTTATCCTTAAAAAAGCCACTATCTTAACAGGCTATAGCCTAATCTCACTCTAATGGATAAGATTTGAAACCCAGACTGAATATGTACTTTCTCTCTGAACTGTTTGAAATGATTGTCTATTTTGCTGTTCTGTTGGTGACTGATGAGTTGGTGCCAAGAATCTTTGATAACAGAAGCTAATTAAAAAGACAACAGGCAGTGATGCTGTGAAAGAAAAGAGTGGTCTCTTTTTGAAGTGTGCCACTGCAAACCACTTACAGCCCACCTTAATTAGACTCAAGTGTTAATATTAAAAACAGATATAAGTGGACAGTCACTCCCTCTAGTGGTGAAAAAGTTTGTTTTCCTTGCTATATTTGTCTGTTACAATGACGTAAAAAATACTGCAGCAAAACTTCTCTTATGGTCATTCTAAAATGGTATGAGGATGTGTGTGTGTGTGTGTGTGAGAGAGAGAGAGAGAGAGAGAGCGAAAGAGAGAGAGAGACATTAAGCTTCCCTGTACGGCGCATACACTGAGTGACGTGCATGCTTTATAAAAGAGAAGAGCGCCCTCCTGTGGCCATATCTGAATGTGATGGACAAGGAGAGTCCTGCTCCTCTTGCAGATGGTTCTTTCCTGGCTCTGTGTGGAATGTGACCAGACTTGACTCTTACTCAACAGAGATTAATGGCCTGAGCTCTGGGACCTTTACCAGGTTTTGATCAGTCAAATAGCTGCAGAAACACCTGGCATAGCACAACAACCCACTGTGTTGTTGCAGGGAAGTTTATGGGCTCGACATTTGGAATATATACACACTCTGTCACTGTGTAACTTAGAATGAATATGATTCTGCTGAGATAAGTAAAATACTGTTAGGTACAATACTAAACCTGCTTAACATTGTTTCACTTGTCACAAGCCCTTTTTATAGTTTAATATAGAATAATGAATCATTTTCTTGTCTTCATGTTGATGGTATTAGCAATATACTGAAGCTTATTTCCTGTTTCCTGTTGCTCTTAGCTATTATTTCTTTTTTCTTCCCAAAATGTGACAATATAAAAGAGGTGATGAATGGAACTATAACAAAACTGTTAAAAGACGAGCCAGTTCAGGGTCCGTCCGTGGGCTACGTGCATGTGGTGAAGTGAGAGTTTTCATGGGAGATTCCATTTCAGAGGCACATCAGTCACTAACACACACACACACACACACACACATACACACACACAAAGAGCCTGAGCCGTTGGCCAAACTGTGGCCAGAGAGGTCAGAGGTCACGTGTTAGGCTGTTTGTCTGATATATTGAGTGTCAGGCAGAACATTATGGTGACGGATAGCCTTCAAATGGGGACAAGTGTCCAAACAAGCTGAAGTGTAAGCAGTCACATTTAGGACATGGTGACTGGGGGGGTGAAGGGTCACCCCCCAGATGAATAGGGCAAAAGAGTCAGGCAGAAGCCCAGTACCATTTATCACAGATTCCTCCTCTTATAACTATAGATCAGTATTAATGCTGTAAGCTCCAATAATGTGACACTCTTTTATACGGTGAAAGAATGTAGAATGTAGGTTGTTTTATTTTACACAAATAAGGTAATATGTTAATCACAGGACAAAGAATGACCAATGGGGAAGCAGATAAGGAAGTGGTGAAATTCATTAATATGCATGAAATGCTAATACCCAAGAGTAAATAAGACCCCGGGCCAACCCCATTCATCAGATGTGTAATCACACAGTGTCAACACTGAGCCACTCAGCCATGTGCCCATAGGACCAAAGAGCTTCCCTCTTCTGTTGGGCCTCCTGTGTAAAATATACCTGATAGACTACAGATTACAAGGTATAAATGCAGTTGTTAAATTCTAGCCACAATAAAAAAACAACAACAACAACAACAAATAAATAAATAATTAAATGAATTAGTGAATAAGTGAAGTGATGTATAAATGTATTCTGACAACATCCCAAAAGAATATTTTCTTGTATTTTCCTGTCACCACGCTGCACAGATGGGTTTTGGCACTCAACTTTCCTTAGACTGTGAGATATGGTCAATTCAAAATGTAAGAAATTATTATTCCAGACAGTTATCCATCTAAACACAGGATTCAATTCTAGATCCATATCCATTACTGCCTGCCCACACGCAAACACACACACACTCACACACACACATAGACACACACACACACGCTCACGCACACACAAACACAAATACACAAACACACACACACACACAGACACACACACACACACACACACACACACGGCGATGAAACAGACACAGGCAGTCCTCCACATGAGGGCAGTGTTAGTCTTTGTGTGGGCATTGGCTTGACTCTAACTGAGACACAGATGAGAGAGGTATGGAACTCCTGAGTCTGTTTGTCTATGTAGTGCTGCTGTCGGTCCACAGCCATAAAATAAGCATCAGGCCGGGGAAATGTGTATGAAATATGGATGATGTGTATGGAGTTGTGTGTCAGTTAGTGTGCAGTTCAATAAATAGATCAATTATTTAGGTGAGAGAATCATAAATTAAACATTCCAGTGTTTGGCCTAGAAGAGAATTGCGTGGCTTGACTTGCTAAAACTAGATGTACATTACCTTAAAATAAAACACTGCCTTACACTCACTCTCCTGGTCCCTCTTTACACACACACACACTTTGAACAGCTCTCCTGAGAGTAGAGGGGCAGCCAAAGAACCTTGTTAAACCTGAGGCTCTTGTAGCTCCCATTCCATCTATATTATTTCTGAGACCAAGACAACAATGACAGCAACAACAATTTCGATGACACGCTCTTAAAAAAGCCAAGAAACATCACCCATATGTTTAATTCTCTAGTAATTGGTGAGATACTGTAATAGAAAAAACAGCTCATTAAAATATTTTCCCCTGATTCGTAAACTTAATATGCATTAACTAGTTCCAAGGCAAATGTGTTGAGTCCCTTTGAATAAATTGAGCCCAGAGGACCCTCCATGTTAGGGTACTTGTCATATGACCTTTGTCTGCTGCGAAACAGAATAACATATTTGTGGTGGCAAAGTCTATGGCCAATGTGTTAGCAAGTCAAATGAGGCAACAGCGCATATGCTAATGACAATTTGGATTAGCCCGGGTCATGTTGCGCGTATGTGTGGGGTCACGTCTGATAAGTGTCATTTGGAAGAACGTGCCCCGCGTCTCTGTGTAAAACGTACAGGGCGGAGCGTGGAGGGTGGAGGATGGGGGGCGGCTGGAGGAGGAGGGGATGGGAAGGGGTGTACACTAACAGTGCTTGGCCACTGCTGCCCTGAAGCTTTGGATTCTCTCCCCTTTTCACTTACAGAAAGACGGGTGCACCCACAAAGCCTGTCTTCACGACTTTTCGGACGGCTGCTCTACTCCTAACATCTGCAGCGATGCGCTTAAATGCACAAAAGCGACTTCGGTTTTCCACAAAAAGAGCAACAGCATAGTATTGTTCTTTAAAACAAACAAACAAACAAACACTCAAAAGAACAGCTACATTATTAACGTTGTTACTGTATCCTACTATTAAGCAGCAACAAATAATTTAGAATTGTGAGCATTTCTTTAGCATCCCAGTTATTTGATTATTTTCTCTGAAAAAGTTCCAGATATTTCTTCAGTTGAACAGACATTACTGTAATATACCTTCTGAGTGGAGCCTATAGATTTTGAGCCAGTCAGGCATTTGTTGTATGAAAATGATATTGATCAGGACCATACCGTCCATTCTCATACAGGACAAATCCTGCTTCATAGTTCCTCCCTCAGACTGTCTTGCTCTTTGTATGACTCTCCCCGTGTAAGTGTCATGACTGAATTCTAGTGAGTCAGTTAATGGGATGTGGGTTGAGGACCTGCTAACTATCATTCCTGTGACGGTAAAAAGGAAACTGATAGACCGAATGGCGTTAACGTACAGGATGGAGGGAAAAATGATGACTCACCTCCTTCCCTTCATTAAAGAGTGTGAAAACAGGTGAAACAGTGAAGGTAAAGAGAAAAAGTTCAGTTATACACATGAAGTGATGGGTGTGGGGTTGTTTTCAGGGTACAGCTTACACAACAGAATGTACAGTACATGAAGAACAAAGGTGTATAGGTGTAGAGCTTAACACTTGAGTGAAGACTGGTAACGTGTAAAATGGAACTATTGGTAAAATGGAACTATTGAACAAAACTCCACATCACTTACTGTGACTGTCATCATAAAAGTCAGCAGAAATTGGACATTTTCTTTCTTTCTTTTTTTCTCTCTCTCTCTCTCTCAGCTTAAGACACGAACATAATTTAATCACTGACCTTTTGAATTTGTCATCATTTTCTAATTAGTACGTCCATTACATATCACCCCTCAGCTTAAGAAAAGCCATTTGACACCCCCCCCCCTCTTTTGATTCAATTCCCAGAAACAGGACACAAATGTTGTCAACTGCTGTATTCATTTGCCTTTTAGGGATACAGCCTACGGTCCAATTTGGACCCGAGAAATTCACAGCCTAAACGGTCTTTAAAATGGAGACCTCTGTCGCCCAAGGGCTCCAAATGCCTTGTCCAATCAGGTTGATATTTAGTCATGGATTCCCATGTATTGATATGAGAGCCCCCTGCCTCTATGTAGAGGAGCTTCCTGTTGGTTGCGGTCGCAAAAGACCAGAGAAGAAAAGGGTCAGAGTGAAGTGTTGGGTGGTCTCCTTTCATCCTGAGGGCGTTTATTTTTATTTGCGATTAACATATCTGTCACTGCAAGCAAACACGTGGAGCCATTTTCATTTAGAGACGACTCCTGGGCATGCTTAGCTGCTCCTCCGTGTATAATTGGCTCCCATCGCTGATCTGACCGCCGTCAGAGAGGAGTAGTAGGGAGGAAGGGGAGGATGGGAGGAGAAGGAGGAGGAGAGGGGCAGAGATGGCTGAGGAAGACATAGCTGAGAGAGAAAGAGAGAGGGAGGAACTGCGGTAGGTCCCTATTGAGGTAGTTTGGGATATTAATTAAACGTATTAAACAAACATGGCGGAGGAGTAAGGAGGCAGAGTCTCCATCTGCTGTGTGAGGTGAAGGGGAGCGAGAGGAGGGGGAGGGAGGTTCTCTCTGAGGAGGGCCTGGCTCAGCGTTAGTTAAAGTTCGACAGCAGACACAAACAGATGGGCTCCTATGTCTCTAGAGACAGACCCGCAGCTTCTCTCCGCCTGGAGCTCTTTCTTCTCTCTCCAAGCTGCAAGGAGACAGACAGAAAAAGATGCATACAGGAAAAGAGAGAGAGAGAGAGAGAGAGAGAGAGAGAGAGAGTGCTGAAAATAAAGAGAGCGGCAGAGAAAGAGAGAGAAAGGGTGGGGTGGGGGGGTTGACTCCATCAAAACCACGCTTACGTCTGATACTGATACTGTGAGTATGTGTGTGTGTGTGTGTGTGTGTGTGTGTGTGTATACGCATGTTGTAAGCACAAAGTATAATTAGACTCTTTACTGTGTAATCTTGCTGGCTTTAGTTCTACAGAGAGAAATGCTCATTTCAAATTTGGCAGCAGAAAGCTTGGCCCAAAAGCTGAGGAATTTCAACTCTTTATTTTCTTCAGCATTCCTCTCTTTTTTTAATACATAAAATACTTTCCCTCTGAGAGGTTTGCTCTCTGTTTGTTCATTAAGATTCTGTATAAATGTAACACCAAGAAGCTTCACATTTAGTAAAACCAAAACACGATAAGAACCAGAACTCAGCCTTCAAGCCGGTGAAATCTAACTCAAGATACACTTGCTTGGAAGTTCATGAACTCACTCAGGCTTCAGTTAGACCTGCAAAGCTGATAATTCGTTTAAACATTAACAATGTAGTCTAATGTCAATCTTATTTTTCCTTTAAAAAAAAAAATGAGACGCGATGACAGTAAGTGAGAAGAATGGTTGAGTCTTCAACAGGAACCCTGTGATCTATGTTCTCCTCCGCTGATGGGTAATTACGTCTGATGTCAGATATAATTTCCTAGTCCTAATTTCAAACCCACGGATAGGACTAACAGGTCTTCATTTGATGTTCGCATACATCTCTTCACAGTTCCAACTCAATTAGTGTTGTCAGGAGAACCTTAAAGCTTCTTTCCGCGTAAATTATAGAAGGATAAGATAGAGGCATCTTAACAGTGTTACTCAGACGTTTTTTTTTAATCACTCTGCATAATGGGCTAAAATGAATGATAATTGACTGGGTTGCTTCAAGGCAAATGGAGCACTGCTGCAGTTCTACTGATGGAGAAGCTAGTTTAGAGTTTCCAACTTTTATTTGGAGGTGTACGGTGTTGTTAATACATCCTTTTTTACGGTTTATCGTTAATAGTCTAATTCTTTCACTACGACAAAACTGACCACATCTTAAAAAACAGACTTCTCTGTTAATTCCGTTCTCTAAAACGTGTCTCGGTCTCATGAGAGTGTTGCATTTGTAATGAAATTTCTAATTGATTTCAATTCAAAACATAAAATAGGAGGAGGAATAATCTGTCATGGCACAAAACGTTTGTTGTCAGTAACTTATTGTTAAATTCTCCATGTACACAACAAACCGCTAAGAAAATATCATTTGGATAGAGAAAGCGGCTATGGGGGATGGACGACAACTGAAGTAAGCATAACACGGAGGCGTGTAATTACATATCAGACGCAGAAATCTTGCAAACTGAATTTTCAGGTTGGATTCCTCCACTCTCTTTGAGGCGAATGTCCTTGTGTATTCAGATACAGTCTCTCGCAGTGTTCCATGTCACCGCAAATGGGAACAAACCTCCAATTCAGATTGATGCTGAGGGGTTGTTAGTTCTGTTTAAAATTACATGAACAGAAGCTAACATTTAGCTATGTTACCACCTTCTCGTGTCACTTTGCATAATGTTTTGCATAATGACGTCATGCAGATAGTTGTGACTACATCTCTCTCTCACACGCACACACGCACATAGAAGCAAGTCCACAACCGCAACAGGAGACTTGGCCCATATCGCAATTTGCATTCAGTCACTAATGGCAAACTGAGGAAAGTAAGCGTGACACGCAGCGCAAAATAATGATGCGTATATGAGATGGAGACCACGTTTTGATGGACAGGACACGAAATGGAAGGGAAATGAAGTCTCATTCGCGCAGTCAACACGCTTTCCGTTTTCCCCTGATTAGCATACTCTTTTTCTGCCCCAAAAAACAGTTCGCCAAAGAACGCAATCGCTTCGCGTGAGAAGACGTTGACTGATTTGATCACACCGACCTCACAAATGTGCCAGTTTTTCCAGCTAAGACCAATCTACAGTCAAATCCGCTCAACCTTGTTATCACGTTTCAGGAAGCCAACGTTTCCCTCTAAACGTGGAGCTGATGCATGATCTAGATACATCACAGTCCACAGTTCTCAAGTTTGAAAGCAGTTCTCTGGCCATTTGTCTCCTTGAATGAACATTGCTTTCCCATTGCAGTGCAAAACAGATGGCAGAATGAGAGAAGATACCTTTGAAAAAAAAAAAAAAGTAGGCTAACTTACAAAAATTGACAACCCTGAAAGCCCATTAGATTACAATGAAAAACTGAGAAAGCAATTGCTGCTCAATATGCATTAACAGAGCTGCAAGCCAAACAAACAAACAAACAAACAAACAAACTATACTATATTTAAATTCTTAGCAGCAGTTCTTTACTTCTATGTCCAGCAATCATCATTTTCCCAGAACTAAATGAGTAAGATGCCTGAAAGTCCAGTGAACAATTTAAACATAAACCTTCGATAAAGTGTCATAGACTCAGTATGTGTATTTGTGAGTGAGTGAATGTGTGTGTGAATGCGCACGCATGTGTGTGTGCATGTGTGCGTACCATGTATTGGTATCTTTCTTCCGAAAGACCTCAGTAAGATAGCATAATCTGACAAATGTGCCTGGTGTAGACCAAAATGCTGGTCCCAACTAGGAGAACAATGTTAATCTAAATAAACTATATTTTTGTCATAGATAAGACAAAAAGTGTCAAAACATTTCTGTGGTTAAGGTTAGGGTTAGGGATAGGTTAGTATTCTTTAGTTACAGGATAATAATAGTCAATGGGAAGTCCCCACTAGAATAAGAATACAACCATGGGTGTGTGTGTGTGTGTGTGTGAGAGTGCGTGTGTGTTTGCATTTTTTTTGTAATTGTTACTTACTTAGGCTTATATGGCATTATCACTTATTATTTCAATTAAAGCTGACACAGTCGCTTTATGAATGTCAGTGTTGACGACAGTCATCACTGGATAATAAGAGGATTATGATTGTAAGGGTCCTCTGAGGAGAGCTTGTTCACTCTGACTGAAATTTCCAAATTACCAACATCAGTGTCTTCCAACTGCACCATGTTTTCTTTTGCCCTTGAGGTTTTCCATAATCTTCTTGTTTGCATTGTGATATTTTGCTATTAAAATTAGCCAGGACGCATGGGCAAAGGATGAAGCATGTTTTATGGATGAGGTTCTTGGCAGTTGGAGCCGAGAAGGTTTTTTTTTTTTTTCTTTTTTTCCCCCTCTCCCTCATGATAGATAAACAGTGTTTATTGTCATGACTTGGCAGAGGGATGTCGCTTCAAATGAAAGCTACCATGTCTAAATTAACTCAAATGAAAAGGTTCCTGTTTTACTTCATCAGACAAATGAGCCCAGATCTCACTTTGGCACTTGTCTTAAACTATTGTTGCGTTCTTGATTAACATAAATCCGCCCCTTCCCACTCTCCATCTCGCCACATTGTAGCAAGCAGGTAAATTGACTTAAATTGTAATAGAATGCTGCCGAAACAGAGCGGTAATCCTATTTAGTCTGTAATTTAATTCAGGATGAGTGCACATTTCCTTTTCATTAGAATCACATCTGATGCATGCTTCCTTTTAGTACTGAATAATTCATACATTTTTGTTGTTTGTTGGTTTGTGTGAAAAAAAAGAAGAGGCGTTGTCAGGACAACCAGCGAAATAAAGGTGAACAGTCGGGTCTATTAGCATACAATCTCTCCGCATAAATCAGCAAAAGAGAGAGAGAGAGAGAGAGAGTAAGGACTGGCGTTTTCCCCCTGGCTCAAATATGAAACAAATAAGACTTATTTAGCCTCATTATCAAGGGATGTGAAAATGATACGGTCAAACTGTCTTTTTTGCTGCTGTGAGAGGTCTTGGGGTCAGAGGTCACCTGTCTATTTTGGTGGGGATGAGAGACACTGAACATGATATCACATGGATAAGACAAATGATTTAATTAAGGCCAAAGGTTAGAGAAATCTGCCAACCTCTTCCATTACTTCAATTACCGACACATACTGCAAGCTCTCGCAGGTCCACTATGCTAAATAATCTATTGTTTATGGGGGGGGGGGGGGGGGGCTTTGCTAAAGTAGCTGTCAGTGAATTGCTGGGAGAGAGCCATAGCTGATAAGAGTGGATTTGACAGCTCAGCTGACATGACTGTGAATGATCTTGTTAATTTAGCGGAATTGAGGTATTAGTGATATGACTAATGGGATAACTAGCAGAGGATTGCGGGTGAGCCTGTAAAGCTAATCTAAATGGCTAGCCGCTCAGATCTCTGTTTTACAAAACCGCCAAAGGACTTCCCTCTTTATTTAACCCAACAGATAAATAAATCAGTGAAAAACTGACAGCAGTCTGTTGTCAGAGAGATGACGCTAATGTTGTACCTGACACTGGACATTTGATCTCCCATTGCACCCTTTTATTCTCTCTTAACAGAACAGAGGGACATGCAAAAATTGTGTCAAAGAGAACACTGTTTTATTCTAAATGTGTGCCTGTTGTTGCTTAATCTATCCATAAATCACATTGAAATAACCACAGCATTTAGGCATAAACATGATACCTTTAATGCATAACATTACAAAGAGTGACACCCCCCTACACACACACCCTATGCCACAGATTTAACCTCTAAACAGGAACAAACCCTGTGGCTTTGACAAGAAGCTGCAAATCTCTCTGCTTCTCTACCTCCCTGTCTTCTTTTCATCCTCTACATTACTGCAACTATCACCACCCTCCCCCAACCCATGGTTCCTCTCTATCCCCCAACTGGAACTGAATGCCCCCCCCCCCCCAAATGCCTCCAGCATGCCCCCACGCCCCTTGGCCCCACGCGCACCGCGAGTGCCAGCACGTGAAATCCCAGGTGACTGTCACCTGGAAAGCTCTCAGCACCCCTACCACAGCTGTAGGGTTGTGATTGCTTCTCCTTGCCTGCACCGCGCTCACATCAATCGCCTGTCAATTCCACTCAGCCTGAACCAGGAGCACTCAGCCAGAGACACAGAGAGAGAGAGAGAGAGAGAGAGAGAGAGAGATGGGCACACACTCAAGGGAAGGGTAGGAGGGGGGTTTGGGAGGAGGGGAGAGGAGACACTGGCACAGAGGAGAGATGACAGGAGGGGTGGGGTGAGGGTTGCTTGCCAATGGTTCAAATTAATTGCTACATAAGGAAAAATGGGGAGATAATTATTTGTGCTTTCCTGTCATCGCTGGAGGGGAGATGACCTCATTAACTTGCAGCTTGTACACAATTCAATTACGGCGCTATGGAAAATACATTTTTGATTACTTTGGTGGCCAGGGCTCAATTCATCTCCATTGCCGTCCTCCATATGTGTGTGATGTGTGTAGTGTTGTAGTGTGTGTGTGTGTGTGTGTGTGTGTGTGTGTGTGTTTTTACTGAGTCTTAAGTACTCGT